>NC_090922.1:411314075-411939075 GCF_040938575.1 Ambystoma mexicanum | reverse complement strand
CATTGCTGGTCCCTCGTGGTCATGGCCAGAATCCAGATTGTGCATGGCCATGACACTTTTCAAAAAATAAAACATTCAAACATTTGCAAAACCATACTTTCAGGTCCTTCCCAAAGCTCGTTACATGAGCTTGCTGCAAGCTACCATGTTTTTGTATTTTTGAAAAGTGTCAAAATGCATGCACATAAAATAGTCATATAACTTAGCCCCCACTTGACAAAATCCATTCAGAGTTTTCCCAAACATTCAAGGTTGAGTCTATAATCTTTCTGAACATGTCTGTCCACATTTGTCAAATGCCAATGAAGTTATAAGTCATCTAAAAATGTTGAGACACCCTGCTCTAATTTTTGACAAAATCCGACCAAACATTTCAACAACCTTCATGTCTAGGTCTAAAACCTTTTTTTTAATTTGGGTTTATTGTTTCTCACAACGATGAATAACAATACCTATACAGCCTGAGCAAACTGGCATTACTGTGAACTTAGTATTACATTCAATAACGTGCCCCTACAATTTGGAAACCAGTCAAATTTCCCCATTCAACCCCCCCACCCTCCACCCTCCTTGGGTAGTCAACGGCATTGCTTGAACAATTAATTTCACATGGATCATTAAATCTTGTAGGGCCAACCACCTGTCATCACATGACGTGTCAAGGTGGGCATGATATACCATTATTATGAGCTTGGCATTGTGTCTGTAGTTGGGAGTGTCACATTGTGAAGTTATCCGAGCATGTATGAGGATCTATCCATAGTCTGCGGTTCTTTCATATTGGGAGGTTTATTGAATCAATAACAAATGTATTTGCAAAGTCATTCCACAGTGTTTCATGTTGAGCAGATCTTCCGTGAAGTGCAGCTCTAATTCTTTCCATTGTCCATATGTTTGTAGCCACTCCTATGCACTCGTTCTTGGATGGGAGGCAACAAGCCTTCCATCTAATTACCAGGCTGCAAGAAGCAGTGGGGCAACAAGTCCACCAAGTCTCATCACTTCATCTTCATTTTCCTCCAACCCAAACAGAATAAGGAGAGGTGATATTTCCCTGGTTATGCCCTCTACCTGCTTTATCCAGCCCAGCACCTCGTTCCAGTATATCTGTATTCGAGGGCAGTCCCGCCACATGTGCCAATAATTGGCCTTCATACCACATTCTCTCCAGCACATCAGGTTCGTGGTCTGAAACATTTTAGAAAGTCTATAGGGATCATACTGCCATCTATGTAATAGTTTAAGGGCATGCAACTTGTACTGTGCAGTGATCGATACTTGTGAGGGTGTTCTGCAGATTTTTAGTGTTCTCATCAAATTTTCTACCAAAGTCCTGCTCCCATCTTTGTTTGAGGCTTGTGATTGAATTTGGGCCCGTATCGAGTAACGCTCGGTACATGAGCGTTATCAGACCCTTGGTCTCAGTGAGAGTGTCAAGGAGCTTTTCAAATGGTGTCAGATCTCTCTGTATCTTTGTGCGCCACACCTCCCTGGTCATCACCCCTTTGAGACGTATATATAGAAATACTGAGATTGGGTGGATATGAAGTGCTTCTTCTAATTCAAGGACTGTCAGATAAATCCCTCCCCTCCAGAGTTGCCCAACTCTCTTGAGGCCAGCGTCAAACCATGCTTGATACACGGAGTGATCAGGTATATCCTCTCGAATTCCTGGTGACTATATGTGGCCCAAGGGAGATGGCCAGGTAGTGACCCCCACCATGCCTCTTCCCTCTTCCCATATATCCCAAATTGTGCCCAATACGGTGTGTTCCTTAAGTCTTCGCAAGAGTTTGGACCTGGGGACTCACAACCATTCAGCCAATGTGGCAGGTGTTAAGTTGTCCTTATCAAGTTGGACCCATTGTAGATCTTTCTTATTTCTCAAATGGGGGATCAACACTCTCAATTGGGCTGCCCAATAGTACTTTTTTAGGTCTGGCAGGCCAGCTCCACCTTTGTCTTTTGGGAGGATGAGGACCTCGTATGATATTCTCTGTTTCTTTCCTTCCCACAGAAAACATAACATAGCGCTTTTCACTTCCCTAAATAATGTGTCGGGCACCTTCAAGAGGAGAAACTGGAGGGGGTATAAGAAGCGAGGGAGGCATACCATTTTGATGCAGATCAGCTGCCCCATCCATGAGATTGTGAGCGGTCGCCATCTTTCGAGGTCCGCGGGAAATGCTGTGAGAAGCTGAGGGAAGTTGGCTTTGTACACGTTGTTCATGTGCCGAGTCAAATTAATTCCCAAATAACGTAGTGTTGAACCTCCTAATACTATACCCAGTCCCACTAGTTCTTCAGCAGATTCTGGCGTGAGATCGTGCAGGGGGAATAGGATTGAGTTGGACCGGTTTATTTTAAATCCCGATAATGCACCATATGTTTCGATTTGTTGTATGGCTCTGGGAACAGAAGTCAGAGGGTTCTGGATGTGGAGCAATATCTCATCGGCATAAAGGGCCAATTTGTATTCTCTACCCTGTACTTTCAGGCCTTCGACCAAGTCGTCAGCCCAAAGTTTGTGAGCCAGCAGTTCCAACGAGAGAGCTAACAATATTGCCCAAAGAGGGCACCCTTGCCTTGTGCCTCTCTCAAGGGTGAACCATCTAGAGTATTCAGCGTTTACCATGACTAATGCCTATGGGGGATGTGTATACTGCTTTTATCCTCATTCTGAATGGGTCTAAAACCTTTTTGGAAGGTTTTGAGCAGATACATAAAACCTTCCTCTTTTAGAAGCCTTCAAAATTATTTAAGGACCCCCGTCTAATGTTGTTTCCTCTTCACAACAGCACCACACTTTGCAGAACCATTCAGAGTCAGGTCTAGAATACTATCCCCAGTTTTCATGCAGTTTCATTGAGTGGCTCCAATGTTATAAACCATCCAGGAACTGCTTTTCACCAACCCTGTAATTCAGAAATAGGTACATATGTCCCAAACATCTCAGAGGTTCGTGAACATTATAGTACTGACGGACATTGGGGTTGAAAAAGCACAAATTTTGGGGGCTATTTAAGGCCATAATCCATCACATCCTCATCACCCCTCACTTCTCCAAAGATTGTTTAATTAGTTTGACAAGTGCAATGTTGTGTTTTTTAATATGTTTTTACCGTGATGTCTGCAGACTCGGGGGGCTGTTCACAAATCCAACATGGTGGGATTTTCCAAAAAATATGATGCACCTCATGCTTTGCGTGTCCAATGTCTGCAGACATCACGCCATCCTCTGGGGCAATCGGAGGCCCGTTCGCGGACTGAACAGGGAAATTAGCCAGCGGACCGACCATTCATTTTTCATTAATTTTTCTTTACCTACCTTTTGGCAGTTTGAAAAGAAAATACCAGATGGTTTTACACCAAATTTACCAAACTATGCTTTTGGGACCAAGCCACCCCTCCTGCCGCAAATTTGGTGAAAATCCATCCAGCGGTTTGGGCTGTAGGCATGACCCTTATGCCATAGACATTTGAATAATGATTTTCATCCCCAGCATGCGCTGCTGATAACGATGGACATAAGTATGTGTCGCAAAAAATATGTTTCTTAAAGGGGCTTTATAGTTCTTTCATAAATATATATATTTATATGAAGAGAGGAATTATTAATAACTTATTTAGTCCCTAAAAACGTGTTAAGTAAGCCCCATTCTACCACCCTGTGATCTTGTCCTGTTTCTTTTGTTTGTCCTTTTGTGTTCTGTGCTGCGTCTGATGCCTGTGGGCTTTCGGCACGTAAGAAATAATTTGACAGAAAAAAACGTTTGTTACAGGAATGTAACAGTTAAGATGGATCCCACCCCTGGGACTATTTTTCTCCAGTAGTTAGCCAGTGGTGTCCTACATTGGCATCCCTTGGCATTTCCCTCCTGGGTTCTCATGAGCACTTGCCCAACCACATTGCCCCTTCTATTTATGCACTTCTCTCACTGCAGAATGCATATGTAAATTTATAGGAGTACTGTGTACAATTCCTTTGTACAATTAATGGAAACACAGATGCAAAAGATTTGTAGAAGATTGTTAAGTGGCAGTTGATGTGTGGGAGCTAAATATGGTGATAGGGTTACATGTACAATTTTTGTAAGTGATTGGTGGATGGATGTATGACTGTTTGAAAGCAGGCATTGAGGGAGTGTTGCAAATATAAAATTAAAAAGGGTAGAACAACTGTCCTGTGCGATGGTGTGCACGTGCCATCCAAGTCTTTTAATGATCCATGGCCTGGAAAAGGGACTGTGGAGACCATGCAAAGTTATAAAGGTCCATCGATTATGGTCCTTATTGTATGCTAGAGAAAAGTATTTGGGAGAGAAAATTGTTTCTGTCTTTTTATATTTTTCTCTAGTATACAATTGTCTGTTATTACCATTAGCATAACACAAAATGCTAATGGAAATGTTGGAGAATCTTATTGAATCTATCTAGTAGATGGAGTCTATAAGATTATTGTTTTAGTTCTATTTTTAAACTGTGAAAGGTGGTTCCTAAAGGAACCTTTTTTTTGTGTTTTTTAAAAAACATTTTTGGTAGATTTTGCCTTTGGTAAATTCCCAACAGTGTTAAAGAACTGCCACACCCATGATTCTCTATGGGTGCTAGAGGTAGGACCTTCCTCTACCTCATCTTCGTAGGTCATCGTCATTGTCTTTTGAAGAACTGTGCTTTTTTTGTTCTGTAAGTCCTCCAGCTGGTAGTAGTGGTGGTGGTGTTGGCTCTTGGCGAGGCGGGATGGCAATAGCTGATGCCGTTTTTAAGATAAATAACAGTTTTGCTAATATTCTTCCAAGTATGTGCTGTGTGCTAGATTGTTAATGGATAATAAGTAAGAATAGGTGTAGTATCTGTGCAGGGGAACATTTTGAGCTTCAATATTCCTGGATCAGCAGAAAATTCAGTTGCAAACTGTTCAGGAAGCACTGACCCATTTGCAAAGTGTGGACGCGTTCACAAACAGGTCATCATGTGCGCGTCATCACGTGACACTCTCCGGAAAGTCTGTGATGACTTCGGACGTTCGCCAATGACGACTTACACAAAAATAGTGGAAAAAGTTGCAAAAAGAGTATAGAAGTGTTAAAAATGATGATAGAAGGTGGGGAATGGCAGAGTTTTAAGGTAAACTTTGTAAATTGGACAAAACTGTTGCTATATTGGTGTAAGTATATTATTCATATGTTGTATGAAATTAAGGGTGCACTGGTAAAAACCTATTAAATTCACTGTATAAACGTTGTTAAAGGGATGTTATGGTTACAAGTAAAACCAAAAAAACGAAATTTGCCAGTTATGGAAAGCTAAGCAACTATAAGGTGCGTTATAAATGCCATAT
Source organism: Ambystoma mexicanum (assembly GCF_040938575.1). NCBI lineage: Eukaryota > Metazoa > Chordata > Amphibia > Caudata > Ambystomatidae > Ambystoma > Ambystoma mexicanum. The sequence goes on along the minus strand of NC_090922.1, from coordinate 411,933,734 downwards.
CATATCATAACTTGCACCACCAACGTGCACTGCTATGACTAACACCCAGGACATGAAAGATGGCATCACAAATGTCATTGAGGTTTTTATTAGTACAACTTAACCATAACGTCCCTTTAATAATGTTTTTTCAGTGAATATATATATTACTTGGACGCCTTAGCGGCCGTGTAGTTATGGTTAAGTTGCTAAACTCATAGGAAGAGCGCTTTTTCAGCGGCTTATAACTTTGTACCCCCTGCAGGAATGCTCACCAAACTTTGCAAAAAAAGTATATGGCCCGCTCTGAATTGTTTCACCAAGTTGGGTGAGGTTTCGTATAGGGTGGGGCAAAGTTATAGGGGGGAAAACCCCCAAAAATATTTCCGTTGACTGAATGGGGAAAAACTTTGCACATGGTGACAGGCCAAATGGCTGCATGGATTTTCACCAAATTTGCAGGAGGGGCTTGGGTCAGAAAGCATGCTTTTGTGTGTTTGGTGGAAATCTGACAAGTACTTTTGTTGCAAAGAACTGAAATGTACGTCCCAAAAAATTAGTGATATCTGGGTTCGCTCCGTGGACCGAAGTCTCATTTGCCTACAGTACGCCATGATGTCGGCAGACATTGGACATGGCCAGTGGTTGGTTGGAGGGAAACATGCTGTGCGTCAAAGTTTTTGGGAAACGCTGCCATGGTGTATAGGAGGATAGTGCCGCACCAGAAAGGGTTGCAAAAAATGGTTTGCAGGATCAGGTGGGTGAAAGAGGGTGAAGCGAAAAATGGCCAATGTGGAGTGCTGTACCCTAGGGCTGCCAGTGGTTATGTTGACTTTGTCCATTTGCATTGTTTTACGGCAGTGGGTTTGTGGCAAAATGTTCCCATGCTTGTGTGCCTTGCCATGAAGTGGTTGTGGGTAAGGTGTAGGCTTTTGAGTGCAAGGGCAGAGGCTGTAGGCCTCCCCTTGTGCCCAAGAGCCTAGGGCTTGGGCAGCACCCCCACAGTGCAATGCCTCCATGCATGGGAGAGCTTGGGAATGGGGACTGGATTGCAGATGATGGGAAAAAATTGAGAATGGGTGACATTGGCATATGGAAGGATTTGTTACCATCAGCGTTTCGCTATATGGACCATGCACACAGCTACTCTCATATGCTTTATTGGCGGTTAGCTACACAGGTGACTATCATATTTTGGTCAGTGCACGCAGACTGCAGTGGGGATGGGGTGTGCATTGGAGACACTATGCGGATATTTACAGTCGAGTGCTATGTTGTGTTGTGCCTGCACAGCCCCCACTGCCTTGTGTGCATTGCTACGGCCCTTGGACATAACAGTGTGGCCACTGGTTGGAAGTAGGTGTGAGAATGTTGCCTTGTTTGAGTCCGTTAGTGTAGCCATACGTACCTGTAGTCAGGAAAGCTCTTTGGCCACATGTTCCCATGCATGCCTCTATTGTCTTCCAGTGAGTGTGTACCAGGAGTAGGCTCTGGGGAGCATGGACGGCGGCCATAGGCCGCCGCATGTACCCGAGAGCAAAGGTCTTCGGCACAACACCTGCAACACAATGCAGGCATGTATGGGACCACTGTGATAATGGCATGTGCATTGCACACATATGTAACAAGAGTGCATTCCGTTTGCCTTTCCTCATTTGCATAAGTTATTATACCCATACCTTCTGACATCCTGCTGTTGGCTAGGGGTGCCAGTTGTTATGTTGCCGTTGTGGGCTACTATTGTGTTGTGGTGGTGGGTAGGGGTGTCGGTGGTTGTGGTACGTGTGTCAATTATGGTGTGGGGTGCCATGTTCCCATGCATGCCTCCATTGCCTTGGAGTGGTAGTGGGCAAAGCCTAGGCTTTTGGGTGCATTGGCGGAGGGCATAGGCCTCTGCATGTACCCAATAGGCTAGGGCTTGGCCACAGCCTTGCTTCAGGGAGGGCAGTAAGACATTGGCATATGGAAGGATTTTTTACCATCACAGTTTTGCGATATGGACCTTTTATGCAGCTACTCACTTATACTTCATTGGGGGGTAGCTGCACAGGCGACTATCATTTTTTGGTGAGTGCAGGCAGACTCCATTCATGTTGGGGAGTGCATTGGAGGCAATATGAGGGTATTTGCAGTCAGTGTATTATGCTGTGTTGTGCCTGCAAAGGCATACTGGCTTGTGTGCATGGCTAGTGCGCTTGCACCTAGTAGTCTGGCCACTGTTTGGACTTGGGTTGGAGAGTGTAGCCTTGTGTGAGTTCGTTAGTGTACCCATACGTACAGGTAGTCAGGAAAGCTACTTGGCCACTTGGTAGCATGTATGCCTCTATTGCCTAGTGGGTGTGTTGAAGGACTAGGCTCTTGGGTGCATGGGCAGAGGCCGTAGGCCTCCGCATGTACCCAAGAGTCGAGGGCTTGGCCACAGCCTTGGTTCAGGGAGGGCAGTCAGACATTGGCGGATGGAAGGAATTTTTTACCATCACAGGTTTGCAATATGGACCTTTTATGTAGGTACTAACATATACTTCATTGGCGGGCAACTGCAGATGCGACTATCCTTTTTTGGTGAGTGCAGGCAGACTCCATTGGGGATGGGGAGTGCATTGCAGACAATATGAGGATACTTCCAGTCCAGTTGGTGTGCTATGTTGTGTTGTGCCTGCAAAGCCCCTACTGGCTTCTGTGCATGGCTGGGCCCCTTGGACCTAACTGTCTGGCCACTGGTTGGAAGTAGGTTTCAGAATGTTGCCTTGGTTGGGTTCTTTACTGTACCCATATGTACCTGTTGGCAGGAGAGGTATGTGGCCACATGTTCCCATGCATGGCTGTATTGCCTTGTAGTGGGTGTGGTGAAGAACTAGGCTGTTGGGCACAAACCCGCAACGCAATGCTGCCATGTATGGGAGCACTGTGATATTGGTATGTGGATTGCACACATATGCACAAACAGTGCATTCCCTTTGCCTTAGGTCATTTGCATAAGTTATTATAACCATACCTTGCGATATACCTTAGACTTTTTCCCTACAGCAGTATTGATGAGATAAGACACATTTGCGTTTGGAATGGTGTGGCCATGAACTGAGCCTTGCTTGAGCAAGTGATTTTTGAATGCATAACTTTTGTGATATGGCCCATGTACGCAGCTGCTGACATATAATTCATTGTCGGGTACCTGCACAGGCGACTACCTTCAGAGCCCATTAGGCATGGGGAGTGTATTGCAGATGATATCAGGATTTCTGTAATCGGTGTACTATTTTGTGTTGGGAGTGGCAAGCCCCTACTGCCGTGTATGCATGGCTACGGCCTTTTGACCTAACAGACTGGATGCTGGTTGGAGGTAGGTTTCAGAATGTTGCCTTCTTTGGGTCTGTTCTTATACTGATATGTAACTCTAGCGTACACTCTTGGAAATATGTATGTCTCCTGTGGGTGCTAATCATTACAGAATGGTTGTGGAGGACATTTTGCAGTTGGTACACCACTAGAGGTGGCGTGAAGTGCCTGCACTTGAATATGGTGTATGTCATTGGCCGTGTTGCCGTTCACAGACTGAGATGCCACCATTTATGTTTCGTATGGTGTGCCCCTCATAATACCCTGTGCTTTGAGAGTGAACGAAGATATTGCGACATGACACGAGTTACTAAGCATTACACATGTAAAGTATGGATAATATACTGACCCACCCACATACATTTGCAGCCAACAACCTCATCAACGCCATTAAGTCCATCCATATACAGGAAGGCAGGCCATCTGTTAGCTTTGTTTTGCGTACTTGTTGAGATGGCCAACAAACACGGTTGGCTATTCTACTGTGTGCAATTGTAATGTGTGCATTGCTTCCATTACCTATATGTGTGTGCATCATACACCATCGCAGCAGTCACTGGCGTCAGTAACTCTACTTGTGGAGAGTTGTTCCTCATGGTGTGCACTCCAGGTATTTTCTTTATGTGCGTACCAAGCGTTGCACACTCTGTCATATGTGCACCTAGCTCCAGAAAGGAACAACATAATAAAAGCAAAAGGAGACATGCACACACAGAGCATACAGTTCCAGAACATTCACATAGTTTACTAACACCACAGTAAATTGTTGCAAGTGCTTTGTTTTGCTACATAATGTTAAAGAGAATGTGTAATTTGGCTGCATTCATAATTCTTTTATTTCACAAACAAAATCCAGTGAGCAATGCCGTGTGTGCACTTCTGTATTTCTGTTCTTGTCTAGCAAAGTGGGAAAAGGAGTACTTAGCTTGGTGGGCCGTGTGGAACAACACATTTTCTTTGAAAGGTAGACAAGGTAGCAGCTGTTGCCTCTGGGATGCCTTACAGCAAAAAGGTTTGCAGGTTGGTTCATATTGCTGGAACCACAAATGGACCTAGAGGCCCATATCGGTCGGCCCAGATAATGACGGAAAAGAAATTGCTTATGGTAATTTTCCAATGCTTGGTTCACCACCCGTCTATTGGAATGTGTGAGGAGTGGCACACGCAGTAAGGTGCAAGACATCTGAGAAGAAAGAGGAATAAGAGTAGATGTAAGTAGCCGGTATTAGTAGCAGCGTACAGGACAAGAGTTTGCAGGAAGGATCTCGTAATAGGTGACTGCCTCATGGATCATGTACTGTGTGTTAGTGAGTAGCATCATATGTTAACCCACTGCCTTGCTCTCTGTTTTGTAGGTGATACTGTGATCATACATATCCACACAAGCAAAATGTCTTGGAAACGTTGCCACCAGACGCTCTTTTCATGTGTTTCCTTTTTACAAAACATGACAGTGGTAGCGAGTGTTCTTCGACTACGTGCGTTCCCTTTTCGTCTTGGCCTTTATGTCTGCATGCGCAGGAGGTGGGGAAGAATGCCAGCAAAAGTAAGTACAATCACAGTTGCAATTTACGGGGAATGATGGAGAAATGGTATTGTAATGGCGCGTCCTTACTGCCGTCACAAAGCTCTGCACACTGTACAGAGACAGAGTGTGCAGTACAGTAAATTTATAAATATGCATACAGAAGAGCAGCTTAATACATTTTATTCATAATCCCCATGTGTTGTAAAGTTGTACTTACATAACTTCGGCAAATTCCATGCTTGTACTGGGTGGTCAAGAAATTGCAGTGTGCGGCATATGGGACTGTTGCAGACTACATGGGCACATGGGCAGAGCAACTGCAGTGTAAGTTATGTATCCTTTTTTGATATACTTCAATACAATGTCTGATCTTGGAGCTAATCATGCTTCCTCCTCAAGGCTGTTTTACAATGAGCATTTGTCCTGTTCATCAAGAGGTATGTTAGGTTTCGCTTTTTGGAGATGATGCTGGAAAAAAAAGGATTCAGCCAGCAACGTGTTTCAATTGTAAGATGCATTTCCGAATGTTGGCAGTGTCATTACGGTGAAGGAAGTACAAGTAGAGATGATGGTGCCTTACACATGCTGCCATGAATGCACAGATGGCAATATACATACAATTTGCTTTTATAGGGCCTAAGGAACAATTATATGATCAGTGTGTTACGAGGCAATGGTGGACGATGACAGATTGTGTGTTCACTGCCTCAGCCTACGTGGGTGGGTGGCCCACCTACACAGCTTGCTGTCATGCAGCATGAACCTGTTTGGGGCTGCCGTTCATCAAAGAAAAGGAGTTAGTGTGTACGTTAGTCAAATATTGTAAGGGGGTTATGGTGTTCAAATGGTGTTTCCATTATACAGTAAATTAGGGAAACACAAGTTTGAAAAATTAAGCAGTAATGTAGTGGTTGCAATATGGCTGGCGATCTATGACCCATGCGCTGCAGTGAAATATTTGTTGGATAACTTTTTTCGAAATGGTGTACATAACAATTAAAATTACTAAATGACCTAAACAGTGGTAGTGGAAAGCAAGGAGCCAAATGTGGCAGCAGTTGGGACAGGTACGTAAGATGTATGGATGCATTCATCAAGTTGCATTGTTGTGATTGTGCAGATTATCGGGTAGGTTACTGCAGTGTTGTGCATTCAGTGTGTTCACTTATTATAGGCTTAGGTGAAGAGTGTACATAGAAAACAGGTTATCTATTGTGTGGAAGAAATGGCAGCCAATGTCAACTGCAGTGGCTAATGGGTAGGTGACTGTGGTATGTGTGGGGTTAGTGGTAAGTGGATAGATGTTGGTATGCATAGTTGTACAGTGCAGTGGCAATTGTGGGCAGGGTGCACAATGTTGAGTGCATGGCTGCAGCCCCTACACTGTACTGGGTGAAGTGAAGCATGTAGGGCGCATGCACAAGCTGCGTAGTGTAATATAGGTGTGCATTGCTATTTGAATAGCAGAAATAAGTGCACAAATTGCACTGTGGACATTGTAGAGAAGGATAATAGCAATCGTTGCAGACTTACTGTTTGGATTGAGGAGGGCCTGCCCTGTGTTTTGTGTATCGAATGTGAAATGTTGTAGTACTGGTTGCTGCATTATCTGTGGGAAAAGAGAACAGAACATGTTAGAGCAGGTATTTCGTTAGTTTGCAGTCCACTACATAGCATATATTTCTTTACTTTGTGGGCCCTCATAACTAGTACTTCATAAGTACTATGCTTTGAATGAGTGTACTGTGCAATGAGCGCAGTCCTGTGTTTCTTTGCATAATCATTGGGTCTGTGGGGAAAAATAATCCAAGCTGGATTTTTAAAAAAAACTTCCAAATTGCTTTGCTGCTATGGTGCACAAGGAATGATAGTCACGTTTGGAGTGGTTACTGCACTTTTTAAGGTGTACCCTTGAAGTCAGAGGAAATGTAATGGTTTACGATTTGTGGCTTATACATGTTGGTAGGGTGGATGGTGTTGTTGAATAGCAGGTGGTGTTTTTTAAATGGTTACCTTCTTCCTTTTTGTACCACTGTCTCTTTATACGTTTGGTTGCTGCTGGTGGTTTGCAAGTATTGTGGCATTGTACTGTGCTACTGCAGAAATGCAATGGTGGTTATGTACCTGTTGGCGAACTGTAACTGCTCATACTTTGGAAGTGTTTCAGGATATGTTTGTAGCACAGTAGTTGTTGAAGGTGCAGTTGGGTTGTTTTAATGCTGCAAATGACATTGTACTATTCTGGTCGCAGTTCGATACCACGTGGCGTATTCTAACTGTTCACAGTGTCCAATTCTTAAAGGGTACATTTACAAGCTTGTGCTTTCCTGTTGCTAATTGCACATCTGTGTACATTCTGAAGTGGTAGTGTACCATTATGGGTTTACGTGGTGATAGGTCCATATGTCTTGGAGTTGTATGACTATTCTTAGGGAGCAAGTGACTGATTTGAATACGTTGTGGTTTCAGAGGTTACTGAGGATAGTTTTGAACCCTTTCCCTGTCACGTATCCTGTGGAAAATACTGCTACTGTGATTTGTGTACACGTATTGTTTGTGTGAGTGTATTCATTGGGTTAATTGGGGATAAAACAGTCCAACACACACTTTAGTGCATTTCGTCAATGCTTCCTGTATGCTAACTTTCAGTAGGGCAACAGTGTGGAAAGAAAACATGTTTTTGTCCTCTTACAAAGGTACTGGTTGGTGCTGGGGAGTAAGGTGTAGTAGGTTTGTACATCAATGAGTACATTTTGGCTTCAAGAATATTAAGTAGGCATTTACAAGATTTGCAGATAATCTCTGCCTTGGAGTGATGGAAGTATCATTGCATTCCGACCATGTATAGCGGCCTCCATTTGTTGAGTCGCCTGTGTGGTAGATTATGGCTACTGTTGTGAAGGTTTTCTTGCCAAGTGATACCTGTCTGTGTGTGAAGGTAGTAAGTTTGAAGTTGTATTTGGTTCCATCGGCATTGAAATGGAATGGAGTAACAGTTAGGTATTGATAAATAGACAAAGCATTTGTTAAGGACTTGTTCCTGATGACATTGGTGCACATGCTGCATGTATGTTTCTACTTTACCACAAATACCTCTCAGTAATTCTGTGGGAGGCAATTTAGCAGTTTTCGGTTGTAGTCGTATTATTGCTTGAAAAGGGAGCACTGTTTGGATTATAATGCTCTCATACAAATTATGCTGCGGCAGTGCATTTGGCAGTGGAAATACTTTCAAATGATTACTAATTGCTTGTGAAGGTCTTTGGTTACTGTCAGGTTTTGCAGTGCAGTATGTGCGTAATTTTGTATTTTTTTTCAGCTATAAGGTACAGCGCTAATTGTAACCATTGGGATTCCTCATTGTCTTCTATTTTCTACATTATATCTATACATTTGGTGCTCTTTCTATAGAAGGTTCTATGACAACACACACATACTTGGTTTGGTATTTCAGCAGATGTGCTTTTGAACTTTTGTGTTTCTTTTCTGTATGTATAATATAAAAAGTTGGTAGCTGCACTGTTGTCAGTACTGTTGTCTACAAATGCTGGAGTTTGTAAGTGCTCTTCAGTTCCACAATATTTCGTTGGATGTGCTCTGTTTCATTGAGCACTTCTTTGGATATACCTTGTAGGAGAATATCATTTAATGTCGCAGTGCTAAAGCTGTTTTTTTGCATAGTACAGTTTGTAAACTAGATTTCTGACTGTTGAATGGTGAGTTGCTAATATTTTGATACAGTGGAAGGTGCTTTTGCAAGCAGGTCCAGAAATACAGGCTAAGGAATGTCCTTGTATTCCAGTGTACTTGTGCACTGGACAGGAGTCCATAGTCTGCAGTATTTTTATTTTTATTTTGTCGTTGCCTTTGACATACTGATTGTGCAATTGCTGCAAAGATTGATTAAGCATTGGCGAACGTTACACATTGATGTGCAAGGACATTTGTCGGTGAGGCGTATTGCTGTGGTGGAATGGAGAGTGCCATCCAAGTTTGATGGGGATAATTCTGAAAGCAGTGTTTCCTCTTCCATTATGGTATTGTGTATATTTTCATCCCTGGTCCACTCCGATGTAAGGCAATTTGGTTTGTTTGTTGTTTGTATGATTCTTCATTGTAGTATGGCTCTGTGTTGGTGGTGTGACTCCACTCACCTGTACGGATGTCGCCAAAGGTATCTATGCTGATATGTTGATATTGCATTTGTTTCGAAGTAGTGCTTGCAATTTACCAATTAATCTTGTTAGTGGTTCTTTCTGTTCAAACTTACTATAAAAAATTTCCATTTCACGATCATTGCACTGTCTACAAGAGCTTCGAGGATGACTTTCTGCGGTAGGTTTTGAGGGTTCAGCGTGATTTCTGCCCTCTAATTATAAGGTTCTGAAGGACTCTGTGGTGGAACATATTTTGTTAAATTACTTTTTTTAGAATGTTTGCTTGTGGTTACATTACCATTTGTACTGCTTTGTTAGCAGTATTGTGCGTTGCACTGTATTTAGTGGTTTTCTTTTCATTCACACATTTTGAAAGATCAACTATAATGTCTTCACTGGTAGATGCATCCGTTTTCCTTAATGACTGCATTACCTCTTCTCCTTCAACTTTTTGTCCTCGGTCAGCTTGCAGTGGATGGCTACTTTCTGTGGTTTTAGGTTGCATGGCTCTCTTTCTGCATTGCTTTCTTCAGAGTTGCAGTTTGGTATTGTGTAGTAGCTGTTGGTGAAGAAAGGGAAGTGTGGGTGTGCATATTTTCAAATGTAAATGAGGGCAATGTGCATGAGTGGGTCAATAAGAGGGTAGACATATAAATGGAAGTGTCACTGTGTAGTGGTCTCTAAATTTCGGTTGAGGACAGTATCTAACTATGTGGGGATTAGTCTAATTGTGGTGACATAACAGACACTGAGCACCTGTAGAGATGTCAACAGCAACAATGAAGTACATACTGGTGGGTTGCCGCACATCTATATTCTACAATACAACAATAGTGCACTCTTCTAGGAAGACATACAACAGTGTGATGGTATTGTACTTACTATGTTGCTTGCTGAGAGTAGGTGGTTTGCAGGTTGTATTTTGAAGTGCACATGCCAGTGGCTTTCCTGAGAGAGGTGGATACGGCACCTGTATAAGAATGTCGGGGGAAATTCTCCCGGGGTCTGCTGGGTCTTCTGCGGACCCCCCGAGCAGGGAGGCCCCAACTCCTCCCACGTATCCCAAAAATGAGTATGAGGCACACGCAAGAAGCAAGGTGGTTCTGCTGTTTATTAAACAACAGCAGGGATGGGTCAAGGATCGTACGCGTCCATCCTGACTCTCTCTCAAAATTCGTGGGGCTCGCAGGCCCTTTTTACCTAAGTATGACGCGCTACTTGCGTCACCTTGGAAAGTTAGCAAAAAAAGCTATCGTCACTCTGGATTGGTTCCTCGAGTGGTAGGGTTAGTATAGCACACGTATAGAGAACGCTGTTAGTGGTTAAGGGTCAGTCAGGTGGTATACTTGGGTTGTCCCTTCTATTAGATACATGAAAATTGTTACATGAAGGCCCCTGATGATTGGCTAATGTTAATGGCGTCAGTGATAAGTGCCCCATGTTCTGATTGGTCCACCCGCGAGCCCCCCCAGCTTGGGACCATCGTTGTTCCCAGCTCGCGGTGCACCTGCCATTTGCAACAATGTATAACTATGTGTTTGTGCAGACAATGTGTGGATTTGTTCATAAGCTTGAGAGCAGACTACTCCCACCGCAGCAGTCCATTGAGTCGCTTCATTGTTGCTGCCTGTGTCTCAAGACGCGGGACCCAGGCGCCTCCTCCCTCCTGGGCCTGGCACCCTGTCAGGTTTGGCTTGGTCACGTGAGGAGAGACCGTGGTTGAGGCAGAATTCTGCACATTTAATGTTGCATTTTCCAGTGTGTGTCTGGCTTGGTTTGCAGGTGTGACCTTGGCCTCGGCTTGTGGTATGCAAGTTTGCAACATTGCTCCCTTGGCTGTCTGTTCTCGCCGGCTCATTCTGCAGGGTCAGCAATTGTACTCTTGCTCGTTCAATGTTCGTGGAGCCTCTTGCTCGCGGCCTACTTGGACCTGGTGCATAGGTGGGGATGTTTGATGCACGGCGCTTTAAGTTACAGTTTCATATTGCTTTATCCCCAGTATCATGTCTTCATTATATTTCTCATTGCAATGCATGGGTCAGGAGAAGCGTCAGCAAGCATTTTAGATGAGTTCGTTGTGCGTCTTGCCTTTCTGCATTTTGAAAAACCTATGTGAAAAATAATAAAGATGCGCGTCAGTGGGTGTGTCCGTCACCTACGTCATAGCACTGAATATGTTCTTTGTGTGGATTGGTGTGGGAGTGTCCAGTGTGCATGTTTGCACGGGTGCTCTGACCGTGGGCTAGGTCGTCATGGCATTTCTAACGATGTGTTTTTTTTACTGTTGAATGGTTCAGTCGAGTTCATCCATGCCGCAGGTGTCGGTTTGGGCAGGGCAGGCTGATGGGCACATCCGTATGTTCCTGTACCAGGGTATTTGGTCGTCTTGTAGATAGGCAAACTCGTCTCGTGGCGGGCGTCTGGGCCGCGATCCTCTAGGCCAGGGGCGTGAGGGGATTGGTGGGAGTCTTTTGTTCCATTCTCCCACTTCAAGAAGATGGTAAAACAATATGTTGGCTAATGGCATAGTGCTTGCATTTGTGCAATACATTCTCCAAAACTATAGGGGACCTTCTTGGCAGGGAGAGGAAGTGTTTGTGTATAAATGGAAGGCTTACTATATGAATGGGCACTTGGGAGCATAAGCATGTTTGTTAAGGGTGTAGGTGGGTTATTAAGGAGTGTATTGTATGATTTGTTATTAAACACGTGTGCATTAGTGTAGGCCTATTTACTTTCAAAATGCAGTACTTCGCATTCAGTGCAATTCAGAATGTTTTTGTGCTTGCATTTGCATGTACTTCTCCGCATATGTATGCTTGCTACATGAGTGCAGGCATTGATTCTGGGCTTTAATTTCCTTATGCACATTTATGAATGTTGCTGTTGCAAATGCACACATACATTTTTTCATTGTTTAACTACTGTTGTTATCTATGACATGCGGCAGGAAATTGTCGTTATGCTTGCAATGTATGCACTTGGTTTAGTCTGGTGGGAAACGCTGTCTGGCTGTCTGATCATTTTGTGTGCGATTTTTACAAATTTGATAGGTGTGTTAATGGGGGAAAGCATTACAAAATTGATGGAACAAAAGAACAGAGTATTTTTTTTTGGGTTAGTTGAGGGTATCAACCTTTCAAATATATTAAAATACATATTTCCATGTTTACATTTAAGACAATATTGATAACAACATGATAAAATGTTCGAACAAAAAAGAGACCAAAGCAAAAGAAGCAATTAGACACTTAAATAGTAACATATTTCAAAGTCAGCTAATTCTTAAACAAGATAATGAGGTGTTCTTTCTCCAATCTAATACTTTGGATACATTTACTCATTTTTACTCAACATTTACTCAAACAATTTAACAAGATAAAATTGTCGTTGTGATACCAGTGCAGGACAGTCAATAACTATATGTTGCAAAGTTTCCTCTGCCAGAGCAAAAGCGACAGACCTTTAGTTCTTGTAATATCAAGCCTCGTTTAGCCATTATATCCAATGTGTGCCACAGATTTAATATAAAGCGCACACACTTATGTCTTAACAAAGGTGACAGACATTTAACTAAATAATCTGACATATGCCTTAATTTCTTATAGCCAAACAAACGAGTGTCAAAATCCTTATAAGTGATACATTTGGCACGATTTCGTATCCAATCATGTTGATAAAGTTTTACCTTTGCTCGATTAGGATTCTCTATTAAGAGATCTAGAGAAATGTCTACTTCAGACAAAGCACTTATGACACAGTTTCACCATTTCACTGGAAAAGTGTACCTAGATGTTATTAGGTAAAATGCAGCTGTGCTTAGAATGTTATTTTGGTCCAGTCCCAATGAACATTTCCTAAATAAGCTACATATCTTCGATATAACATAAGATGATAATGACAATAAGCCCAATTCAAATCGCAACATAGGTAACGTTGTAGAGTTAGGCAAATTCATTACACGTTTCCAAAAACGTCCTTGAAGAACATCCCATTTTTGTTGCACACTATATAATGTGGTCTCAAGAACTGGAACAACTTTTTGTTGGTAGAACATCATAATATGCTTGCACGAGAATTTGCCATACTTATATAACAATATCTTGGCTTGTTAGATCAAGGTTGCCAATTTATTATCTAAATATTGAGCGTAGGTGGCCTCAGACAGGGTATAATGGAGAATCATGCCTAGATATTTATATTCAGTCACAATGGTTAGCTCGATATTTTGTAAATTCAATTTATAATTGGAAGGGTGAATTCTGGAGTTTTTTGACATACTAACACTTGAGTTTTTTCTAAATTGATTGTTTGTACGTATGTTGCAAGGCTATTTAATAAATTCTGTAGTCCCATCGGTGTTTGAGATAGTAAAACAAGATCGTCAGCATATAGCAACCATGCTATGCGCTGTGCCCCAGTTTTGGAGCAATAGAAAGAGTAGCCACAAAATAGATGCCAATATGCCATCTTATTTTAAGCCACGATTGGTGTTAAAGGAGCCATAGTTAATCGTACTCGCATTGATATACCAGTGTGCAGATGTTTCACTAAAGCAATTGGGGATGTAGGACAGCCATAACGAGATAATTTTGTATACAATAATTGTCGGTCAATCGAATCAAAGGCCATTTGAAAATCGACGAAGGCCATATAAAGTGGTTGCTTTTGAATGGCACTATGTGATTTTAACATATTCGAATGATGATATTGGGAGCTGTACCTAGGCCTGTTACAAACCCTGCCTGAAATGGATGTCTCTTGCACATTTTTAAGGACCAGTCAAGTCTCTCAAAATTAGCCGGCTAAATATTTTCACAGGAGCATCCAACAGCGTGATGGTTGACATCGATCTCCATTTTTTATAAATTGGCAATGTGACAGATTGTTTCCATGATGATGAAATAGATTGTGTGCGCTCTTGATCTACTGGCATTGCCAAAATAGTATAGTATATCTTCTTTGTCAAATTTAAGGAAAAAACTTCAATGTTACATGTATCAGACAAATGATTTGTTTTGTCCGGTAACGAGTAGTTTTTTTAATAATACTCAACCCACTGTTGTTCTTTAACAGAGTTGGCTTGTACAGCTACTTGATGTCCTGCTACTGATTGATTTATTAATGCACAAATTTGTGCTGTATTTTTATTTTGCATTTCTTTCAATATATAGAGTCTGTCGTTTCATAGACAGTTTTATTCTTGGTTTTGATGTGTGTTAACGTAGCACCTCTTATTTCTATTGGAAGTTTCATGGCCTCACATTTTTTTGCGCGAGTCTGAGTCTTAATTTCAATGCTGAATGTGTGAAGTTTAAGTATTTGTTTTTTCTGGGACCAATTAATATTTTCTTGAAATAGCTGCATTAGCTCAGGATATGCAATTTCTTGTTTTCTCCTCCCACTAAAGGACTCATGTATTTCACACGCATAACATTCATGGAAATTTCTCAAGGAAGCATCAGACCAACACAGTCTGTTGCGACCAGGGTTTATTAACACTGATCCCTGTGTTGGACTATTACGTACGTTGTCAATAGGTTGTATCATTAGCCATTGCATTAATCAACATGTTGTGATCACTCAGGTCTGTTTCAGAGTAACCGTTTTCATATACCAATGGCTGTTATGGACAAATGGAAACCACTGTAGGAGCCATTTAATGGTAGGTGATGCAAGAATTAACAGTATGAATTTTGAGTATGTTATGGAGATTCACTGCTAGGTACCCTGTAGCTATGCATTTATAATACATTTGCCAATGTACTGTACAAAAAGTAGTAATAACTACACGGCGTGGTGATGTCCTCCTTCCACAATGAAAACATTATGTTTCATAGGAGCAACGTTTTTCGTTCAGATGGAGTTCATCTGACTGATGCTGGCAATGAGCTGTTTCCTCGCAATATCCAAAATGCAGTGCAGCGCTTCCTACAACTTTAGCTAGCATTTTCCCTTTGGTTGTTCACCACTTCCAACGTTGCAAACACAAACAGCATAAAAAGGCTCTTTTCAGAGCCACCACTTTGTTTTGCAAAAGCGTACACTGCTTTTGACGGAGTCCCGCCACCCTGTACGTGGCGCTCATAGGCTGCACCACCGCCTGCATGCTTTCATTCAACTTCTATTTTTCAATAGTGCAAAGTGGCTCTGAAAAGAGCCTTTTTGTGCCCCACCCCTCCTTATGATTGTGTAGCATTTTTCCTGCTGTTATACGACACGCTACAAAAGACAGGAATGGAAGGGATATTTGGCAAATGGTGCCATCCACAGAGATAAGAAATTAACATATCAATCTTTATTAGCACACATTCATAACCACTTTTCAGAAAGTTATGTGGAGTGCACCTCACTTGGGTAGAGAGCACTCTTTGTCATGCTCCCGGAATGAAGCCTCAAAAGCACTTTGAACATTTTCCCCCCTACACAGTACTGCGTCGCAGTATATGCACAATAGAGTGACCTTTTAAAGGTACGGGTCTGCTGCAAAGCGTATGTCCTGCAAGGCTGCTTGTGGGATGTCCTGGCCCACTGGAGTGTGCCTAGTGGTGGCAGGAGCAGATGCGGAGGATGCGGCAGAGGAAAATAACCTACTACCTGCTTGGAGTTGAGTTAGAGGTGGTAGCAAAAGCACTGGTGGCCCTTACTTTGAGAGGTACTTTGCAGGCACACATTTGGTGAGAAAGCAGTTTCTGCATGAACCAATATGCACCGCTGCTCTTCTCTGGAAAGCCAAACAGGGATTGCAGCGCAATTGTGGGGTGTGCCTTATTATAGGACTGTTGTGGAGCATGTGCCACCAGAAAGTGGGCCTAAGTCTTTCCCTACAATACCTACATCCAGAAGGAAGAGTGTAGGATCTCTGCAAGGGTCCACTCTCACTGTAACACTCCTTACATTGCAGGAAATTGTCATTTTTCGATGTGCACGGATATGGCTCTTGTCCGCTAAATAAGAGCCCACACGCAGCATTGTTCCGTTACCATGAGGACGACGCCATTGCTCTCCATTTGGACGCCTATCTGCAGCACGTACATTGCCTGTAATACTCTGTGGCCATGTGCATAGCTCTCCTATGGATACCCTTGCCATCCCCGAACTACGTAAATGTACGGCACACGTGCATTGAACATTTCTACATTTGGTTGGTGTACGCACGATACAGTAGGTGGAATGTTTACATCCAAAGGTACTCACAGGACGTGGGAGCGCGCTTCCACCTACAACTGCATCAAACGTTTCTTCTCATATGTTGCCCAGGGACGGTATTACCAGATTTCACAGGACAAGATACTCATGTGCGTAGTTGTGCGACTGACAAACGTATGGTCCTGCAACTACTTACAGGCGGTTCTGTGCATGCAAACATGCGGCCCATAGTGGTGTCCTATGGATGCTTCCATTGTGATTGCGCATAGGGCAGCCAGGTGCAGTGGTGGTACGACTTCTCCATTTGCCTCACTTGTAATCATACCCACCAGTGCACTGCCCTTCACACTTACAATGACCTTCGTAAAACAAAGGAAAAGGCACATATACAATCAGTAAAAATTAACATATCAATCTTTATTAGCACACATTCATAGCCACTATTTGGAAGGGGGACCAGAAACAGACACATATACTGGGGATTTCACCATTTCTACAAGCTGCTGGTGAGGGGAAGGGATTGAGGTCTCATAGAAGCGTCTGTCATGACACACAATTTGCGGGGGATGAGGGGCTGGAAAATGGGGAAGGCGGGCATGTGCAAGTCGGGCAGTGATATCTTATTTTCCCTATAATGTGTTTTTCTACAAAAATGTTCAAGGCAGCAAATGGGGTTACTATGCTAACTAATTTCGTCATGCAGAAAATTTTCCTCCAGCGACTCTAGGGTGCTTGCCCTTGCAGTAACTCTCTCCCTTTTCACAGTGCAGCGGGTACCAATGGGGCTATCGTCCTCACTCATTTAATCATGCAGAAAATTCTCTTCCAGCCATTCTAGGGTGGTAGCCATTGCTGCGCACAAACAGAGAACCTCATGCTTTCCTACTATTGTACACTACCAGACTTGTGCAATTATAACATAAACTTTAGCGTACTTACGACGTTGCAGTGACATTCTGCTCTCAGTAGTTGGCATCCCTAACACTGCCTCTTCGTCCTTTGTTGGATTGTGAAGCAGGTGTGCGGTAAGATTGATGAAGGCAAACGTCACTTCTCTTGTTGGTGCTTTCCCTTATGCTGCATACCCTATGCCTTAGCGCTCTTTGTTGCGAAAGTACAGACTTTGTACAGTTACTGCATTTTCCCTTACCATTCACGCACTTGCTGCTCTTTCTATATTTTTTTTGTCTTTGCTTCATGTTACCACTTTTTATGACCACCTCTCCCTTTCTCGGCAAGTTGGACTCCACTCAATGTCCACAAACAGATGCACTGTTCCCAACCACTGTGTCATCTGTGTCATCTGTGATGTCTACTTTGAGGTCATGGGTGTTTGTCCGTGCAGCGCACAGTGGTAGAGCGCGTTATGGTTGCATACCTTGCCATAACTGGTGAATTTCTGTTTTTTTTTTGTCTTACCTGTAACCATAATGTCCCTGTAACAACGTTTTTCCATGACTTCATAGGATTTTTAGTAGTGCAACTTAACCATAATGTCCCTTTAACAACGTTTTTTGTTAGTGTATATATATATATATATATATATATATATGTACCTTCATGCCTATTGAGAACTCTCATTTTCTCTTCTTTTCTCTCTCTCACGCTTTTTTCCTCTCGTTCTTAACCCTTGAGGACTGCGCCCTTAGAAGATGTATTTTTCTGTGTGCCATAATCGAGCAGCCGTGATGGTAACATGTTGAGAAACACATCCATGTGCAGCAGGTGTTGATTTAACAAGAGTCTTGTTTGAATGAATATAAGGACATTATGATTATCAAAATAATCTGAGGTCTATTTCCTTGGGTTTCCTTTTGCCGGGGGTACTGGCTCGTCTGCCAGTTCTCCTATTTGTGCTCCCCCGCTCCTTCAGGGTCATCTGTGCCGCTCTCCTCCCTCTGTCCAACTAAATCCTGTATCAGGGTGTTCCATGCAAGTATTTTATGTCCACTCTCCCCTTCTGCCCTCTGCACCACCCTTGTCCACACTGCTGTTTCTGCCACCAACCATTTCTTTAGATCTGCCCACCATGAGCCTATGCTCGGTCGCTAGTTGCAGTTCCATGCCATTGCTATACGGCGCTTCACACGAAGAACGAAGATGCAGGGCAGAATCCACAATGAGTGCCAGTGTGATTGTTATGTTTTGTTTGTCGTTTGTTTTTTGTTAATGTTGTAAAACAATAATGAGTTTTAAAAAAAAATATACAAAAAAAAGTGATCTTCAGACTGGAGAACGCTTCCATTGGTTCGTTCTTGCCTCCAATACACGTTGTGAATTTCACATATTATCCATAGGGCCATAATATTGCAGCAAATGCTGCCCTCATGATTGGAGCACATGCACACTCTCAGCGGGTGCTTGATGTATATTTCTATACGGTGTACAAATGATGTTTGATATTTTAAAGAAACCAATCCTGACAAGTAAACACGACTAGGAGCCTGGGCCTCTTTCTTTCTGCAGTCTTACCCTGAAGCGATCAGCACTTGCTTCTAGCTGATGGTTTGTTTCACAGATCTACTCAATAAAACATGTGTTTGGACTCCAAGTCCATTTGCTTCCGTTACCTGTCAGCTCTTGTCACCTGTCTTTGTCTATAAACTTCAATGCTTTTGTTCACCTGTCCTTTGGCGGTGGCCTAAGGCAGTGATTAGCAACGAAACAACCAGAGCATGGATTCAGACTGAAAAGAGTGTTTTCTGAATGGTTTGCCACAACTTTCAAAAAGGTTGTTTACATTCAGGAATGATACCTGTGCTTTCATTTAAAACAAAAAAAAAAACATCTGTGATGGTGATGCGATACGGTATTAGGCTGATGGAATTAACAGTCTGATGTTGCTATGAGCAACAGGATGGGTTGGCCTATCTTCTAATTCCAAGCAATAGCAAGCATTGTGAATTATCTGTCATAATGTACAGTGATTATGTAATTGTGTGTGTCCGTATTCACTAGATGCTTAATTCTTGTTGCTTAATTTGCGGAATATTGACAGTACATTTTTAAGACGTTCATTTTGACGAGGAGGCGGATAATACGGGAAATGTCACAGGTTTGTTCTTCTGTATTTGTGGGAATGTGCCATTTCGTGGATTTTGCGCAATGTTTTTCTCTTTTTTGAATGGCTACATTTGCCTTTCTGCATTGAGTGACGCCCTAATGTTTGCAACTTGCTTTGTATTCAAGATGCATTGTGATGCTGCGGCATTTAATATGCACCATTCATGTTCTATATGCCCTTCTTTATTATTAAGAAAAGTTATTCTTGCTCTGCCCCCAGCAGTACCCGTAGCCTATGCAATGCCAAAGAAGAGACTTTCCACAAAGGCATATTCTCTAGGTCTGCAGAGCAGTTCGTATTGATGTGTTGACACGTGGAGTCGTGGTGTCCCGCCAATTGCTGTTTTAGGGCCTGATTTACAAATATAGTTTAACATGGGAAAAGTCCCATTGGCAAACATATTTGTAAATCATGCCCTTAATCTGTTGATTTTAGCCTGCTTTCTTAGCTACACAAGACTGTGTGTGTGTGTGCATGTGCAGTGCTGCCTCTCACCATAAAGTCGTGTGGTGCCTGCTCAATTTAAACAGAGCCTCTTATACCGCTGTTAAATCCTCTCATGGTGGCCCAGCTGTCAGTCGGCCTGTGATGGTCTCTCCCTCGGTTTCGCCCACATCAGAAAATAACGCACTGCACTTTTGGACTCTTGTTGTCCTGAGCAATGGCTCAGGGTGGCTGCCTCACTCATAAAATCTCAAGTAAATCCTACAGATGGCGCTCCAACTAAGAAATTACATTGCACACTGGGGGGGGCGCTAGAGGGCCCGACCAAGATGGCTGCAAGCCCGTGAGCTCTTGAACACCCATCTAAATCCGGAATGATATCCGGTAGATTCCCCTGCTGGAACGTCTCTCTGAGGCAAGGTAACGTGGGAGGAGAAGGTGCTGCGCTGACGGAGAGCAGTCCCGGCAAAAATCGCTGCTAAACCCCAGAATTGTGCTTGTATATTGACCGGCAGACAACCAGGAAACAACGTGAGGGAGGAGAGGAGGAGCTTTTGACACGCGACGCAGGCGCCTAATCCTTGGTGCAGAGGCCAATGACCAGCAATCCTGTACTTGCGGCTGTGGTGGGGGATGGGGTCCCAGAACGTACAGCTTATGCTGGCGGACGGATCGAGCTGGTGCGGCAGTTGAAACTCTGCTGGAGCAGGGAAACGTGGCAGAGGCTCGAAGGGCACCCTCGCTGGAGATGACTGAAGGGGGGCACTCAGCCAGTAGGCCGAGGCAGTGAGCGGCCCTGCCCTACCTCCAGGAGGAGAATCGGGACCCCCTGCGACCGCCTACATCCCCCAAACCAACAGTGGCGGAACCAATGACTGGAGACATGGCAGTCCTGCTGGTGCGGGAATGAGAACGACGTCAGAGGACCGACAGGAAGAAGTGCTTGCCATAGCCGCGCCAGCCGGTGGGGTGGACTGCTAGGGCGCAAGGGGAGAGAAGCGACGCATAAAAAGCCACATATCAGTGGGAGACTATCAGTGGGAGACAATGATGTAACCTGCAAAGCACAGACAGGCTATCGGCTTGGAACACGCCATGATGCGTTGTGGTTGCTCCAAATGGACAGAGGGCATAGTGAGACAACACAAGGTCCTGGGCAGCAACAGCAGTATCCGCTGATCCGCAATAAACCCGATCTGGACTGGTGATTTGGCCGACTCCATGCGCATCCCATTAGGAGCATACTCCAGAGGGTGGAGAGAGCAGGCACCTGTCAGGAGACAATAGGATCCTTGCTAAAGGGCTGAGAGGGCTGGGATGGGCTCACCGGTGCCCGGGCTTGATGTGTGGAGACCCAGAGAAGACCAGGTCAATTGTGGAAGGTGGAGGTAACTGTTGTAGTGACGAGTGCATGCAGTAAGCCCTGTGAGCGCACATCTCGCAACAGAGCCCGGGAGAGGGATCTACTCCGATTGCATCATAATGGTTCAGATTATACTCTGACATGAGACTGGGCCATCCTGGAACCCAGTGTGGTCGGTGCAGCCCCTCAAAACACTAAACCCAGACACGAGAGTTAACGCACCCCAACCTGGGGACAGAGGGACGGCACTAACCAAATTCGAACAGAGACGAGTGACTAGCCAACATATCGCTAGTGCTCTGAGGTGTCCACACTCACAGCTGCTGCAACGGGGCCACCACCCTCTTCCTGCCAGAGTATCGTGGGATACACTGGTGGCACCTGTTCATGAAGGGGGACTAGTGTTACCGAACTTTGAAACATTCTATAACATGGCACAAGCGGGATATTTCAAGGATTGGTATGAGGTCCAGAGGGATAAGAGGCATGTGGAGATAGAACGGGCAGTGGTGGCGCCACACCTCCTGAGATCAGTTATCTTACTGCTCCAGACAGTGCACTCATCACAAAACTTAGTAGAGGTGAACTGCATAGCATGGACACGTCTTGAGTGTAAAAAGAGGGGGGAGGTCCTATCCTCACCCAGACTTCCCTTTATGTGTTTACGAAGGATCCTAGTCACCGCAGAATCCAGCTTCGTAGCTCTGATGAAAAAGCTGGGAATCCCCAGCTTTGGGGAAATCTTTCCTCAAGGGAAGTTTATAACACTGGAGAAACTGAAAGGGAAAGGGACGATGTCAGCTCTAGACATATTTATGTATTACCTTTTAAGGGTGAGCCTGAACCAGGTGTTCACCACATTCCCGGATTAACCCTATATGGGACAGACTACTACAGGGTTTAATATGGGGCAAGGTGACGTCTGATCTACACACTATGTACATGCACACCAGGGGTAAGGATCAGGCATCGCCAAAGTCTAAAAGCCTGGAAAGGGAAATTCCAGAAGACATGTGGGCATACTGCTGTGTGGGAATCAGAAAGGGGACCATCAATGCAAGATTTAAACTAATCCACTTCACATTTTTACACCAGTTTTATTACACCCCGGCTAAACTAAAGGAATACTTCCCAGATGCTACGGGAAGATGTAACAGATGCAACACCGAATCATGTATCTTGAAATTTCCCGATTATACAACGATATCGGGAAGAGGTATTTGATACAATAAGCGGAATCATAGGCCGATCGATATGTCCAGATCCTATGATGGCACTGCTGGGCTATACTAAAGAGGCCCCAAAAAGCGCCTGGAAACGGAATAGTCTGCTGGTTATACTAGCTAAACAGCGGGTATCAATGCAGTGGGGCTGGGGGGTCAGGGCGAAATGGAACCCTAAGTTCTCACAAAGGAAATCAGATATAATGTATTGCATCGACATGGAAAATGGTTGGGGGTCTCTGAACCAAGGTCGTGGCAATGTTGGTAACATTTGGGACGCGTATACAAACTTTTTGATACAACAATCTGCAGACGAAGAGGAGGTGACAGCTATGCCGGAAGCTGAGAGTTAAATGAAGCGTTTAAAGTATAAAAGGGTAGAGACTGAACCTGGCAGTGGTAGAAGAGATACTATGCCACCGTCTTCCAAGAGTACACAGCTTGTACAGCCCAATTTCATGGCAAAATGTGGACGTCAGGTAGTGTGAAATATGACATGGCTTGGAATGTGTTTGGGTGTACTGGAGATGAGGGGGGGCGGGGAACAGGGGATTGTAAGCCCACAGTGTTGATTGTTTGTTTTTTGTTGACAAAAGGCAATAAAGAAAGTATAAAAAATAAAAGAAATGACATTGCACTATAGATGCAGAAACTCAGGAAGCAATCGCAATGGGGGAATACAAACGTTTTCACGACATCAGCCACCAAGTGGCTGGAGAAGTATTCACTGCTTAGGTCTAAGAAACAAACCTGGACTAACACTTTCAAATAGCTCCCTTCACCCATCTTTGTCAGCTGCAATGGCAATTTAACGTCTATGTCTGTAAGTCAGCTGGGCATTTATGCCACGCACACACTGTGATGTTGCGCAATCTGGATTATACAGGCACCAAACTACCACTCCTTATAATTCACCATTCTCTTTGATGCTCAAAGGCATCTTCCACCCTTGTCTACATGACAGAGCGTAGGTCAGGCCTTGATACCCCCAGGCATACGCCACACATCAGTTTTACTGATCTCCTCTTACCTTTCCTTCTCCTCTCTTTGCAATAGGCAATCCTACCGGAATTAAGTATGATGTCTGTGTATGACTTCTAACCGCACCACGTTTGTGATGGATTTAAGTATCCGCACATCATTCTCAGAGATGCCTTTACCATTTTCACAAATGAACATGGGCAAAACCGTGAAACACTGGCCTTCAAGGAACCAGCAAAGAACCATGTTGCTCTCTCTGACTGTGATAACCGTGGAATCATGTTAGACCTGCCCTCCATGCCTGCCTAGAGCATTCCCGGGAATCTATTATCGAAGTTAGCTGCTCTCCCTCTACCCTCCTGTTTCCTTATCACCTGAAGTTAACTCCATTTCCATAGCTATCCACATACTTGCCAACCATACTGATTTAGGCAGTAGGCTACTGCTTTTTAAGCAGTCCTACGGCCTACAGATTTGGGTGACAGATCCTACTGCTTTTTACAGGGACAGTTAATTTGTGACTCTAAATGTAGGCTGCATGAGACAGGCCCAGGACAAAACATGCAACACATTAGTTAGTTAGTCTGTCTGTGCGGTGGGCGGGTAACTGATTACTTTGAGTGATGGGCTCAGGCCAATCCAGTGACCTGACAGCTACATGACTCTGCCCTGCACTCTGGCCGGGACAGGACTTAGGTGAACCACCAGCGAAGGCAAGTGGCAGACCGTAGCACCATCATACAGTATCTTCATATCAGACTGAGAAGGGTATCAGTCACCATGTTGTTCAGTTATTCATCTTGCACGACAGGAATACATATGAATTGCCCGGGCTGCTGCCACAGAGCAGTGGCAAACGTTGCCTACCAGCTCTGCGTGATCATTTTCTGTGAAGTTAGGTAATTGATTTCGGTGTTAACTTACCATTCAGAATTATACATTTTAAACATTTCAACATCTTTCCATGTTGTGCTGTTTGATGGGTTGTGTATTTTAGATTGCTGCAGTGGTGCCAACAATGTATGTTTTGTATTTTCCTGTCATGTAATGGTTATGTGAAGTATTATTTTTGAAACTTGAAAAATCCTACATCTTTTTGGTCACAGAATATTGGCAAGTATGTATCCATTCCCTAGTGGTACGGCTTGAAGACTCTTTGGAAGAGTGATCTTGGCTGATGGGTCACTGGTGAAGACCATCCCTATCAAATCAAATTTTTGAAGAGTGTATACAACTGACAGTAACCCGGAAACCACAACTGAGCTGCTTGCTGATGCAGGTCTGGAAGCATGTGAAAGCATGACCATCACCGGCCATCATCTATGGAGAGTTATTGGGGTTCCTGCCCCTCCTAGCGATCCCTACTTTCCACCATTCTTTCAAAGGCTGATTTCACTTCCTCTTCCTTTCATCAAAGCACACCCTCTTGCTCCTCACCAACCTCTCTGAGTCCCCTCCCTGCCGTTACTAGCTCCCACTCTTCCCAATCGCTTGCACTTTGCAAAGTGTTCCTTTGCTTTTCTTGAAAATGCTCAATTCAAATGTAAATGCGTTCTCGGCTCTCTCCTGCTCTAACCTCCCACTCCCATTTCCCCTTAGCCCTCTCCCGCCACTTACCGTCACCCTCTCGTGGCTACTCCGGCGAATATGCACTCTTTCTGCATTGCCCTTTTCCCTGACCATTACAATGTTAACCTTCCGCCCAGGTTATGCACTTAAGTCTCTTCCACATATTCTCTTCCAAAATGTCACATACTCCATAAACCCTTAATTCCTATCCCATGACACTTCATCTAGTTTTACAAACTCAACCCATAAGCTTTTGCCACTCATAGGTTCTCATGCCCCGTCTAATTTGCACTACTTGTTGCAATCTCCTTTTTTTTTTTTTACAAGTCAGACATGTTGTTTTTCTTTGTTAGCTCTTGGTAAGTATCAAGACATGGGTAAGTATGCAATACCCAGTGTCATTATATTTCAGTGTGGCAGAACATATTCTTACAGTGTGCACATTCTAGATTCAACTTCCTTTAATGAATGAATGCATGCTGTTTTCTGTGCAAAGATTCGGGCCTTTATTACAATTTCGTTTATGTTGTAAGTATAGCCCCAATTCCAAAAGCCACTCTGAGAAGCACTGTGGCCCTTTTAGTTGCTTTTATTTTTCACTTCTTCTGGCCTGGCTATACATATACATCCGACGTCTAAGGCAAGTAAGTGGAGGCTCTACGTTTCCCGCCACGCATAATATTGCACAACGTACATTTTCCTATAACTTCACCATAGCATTCAAGCCAGTATGGAGCCACCATGATTCACAGTGCACATCCACCCTTCCCAACAGTGCCAGTCCACACACACAGCTTCTTTATGCCTCATTCACTTAGATGTGGAGTCCCGACATGGACAACCTCAATTTGTGTTGCCTTTGCACACAACACGATCACACACAACCTTTCGGTAGCTGGCATGTATAAAAAAAAGGCTGGGAATTATCATTTTTTCATTAGCCCAACAACTCTCTTCTGTTTATTGACATTTACAACCACACCTACTATTTTGTATTGCTCATGTCCAACAATTTTGCAAAGGGCTGCATTATAGCTTGCTTCCATCATAACCATTTTCCATTTTTTGTTCACATCTTGCCTCCTTTTATGATTTACTTTTTGTAATTAAGCCAAACCAGATCTTTGCATCATAATTAGATTATAGTCATTTTGTATTTACGCCGTATTCATCATTTGGTTAAAATATTAATGATGGAAAGTGCGCATCATACGTGAACATTATCCTGAAAATACAGCCCTTGTTATGAGTTTGGCGGTAACACCAAACAGGTGATATTTTTTTTATACTGATTTTTTTTAGCTCAAACAAATTATAAATCAGGTGATAATTACCTCCTGCAGTATTCATAGACATATTGCATGATTATAAGTTTGACATCCGCTTCCTATTTGTTTCAAATGTTTAACTCCACTCAAACCTTTAATGTCAAAATTGTGAAAAACCCACAGAGGTAAAACAAAGTATTGTCCTTGGTATCAAGGGAGCTGCAGGTGCGTTTCTTCAAGTTAAGGGACACAACTATGCAGGAACGGGGGCCAAGGAAGTAAATAAATAGGGATCTCAGGTGTCCCCCTTCTCGCCCATTTATCACTGTACCGCAGGGAGATTCCATATTAACTCTTCTCTGCATTATTCTATTTTATGTTTTACAATTACAGTATTATCTGCCATCATCCAAACAGGGATAGAACTACAGTTTAAAATATGGAAACATACACCACGTGCAGGCTTCTAAAACATTGCACAGATTATTTTACAAAACCTGCAATTGTTACTTCGCTAGCAACGCTGCAGACTCCCAACATTGTGCATGCAATATGATTAGCATCCGGGGTGGGTGGTGCCGCCAATCAGGTTCTGGGGATGTGAAATCTCTAATCTCAGCCCACATTCCACAGACCCACAGGCTGCCTCCCCCACCACAGGCCGCCATCTTCCCCACCCTCTTTTTATTTTCTATTTTCATTTAACTCCCCTACCCTGCCCCACTTGCATTATAGCAGCTTACTTCCTCCCTTATCCAACTGCAATGGCAATAGAAGAGAGGCTCCATATGAAGCCCCGCCTTCTACAACCATGGTGGCCATTTTGGATCAGAATTTTCATTCATTTAACATTGTCAACAAAAAAGGTACAAATGGATACAAATGGCAGTCCAAGATTACACTGATTTGAAAATAGAAGAATCATGAACAAAGTTCTGTAAAAACTGATGAAGTGAATTGGAAAAAGTTTAATTGAAAATATGTGTATATTACACGTTGTTAGGAAAGATTTCATAATTGTATGTAATTTTCCCTCCATGTGTACACCATAAACTATCTTTGCCAGAGAAACACAGCCTTCAGCTGCACTCCTCTGGGCTTTCGCTCACTTTTTATGGGGAAACTGACATGCCCTTAAGATAGTCAGTACTGGGAGACTTTGTTTATCTTCCAATACAGTGTACTTGGGTCTGTAGTCATTTTCCAAAGCCCCTAGATACTTCCGATGGACTTTTTGTGAGATGTGCAGCTGGGTCATGGACAGGGCTGGTGGCAGCTATCTTGTTGCATTATTTTTAACCCTTCCCTGCCACGTTAACCGCATTAACTGCATTTGGCACGGATAGGTGGCCTGGCTCCAAAATGGCCATGCCATAAGGTGTTTTGTCCTGTCCTTTGGCCATCTTGCTCCTTCACCTTCCCCAGGTCGAGCCGACCCAGGTCAGTCCTTAATTGGTTATGCACTTTCCCTTGAAACACAATGTTTTCACAGACTCCTGCATGCCTTGTGTGTGTGCCTCCAGGATGTGGGCTGGAACATCTGAGTCCAATACACATCCAGGGTGCCAGAGAGTCTGGAGTGCCATGAATTACTGGGACCACTGTGGTCTGTGATTGGTCCATGTATGGAGTGTGTGTTTGTGAGCAAATCTCCCATTGGGTCCTCTCCGTTTTGGCACAAAGGGAACTTTGGATAAGAGGAGGCCAAAAACACCCATACCATGTCGATCTCCTGAATTCTCACTGAACAAAGGATAGGATCCAAGTATCCTGCAACTACGAAGCTGAGTCGAGGAACCGCTGGTGATCCGGTGGAAGGTTTGGCACCCTGAGCCGGCTGTCATCCTGTGGGACCCCTCTGCATCTGATCGTCCTAGAAGGTCTGCGAAGATGCTTCGACCGATTGGAATAGTGGGACCAACTATTCTCAACACCTTCATCAAAACCTGCAAGTAAGCTTTCTTGGAAGTGTCCCTGGGCCAACCAGTGGGCTGACCAGCTTACCCAGTTTCTTTGCTCTATCACCGCCGCCATTTTCAGGAGGCCCTCGAAACTTGGTATACTGCTAGCTCTGTGTCCGCAGCACCCTTACCCCGAATTTCGTACCCTTGGCATTCCCAAGTCTGAAGTGAGATGAGTGCCCCAGGACCAGAGCATACGTGGTTACCGTGTTGCCCTGCCGTGGCAACAGCATTTGCAAGTACGCTGGATTTGTGACCCTCTTGCCCCTGAAGCCTGCTGCAGTGAAACTGGGTCAATTCATCCACCCAGAGCGGAAAAATTGCCACTGTTCCATATGGGTATCCTGGCTGTATCTCAGGAACTGAAAGCTGCAGAGACGTCCTTTGTGTCTCGTTCCAACCTGCAAATGAAGTTGACTGAACTGGCGAAGTTTGGATCCGAGTGCGCCTGGGACCAGTGAGTACCTATAACACTAACCAGTAGCCCCTGGCACCAAGGCCCCTTTTTACGCATGAGTGACGCCTGGGGGCCTCCCTCCTTCCACTGCTAGTGCGAACTAGCAACTCCATCCCACGCTCTGGAACTGCCACTGCCTTCAAGTGGAGGTCCTCCCTGAATCATGGGAACTTATTCTTCATCGCCTCATCCACCTTCCTGAGCTGCTAGGGATCCCTGAGAGACCCCTTTTTGCCCATTGGAACAACTCCGTGCGCATGCACTGCATGTACTATTGAGCACAAGGCTCCCCTCTTCTTAGGGCTTGGACTGCCTCTTAGTTAGGTGTGTTGTCAATGTCAAAGGTACCTAAAGACTACCTGCACTGGCTTTTTCCTTCCCCTCTAGGTTGTAGACTTATTTTGTGCATTTAACGCTTTAGACCCCAATGGTCTTGTATATACATTGTATTGATAGTGTTGTGTTGGTTTACTGTTACTGTGATTATTTTGCTATGGTCTGATTTACAAAGGCCTTGTAATAAATGTGTCTATATTTTTGATATAACACCTGTCTGGGAGTAATGTGTAAGTGCCCTTGCTCTGTTTGCTCATTGAGGTCTTTCAGTCACCCTCACCCCTCCTGAGACCTAGTCTTGACCGCCTGCCATAGCTACCTTGATTGGTCTGGTCTGTCCAGAGGTTGCCCTGTTCCAATAAACTAGGCTGGCCTTCTGAACCTCTGCCCATCAGGTCAGAGTTCAGAAATCCATCTTAACACACATTTCACTCTATTATGGAACAACAGCTCCCTAACTCAAGGCACCTTATTGTTGACCCTCAAGATCAGAAAAATCCTCCACCTTCTCAAGAAATCAACACTAGATCGTGATTACCTCAACAACTACTATCATATCCCTTCCTAGGAAAGATCCTTGAAAAGACAGCCACACAACTCCTTAAACACATCATAGGCAACAGCCTTCTTCAGCCTGTCCAGGCTGGGTTCAGAGCCAGATGCAGCACATACACAGCTACCATGAAGGTGATCAAAAAATTCCCTTACAATCCTCGATGGTGGTCATCCTTGTCTTCTGGTTCACCGTGTCCTCTCTGCAGGATTCTACACAGCAGACCACCAGACATTCACTGGCAGTCTACATCACTGCATGGGGATCAGCGAGATTGTTCTCAGCTGTTTCCAACCATACCTTTTTATGCAACGCCAGTTCATACAATTTGATTCCTCCAGTTCACCAATTCTATCCATCACTTGTGCAGTGCCACAAGGATCCATCCTCTCCCCTGTAATCTTCAATCTTTAAATGGAACCGCCTAGAACACTCATCATGCCACACAATATCCACACCCACCAATACGCAGCTGACGCACAGCTCTACCTCAAGATATCCTCCATCAAAGACATCCAAAGGGTCAAGGCATGCCTCACATTGATGCAGTCAGGGATGCCCAGTACTTACCTGTAGCTTAACCTTTCTAAGACTGAATTCCTACTGCTGACCAACAACACCAAACACCCTGACATCTAAACCTATCTCTCTGCTATAAACATCAAGGGATTTCAACCCTAGCTGGCCACCTGCGCAAAGTGCCATGAGTTTGACATCATCAGACACCTCTCCTTCAAACAGCACATAGCAAGAAAGACTCAAACAGCTTGGTATCAACTTTCTCCGCTGCATAAAATCACGCCCTTCATCCCACAAAAAAACTTCTGATTGGCTGTCCATGCCTCGGGCCTCTCCCACCTGGATGGTGGCAATGTCATTTGGAAGGCCTGATGACTATCCTGGTTGCCCTGAGATGTTTCCTGCATTCTGCAGCTTGGCTCATCAAAGCAGTCTGCAAATTCAACCACATCACTGCAACCCTTATTGAACTGCACTGGCTACCGATGCAAGCCTGTATCATATTCAAATTCTGCTCCATCATCTACAAGGCTGTCACCCTGAAGTCCCTAGCTAACTCAATGTGAAACCCAGCATCTCTGGAGGACTACAATCCACCAGAAGTAAGGACATGTGCTAACTTGAACTCTGCTAGTGCATAAAGGAAAGAAACAGAAAATAGGACTTTTCTCTCTATGCCTCAAAACTCTGGAACTTCCTCTCCATCATTCTTCACTTCGCGTGGAGCTCAAGACCCTCCTCTTCAAGGAATTGCTCCTGCCAAACACCTAGGTCAACACCACCTCCACTCCCCACCCTACCTGCCACTGGGTGTTCTTCTCTGCACTCTTTCCTCCCGAGATTACTTGAAGAACTCTTGATACCAGCTGCCCGCACACCCTCCCCTTCTAGCGCCCCACTCCCTTGTTTCTCTGCTTCCCTGAGTGTTCTTCCACCTACCATTGTAAAGTGGTGATTTGATTCCCAAAGCTAGGTCCTAACTCAATAAATACCCTAATAATAATTAAACTCTGACAGTAATAGTCATAGAAAGAGAGGG
Organism: Ambystoma mexicanum; assembly: GCF_040938575.1. Taxonomy (NCBI): domain Eukaryota; kingdom Metazoa; phylum Chordata; class Amphibia; order Caudata; family Ambystomatidae; genus Ambystoma; species Ambystoma mexicanum. The sequence continues at coordinate 411,902,808 of NC_090922.1, read as the reverse complement.
AGACAAAATAGTCAAAGACATTATGGCTTATTTAGAAAAAACATGAGTCTGCTTGGTTACCATGGAAGTTATTTACCCATCCTGCAAAATCCCAAAACAAGGCTCTGGGAAATCATCCTATTACAAATGTAATTAGCTGATAAAGAGAGCTGGCTATCAAAAAAGGAGTGAGACTATTAAAACAATATGCACTCCTGGCTGTTCTACATGGCACTGAAAATACATATAAGAATCTTGAAAGGCCACACAGAAAATACGTATTATGTCTGGCATAAAATCAGTACTAGAACCATTGACACAATATGCAGATTTCTTGTCGAGAACAGAAATTCAGAAGATGGCATCAAAGGCAGCACAGATATGATGAACATGGTATAGCACTTACCATTTGCCCCAAAGACAAATTACTAATCTGTTTCAATAGAGGGGCATTTTATACAAAGATGTTGCAACAAGAAACATTGAGGGTGGTAGCAAAAGGGCTACAGAATTACCACCAAAGGCAGACATTCCACACAATTTCCTTCTACGATGCAGCCCCATTGCCCTCATGAGGACTTTTTTTTCCAATGGAACAATCATCTATTCAAACCAATAGATGGCCCTTTCATGTGATCCACAGTAGCTCCGAATGTGGCTAATCAGCATAAGGAGCATGTTGATAAGGACCACAGGTACCCAGACATTAATCCACATGAGACACAGCTGTCTGCTTGGAGAAGATACTTTGGTGATATATTCATTACATGATAAGGAACAGAAGAAGAGGTGATAGACGTAAGGCATTTTGACTCACACACTGTAAAAGTGCAAAAGTTACCTTTATGCTGCTGTAATCACTAAACTATAAACAGGGAAAATAATCTTTAAATGTACTAATCAGAGTGTTAAAGGTGGATACATACAGACATACGTGATATGCATCTCTATGTATAAATGGGTTAAGGTTGTGACCACTGTCCATAACTGTAGGCCATGACTAGTACTCATTCATGTGTTGAAATATATTTGGCCATGCACACGGACCATGGCAGAAGGCCATGCTTAATGTCAGTTACTGTTGTAGTGTAATTAGTGATGTCATTATTGTGGTCATAGGCTGCGCAACAGGGGGGCACAAAGTTAAGGTGGCTTTAGCTGAATTTGAGGGGTTTTGTGGTATTAAGTTCTTATCTTAATATCCCTGAAACTAAATGTCAAAGCTTTTGTTACAATGTATTGCTCACCTTAACTTCCCTGTAACTAAATTTGTTCCTTGAATTTCAAGGGTTTTGTTATTCCACAGATTGTTAGAATGCTTCCAGACCACTAGCATGGTCTTTGGCCATGGTCAGTGGGCACAGCTTATGGCCATGCTCACTGTTCATTTGAACACGCTACCAGACCACTAGCCATGGCCTTTGGCCATGGTCAGTGGGCACAGTTTATGGCCATGCTCACTGTTCATTTGAACACGCTACCAGACCACTAGCCATGGCCTTTGGCCATGGTCAGTGGGCACAGCTTATGGCCATGCTCACTGTTCATTTGAACACGCTACCAGACCACTAGCCACGGCCTTTGGCCATGGTCAGTGGGCACAGCTTATGGCCATGCTCACTGTTCATTTGAACACGCTACCAGACCACTAGCCACGGCCTTTGGCCATGGTCAGTGGGCACAGCTTATGGCCATGCTCACTGTTCATTTGAACACGCTACCAGACCACTAGCCACGGCCTTTGGCCATGGTCAGTGGGCACAGCTTATGGCCATGCTCACTGTTCATTTGAACACGCTACCAGACCACTAGCCACGGCCTTTGGCCATGGTCAGTGGGCACAGTTTATGGCCATGCTCACTGTTCATTTGAACACGCTACCCAGACCACTAGCCATGGCCTTTGGCCATGGTCAGTGGGCACAGCTTATGGCCATGCTCACTGTTCATTTGAACACGCTACCCAGACCACTAGCCACGGCCTTTGGCCATGGTCAGTGGGCACAGCTTATGGCCATGCTCACTGTTCATTTGAACACGCTACCAGACCACTAGCCATGGCCTGTGGCCATGGCTGGAGAGCAAGGCCCAACACTACCAAAGCACTAGCCATGGCCTTCTGCTTTTGGGCATGGGCGGTGGGCACAACCACTCTATATTTGAAAACAATTGCAACCCATTGCTCAAAGATGTTTATCATAAACTGATTTTGTCCTGTTTTGACAGTGGTATTATGCATAAAATATTGCAGGCTTTGGGAACTAACAATGTTTTTAGTTAATGCACTGTGCGATTAAATTATTTGCAGAGGATCACTTTGGTCAAGCAGCGTGCTACATGCACCTTGTTTTATGGCCGCTCTCTTGATGACTGTTGTGATCCATCGTACAACTCCAACTAACCGCAGCAAGTAAAAGGGAAAGAAATGACCAGCAGCAAAAAGAAATATGCCAGGGTACATTTGCCCCATAGCGAAAATCAAAAGCTGGCACCCATGAATATATGCACGGTAGGTGAACATAAATCTTAAAGTGAAATATACAAATGTAATTCAATAGACCTACTCCTTAGATGAAAGTGCGCAAGACAAAATCGCATTAGACTTTTAAAAAAAGTAATGAACACCAGAAAAATAACCTGACAGAGGAAATGTTCCAATAAAGTATAAAAGGTTCTCACCTTTTAAACCCAGCCATCTGTCATGAAATATTCCCTGGAAAACTAAATCCCAATACGAAACAAGTGCTTGTGGTCTTGTGAGTAAGCGTCTGCCCTGGGAATACAACAACCTGAGTAAAATCCTGGAAGCCAAATACTTGAGCAAGCTTACCAACCTCAAAAAAATCCCAAGGGGTTGCATCCACCCTCTGAAGAAAAGATACACTCTCCACCCACATGTGCCTGTGCCGTGAAAAGCAGCCACAATTAGGGGATTGCAAACTCTTTTGCCACATCGTGGGCAAATACTAGTGACCTACTTGCCTCTCTCCCCTCTTCACCCCCTTTTCTGGCTTTCAACAATACTCTGCTTTATAAAGATAGCTTGAACATTACACATACCATAGTGTCAATCAAATATATAAATCCTTAAAGAACTATGTTAGGCAAAAAGTGTACAATTGTGGCACCTTTCCCCCCATCATGACTAGGATAGTACAAAACCAGAATGCAATTCAAAAAGGCAAAAAAATGGTCTCTAAGTGAAAAACGTTCAAGGACTGACAGTAGCATGTTTTAAAAAAATGTGGATGCTGTGTGTTCTGAGATATATAAAACTAGTAAAACACATGATATTTAAAACTAGGAAAACACATGGCATTTGGGACTGTGGACTGTCTCCCATCCATGCAGTAACCAAGACCAACCCTGCTTAGCTTCAAAGTGAGGAAGGATCCGCCCCCTCGGGCCATGCTGCTCTAAGTGGTCTTGTATAGGAAACTGACTGTTGCTGTAAAAGTATCAATTATTTTATTTGTTATTATTGACTTGGAGACTACAAATACCAGAATGCAATTCAGAAAAAGGCAAAAAATGGTCTCTGAGTGCAAAACCTTCAAGGATTGACAGTAGCACGGTTTAAAAAAAATAATAATTTGGATGTTCTTTTGGTCGCCCATCAGTCACCGGGACTGACCCTGCTTAGCTCCAAAGCACGGAAAGCAGTTTTCCTATTTCTGTAACTTGTCTTGTAACTTTGGCTCATTTATCGCATGGCCAGAGGAGGCCGGCCTCTACCTCACTTTGAAGCTAAGCAGGGTTTTTCCTGGTTAGTGCATGGATGGGAGACCTGTATCTATCTATTACATTTTTATTTAGTCCCATACGCCCAAGGGGCCTCAAGGATGGCATGGATGGCAATCATGTCACTGGCCCTAGCGTTGGCCTAGGCCACTGATTTTTCAACCCCAACCTCACTATAGCTGTAAAAATATATATTTTTAAAAAATGGTATCTGCGGGTCCTGAACTACCCATAACCTTGTCTATCCGTAGTGCTTTATACCCTAGAATATAGCTGTGGATATCAGATAAAAGGCTGGAATAAAAGGCTTTCCTGACCCCCAGGCCCTCACCAAGTACCCCTGTCATCTGTGCCAGCTCCCCCACTTCCCAGAGGGCCTCCTCACATCCTCTGCCCTCTCCCTTCCCCCCCACAACAGATGTTATTTCTGTGATGCAATTTTATGTGAGATGTCAGCTATTCACGGCTATAGCCGAGGCTACAGAAAGCTTTATGTTGCAAACTCATTCCCTAGGCCCCCTCCAAGTCCTAAATTCCACTTGGCGCCCTCTAGCCATCCACCCACCTCTAGCTTGATGGCATTTGCATGTTTCATGACCTTCAAATAGCTTTTCCCATATCCTCGGCTATAACCTCAAATATCTCTTGAATCGAGAGAAAAACAAGATGGCGGCTTTTTAATTTCTGAAAACTATGGTCATGCAATGCACCATGGCAGAAATAACTATCCATTTATGAGAAGGGGCACCCCCTTCTCTGTCAAATATTTAAATAACTACTGCACGGAATAACCCTAACAAATGCATGTATAGCGAGCCAACTCTTTGTGCCCATGTTGTTTCAGACCTGGTCCAAATCTATCCAGCAGTTTGGGCTGTGCGCTTTGGCATAAAATAAAACTTGTTTGTCTATGCAAAAATGAAAGGGAATTAGACCACAACTTTGGGAAAAAAATGTTTGGTCTTCTTAATAACTTAACATATCTGTATGAAACTTTGCAGTCTGGGGGGCCCACGAGTCCCTTATCACTATTGAAATATCGGCCAAATCCATTACTCGAATCAAAAGCTATTAACAATAGAATTTTGAGGGGTTCCTATTGGAGTCCGACTCACCTTAACTATAGGGCGTTTATACCCTATAATACACATATATATTCACTGAAAAAACTTTGTGAAAGGGACGTTATGGTAAAACCGAAAAACCTCCAAAATTAGCCAGTTATAGTAAACTAAGCAAACATAATGTGCCCCTACCGTGCACTGCTAAGACTAATACACACGACATCAAAGATTGCATCACAAATGTAATTGATGACATCACTCAGTGTTAGTCTTAGCAGTGCATGGTGGTGGCATGAGTTATGGCTATTTTCTGAGGTTTTTTTGGTTTTACTTGTAACCATAACGTCCATTTAACAATGTTTTTTTTTCGGAGAGGAAGGAGTTTAACCACGCCAGAGCCTGACCTGTGATTCCCAGGGTGCAATCAGGATTTTGCGTTTTAGCGTGTCAAAGGCAGAGGAGAGGTCAAGAAGAATGAGGACAGAGGAAGTGTTAGTGTCGAGATTTGAGAGCATATAAATGCACATATAATTGGCGAGTGAGAGAAGTGCATAAACAGAAGGGGCAGAACGGATGGACAAGTGCACACGAGAACCCAGGAGGGAAATGCCAAGGTATGCCAAGGTTGGATGTTACTGGGTAACTACTGGAGCAGAGGAGTCCCAAGGGTGGAATGCATCTTAACCGTAACATACCTTTTGACATAGTTTTTTCTGTCAATTTAATAGGTTTTTATAAGTGAAAATGTTTCATGGTATTACATCACTACATATAAGTTATTAATAATTCCTATTTGTTGTTATCAGCAGTGTATGCTGGGGATGAAAATCATTGTTCAATTGCCTACGGCATAAGGCTCAACCATGACCCCAACCAAACCATCCCTATTATTCACTGCACCTGCCCAGCATCCTAGCTCAGTGTCCACTATACCCTAATAATGTAACTCATGGCCAGTGCTCATGGCTTCCAACCATGGCCAGTCTCCAAATACATGGGGCATGGACTTTGGCCTGGTGATTAACTTTTTGACTCTGAATTGTATGATTAATTCCTGGTATTTGTTTTTCTGATTGTGTAGTCTGTCTTTGTTACTAAATGAGCAAATCAGAGTACACTGAAGCATTTGCTGAGAGCCAGCTCCACTACCCAGACACCAAATGTATATCACTAGTTGTTCTACTTACATTCTTACACTTTCAAAAAATAAAACACAAGACATATTTCCAAAAACATGCTTTCAGATCCTTGCTAATGCTTGTTGCGCGCATTTGTTGTAATCTAGTCCACCACTTCAGGATGTAACCGCAAGAAGAAAATGTTTTCCCAACCTAATGCTTGATCCATGCTGCATGCCCCCAGCAAGCAAATTGCAGTACACGTTTCTCCTTGCTGACGGCCAGGCCCAGTGCCAAGACATCAATGTTATATCACTGTGTTGTGTACTTCATTATACACTTTATACACTTTAAGAAAAACAAAAAAAACAACACATATTTGCAAAACCATGCTTTCCAGTTGTTCCTGAACCTCCTTGTGCATATTTGCTGCAATCCCATTCAGCACTTCAACCTGAACCGGTGAGCTAATTTTTTTTCCCTTTCAAACCTATCCCAATTTCGAAAAACTTTACCACATAGCCGGTCCGTGATAGCCGTGCCCACTTTAACCCCATTGCTGGTCCCCCGTGGTCTTGGCCAGTAGCCAGATTGTCCTTAGGCCATGACGCAGACAATCTAGCCACTGCCCAAAACCACAGCTATACCACAGTCACCAAAGGAATATCAATATTTTTTGTACCTACATTATGACACTTTTCAAAAAATAAAACAGGGACGCATTTGCAAAACCATGCTTTTAGGTGCTTGCCAAAGCTCCTTACAAGTGATTGGTGCAAACCCGCCCACGTTTTTGTTTCTCACAAAAGTGTCAAAATGTACGTACATACAATAGTCATATAACGTAGCCCCCACTTGACACAATCCATTCAGACTTTGTATAGACATTCAAGGTTGGGTCTATAATCTTTCTGAAAACATTTGCATCCCTTCATGACAAAATCCCTCCAAACCTTGCAAAAAGATTAATATCTAGATCTAAAATCAGTTTGCAAACATGTGTGCAGATTTGTCAAATGCCACCACACTTATAAGCCTTTACAATAGTTTGCTCCCTCTTGACAAAACAGAACCATACTTTGCAAAACCATTCAGAATCAGGTCTACAATCAAATTCCAAGATTTCACGCAGTTACATTGAGTGGCGCCAAAGTTATAAGCCATCCAACAACTGCTTTCCCGCAACCCTGTAAGGTAGAAACAGGCATAAATGTCCCCTAACATCTCAGATGTTCACGAACAACTCCGGACTGCCCCGACTGTTTGCAGACATCAAAGAACAAAAACGCCTGTTTTTTTGGCTGGTTTTTTAAGGCCATATCCCATCCCATCCTCATCACTGCTTATCTCTCCAGAGATTGTTTCATTAGTTTGACAAGTGCAATGTTGTATTTTTTTATATGTTTTCACCAGGGTGTTCGCGGACAGCGGCAGCTGTCCACGAATCCAACACGGCAGGCGTTTCCCTAAAATATGACGCACCTCACGCTTTTCACCATCTAATCAATGGGCACGTCTGTTGTCCGCGGACATCACGCCGCCCTTCGGGCCAATCGAGGCCCGTCTGCAGACCAAACAGGGAAGTAAGTCTACTGCCGAACTCAGATATCACTATTTTCTTTTGCCTACCTTTTGCCCATTTAAAAAAGAAAAACTGAACAGATTTACACCAAATTTACAAAAACATGCTTTCCGGACCAAGCCGCCGTACCTGCTGCAAATCTGGTGAAAATCCAGCCAGCGGATTGGGTTGGAGGCATGAGAACAAAGTTTGTTTCCTTTGCGTATATGGGAAAAACCACACATTTTGGGACACCCACCATAACATATCTCTGCCCCTCCACCCACCAGCCCCCTTAATGAAACCTCACCAAACTTTGCAGGATAAAAGTTTTGTGAGGATTCATCCAGGGTTTGCCAAGTGATAAACCAGTCAAAAAGTGCTCTTCCATGGTTTGAGCAACCAAACCATAACTACAGGGCTGATACTGCAGGGCCTGTAATGTGAATATATATATATATATACATATATATGTATGACAAATATGTCTGTGATAAACAGGTTATATGCTTGAATCACCAAGTGCATAATGCACACTGGGCTTGGGGCTAAATTTTTTAATATATTTCTTTCAAAACAGTCACCTAATCATTAAAGTGTGAGTAAGCGCACAATATACACACTCTTTTCGACAGCCTGTGAGAATAAAACACTTTTGACATCTGTCATTTGCCTGCATTTGGGAGCCAACTAATAAGATCTGTAGTCATTCTTATGTTCCCAAAGTGCTCTTTGATATTACATTCGGGAGGATAGCTCAGGAGCAACGTGCTCGCCTTGGAAGCAAGACGACACGGAGCAACACCGGTCTGCACTTAGAAGCCTCTGGGTATTAAGCGCGTTATTAATACGTATCATATCATATCATTCAAAGCACCCATGGAACTTCATTGGTGCTATCTGCCCCCTTCCTCTCTCTGATACAGATATTTTGCAAGAGTATAATAAGAGTGTAACAGACTATCAATTTTGGAAGGATAAACCTTTATCAAAAAATAATTTATATTGTTATTCTAAGCTTTGATAATGTATATCTCAGTGAGACAACTGTATCATTCCTATTATGGTTACAATATGTACTGAAAGTGATCATTCGAAATGAACAGTGTAGCATGGTATTAAAAGGGTCACGTACAACTTTAGCAAAATTAGACAATTTCCTTTTTAAAACGCTTCTCTTGAGTAGAAACCTTGGGGTCTAATTCACAGAAGCGTTTTATAAAGGGAAAACGCCATTGGAAAACTCTCTGGGAATTAGGCCCATAGTATTTCATCTCTCAAAACATCCTTTCTTCTTAGAAAGGCGCACTCTGAGATTAAAAGCAATGATTTGTTTCTTCTCTGAGCATCAAAGCAATATTTAATTTTGGGTGCCGTCCGCTGACCCACCGTTCTAACAAACCCAAGCGTTTTGTATGCACAAACACTAATAATGTAACAAGGAATAGAAAATGAACTCATTTTTAGACCTGACATCCTCGCCTTCTCGGTCATTACGAGCTCTTCCAGAAATCCGCCACCACTGCAGAGCCTCTCTGCATCGCCCTCACTTCCTCTTCATGGAGAGTGTGCACTCACTGTGATGGCAACATTCCACGGGGCACACAGTAAAAGACCAATAGTTCAGCATATGGTACAGCATAATATGATATGGCATTCATAAACGCGCCTATACACAAGTGTTTCAAGGCGCTACGAGGCAAGGGAGGGGGGACCGAGGGAGGACAGAGACAATGATTTTACTAGGCCAGGTTACATTGAGATTGCGCTAGTGCAGGGGAGGGGGGAGTGGAAAAGTGCCAGGGGAAAGGGGAGGGGGCAGTGCTGTACTTGGGATAATAGAATAAATAAGAATAAGTAAAAGTACAGCCAGCTGGTGGCAAGTGCAAGGTTAAGTGCAGACATCAGGTGTCAAGTGCTTGTAGTGGGACTGAAGGGATACAGAAAACTGTCTCCAAGTGCGGGGGTTGCCCAGAAGGCAGTGCAGGTGTGCGACTGGTGGGGGAGGTGACCTGTCCCGAGATCAGAGGGTGGTCAGGAAAGCAGCGCAGTGTCAGTTTCAGCCAGGAATTTAGCAGGGGAGAGGAGGAGGGACACCAGGGAAGACATGTATATTATATTTATGGTTCCACAGAATTACATGGGAGATGCCAGTGTCAAAAAAAATAAATCCTGATAATATAATCTGTCATCTTTCAGAAGGGGAAAATGGCACAATAATGAATGGATAGATTTTATAATGCTACAAGAACCAACATGCCATATTGCTACCATTTCTGGTGAACACAGGACCCCGGGAAAATCAGAGACGTTCTTATGGGACGGCAAAAGGGGCACCTGTTCCGGGCCCCCACCCGGGGGGGGGGGGGTGCCCCACAAGGCTGCCTGATCTAAGAAGCAAGATTCCATTGTTCACCAGACCTGAATAGCACACGTCAGGTTATTTTATGGAATGCTGCTGAGGCTCTCAACCTATTGCCTATATGTATTGACAAGCACATTCTGCGTTATTCAATTCATCATGCAATGCTTTCTGTGCTCACTGTGGTATATATAGTTTGTGTGTTCCTTAAGGCACAACTCTGTAGCATTATTTCCTTCCTGTGGGAATTATGTTGATTGTGTGCAATAGTTGAAATGCATATTGATAAATTGAGTGCCACAATGGTTCAGATGTTGGCTCAGTGTGTTAATGTGTTAAGCACTCATTGCAGATAAATGTGTTCATATGCAAGATTAGAATAGCACATTCCAGCAAGGCTGGCAGAGCCTTTCCCTATGTAAGTGTATACACCTGCCTGCATATGTACTTGGTTTTGCAACACTACAAGTGCTGTTATCGGCAATGTGCCTGCACCAGATAGGGGTTGCTATCAAAACTAACACGTTATCCATATGTTGAAGGTCTAGAAATTGGTTTGTTCAGATGGGGTGTTGTAAAACCTGGGTAATCCCCTCCAATGATGTGCATGAACTGTTAGTCCAAGAGGTGAATAAGCATCCAAATTGAAGACTGTGGAACCAAAGCATTCATGCTTGTATCCTGACTTTGCCTGCAGATTATACAGTGATCCTGGTCAAATCATCTAATATCTCTTACATTACTGTGCTGTCTTTTGTGGGGTGTGCCTTCTCGCATGCTGGTGGCATCGTTAAGCCCATTACTTGATCTTTCTTCTTATGTAGGCTATTTGAGTGGTTGTAGACAGAAGAGAGCGGATCAGATGTTGCAGGCCTAGGGCAAGCATATTCTTGGTCTGCTTGTCTAACACAAAAATCGGTTTGCTTTTTTTTTCTAAAGTCAACAGTCTTTCTGCACGTTTGTAAATGACGATTTCATAAGCCAATGCTTAAGAAGTATTTAAAGCTTTAAAATACAAAACACAAACCCATATTAAATCTGTTAAAGCACATTGATTGGTATGCTGGAACTTATATGCTTCCCTTGATAATGAAGAGAATGAAGCTAGAATAATTATATAATAACACCCTCTATAATATGTTATTTAAAAAAAATATATCATGTTTGGTAATGTGAGTTGTGTACTTCCCAAGTCAGTTTTATAAAATGAGATTATTTTAGTTCATGGTAAGAACTGGAAAAGAAAGTGTTCAAATGCAGAATTTGGCACAAATCCCAGCTTCACCCCTTAACCAATGTGTGATCCTTGGCATCTCATTTACCGTGTATTACGTAACCTTTCAAAAAGTGGTCAGCCCTTCAAAGTGATGTCCTACCCTGGGTATGATCTTCAAAAAAGCCTCACTCATGGTTTCACTGGCTATAGTGTTGCTTCCACTATAATAATGAGCATTGATAAATTGCACACCGCAGGCACTTGTTTCTTTGATCTCTAATGGCAACACTATTTAAAAAAACATGCCCCACTTCTAATCTCATTCTTTCTGAAGACAGACCCCTTCCTGGTAGCTTCTAATCTATATCCACTATCCATGCGATGGTATGTGTAGCTTTCTCCTTCCTTCCAATTAGTTTCCTCTATTCATGCTTGAGCACTTTTGCATTTTATCAGGCAGCTAATGTGAGTACTCTGTCTATTCTGGGTTACATGTATCTTTTACATACGACCCTGCATTAATGCTACATGCTGGATACCTTCCTGAAAGCTACTGAGAAAAAGTATCCTGTATCTATACTAGAACAGCGTAACCTCTTCATAGACTGTTAATGTTGGCGGCATTCAAATGCTACTTGTTTATCATTCTGAATAGAGCAAGTATAAAGAGGGCAAGGGGACTTAAAGGGAGTAAACATGCTTATTTTGAAAACTGCAAGGCAGTATATCAACCTATAATTTGTAATTATGACACAGTGCAGTGGGGGGTGCAACCAGATATTCTTGTTCGCTGAATTCCTTCGGTTGGATGGAAGGGGTCCTCAAATATGTCCGTGCTGAGGGCCCAAAAAGTGCTTAAGATGGCCCTGTGGAAAATGTCCGACAGCACTTGCCGGTTTCGGCTCGGACTGGCTTGCCGTTAATGGCCATGCGAGCCCCCTGCCTCAGGTGTGATTGCTATAATATCTATGTCTCACTTATTTGAAAAACACCATTGATGACATGGCAGTTTTTCTCTTTCCCATATGATGAAACAAACCTCTACAATTGAGTCACAAAAAAGTTATATTGGCCTCTAAAATAAACACCAATGCTTCAATGACTAAATTTGCTCATGTGACCACTACCTCCACCTACTAAGGTGCATACCATTTTTCATCCTCTTGTTCTGCCCCATCAAGGACTGATCTGTGAAAGTGGGAACCACAATGGACTCCAGACTTAGGTATGCGCTCTATATTGGCTTGATGAAATACACCAATTTGCCATCTCAAAGTATGACTCAATCAAACTGACTATAAAATATACAAACAGACTCCCCCTTGAAACCGTATCACTTTCAAGACCCTCTGTCACACCCATGAATTCATCCAAATGAAGATCCCCCCAATTACCATAGGAGCAAGCTACAGTGCTACATCACCCAATGCTCTTTAGGCTTCCTGATAAAATATTTACCAGATCCTGCAAATTTTCTGCAAATCAAGGAGGCACTTTGCAATACAAGAACCACTGCTATTGAACATGCTTGTCAGCCCCCTCTGGGAGATACTGGGAGTTTAAGTGGGACACATGTAGGTGGCTTTTGACTGCTTGCAGTCTCCTAATGTTTGACATCATAGCTCCTGGTAAGAATGCGGGTATCTTTGCTCCACAAGGATTCCGAAGCAGATCAGGGTGTTTTGACATATCCCCAGAAAAAACCCTGGTCTGTTTGAGAAGGTACATACAGTTGCCCAGTCCAGGTGTTTGTCCTCGCCTGCAGAGAAGTTAAGAATCTGAAGCCAGAGAAAGTTTGAGGATTTTTCTGTTTTACATTTGAGGTGTTTTCATACGTTTCTACCACTCATTCTGTAGTAGAATGGTGAAGGTCCATGATACACGTCAGAGGACCTCCTAAATTAAGTGAAGATGGGCATCCCTTCCTCATGCCATTTAATATGATAGCTTGGTTATGAGTTACCAGAGAGCAACCCAAAGGAGGGACGGTCAGGGGTTTGTGCTGCCTGTGCCTTTGGAGGGACTCTGACACCTACACGAGTCATGAGACTGAGACTGGACTGATGGCGGAGTGTTAAAATATCTAAAACTCCTATTTCCCAAGGTCAGTCCTCTCTAGGTCTACAGGAGATACCCTCATGTACCAGTGCCTAACAGTTTCCCTTCTTTAGACTTGTCATTCACAGTGTTCTCAATGTATCTGTCCCAATAACCTTTCTTTAATGCCATCAGTCAATTTTTGCATGGAAACAAATGTGCTGATCCTGTCCCTTATGACCAGCTTGTGAGACATGGCAGAGGGGTCCTGTAAAAAGCTGTTTTGTTCCTGTTAAACAGTTATTGCATCTTGGTATAGAACATAATATCCAGACTTGAACTCCCTGCACTTTTCTTCATGTGTTTGTCTTCAGTTTCAGATCTTTCACAGTGATTGACTATACTATTTGGCAGTAGTGACTTTAAGCAGGGAACAAAGAAACATAATGCAGACCCCTCTCCCCATGAGATGTGAAAACGCCTTAGATATTAAAACCATAGAGAAAAGTCTATTCAAAAGTGAAAGCAGGTTTAATGAACCTTAAAACAGACTATATGGAAATGAAATGTGTGTGCATGATTTATCTGTAGACCCTTGTTCATGTTTATCTATCTTTATAGTGTTTAGATATATTCTGACAAACAACCGATATATCCAATCTGTTTTCCAGATTGTGTCTGAATATCTATGAATAATTGGACGACATTGAATCAGGTCGACAGAAGAACCAATCAAAACAAGATGTAGACCATTCATTTACATTTTTATGGTTGGAAATAACGGCAGTTTAATAATGTCAGGGTCAAACACTCCCACCCCACAAATTGGGTCAGGAAACAAACAGTGTTTGTTACACTACTTATTTTTGTTGAAATAAAAATGCATTTAAATGAAAGTGATTCCCAATTTACAATACAAGGTAAACCACCAAAAATAGTAGAGGTAAATCCAAGTAGTCATTAAAACAAAGGAATCAGTCAATGCTTGTTGTTGGGCATAAACATTTCCCAAGTGTTTTGGGTTCACTGTGCACTTTATTATGTGTATGAATGTTCACGAGATTCTTAATGTGGTTTTAGTCTTCTAGTGATAGGCACTGTATTTTAGCAAATATTGTTTGTGATAAAATTGAACAGTTTAGCATGTCAATTTAATAAAATATTATACTGATTTATATTACTGGTTTTTATGGTTTACTGTTTACAATTATCTTCTTTTGGTGAATTTCAATGCTTAGAGGAGGTCCTACATGGATGCTGCGAGATTCTTTATGTTTTGAAACGACCGTAGGCCGAGTTAAGGGGGACGAATCTCGCAGCATTATTTAGTTGCCCTTTTGTCTTCCTTTTGTTTAATGTGGGCATAAACAATGTTCATACAGTTAGATGCAATTTCAATGTTTTGTATTGTGCTGACGCATGTCAGTCTTTTTTGATTACACAAGCGTTAAGCAAAAAGTAATAATTATTTTGCATTTCGGGATATATAGCCCTTCATCAGGAGCAGAACATCTTTTACATTAGTAGTGTCAATAAGACTTGAACTTCTTGTATCTACAAGGTAAGTAAAGAAACTTCAATGAGTACTGAGCATTGTAGCCATGAGTAGTGTACATGTATTAGCGGCTTAATTTCAAAAGTATTAGTTATAAAGTACATTTAGAGTTCACCTCAATGAGTGTGTGTCGACACCTTGTCTTAGAGGATATTCTTTTGCTGGGATTCTCAGAGGGACGGAAGCTCGACCTAGTGTGATATTTGCCATAATTAGTACTAATCATGTAGCAAACAAAAGTCATAAATAAGACATGCCTTATATTGGCCAATTGATGTGCCTACCTTAAAGAAGGTCGGCACTGCAATCCAAAGGACAGATATTGTAGTGTGCTTGGTTCACTTTCTTGTGGTAAAAATCTTATCTAAGGGTGTATGTAAAGTCCAATGTTAAGTAACATCCAAAAGTGTATACCATTTAAAAACACTCTTAATTGTCAACAGATTGGCTGAGTAGGGGTGAAATTACTCACCTACTTGCATAGTCTAGATTTATGTGGTTGTTCACGATATTGTGGGACAGGTGCAGTCATCCAATATGTGGATGTTGTCAGGATTGTGGTCCTTTCATATAGATGGGTGTGGATTCTTTAACGGTCAACTCTATTTCACTGCAAGAATAATATGTCTATTTAGAATAAGATAAGCAATGTCATCGACAATCGGCATTGTGAGAAATCTGTACTCATGTCTGTTGTAGTTACGTTCAGTTATCTATTTAAAAAATGATGTCCTGGGTGTTAGTCTTAGCAGCGCACAGTGCTGGCGCGAGTTATGGTTGCTTTGCCTACTATAACTGGAGAATTTCAGGGGTTTTTTGGTTTTACTTTGAACCATAATGTCCCGTTTATAAAGTTTTTTTTTAGTGAACTTGACATGTTTCTAGAAGTGTAACTTAACCATAACGTCCCGCTAACAAAGTTTTTTTTTACTGAATTTCACACGTTTCTATTAGGGCAACTTAACCATAACGTCCCTTTAACAATGTTTTTTTTACTGAATTTCACAGGTTTTTAGTAGGGCATCTTAACCATAACGTCCCTTTAACAAAGTTTTTTCAGGGAATTTCATAGTTTTTTAGTAGGGCAACTTAATCATAACATCCCTTTAACAAAGTTTTTTTTACTGAATATACACTTTCATCATGTGAATTTGGGAGATATGTACTATAATTTCCTTACTTTATATACATGTAACATAGAACATACTGAACCCCCTCGTTAATGATATTTGAAGGGCACGGACTGAGCACCTGTCTGCGGACGGGCACGGACGAGATCAACACTACCCAAACAGTCAAGGGGTATCTGAAATTGTTCTATTATGCCATATGAAAAATGCACAAGTTTAAAAAGGAGCACATAAACACATTATAAGTAGTAATAAGTAACCACTCGAACCTACATGTCTCACACATTACCCATTCATTTAATTACCATGTAGAATAAAATGGATTATACCATAACAAAAAAAGATATGCCTCCAACGTAATTACCTCACAGAAACTGTGCAGCTAGGAGCGACAATAGACAAACATAACACAACGAAGACAAATTAAAAGAAAGTAGTAAGTGAACGTCATTTTTCTTATATGTGTGTATACATTTTTTATGAGCTGCAGAACAAGAAATGTGCAGTACATTGGAGTGGCTGGAGGAGAATTTTCCTCATGGCGAAATGTCGGAAGATAGCGATAATAATGGTACTTCTCTGCATAAGAAAATGAATAGTCAGTATTTTATGGGCACTTAACATATATATATATTTATTTTTAACAGACCAGATAAAAAATTAAGAAAGTCCACCAAAGGACACAGTGCAAGACACCCTGAAACGAATAGAAGACAAAGTGGACATTCTAAAAGAGAATTTTGATGGGTTAAGGCAATTTGTGGAGGAATTCGTGAAAGGAAAAATCAGATATCACTGTCCCACCTGTACTTGTCCCCCTTCTCCATTTCCTAGTGAACTATCCCCAAACCCTCAAGAACAACATAAACGTTTTGACGAAACTTCCATCCCTTCATGCCCTCACAACCAGCCTGTGCAAAACCCTAATTCCCCTATATTTGTTTCAGTGTCTGCTTCCCCCTCTCTCTCTTGATTGATGTATATGCGTTTAATAAAAAAAATCTTATGTTACTTTTAGTGGAATGGTTTGGATCTAATTTTTTTTTTAAAAGAGTTAAAATGTCCACGGACAGCACGCCTGTTCCGCCTGTCCGTAATCAATAAAATATGGATATTCTAAGGACAATACACCTACCCGTACCATTTGCAACCAAGATGGAACTGTTGTTGGAACACACCAGCTGTCCAAGATGTCCGTAATTCAACAGAATGGGGGCGTCATAAGGACATTATACCTCTCCGTACTGTTCACAACCAAGATGAAACTGTTCTTAGAACACACCAGGTGTCCGGGATGTCTATAGTTGATCAAAATTGGAGTGTCCTAAGGACACTATACCTGTCCATACCGTCCGCAGCCAAGATGGAACTGTCCGTAGAACAGGCGCATGGCCGGCATGTCCATAGTCAAACAAAATGGAGGTTTCCTAAGGACACTTTACCTGGCCATACAGTCGGCAGAACATCTACGCACTTGCGCACCACACCTGTAAGTCTTGCGAGCATCGCGCCTGTCCGTAACTGTCCGTCTCACTTGTGTCGCACTTTTAATTAGTTTCAGGACCCGAACCCTGTCCGTAGAACACCCACGCACATCCGTTACTGTGCATTTGGTGTCCTGCGGGCACCCATTTCCTTCGCGGATGTGTTCACGATGTCATCATGTGACCGCACCCACGCTGAGCGTGTGTCCTAATTTGCACACTTTGTCCACTTCCGCAACATTTCAAAAGAATTTATGCAGACATGACAAATTATTTTACAATACGAAATGACCATTTCACATGTCCCATACAGTGGCCCTAGCTTTCAACATATTGTTTAGAACTTTTTCAACACTTTTGAGTGATCGATATGGTCACGAGGCGCATCCCTCCACCCCTATAAAAGGCCACACCCCCGAGCTCATCTTCATTGTACTTCTGGCTATAGCAGATTGAGTTTTGGTGCCTTTACTGCTGTAGCAAAGATTACTCGACCAACCCTAATGGCATCCATGGCTGCTGTTGCTACATCAGCCTCCGCACCACCCCCAAAACCCCACCCACCACCACCACCACCACCACCTCCCCATGGGCCTGCAGAGGGATATATGCGTGAGGATGTAGAGAGCGAGGAAGAAGAGGATGAAGAGAATGAGGTGGGGGGAACTCCCTACTACCGGCACTCGCCGGGTGTCGTGGGTGTGGCGGTTGTTTACCGTTTTTGGTAACATACCAAAAGCACGTGCGAACCTGGTCACCTGTAACCAGTGCAAGTTGGTGCTGAGTCATGGGAGACCTGGTGCGTACAGCTTTGGTACGACAACCATGAAGCGACACCTAACTTCGTTCCACGATGCAGAAGTTCGCAAGGTGTACCATGTAAAGAACGTAGTAGGTTGAGTTCCTCTGCAGCATCTTCTGTGTCCAATCCTCTCACCACAAGAGACACTCCTGTGGGAGAGCGCATCCCTCCAGCTGCCTTACAGGCCATTCGCGATGCTGTTGACCCTTACCTTTCGAAGATCACAATATTGTGTATGTACCGCGACGCAGTACTCTGCAGGGGGGAGAGTTTTCGAAGTGCTTTCGAGACCACGGTCATGGAGCCCCGGAAGATCTGCTACCTACCTAAATAAGGCCCACCCTACATCTTTCTCTCTCCACCTGCCCTTTCTTATCCCCGTGGTTGGTGTCCCTTCCTTACCCTCCTTTACTCTCCTCTCCTAGTGGGTCGTGTGTAAAAAAAATCCCAAAAATATAAAAAAAACAATAATTAAAAAAAAGGCTCTTTTCAGAGCCGCCTTTCTCAGTTTAACAATGGAACTATCAAGTAAATGGTGTAGGCCCCCGCTCATTTTTCAAAAAGTCCGCGGACAGTCGTATGATGCACAAAAATATAGGGTGCAACTGTTGCAAAACCAATGCACCTTTCTCTGGGAGTAAGTGGTGGCTCTGAAAAGAGCCTTGTGGTGGTGCTTTGTGTGTTTGAAATTTGTCAAAATGTAATGTAAAATAGGTGACTATGAATGCAAAAAAGGTTGCAATGCATTTTGTTCATTTCGAAGAAAAATCTGATTGCCAGCATATGTAAGATGAACTCCATCTCTACAAAAAATGAATGTGCTACGAAACAAAATATTTTCATTGTGGAAAGAGGAAATGCCAACATCTATTAGAAAGGCACAAACAGCTTTATTAACATTGTGCCTCGCTTTCTCCATTTGTGGACCAAATAAAGCAGAACAGAGCCACATTTGTCTTCGTGCAATATGGGAAATAATTAGTTGGCAATTTGGAAACATGTCCATGACCTTCGCAAGTCCTTCCTTCATTGCAAATTGCGAAGAAATTCCAGAGACATGCCCTAAACTGTTTCCTCCACCATGAATGATCATTATATCAGGATGACGCTCTGTCTGTAAAGTAGCACAGAGAGGTACCAAGTCCAGCCACTTCATTCCACGCATCGCATACCAGTGCACTCCCACATGAGAAAATCCAAGATCTGCAGATATACCACAACGTTCTGCATGCACCTTCAGCCAATGTATCCATGAGTCTCCCAAAATCCAGATAATCTGTTTTCAAGCACACAGAGCCTTAGCTGTCATTTCTCCTCTCAGGTAAAAGACGTTCTCACTAAATCTCTCCATTCAGAACACACCCACTGAACTTTAGTGACCAATCCCTAGCTTCGCTCATTCTCATTTGCATGCATCTCCACCCCAGAATCCCCGTTGGTAATACGCGCTGTGTCACAGGTTTCCCCCTTTCTCACCTGTTTTCGCTGCTTCATGGATTCCGTTGTAGAAGTTTTCTTCCTTATGGTTCGGGTCTTGTACAAGCCTGCTCGGCTGTCTTCGGCTTCCAGTGTTCGTATAACTTCTTGTCCGGGATCGATAGTAAGCTCCAGGAAATCCAGGAAAAAATAAGGGGAAGAAGCACTCGGAGGCGGGTGCACGGATTCCTTGAGAAGTTTGGGTAAGAAGGAGAAGGGATAGAATGGAGCAAGGGTCCGGGAACCAGGAAAGCAAGCGGGTTCAGTGAAAGCGAACTATGGAGCACACGTCTAGCCACAGCTAACAGTAGCGTTGAGATGCGCGAAAGTGTGGCTATTTTATCGAGCGTGCTGCAATGAACGTGAAGACTTGTAGGCAGTGTTCAGTGTTTGCGGCCATGTTGGTAGTACAACAGAGTGCAAGCCCCGGCGTGACAGGGACCAGGAGGCCCAGAAGGGGCGTGTCCGATGGGTCATGACACACTGCCTACAGACTACCACCATGTCCGCGGACATGTAGCGGATCTGAGCGTGACGACTGTACATTTTTAATGGTATTCCCCTTTTCCTTTTAAGGTGGGCTCTCTGCAAAGAGCTGTTTTTTTTGTTTTTTTGCAGATGCCTGACAGACACCTGTTATTTTGTATTTTCTTAAATTTTTTTCTTCTTTGTTTACTCCTACAATCATCACAGAACCTTCTCCAAGTCAAGCCTTGCATTCCAAAAGAACATGGCATTTCCCAAAAAAGATAAAGAAACACCATCTGCTTCAAAATAAGCTGCATTACTGGAAACAATGTTCTCGTGGCTGCAGAAAAACATACCAGCTCTTAACATGAAAGCACGCATGCCGCGATTGATGGCACACCTACCAATACTTTGATCTGGACAAAAAACAGAACTCTTGTCCCATTTTGCTCTAGGGAGTAAGTCAGAAAAAATTACTTTCACGGTTGCATAGATGTTAATGACTGCTTGAACCAACTGTTCCAAATCCCCCAACAAAGAAGGTGAACTCACGTGGCCCAAATGGCAAGCACCATAGTGCAAAACTACCACATGGGGACTGGTCATCATACGCATATCTCTGCAAACTTGGAGAATTGCTGCTACATTGCAATCATTTGCAGCGCTCCACACCACCTCCACTCCTCTGACATAGAAATTGTTTGCCACATGCCTACATTCGGAATAGTGCTGTAAACCGTGAAGAAAAATATCTCCGAGCACCAACACCCTGACTGTCTCCACCTCTGCCATCTTCACTACACACACTCTCTTTCGACACAAATCAACAATGTCAACATCTGATTGGCTGATGTCTACAGTCCCGTTTCCATGCTGGATTTGCTGTGGAACCCCGTATGTGGCACACCCCACCGCGGACAAGCGCGGAGTCCGTGCGGCACGTAACTCTTAGCCAGTCCTTCTACCCTTTCCACATCACTCGCAAATCCATTCCCTCATTGGACACAGCTAAACAGTCACACAACCATTCACCAATCACATCCAAGACCTCTACATCTAACTCCGTCATCAGAGTTCTGCACTTCAAATATACTGTTGATCACTCTGAATACAAGTCGCAAATCATTACAAAGCACCCACTTCAAAAACTACTGTGCAAGTGTTGCAGATTTCTACTTGCAGCTCCATGCATACCCACATGCATGGGTACAAAGTACAGGTATGCATATTTTATTCAGAGAACATGTGCAAATCTTATGATTCCATTTAAACAAATGAATGCCACTAAATCTGCATATCCAATACATACCAACCCTCCCGCTTTAAGTGCAAGACTTCTGATTTTTCATTGAGAAATCGCACTACTTCTTACTGTCTCCCACATAACCTGTACATACGTACCAACCCTCCCGATTTATGTGAGAAACCCGATTTTCCATTAAAAAAGTCACCATTTTTTACTGACTTCTGCCTAAATTGATGCTACTTCCAATGCGATCGTATGAGAGAAACGTTCCCCGATTGCTGTGGTGACATCTCCCTCTCCGGTGCTCCCGATTTTTCGCATTCCTACTTATAATACGAATTGACATTTTTTCCATCTACTATAATGACCTATCACTTCCAAACCTCTCTGCTATAGACAACACGGCTTAAAAAAAACAAGGGAATTTCATGAACTGAAAATTGTACTAATTTGCAAAGCAGGTTCAACTAACATACTGCAAATAACATATAAAGGCTGCACATAGTAATTTTGTGTGTTTAAAGCAGTGATGTTAATGTACACGTTCATTTTTCAGCTTTCGTGGGAGTATTCTAGTTTTACTTCTCAACACAGTGTATGTGTGCATTTCATTTCACTAACTTCTTCCTTTTACAATTGCAGTGAAGACTACTCTCCTGAAAATCAACAGCATCTACACTGAAACAACATATCCGAAGAAACCTGGTCATTCCACAAAAAAAAGTAAGTACAGTAGTCCCTTTATATTCTTACTGTTCTTCAAAGAAAGTGTGTGGGTTATTTATGGAATTTGCGCACCAAAAAAAACATTGATTTCTGAACCATTCTGCCCACAAATCCCCATTTATTAAACAAAGAATAACAGGCAGAATGGCACACATATCCCTGTGTTTTTGGAACACAAATAACACACACAAGCCTTAGTATATTAGTAGTACAAAACAAATAGCTGTTTTAATTTTATACCATTACGTTTACTATTAATGCTTCTCCTTACCAATAGCTCACTTTCTACTCTCATCTGAAGCACAGTGTAATAATATACAAACAGAAAAATAGCCTTCCCAACTCATTGTAACTGCCCAATGCACATTCACACACCACCACAAACATCTTCCCCATCAAACTCATACACGCATGCACACAGCACACATACATTGTAAAACAGACCAACCCAGGCCTTCTTTTTTTTCAACAGACCCCAAAGAATTCCTACCAAAAAGCAAGTCCGTAGAAAAGAACGCTGAAATAGAGCAAATAAAAATAAGTGTCCAAAGTAAGCATCCATCTCTAGCAGAGTTTGTACAGAACGTTGAAACAAACAGCTAATACAGTCATTTAGTGAAACAAAGGAAGCTTCAACAACAGAAACTTTAGCGCCTGTATCAAAATGTGGCACGAAACAGAAAATGCTTTTCAAGAATTCGGCTACCACTACTGCTAACAATGCTCATACAAATCAAGAACCCATAGTAAAAAAAGTATTTTAGCAAAAATGTTCTGCCACAGAGTCCTTCAGAATCTAATAAGAAAAGGAGCGAAATCATCTTCAACCCTTAAAACCTACTGTAGAAAATTAATCCTACAAGCTCTCGTAGACAGTGCAATCCTTCTCAGAAGGACATTATTTATTTTAGTGTTAAATAGGATGAAACCACTAACAATACTAAGTACTAAACTACAAAATAAACTTCTCAATAAACGGAATGTCAACAAAAATAACTTCTTAAATATTTGTGTAGGTGAATGTAGTCACACGACAACCACAGAACCATTTTTTAATGAAGAAGCATACAAACAAAATCAACCAAACACAATTGCCATCCATAGCAGTGGACGAGGCTATGAAAAAATCAATAATACCATCATGGAACAAGAAACACTGCTTACAAAAGTATCCCCAGAAAACTCAGAATTACCTCTCTATTCGACTGAACCAGACCGTCCAGTATACAAATGGCTGTGCACATCAATGTGTAACATTCCTAGCATATCGTTCAAATCTTTATGCCAGTTCCTCAATCAGTATGTGAAAGTTAAAGACAAAATGAAAATGCTGCAAAATATGGGATACCTGTCCAGTGTGCAAATACACAGGACTACAAGGACATTCATTAGGCTGCATTTCAGGACCTATTTGCAAAAGCACCTTCCATGATATCAAAGTGATATCAACACATCCTTCAAATGTAAGAAATCTAGTCTATAAACTGTACTATGATAAAAGTCCAGCTTTAGAATTAGCCAATTTAAATAACACTCTTCTGCATGGTACACCCAAATACCTACAAGAAGAAACCGACCGTATCCAGAGAAAATATTTTGGAAGTGAAAGCCACTTACAAAATTCAATAGTTTTGGAACAGACTAGCAACAATTCTGCACATAGCAACCTTCTATTACACACATACAAAAAGGAAATACTAAAATGTAAAAGTACATCCGCTGAAGTACCAAACCATGTGTGTGTGTGTGTTGCCGCAGAACTTTTTACAAAAGTAACACAAAAAGACGTAACATACAAAATAGAAGACCATGAAGATTCCAAATGGTTTGAATTAGCTCTCTACCTTTTAGCAGAAAATAAATACGAAATAAGTGAGCCCCTAATATGTTGCAGTTACTGCACTACAAAACTTGACAACAACCAAACTCCTTCACGTGATATCACAAATAATTCGGAATTATTCCCACAACCAATACCCCTGCAACAACTCAATTTGTATGAGAGCATCATAATTCAAATAATTCACCCATTTCAAGCAATAATATGCCTTCAACCAAAAACAGCTAAATTACCTCCCTCTGAATTGGTGAAAGGCATTTGAGGCAAAGTAGTTTATTTGCCATTAGATCTGACAGAGAATGTGCACAGTCTAGGAGTGCAACATCCAATAGAGCATTCTTTAATTGTCTTAGGAAATGGTGTACCAACAAAAGACAAAAAAAATAGGCAACAACTCGTGGACTTACACAAAGTTAGACAAGCCTTGCAATATCTGAACGACAATAATGAATACTACAAAGAAATAAATATTGAAGAAAGCTTAAGGGAAACAACTGAAATTATTCAAGAGTCATCAGAAACTGGTCAATTTGAACATCTGTATCCTGCTGCAGTATCCGCTCTTTTGGACCATTACAACATGCATCCATTGCACTCTAATGAGAGCATAGATGATGCACTAGAACCTTACCAAATGCGACAAACTAAAGCATCATCAATGAGCATATGGGAAAAAAGTATAGAAGCACGTGCTTTTCCACTGCTATTTCCAACTGGCAAATGAGGACGATACAATGATATACCCACTCAGATAACAGCATCAGAATACTGCTCATTACGAATGTATTCTGAAGATCCCACATTTAGACAAAATGTGGAATACATATTCCTCCTACTCTTTGAAAGTGAGCTAGCAACCCTATGTTACGGAGTTGCACACATATTGAAATCTGGAACCCACTTTCAAAATATGTCAGCTATGCAATTAATGCAAAAAGTGCAAGAAAAAGATGAGGTTTTACAATCAAGTATAACAAATCTGTTTGCAAACATGCGTGGTACGAAAGAATACTGGTTCTGACAGCACAGAGATATACGTTGTATGATCAGAAACCTTGGACCACCCACTTGGTTTGTTAAATTAAGTTGTGCAGAATATGCATGGGAAGATTTACATGATTTCCTACGCATATCAAACAACAACAAAATGAACATAGACATACTAACACCTGGAGAACTTTGCTCTCTAGATCCT
This sequence comes from Ambystoma mexicanum, assembly GCF_040938575.1. Classification (NCBI taxonomy): domain Eukaryota; kingdom Metazoa; phylum Chordata; class Amphibia; order Caudata; family Ambystomatidae; genus Ambystoma; species Ambystoma mexicanum. The sequence continues at coordinate 411,877,809 of NC_090922.1, read as the reverse complement.
GTTAATGTTTCAAGATACTTCCACCATCGTTTCATTGCTATGCTACACTTTATTTGTAATAAAACTGTTCCTGCCCTTGGACAGGTGCAATGCTTCTTTTGGAGAAAAGAATACCAAGCCAGAGGAGCACCACATATCCACATGCTTTTATGGATCAAAGGTGCACCTAAATCTGGTCAGGACAGTGATGCCACTGTTTTGCAGTTCATCCAAAAATATGTCACTTGTGAAATCCCTTCACAAAGGACACATAGTGACCTTCATGGACAGATTGTACAATTTCAAAGACACAAATGTGGCAAATATTGTCATCGCAAATACAAAAGCAAAGAGAAATACTACACCAAATGCTGTTTTGGATCCCCTAGACCAGTTACAGAAACAGGTGAAGTGAACAACTTAATGTCTTCAGTTCAACACAGTGTTAAAGGTAAATCACCTAAGAACACGTATTGCATAAAAAGAACAGAAGAATCAAAATATATCAATGATTACAATGCAATCATTGCACTCTTATGGAATGCAAACATAGAAGTGCAGTACATTGCAGACAATTCCACTGCAGTTGCACGATATGTTACAGCCTACTTAACAGAAGCAGAAAAAGCAGAGCTTCAAGACCTCTGGAATGACCTATCATCAGACAAAACACTATCTAAGAAATTGTACAGCCTAGGCATGAAAATGTTCTCACATAGAGAATGTGGTGCCTATGAAGCTTCAGATCGTTTAACCGGTACTGCTTTGTATGGAAAATCGGAAAATATAGTATGGCTAAGTCTTGGTCCTGCTAAATCTAGAAAAAGAGTTCTCAAATCATATGAGGACATAGAAACAAGCCAAAAATGATCCCAACAGCCAAGACATTTTAAAAAACTATTTACTAGACACATACTACCCGAACAGGAGTACCACTTTGGAAACCATGTGTCTATACCACATAGCCCAAAACTTTGAATACAAAAATCATATAAAACCTGATGAAAGCAAAGGTAGATATAGAGTGGCAGATTGTGATGGCAACTTAGTGAAACTTACCAAACGAAGCTTAATTAATCATGTCAAATTGTCATTAAAAGCTCCTCAACAGAAAGAACTATATTACATGTCCCTGCTACAACTTTTTAAACCATGGAGAAAAGAGGAAGAGATACTAGATAACTATGACTGCTATGAAGATGCTTTCAAAGCAAATGAAAGCGCTATCACTGATGTGAACTTTACACAGTACAAAAAAATGTTGCACAATGAACAGCAACACGAAGAAGTAGTGCAGGCCCAACTACATAAGGACACTTCTGACAGTAGTCAACCTTCTGTAACAGGAAGTCAAGAACCACTAGGACAGCCACTAATAGCAAATGAGGCAGAATTAGCTGTGACAGAAGTGGTAAACACCATGTGTCACTATGAAGAAGATATAGAAGACTTAACTGTACTACAAGCAAAACTTAACAAAGATCATCGCACCATTTTTGAAGAAGCAACAAAAGAAATTGCACATGGTGTACAACACGAAAATAAAGAATGTACCTGTCAAAATTACAAACCTATACTGCTGTACGTCAGTGGTGAAGCTGGTTCAGGGAAAACATTCTTAATCAAAATCATCAGCAAGTTCCTTCAACAATTGACAAACAACAAACTGTCAGCTGTTGTAACTGCCCCCACAGGTTTAGCTGCCTACAACATAGGTGGTGTCACTTTACACCGTTTACTACTCCTTCCAGTAGAACACCAAAACAAATTAGACTATTACAAACTTTCTGCAGAAGCTGCAATGGAACTATGCAGAGTATTAAAACAAATGAAAATGCTACTAATAGATGAAGTGAGCATGGTCTCCAACCTAATGTTGGCTTTGATTCACCTCAGATTGCAAGAAGTACTTAAAAGAAACTATGAAGAACTCTTTGCAGGAAAACACATTTTCATTTTCAGAGATCTTCTACAATTGACACCAGTAAAAGGTGAAACTATTTTTAAAACCTTAAGACACAAACTCTGCCGTAAAACAGTTGGCAGCATAGGAAATGTCAACCTTTGGCAATATTTCCAATGCAGCGAATTAACACAAAACGTGTCAATCTGCAGACCTCACTTACGCCAACATTTTAAAAAGTATTAGAATTGGTGTACTATCTCAAGAAGCACAAGCAATATTGAAAAACCAGCACATTCATGCACTTTATGGCAATAACGCATGTGCTACTGATGTTATGGAACAATTAGCGCACAAAAATGTCAATTGTATGGCCTTAATGCCAACTCTTCAAATTCAATGAAACAATGTTAAAAAAAGAAATGCAACCAATAATTGAAATTTGCTCCACATTCAAACTGGACGTACATAGTATGACACTACCCATGTGCCAGCAAGCCACAACAAGACTAAATACCTTAGAAAATTCAATCTCCGGCACAGCTGGGTTGGAAAAAATATTATAATTAGCCTTAAATTGTAGAGTAATGCTTAAACGTAAACTTGACATGGAGCAAGGGCTAGTTAATGGAGCACTGGGTACAGTTGTTGGCTTTCAAACATACCCACGTGACAACAACATTCAGTTAGTCAATATTCGCTTTGACAAACTTTCAGAAGTAAAAAGGTAAAGGCTCTCAACAGCTCGATTCCTTCTCTTCAAAGACTTGTATGTACGTAGAGAACAATTTTCTCTAACTCTTGCATATGCAGTCACCATTTATAAATCCCAAGGTCTTACCCTAGACAAAGCATTGATAGATATAGGAAACACAGTCTTTAAAGAAGGCATGAGCTACGTAGCACTATCACGCTTACGTACACTTGACGGTCTATTTTAATCAACTTTGATCCAAGTAAAGTGAACGCTGATATTCAATGTAGCAATGAATATTCTATTTCAATTGCCACCAATTGTTAACAACATTTACTTACACAGTACAGACCAATTGTGTTTGCAAATGTTAGTCCTTCATAGAAACGCAACAAACAATCCTGATAACACGTATAGTGTTCACGGAATAAGACAAGAATTGGACTACTGTGCTGGAATGGTGAGATTAACTATAAACTCAAAAGAAGATCCACAAGAATTTCTAATGTACTTACTACAAGTTCTCGAAAACAAAAACATACCTATAAATGAAATCTTCCAGATTTCATACATGTGGAAACATACATGCACTCTCTGCAACAATGTGACACAGGAACAAATCCCAAATGAGCGATTTGTGCATATATCCATACCTAATTGTGAATCCATTCCATTTCAGCAACTTATACAAAATGCAAACCACAGCAGATTATGAACTATCTGCAATTCAGATAATCGCTCCACCTTACTGATACAAACACATAGTAACTACATAATACTAGAGCTTCTACGTTACAATGCAGATGGTACCAAAAACAACTGCAAGCTGACTGGATTCACACACGGTCAAGTGTCACTTGGTAAGAAAATCTTCAAAAAAATAGGTATAATCTACCACAGAGCCACAACCAATGCAGGTCACTACACTGCATATATTAAAAAGAAATGTGGATGGTTCAAATGTAATGATAGTAGCATTACTTTAAAGCAGAGATTACCAGCAAATCTTACAAACGCATATTTAATCTTCTTAAAGCCAAAATTTAATAACTAATGTGTACTTGAGCATTAACAAAAATTCAAGTAAGAGACTATAAACAGTTAGAATATGCCAACAGGTATCTAACTGCCCAAGATTGTATAACAACCACACAGATAAATGAATACCACAGATTCGTAACAAAAAATGCACAGTTAGAATACGCCAACAGGTATCTGACTGTTTATAAAATCTGCATCAAGCCAACATACATAACATTAATCAGAAACAACAAGTGAACACTCAAAGGAAACAAAGAAATAGTTTGTAGCATAGCAAAAAAAGGTTTTTCTTAATCCGACAAGGATTTTTTCCACCAGACCCAATGATTTGAAAAACAAACACAGAAAATGAGCAAAATGCACAGTACACTGGTTTGTAAACTAAATATGGGGGTAAAAAAAAAGCTAAAATGTCTATTATACAATGCAATAAGTCTTTATAAAATACAAACACTAACATGCTCTTTTCTTTTATCACAGAAATAGAAAAAGGATATTTCCTCAAAGTACTAAAGTCATGTAAGAAATATATTGAATCTCAGCAAAATAAACAGTAAGTATAATTTCACACATTTCATACATATTTGAATCTATACGTCTGATCTATGGCAGTAATATGGTTCAGTAGCTGTAGGCAGGGCCTAGAGTCTTGGATGTATAACCTACGACCTACACCCTGCGGCCATGCAACCAAGACTGTAGGTCCTACCCACAACCATCGCAGCATATGAAAACCATGGTGGCTTATAACTGCACTGCTTATAACTTTGGTCATGGGTGCATGGCCTGCGGACATGCACCAAAGACCCTAGGTCGTGCACACAACCACTGTACCGCATCACACCCATGCTGACTTATAACTGCAGTGCTTATAACTTCAGTCTTGGGTGCATGGCCTTCGTCCATGCACCAAAGACTCTAGGTCCTGCCCTCAACCACCACAGCATATCACACCCATTGTGGCTTATAACTTCACTACGTATAAATTTGATCTTGGGTGCATGGCTTTCGGCCATGTACCCAAGACTCTAGGCCCTCCCCACAACTACCTGATCGATGTTCGATACTACGGTGTATCTATAGCTGTGATGTGCTGCGCAGGAAGTAGCCAGGGCCTAGAGTCTTGGGTGTATGGCCATAGATAATTGAATCTATAGGCGTGCAGTATATGAAACACATGTTGGCTTATAACTTCAGTGCTTAGAACTTTGTTCTTGGGTCAGCCATGCACCCAAGACTCTAGGCTCTCCCCACAACTACCTGATCGATATTCGTAACTACGGGTGTATCTATAGCTGTGATATGCTGCGGTGGTTGTGGCCAGGGCCTAAAGACTTGGGTGTATGGCCATAGATATTTGAATATATGGGTGTGCAGTATATAAATCCCATGGTGGCTTATAACTCTAGTGCTTACAACTTTGTTCGTGGATGCATGGCCTTCGGCCATGCACCCAAGACTCTAGTTGCTGGCCAAAACCACCACAGCATATCACACCCATTGTGGCTTGTAACTTCACTAAATATATATTTGGTCTTGGGTGCATGGCCTTTGGCCATGCACCCAAGACTCTAGCCCTCCACACAACCACCTGATCCATATGCAATACTACGGGTGTATTTATTGCTGTGATATCTTGCGGTGGTTGTGGCCAGGGCCTAGAGTCTTGGGAGTATGGCCTACGGCCATGCACCCAAGACTCTAGGCCCTGGCCACAAGCACCGCAGCATATCACACCCATGGCGCCGTATAAGTCTGGAGAACACCCATAGAAACAAAAATGTTAACTACGGCATGTACTCAATTTTAATATTCGCTAACACGACGCGTGTCCTTAGAACAGTTTCAAGTTGCCTGCGCAGAGCACGGACGGAAGTACTATCCTTATGAGACCCCTCATTTTCAGTAATTACAAACATCCCGGACAGGGCGGGCATGGCGAATACATCATTAGCACCTGCCGCCTAAACAAGTACAGTATTTCATCCATCTCTTACTCTCTGAACCTCCCCAAGCACCAAAACATTTTCTGAAACAACATTTCACCTGTGGTCCCCGCCGCGCTGTCGGCGGGTCCAAGATGTCGGGTGCATCCAAACAATCTGACGCACATCACGCCTCACTCCAGCCAATCGGCGGACACGTTACGTGTCTGCGGTTATGCCACCAGCCCCTTAGCCAATCGGTATCTTGTCCACGGAGCGAACAGGGAAGTGTGACCGCAGAGCAGACATAGATATCACTCATTTTTTGAGACATACGTTTTGATTGTTTTAAAGAAAACTACTGGACGGATTGGAGCCAAATTTACGAAAGCACGCTTTCGGGACCAAGGTCGTCCTCCTGCCGCAAATTTGGTGAAAATCCGTCCAGCGGTTTGGCCTGTAGGTGTGCGCAAAGTTTTTTCCCCATTCACTCTCTGGGAAAAAAGACGTTTCGGGACCCCTCCTGTAACTTAGCCCCTCCTGAACCAAACATCACCAAATGATGCAAAAAATTCAGAGTGGCCCATATACTTTTTTTGCAAAGTTTGGTGAGGATTCGTCCAGGGGGAGCAAAGTTATAAGCCGCCCAAAAAGTGCTCTTCCTATGGAAACAGCAACTTAACCATAACTGCACAGCCACTACCGTGGCTGTGTAATACATATATATATCGGGTTCTGGACCCAATAAGGCAATGTTGCTAACATTTAACACAGGATGCCTACGTGTGTGTTAGCTAGTAACTGATATAGAAATTAGAGAGCCATGTTCTTCTACTGTTCTGTGTTGGGTAACAAAGCTTCCTCTCATGTAGATACAATGCTTAAGGTGTCTTAAAACATGTATTAGTTATGGTATATGTGGAGACAAGTACATTACCTTCTATAATATCTGCAGGTACAACAGTTTTACAGACATTGTGCGGTTTACGGTTATGTTTCAATGTACATGTAATGCTGTAGTGGTCCAACCAGTGTGGTTTACAATCAAAATGCTTCCTGTTTACTAAGTCCACAGAATTATTTCCTAGAGTAGCTAGTATATTTTTAGAACTTACTCTATACATGGATATTTACACCATGATTATACAATGGTATTACAACAGTTTGATCTCAGTGCATCATAGCTCATTGTAGTGAGTCAATATACAATTCGTACACTTACATATTCATACTGTTTACTAGCTTCATTCAGAGTGCTATCTCTTTTCATTGATCCTTCAGTATTTCACAATCTTCCAAAACATTTATATATGGACAATAATTATACAGTACAAGCTGGATACTACTAAGGCCATGTTTCTTGGCTTTAACTGCAAGAATAATTTGTCTATTTAGAATCAGATGGGCATAGAAAATATGCTAGTAGGTTTCTAAAGACCATCTACAAGGTCTTGTTTATCTTACCCTTGTTGGAGAGTCTGCCGCTTGGATTTGAGCGGAAACACGCCCCTGATCCAAGATGGCCGCTATAAGCTTTGCATCAATGCGCGTCGTTGCGGATGCAATGAGGTTACAGCGTTGACGTCGGCAATCGGCATCGCAAGTATTCTATACTCATGCCTGTTGCAGTTACATTCACTTATCCATTAAAAAAATGATATATATCGGGTTCTGGACCCAATAAGGCAATGTTGCCAACAATTAACACAGGAACACAAGATGCCTGCATGTGTGTTATCTAGTAACTGATAGAGAAACTAGAGAGCCATACTTTTGTAGTGGTCTGTGTTGGGCAAAGAGGATCCCTCTCGTGTAGATACAATGCTTAAGGTGTCTTTAAGGAAGTATTAGTTATGGTATCTGTGGAGACAAGTACATTACCGTCTATAATCTCTGCAGGTACAACAGTATTAAATGTGTGTTGCAGCTAATCACATTTGTTAACATTTATTACAGACATTGGGCTTCATTAAAAGTTTGGCAGTCCAGAAATAATAGCAACGTACCGGCACCCTTTCCAGACTACCAAACTAAGAGTCTGCCGGTACGGGCACAGAACTCCTGGCAGGCCTGGCCTACCGACAGGCTTTTCACTGAAGCACCAGCACCGTTACTAATGGTGACGGTGCTTGGGGTTTCCCATTTGGTAAGTGCTGGGAAACTACCATGTTCTACCTGCTATTTGTCTAGATAACGTATGAGTTGCTGTATATCTGTTGGTATGATTGCAAGATCAGTTTACTAATTTCTTATTATTAGGTATATTACAGGAAGGCTGTCGGTGAGAACTCTTCATTCATTCCTGTTTTTTCAAATGTGTCCAACTTGTGTATCCAGAAAATGTCTCTATGCCTAAGGTCATCACTGGTATTGATCCTCATTTGATTCTATAAACAGTCAAAACACCAGCATATCTACGTTGGGCAATTGTGTGTCTGTTTTCCTCAAAGTGTCTAGCTACGGGTGATTTCTGGTTTTTAGTGCTGATGTTAAGCCTTTTGTTGCATCAGTCTTTCTTTTATTTCCATAGTGGTCTGTCCCATGTAGAACTTACCGCACGGGCAGATCAGTCCATAGATTTCAAGGTTGGAATCACAAGTGTCGTATTGCTTCAGGCTTATTTTTTTACCAGTCCTGGGATGTCTGATGTGTTCGCCCTTCGGTACATTGCAGCAATGGCAGCAATGAAGGCAGGGGGGGAAGGTGCCATGTTTTGGTGAGTTAAGGAAGAGTTGCTTAGATGAATCTGCTCTCTCTGCTTTCACTAGGTTGCCGCTTAAGTTTTGTCCTCTTGTATGTACTACCATTGGTAGTCTTTGGAACAGTTTTTTAATTTGGGCATCTAGTCTTGTAATTTTCCAATTTTTTCTAAGTAAACGGTTGATTTGTGTGCTTTGTTTGGACATTTAGTTAGACATATCAAGGGGGGAATCATCTTTCTTTCTTTTTTGTTTCAGCAGAGTCTTCCTGGTATGTAGAGTGTTCTTGTTCTTTTCCTCTATGAGCACAGTTTCTGGGTAGCACCTAGCTCTGAATCTATTCATCCACATCTCAGCTGCTTCTGTGAACTCATTATCATCAGATACAATTCTTCTCACTATAAGGAATTGACTCAAGGGGAGATTGTTTTTCAAATGCTGAGGATGTTAACTTCTGTAGTGTATTGGTATTATTGACATCAGTGGGTTTACTATAGCTAGATGTACTCAATGTTTTACCTATAAGGGTCACTTTTACGTCGAGAAAGTGCACACTCTGGAAGAACCTCTAATGTAAACTTGATTCTGGGGTGACATTCATTGAGATATTTCAAGAAGGATTTGAGTTCATCTTCCCTGGGATCCTTCCAGATAGCAAAGATGTCATTGATATATCTCTTCCAAATGGCTAGTTTGTTGGCCCAGGTTTGATTTTCAAGGATATATTGTGCTTCAAATGCAAACATGAATATGTTCACGTAGGCTGGGGCCATGGCCGAGCCCATTGAGGTACTAGAAATGTGTAAGTAATATTGCTTGTTAAATCTGAAACAGTTGTTGTACAAGATAATTTTTGTTAATTCCAATGTAAGGATTTTATCATATTGGAAGTATTGTTCTTGTAGGAGTATCCATTGGAGTGTGTCAAGTCACTCACTATGGCGGGATGTAAGTATACATACTGTGAAACATCTAACGTAAAGAGTGTCCAAATGGAGTCAAAGAAAAAGAGTTCTTCCAATGTGGTCAAGAAGTGGGTGGTATCACTAAAATAGGTCAAGGTTTTTTTGATTGGACTAGTGGTTGTACAAGTTTGTCCAGGAAATTAGCAATCGGGTCAAAGATGCTGTCTGTGGCTGCCACAATCTGTCTGAAAGGGGGATGTTGTAGTTTCTTATGGACTTTAGGGAGACCATAAAATACTGCCACTATGGGATATTTTTTTCAAGAAGTATTTTGTCTTTTCAGGGATCCACTCTTCTGTGAGAGTGATAGTCAATACATTTTCAATGATTGGCTTAATGGAGTATGTTGGGCCGTTGACAAATACCATATAGGTGTCACATGTAGGTGTCTGTGTCACCAAGGAGTGATAGACAGCAAGTGGTGTAGAAGTCTGAGTCCATTACAACAATGACCCTGCCTTTGTCTGCTGGTTTAATTTCTATGGTCCGGTCTTCAGACATTTGTTTCAGAAGTTTGAGTTGATGTTTGCACATATGTCAAAGTATTTAATTGCTTTGAGGTCTTTCACCATTTTAGTTCTGAATAGGTCACACGCTGAATTGCCTATTGTGTGGTTGACCAGGATCTTAGCCTTGATCTCTAGATAATCAAATGTCTGTGATCTTTCTTCCATAGGATGTATAGAGTCAAAGAATAATTTAATCCAATTTTCCTTGTCAGTTGGGCTATATTGATTTCTTCATCAAATAGGTTTGTATTATTAGTTGGTGTAAAGGACAGTCTTAGGCTGAGTATGTCGTTTTGTAGTTTAGAGAAAGTATGACTAGGGATGTTAATGACTAGGTGGCTGTTTTTTCTTTCCTCGTAATATTCTTGTTTCCTCTCCTAGTCATTTTACCTCTAAAAACGGACGTGTGTTTGTACCACTTGGTTCTCCCTGTGCCAGTACCAGTGAGCTTGGAATTACAGGCAAAGTTGTCTTTTTATTGTCTGTACTAGGAGTCATTGTGGTTTGTTCTTTGCCACTGCTAGAGGTGTCGGTCATTGGGTCAGTACTTCTACTATTGTGTCTCTGTTGTCTGTCCTGCCTATTTGTCTTAAATTGTTGGTTTTGCCGATAGAATTAATGCCAGGAGTACACTATATCTCTTGAGTAGTCGAGTGTGTCTCGTTTAAATTTTCAGATCTTTCTTTGCTCGATCTCATGTTGGTATGTGTCTAGCTTTCTGCAGGTTCGGAGATGTCAGAATCTTTCTTAGAGAGTGATTTCCCCAATTGCTCTATCGTGCATTTATTGAGAATTTTTCAATTTTTTTGACAAAATCACTGTTCTCTTTACATAATGTGTGTCTTAACTACACTCTCAATCCTCCTTGGATTTGTTGGGCTTTATAATATTGCACCAAATTTGAGGTGTGAAATTTCTGAGAAAATTATTTTCTAACTAGTCTTCCTAGTTTGTTGACAAGCTTATCTGGACCTTCTGTGATCATTCTTTCTGTGTCTTTTATTAGACCTAAAATGCGGGAGGCTGCTTCTTCACTAAAAGCTAGTGTAGTAGCATGTTTCGCTGTAAGAAAATTGATTTTGGAAGACATCATCATTTATGGTTTATTCTTAGGGTATAATCGATGCACGCTAAACTATTGCGCCACTCCAAATAATGAGAAAGAACAGTATTCACCTAGGTTTTTTTGGTGTGCACACCTTCTTAAATAGGATTCTTGGTCTCAAGTAATGGTATATTCTTAGCTTTGGGTGCAGGGGTGAAAGAACTGCTCTGGCACAAGAAGCTGCTACTGTGTACTGAGAGAAACTTAGTGTACTAAGTTGGAGGACACTCCCCTTTTCAGTATAAATGGTGTGCAGGGAATGGATCAGTCAATGTTTGTTGTTAGTCATAAACAATATTTATACAATTAGATGTAATGTCAATATTTTGTATTATAATAATAATAATAATAATTGGTTATTTATAACATGCATATTAGCAAAGAGGTTTTTAAGTATGGACCCGGGATTCAAACCTGTGTTGGTCTGCGTCGTCTTGCTTTCAAAACAAGCACATTGCCACTGAGCTATACTACACATGTTAACCAGTATTGTGCTAACAAGTGTTCATCTTTTTTTAATACACAAGTGTTAAACAAAAAAGTCATAATAATCACAATGTTGAGGTCTGCGCGTTTCTGGAGGTATATGCCTTCATTAGAAGTGGAAAATCTTTTACAATAGTGTCAATAAGTCTTGAAACATCATATATCTACAAGGTAAGTAAAGAAACTTCAATGAGTACAGAAACATGTAGCATGAGTTTTATAAATAAAGTGGATTTGGAGTGCACCTCAATGAGTGTGTGTAGACACCTTGGGATCTCATTACAAGTGTGGCGGTCTGAAAGCAATGTGCCGGTAATTTCAGATTACCGGCACTCTTTCTTGAGCGCAGCACTATGAGAGTGAATGGCAATAAGAGCATACACTGGGCTACCATTGTCGGTAGCACAGTCAACCGAAACAGCAGAATCCTCCAGAAGCAGTGCCAAAATCACTGGCAACCTGGAAATAAGGAAGCATTGCGACAGCGGGTTTACCGGAAACACTGGCATGGAAATGCTGGTGCCACTGGGAAAACCATGCCGGAAACGCTGGCACCACGGAGCAGGCTGTAACCCGGCCCATATGTGGAGGAACAGGCCACAGGTGCACCCAATGCCCCAAGCTGCACACAATGAGCAAAGGGACTGCTGAAAAGGACCGCAACCACACCACACACACTTCCCAACACAACCATGCTGTTTCTCCGACCTGGAGGTGCTGCATGAAGGAGTGCAACTTAATGAGCAGGAGCTGCAACAGTGGCAACAGGCCGACAGGCAGTGGAGGAGGAAGATGAGGAGAATGCAGATGAACAATGGCATGCAAGTGTGCCCCAGAGGCGTGCATCTATACCCTGCACAAGAGTCATACCCTGGGCCCTGAATGACAGCCAGAACCAAACACTAAACTGCCTGATCATGGAGACCATCCTGGACCTTGGAGAGCTCATCCAGGATGACATTCAGTGCATCATAGGCATCCGGACGACATAGCCCCCTATTGAAGGTGCCATCAGTGCTGCACTATCTTGTCATGGGCACATTCCAGCACTTAGTCGGTGAGCTGCACAGTATCTCACAGCCAGAATGTTCACCTGTGGTGGTGCAGGTCCTGAATGCCCTCCTACACCATGTGTCCCAGCACATCGTCCTACCAACCATGCAGACACAGCTCAACTCCACCAAGGTCCGCTTCCATGCACTTGCGGGCATACCTAATGTATTGGGAGCAGTGGACTGCCCACATATAGAGCTAATGGCTTCCCACGCCACTGATGAGGTCTATAGAAACCGAAAGATGTACTGCTAATTGAATGTGCAGGTTGGATGTGATGTGGACCTGACAATCACCCACTAATGCGCCCGCTTTTCGGGATCAACCCATGACTCCATGGTCCTGTGGAATAGAGCTCTTCCTGCGTACATGGCATGTATGGCGGACAGCTATTTGGTGAGTGAAAGCATCAATACACATGTGCACCATGGCATGGAGGTCATTCCCTGGCACCAGTGAATGGCCCACAGCCACCATGCCAATGCAGGACACAATCTCGGGAGGATAGCTCAGGCGCAACCTGCTTTCCTTGGAAGCAAGACGGCACGGAGCAACAAAGGTTTGATCCCCAGGTCCGCGCTTAGAAACCTCTGGGTATTAAGCATGTTATAAATAACCAGTCATATCTTATCTCAATCGGCACACAAGAGTGGGTGGCCACGATGGGCATATACATGTTTCAACAGATGGCTACCCCATCACAATCTGGGCATGGACGGACAGACACATGCAATGCACTACAGGTACCAGAATGCATCACTGCCATGTCAAAATACTTGCATATCCTGACTCAGCCCCACCCACCACCATCAACCCATCCTTGGGAGTCAGACCCTACAAATGACCTGACCAGCATTACCTGTCACAGGGTGCATCAATTGTGAATGAGGGCCCACAAGTGCTCAGACCCAGATGCATGTGTAACTCGCTCACATCCCAATATGTATGCACTGCCCAGTCACCTCAATATAATGACCCTCCCTGTGTCCCATTCAATGCAGGTGATTCCGGTTAGGCCCTAATACCATGGCTGATGAACCCTCTGAGAGATCCCCAGACTCACCAGGAAATAGCATACAATCGCGCTCACATCCGAACACAGACAATTGAGCAGACCTTTGGACTGTTGAAGGAACCATCTGGTGCCTTCTCCGCTCTGGTGGGGCACTGCATTTCAGGCCAGTAAAGGTGGAGAAGATATTCTTGGCCTGTGACAAGTTGCACAATATGTGTATCAGGCATAACATACTGCGGCACCCGGACATGGACATGCCTCCAGCGGACGCTGATGACGATGGTGATGTGGATGCAGCTATTGACATGCAAGACACCATCACAGGGATGTCAGGGATGGGCTTGCAACCCACCAGGAACTCATTGAGAACTACTTTAGAGCACCCAGCAACTGCAAACAACCCACGGCACACACTGCATGTGATGCAGCACAATAGAAAAGCACAGCACTTCACAATTTGAATGTCCAGATGTGAATTTCTTTTCACAACCATGTTTATTTTGGAATGATCAAACATCAACAATTAGGTGATCCACCAGCCCCCTCCCATATAACCCTCTCAAACACACCCCCTGCCAACCAGGCCTCCCCACTGCCCCTCCCCAACTAACCCTCCAATACACACCCTCCCCAAAACACTCCATAGGTTGCAGTAGTGTCACAGAAAGTCTGGTAATCGGTCACTTCTGTGGCCTCTTTTCACCAGACCTGCCCTTCTTTGGTGACCCTGACAGCTGCAGGGAGCAGCACTTTGGGCTGCTCTGTTGGGAGCTGGCAGGTGCGGTGATTTTCGAGAGCGGGGCATAACCTGCCGCGTTCCTGTGCTCTAGGGCCGCCTGCAGGGAAAGGGTGAGGAACTCTGCTAGGGCCGACATTGCCTCATTCCCCTCTCAGAAACTCTGTGCAATCAGGACTGTTGTGCATGAGGAGCGCTCCAGGGCACAGGTACAGCACCGGCTGGTGGCTTGCACACTCTCCCAGATAATCCTGGCTTCCTCGAGCTGCTGGCTCACACAAGTCCAGCCATCACCTCAGCCGTGCCTCAATTCGCCGGATGTATGCATCCATAATGTGGAAACTGGGTATCAGTGGTGGAGGGAGGCTGTGGAGGCCTGAGGGGCTGAAGGAGGGATGGTGGTAGGGGGTGTAGTCGGGTGACCCCTTGGTGGTATACCCGCCCCCCTGCCTGACATCGTCATCTGTCGAGGTGGCAACATATATGGGAGGCTGGTGGGGGGGAATGGCCGTATTGGTGGCCCACTCTGCTGTGTGTTAGGGCAGCCGGCTGTCTTCATGACTGGTGCTTGTGTTGCTGTATGTGCATCTGGCTGTGCCGCCGTGGCTGGAGTTGGTGTGGATTTGGAAGTGATGGTGCGGGGCATGGTTCTCCTCCTCTGTGTGGGTGGCTGTGATGTGCTTGCTCCACCTTGCTCACTGTCAGACAAGGTGCCTGGGGGGTGGGATGGGCATGTTGTTATTCACCTCTTTGACATCCAATGGCCTTGCTACATGCAGTTCATACATTGTGTGAAATTATGCCTGTGCATGGAGTTATGACATCAGCATGGCTTTGATGCGTGCATGCATTTCAGTGTGTTATGGGGAGACATTGCTCGTGGTGCATGCATGCCACCTTGGTCTGGTGTGTGCCTCATGTATGTGTTGATTCTCATGTTGTCACTTTGTGAACATGATCAGTACTCATGTAACCATATGTGTGTTTGGATGTTTGGGGGCAAAGCTTGTGTACCCCTGGGCATCGGCCATGGTTTACTGCCCACTCTATGGGTTGGATATGGTTTCGTGGCATGCAATTGAACATGTCTCCATGTACTGTGCACTGCATTTGCTTGTCCACTGTGTATTGTTATTTTGGTGTGACATGTTGTACTCACCACCCTCTCCATGTGTCCCTGAGCCGACCTCCACCACTCCCACTCCCTCGATCCCTTTGAGGTGCAGCATACTGCTGCATTTCTCCTTACATGGCATCAGCTTTATTGGCAAAGCCGTCCCACCTCCAGTGGCCAGGTATTCCTTTCGGTGGGCCAACAGCAGGTTGCAGACCATCAGGCAGAGGTCAACCCACTGCTTATGGGCTTATGGGAGTCGTTTTGTGTTCATGCTACAGGACCCACGGCTGACACCTTCTGCACCTCCTTGTTTCAGATGGCATTTTCTGGAGTTGGAACTGCGCCAGTGGTCAGTGGCAAACAGTTCCCCATCATGTTGCACTATGGTGTCTGTGAGCTCAATGAGTTCTTGCTCTGAGAAGCGTGGCTTCTGCTGCCACAATTCAGGGACTCGGAATGTCATGCCTGCTGTGAGGATGCTGGTCTCAATATGTCCGGATGGCAACAGGAAGTAGGTGATTTTATGTGGATTGTGTTTTTCAAAATGGGTGCCGGGAAGCTGGTCCTGCAATGATGTTGTTTGCAGTCCCGGTTTGTCCGCATGATACAGGCAAGTAACAGTGCCACCAGCATTTTTGATGGTGGTGCCACAGGTTTTTTGGCATGGTGATGTTTTTTCTGTCATGTCGGTTGCACCATTACCGGCATTCCCAATTGTGCGCTCCCACAGGGTTGTGATGTGCTTGTAATAACATGGTTGTGGTTGCTGGAAACGGTGCCACCAACTCCACAAAATCAATGGGACATTACTGGCAAAGTAGTAATGTGGGCCCTTATCTTTGACATTCAAATTGCATCTCTTAGTTTACTTTCTCAGACACACAACAAACCAATATTACTTGGTAAAGGTACCAAATCATGATTAGGTGGAAAAGAATGGGAAACAGTGCTTTCCATATGTTAGTTAGACAATTTGGAATCCAAGAAAATATTTTGGCCAACCAATGTGCTTCCTTGGTGATTCCTCCTTCTACCTCCATTCCTGTCTCCAAATTATGGAGGGCTTTGATGGCTATACTTAAATAGCCATTATATTTTTTTATTTATTTTATTTCTCATTGCACTCCACATGCCCATAGGCCTCAGGGGATACATAGGCACAGCAGTTTGCCCCGATCTTTTTTACAAACACCACCCTCCACTGCTGTGAGGAGATCCAGTATCAGGCAGTTCGGTAGTGTCATTATCCACAGTGCTCTGAGTTTTTTACCCACGACATTGAGACCATGCTCTATGGCATTTGCCAGTTGGAACACACTCCACCTTATGACCTGAAGCCATTTGGCATTTGTGGCGGTTTGTATTCCAGGGACAAGGCATGATGCAAAGAACGATTACGTCTATACTGCGCCGGTATCTTCTTTAGGGCATCTTCTGTGTGTTTAAATGATCTACAATTGCGAGGTAAAATCAACAGACTTTTGTGGGTTGTACAATTGGGGAACTGAAGGGGAATAGGGATATTTATTTGAGATTGAAAGGTGTTTTTCCAGAATAAGGAGTACTGGTGCATGAAGTGTCACAAGAGAGCATACTCCATTACAAGAGGCCGGCAGATGGAATCAGGTGTTGCTTACACACTGCCAAAACCGGTCCAATAATATGGCAGTACTATCATGTAATGCTGGCATGGCAAGAGTTCTGTTGCAGTGCACACTCTGACCCCAAGGTACACTTCCTTTGCCTCTGAAACAGAAAGAAGATCAAGTGAGTTTCTGTGCTTTAACAGTTTGATCATGTTGTTGAAAACTTGTTAATTTACTAAAATGTGAAGCCAATATAATTCTGCATTTTTCATCTGCTCTTTTTGTGACATCTTCTATATACCCCATCAGTCTTTCTGCTTGGCACATTGCTTGCCCCTTCACCCATTTTGTGTTCCAGTAGTTTGCTTCATCAATGTACATTTGTGGTCTGACCACACAACGTATATAGTCCTTTCATTCTTTCCCTGAAAATTCAGCTTCATTTACTTTTTCCAATCTTGACTGTAATGTGTGTCCCTGAAACTGCCCTTGTATCTTACAGAGTACTAAGTATGGTAAGCACTGTGCCTCTAATGTCCTCACTTACGCGGTATTAACCCACACACTTAACATGAGTCATTATACTGGTCCTGCCTATCTCTTTCACTGTCCCTTCTGAATGGTGTTTTTCTATGACATTGGCGTGTATATTTTCTTCTATTTATAATTTCTCTTCTTTGTCTCGTCATGAGATTGCTTCTAATTGCTGTTACATTCAGTACTTTGGTTGCATTATTCCCTCTACTTTCAACCCCTGAACTCATTAGTTTCATCAAAAAATAAGAAAAGAGATGAGAGGAAAACAAGCAGCATATTCCTATGTACAATGTCTTCATTCTTTTGCTATATTATGTTTGGGCCTCAGATATCTGTGCTGCCCACTCTAATCCTGATTGCCCAAAGAGAGTTCACATAGGTTTTCTTAATTTCTACTCTACTCAGCTTTAGTTGATGGTGCTGTTTTCTGTTTCTGTTTCTTGCTGAAGTTCCAGTGTTGTGCTGGTATCCATTCAGACATCTGTTAGGTGAACCCAGGCATGCCTGTCTTTCAGTTCACTGCTGTGGGCATAACGTATGTCACCTCATGAGGACGAGTGAACCATGGCTGCTTCCATGTTCTGTTGTGTGCTCTCAAGTAGACTTGTTTACTTGGGCAGAGTTGAAGTGGTTGGTTTGGCTCTGTGCTGCTTGAGTTTGGTAAGGCCTGTTGGTGCACTTTGCAGGGGATCTGGTGGGATACAAGCTTAGAACATGTTCCCTCAGGACATCTGCACTGCTGTGAGTATTTGTTGCTGTTTGCATTGGAGCCACCAGCATTTGCATCTTCTGACCCATCTCCACCTCGTGTAGTGACAGGTGGTGGTGTTTGCTTGGCTGGTTGCGAAAACTGAACAGTACTGAGGGCAAGCTATATAACCAACTCTTTTTTAGCGTATTACACATCTTTGCCAGCTTTCCAGTTTAATATTTCCACTAACCTGTTGGCTAGTGGGTGGGTCTGCTTGATTTCCAATACTTTGGTGATCTCACTGAAGAGCTCATTTGCATACAGTGACTGTGCAATTGTTGGACCTCAGTACATCACATATTCCCCATCTTGGAAATACCTCTCTAATTAGAAATTGGGCTGCAGATTTTGCATCAGCATGTACACATGAACCCACCTTAATCTATCGGAAAAATGGTCATACCACAAAGATCATATACCATAACAGAAATTACTGCGCTAGTTAGCTATGTCAATGAAAATGACATGGAGTTCTTTGAAGGGACCTGAAGGGCGGGGCAATGTTGCTTTCAAAGTCTTCAATGTGTGGCCAAGATTGAACATATGGAATGTTGTACAGTTAGTGGGGGTTTTCTCTCACAAAGATGCTGCCCCAACATTAGATTTGGTATTGAACTGATTTATTAACAAAGCCCATATGATAACACGTGTTTCGCCACATCTCATGCCTTTTTCAAACGTGTGCATTGGTTTAGTCAAAAACATGCAATACTTGAATTCAAAGAAAAACATCAATGTGCATTTCAAACATGACATAGATGAGGGAATGGTGAAGGTGAGGATTATTACAGTCAAATACAATAAAAAAGACGAGCAACAAAAATTGTGAAAAAGACAAAGAACGGAATAAGCCCTATACATTTCAGTTTTCATATACATAAAACATCTTACCTCATTCAGAAGTAAAATACCTCATTCCAACTAATGTCACTTTAACTTAAAACACAACTAAAATAGGTGTTAAGAACATCTTTAAGAATACAATCCATTAGCTTTCATTTTTAGGTCAGATTTTGACACACACCACCTTTTCCTTTGTAATTATGTCATGCTCTTATAAACTACAATCACCATTATCCGTCCAAATATTGAGTCCTTTTCACTAATAACACATCACTTTGATCTAACAATCACCAATAAACCTTTATTTATTTCCGCCTATTTAATTTGATTTGAAATAAGACATAACATAGGCATCTTACTATGCATGTATATTTTCCTTTTTCTGGTCTCTAGTCTGCAAAATTCACGGGTTTAAATCCCACCTACAAAATAGTAATCCTTCTCATTTTAAATCCTGGTAACTTATTATTTCCATAAATAGCTGCACACTTCTTGGTCCCCTCATTCACGTACCACTTTCACATTTATCTTGGTTGCAGACACATGTCTCCATTTCTTAAATATACTGTTTCCTGAATATTTACTCTGTCCCCTGAAGGTGCGTGTCAATTGCCATGAACCTTTTTGTTTATTACAAAGGCATTCTCCGTCACAACCTTATCTTTCTTAGTTTTAGTAGTCAAATGCAGTCACTATATGCACATAATCTACCTTAAGTTAGACGAACAAAATATACTAGCCGTATGTTTCATAAATGCGGTACAATCATTCTAGACACTCTGAATATATCTATTTAGTTCATACAGAATACATTCTGCTTCTCTGCGCATCTTTTCTTTGATGCCGCTTACCTCGTACTAAGTTCTCCTGTCCCTGCGCATCGGCTCTCCCATTGAACGCGGGATGCCGAGTCGCAAACCTACTTATACTGATGATTGCCTTGGTTACTGTTTGCGGCCGTCATTACTTTCAATTACCTCAATGTACGGTCACCATGTTTTGGAACGACTGGACGCACCACTATGGATATCGTAAATGCTTATTCCCATACTTTGTCTCCAATAGGCCCATGTATGTTTTCATAACACGATTTTAAATTACCAAAAAAGCCTACGTTTTGCATTATTAAAATATGCATGCAAAATACAGGATTGAATCTCCTGGCTAAAAGCAAATTGCTCACATTAACTAACACGGGTATTTACATATACTCCAGACTCTTCAAATTTCACGGCTTAATGACCTTGAACAAATATATGTATATCAACATGATATTACTATTATTTCTCCTCGTTATACGACTGCCATGGTTAATCTACTATTTAATGTTAAGTTTTGTAACGTCTATAAAAAAAAGTCCTTGCGCTTCAAAAATGTGTGAACTAAATGATTAGTGCTGCGCTATGTAAATGTTGCAATGTCTTTAATGTATGTCAAACCTTGTGATTCCTCCCTAGCATAAATCATATCTTCAAGTCCATATGGGCAATCAGGAGTGTTCACGTCCTGATGAGAATATGAAAAAAGGGATAAAAACATGAATGTCATATCAAAAATGTAAAAAAAAGAGTCAACGAAAATCTAGTGAAAAAAATATATATATAAATAAAAATTACTGTACCACATACCATTGTGTTACCTTTCGTTAAGGCAGCAGTGGACCGATATGTTCCCAAAGAGTCAACGAAAATCTAGTGAAAAAAATATATATATAAATAAAAATTACTGTACCACATACCATTGTGTTACCTTTCGTTAAGGCAGCAGTGGACCGATATGTTCCCAAAATATTTTTTTTAATTAATTTAATAATATAATACTCTCCACACAAACGCTATTAGGACAAAACGTATACTGATTAGGGCTAATTCTCTTACATTAAAGCTGCTTTTTTCCGTTGGATCCAAGATCCTCATTTCTCAAGAAAATCTCTTCTTTCAATACCACCTTGGGGGATATTGTCATAAATCAACCACATATCTTACACTGACCATTAAAGGATACAGGTATAACCTAAAGGATATAATTGGTAGGGTTCTTCTGGATCCTCGAAGAGAAAACGGCTTGAAGGTAGTGAAGTCAAAAATAGACCTTCCAAATGATGCCACTCTATGACTAAGCTAACCAGTCAGAGGGAGTAATCACTAGAAAGGGCGTGGTAAGGCAATGGGAAGTCGGCCTAGGAAAACATAAGGTATCATGAAGATATGTACCAACATTACTCTTACAAATAGTTCACCGAATAGGACAACACTAACCTGTAGATGTTGAACGGAAGAGGCTCCGAAAAAAGGTCTCTGAAGGAATCCAAAATAGAATGAAAAAGGAGGGAAGGTTAGTATGGAAAACTTATCCCGAACGGCACGAGGATCATGCTATATTTGGGTTGGGCACCACAGGGTAGCGTCCAAAGTTATGTGCACAATCACCTTATAAATACACTGTCGACAGAACTTCCTTGCCCTTGTAGAACAGCAAAACAATCCAACACAAATTAATCAGGAATAGTTATAAATCCTCCTGTTGTTTCATCACAGGCGACGGGTTCAATCCGAGCACAGCACAGCATTTTTTTTTTTTTTTTTTTTTTTGTGTTTAATCACTTCGGATTTTTTTACAAAACAAAAAAAATGACTGAAGTTCCATTTAAATGGTTTCAAATTCAGTGTCTGGTTCGAGTAAGTGCAGGTTCTCGAAAAGGAAAACGACTGCTGTTGGAGCGTGTGGCGTCCCGGCGAGCGGCTCTGGGACGGCAAAAGAGCCGGGTGTAAAGAGGCCTAACTTGTATCAGCCCTTTGTTGGAAAGATCGACAGGAGAGCAGCAGTCGGCTATGCTTCTGTGGGACGCTTTAAGTTGATGATGTGTTGCATGATGTTTACCGTGGCTAGGGCCCAGCCAGGCTTGTCGCCTGCGATCAACTTGTTCCAACAGTTTTCCTCGTCGGGCGCTGAGAAGTCGGAGATGTAGTTCTTCAAATAGATACGACGGATTTCTCGAGTCTTCGGGCAATTCAGCAGGAGATGACGAATCGTTTCTTTTTCAGTAGGGGATTTACAGTAACGGCATTGGCTTGTGTTCGATAGACCTCTAATTGCCAGGATTTCGTTTGTCTCTAAGAGATTTAGGCGAATTTTCAAGAAGTAGAGACGGGCTGCTCTACTTGGGAAAAGTTTGAGGTATGTTTGTAATGTGTCCTGTTTCTTGAAGAAAAGCGGAAGGTGGCTGATGAGTTTATATTTGTTTGCTGTTTCTATGGTTTGAATCCAGTCCCACTCTTTAATTTTTTTGGAAGTTTTTACTGGATTGGTTATCAGCTCTTCCTTGCAGCTTTCGGCTGAGTGTAGGAGGGCAAGCATGTTTGATTCCCAGTTCAAGAGTGAGTTGCATGATTTCATTTCGAGTTCCTGGTTTATCAGGCGATAGGCGTATGGGGCCCCTGGCGTAATGCATTTCCTGTACAGTAGGACACTGTTCAACGCGACCGAGGTTCCTAGGGATAAAAGACCGAGTTCTCTCCTGAGCGGTGCTATCGGTGTCGATTTCA
Source organism: Ambystoma mexicanum (assembly GCF_040938575.1). Lineage (NCBI taxonomy): Eukaryota > Metazoa > Chordata > Amphibia > Caudata > Ambystomatidae > Ambystoma > Ambystoma mexicanum. The sequence continues at coordinate 411,855,320 of NC_090922.1, read as the reverse complement.
GGAGACCCAGGATTTTCCTCCAGAATAGCGCTTCCAATTTAGGCCATAGCTCTGCCGGAAGGTTGGGCATGGCGTCTGCTCCGTAGGTTACCGTAGGGATCACCTTCTTTTTGTAAAAGTCCCTTACTGGGATTAAAGAGTGACGGCCAAATTTAAGGTCGATTGCCTTTCCCTGGATCGATAGGTTCTTAACTTTGTCGATGAGGGTTTCTTGCATTGATTTGTCTTTCGCAGAGCTGTCTAACGTAACCCCCAGGTACTTAAAACTGTTCACCGTTTCAATTTGAGTGGCGCCGAGACGAAGATTGATCTTTTCCGCTTTCTTTGTTGTTTTTTGGAGCCTCATCGTTTTGGTTTTGGACTCGTTGATTTCTAAGTTGTTTTCGTCCATGTACCTTTGGAGGTTGTTTAGTTGTCGTTGGGGTCCTATGGGAGTCTGGTCCAATAGGATCAGGTCATCGGCGTACAATAAGCGGCTGATCAGGACTCCTCCCAGTTTTGGTGGGAAGGAGCGGATTAGTTTTTCGGAGTCTTGGAAGTCCCCAAGGTAAGTCCAGAACAGCGCGGGGGCGAGTGGACAGCCTTGCTTGACGCCTCTGGATGTTTTTATCTCTCCCGAAAGGGACCCTTGTTGATTTAACCTTACTCTCATTGACGTGCCTGAGTATAAGGCTTTGATCGGGTTCAAGATCTCGGGTGGACATTTCCAGTTTGTTAGTTTCTGCCATAATCTAGTACGATTCACTTTATCGAAGGCCTGTGTTAGGTCAATGAACGTGATATATAGGTCAGGTTTGCCTTCGAAGATCTTGTTTTTCAGTGTGTTCAATATCAGGATGTTCGCGTTCGTACCCAGGTTCTTCTTGAATCCTGTTTGGAGGTCGTCTTGGCAGGGGGCGTTGGTTGCCCATCTGAGGAAATGTTGCAGGAGGAGGGATCCAAATAGTTTGCCTATTGAGTCCAAAAGGGCTATAGGACGGAAGTTAGTTGGATCGGCTCTGTTACCCTTTTTGTAGATTGGAACTATGTTAGCACGGGTCCATGATGGCGGTATTGATCTGGAAGCTGCACAGCGAGCAAATATAATACTCAAGAGGTGAGACCACGCTTCAGGGTGGGTTTTGAGATCGACATTTGTTATCCCATCCGGGCCAGGTGCGCGGGACGGTTTTAATTTTCTTATCTGTGTTAGAATGTCGTCCTGGTCGGTGATGTTAATCCATGCAGAGGTGGTTTCAGGTGTTTTACTCTCGGTAGGCATCGGTTCTTTGAATAGGTTTTCAAAGTGGGCCTCCCATACTGCGGCCGCGATTCCATTTAGTTGGTCAGGAGGGGCTCCTGGAGTAGCCGAATGAATGAGGGTCCAGAAGTCTCTGGCATGGTTGCCGTTTATTGCCCTGAGGATGTTTTCTGCGTCTTGCTGGAGCAGGTTGTGTCGATGGCCTCTCAGCCAGTTTTTATAGGTTTTTACGGCTGTTGAGACGGCAGATGCAGCTGAAGGTTGGTTCAGTGTCAGAGCGAGTCTTTTAGATCTCCTTAACTCTCTCTTTTTCTCTTGAATTAGTTTATCGAATGTGTGCCTCCGCTGTGGACGGTTTTCCCTGTTCCTTCCACGTGGGATTCTGAAGGCTGTCAACAGAGGAGTGTAGTCAGCCGATGACGGCTGGTTTCGTGAGGTAAGGTCTTTGTAAGCTGTTGTTAATGAGTTTACAGCTTTTTCCGTCATTTTCAATCTTGTGCCTTGCGATGTTAGATCGATGTTATTTGGCATCGTGGTCTTGTTTGGCGCCACCGAGATCCAGGTGGTTTCTAGGAGATTGTGGTCACTCTCCTCTGTTCTTTTCACATTGAATGAAGTTACCAAATTTAGTAGTGGCCGAGAGACGAAGATGTGGTCTATTGTGGATTTGGAGTTGGCTCTTTCCCAAGTTGGGAGCCTCTTTGAGTCGAGGAAGGTGTGGTCGAGGTTTAGGAAAGTTCTAGATTCCATTAGCTTTAGCCATTTACATGCCCTTTGGTCAATAGGAGGATCTTTCAATTTGGAAAGAGGAGGGTTGTCAGGGTTGTGACATTTGATGTTGAGGTCCCCGCATATGAGTATGTGGTCGACTTGATGGTTTAAGTGAATCCAGTCGATGTCTCGTTCCATTTCTTTGATGAATTTCGAAGTGTTAGTCGTGGCCGGGTTCCAGTATGTAGTGATGATGACCATCGACTTTGAGTGGCCTACGGTGTTCTCTGTGGCAAACGACCAGTTTAGCTTTATCATCAGCGTGTCGTGGGTCTCTTTCAGTTTTTCTATGTTCGTTAGACCTCGACCGCTTCGGGTCGCGACAAGTAGGCCAGCAGTTGGTCTACCTGTTAAGCCTTTTTTTTCTGCGACTATGTTGGTCACATACCCATCTATGATCGGAGGATGAAGGAGCCAAGTCTCTTGGAGGCAAATGATGTCGTATTCGTTCCAGTTAATAGAGCTCGGGGTGGTTAGGTGGTGGAAGCCTCTGGTGTTCCATGAGCATAGTTTTATTCGGTCGTGAGTCCAACTGTGTGGGTCTTTGGACGTGTCGCAGTTGGTATGGTACATTGATGGCTATTTTTGACGCTGGGACTTCAAGGCCTTAGGCAGCCATGACCACATAGTCTCAAGGGTGGAGGCTGGCGTGGATTTAACCACGTTTGCATAGGTCTCGTTTTGAACCTTCCTTAAATCTGTTGGTTGCTGTTCTTCCTGGTTGGTTCTTTGGGGTACTGGGGAGAGCTTCGTTTTCTGGGGGTAGTCGCCTGATGGAGGCCAGTGGTCAGTTTGTTTAGTAGGTAGTTTCGAAGGATCTTTCTGAACAGTTGGGTTTGTGGGTTCTTTCCGTCTTCCAATGTCTTTGGCACTTTTCGTGAGATGATGCTGGTGTTGATGGACATATTTTATGTCAGTTTTCCCCTTTGTACGTTTCGTGATGGGTTCTGATACCTCGTTTTTACGGGTTTTTATTTCCCTTGTTGATTCTCTTAAGTCGTAACCCATGGTTTGCAGGTCTTCGACTGCTGCTCTTAGTGTTTTATTTGTAGCAGAGGATGAAATATAAAGATGGGCAATTGCCTTGTGATGCCTATGACTTGGGTCAACTATCCGGATGTCCGCGGATTTCAGCGCACACAGTTTGGGAATGTAGCTGAAAAGGTCAAGGACTGATCTTCTGTTTAAGATTACTCTGTCTTGGTTTTCTTGAGTTTGCTCGAGCTTCAGGATCCATCTAATGTGAGGATCTTTTTGCGGTAAGACTCTGGTTGTTTTATTCGTTGTCGTGAGTCTATTATAGGGCCTTTGTGGACGAGATGGTAGTCGTCCGACGTCAGAAAGAAGGCAGTTAGTTTCATCATAGCGATCATTCCGGTTCTGCAGGCGATAGGAACGCGATCGTTCTTCTCGCTTTTGGGGTGACGATCTTTTCTTTGTGTTGTGATGAGCGTGGTAGGAATAGTGTTTCCTATCATCATCTTGTTTCCTGGTGGTGGTCCTTCTACTGTTCTTCAAAGTTAGAAGTGGAGACTCAAGTCCAGAATCTTCTGCGTTGGGTCTGGTTTGTTGTTGAGCAAGTGACGTAATTGTGTCGGACGTGAGGTTTTCTTTCATTGAAAGCGCTGTAGATTTCTCTGTTAAGTGCTGTGTGATGTTCATCAACTCTTCATGGTTTAAGAACTCCTGGACCCCTCTGGGTGAGGGGTTGAGTAGATCGTTTTCTTCCAGGGGCGGTCTTTGTTTGACTTTCGGTGTTGACTGTGGGGTTGGTTGAGTTGCTAAAAGTTTTATCAGTGGTGGCAGTTTAGCCTTGGTAGGAGCTTGATTTTGGATTGTTGATTCTGAGTTTGAAGTGCTCGTAAATTTTGTTGTACTTTCTAAAGGGTCTTTTATGGTTTTTTCTGTCGTTGGTTGTAAATTAGAAGTCGTTGTTAGGTCAATAAATACTGCGGTTTGAGTTGCTTTCGCTTCACGTGATATATGGAGTGGCCGCATGAGCGCTTCTTTTTCGGCATCATTTCCTTTGTCGTTAGGTGGTGTGGGATACTGTGGTTTCGGGGGATCCCCCTGCTTTTGTTTCTGCTCTAGGGCCATTATATACCCTTCAAGAAAAGTCAATTTAGTTGACATGGCCACCTGTATTGAAATTTGATCCTTCAGGGTGTCTCCGATGGTCTCGTAAAGTTTGGTAAAGGGGGCGAGGGCGATTGTCAAAGCCGACATCAGAGTACACATGTCGAGTTTTTTAGGTGGAGGGTCTTTTGGAGTTGTTGAGCTTTGGGAGGGGGGGCTGCTACACCGTGAGGTCAATGGGTTTGTAGGTATAGTTCCTGAGTTTGGCGTTCTGGGGGGGTGGTCTAATGAGTGTCTTCTATGGTTGTTGTAGATGTTGAGATTGGAATAGAAGGTGTCCAAGGGTCTCTCAAATAGTAAGTTAGCTTTGGGCGTTTGAGGAAGCTTCTTACTCAGCGAGTGACCAGGGGGTGAATTGTTCGTTCTGATGCGTTCATCTCTCCCCAAGGGAGAGGGCTTTTCCACTAAATCTTTCCCTGGTGTTTGCTCCTCGACGTGACAGACCAAGTCATGTTTTGCTAAGGCTTCTTTTAATAGGGTTGGGTGAGCCGATGGAATTTTGTCTATGGTGGATGGGCTTTGGCTAGCCGTAAAGTGGTTTGAGGGCGTCTCGTGGGATGCTCCTTCCAGCCGCGTAGTATCCGGGAGTGTTGTATTGCTCTCTTTGGGGAACAATGGATCGATGTTGGCCTCGGTTGACACCAACACATCTGCAGTGGTGTCAATGCAATTTAACCGCCGGGGTACTAACGGCGTTGTTGTAGCACCATCTTCAGTTGTGGTGAGACTTACAGATTGGGAGACAGGTTTCGAAGTGACGAGTGTTGCTGGGGGTGGTATTACGAATTGCTCGTTTTCTTTGGTTGAAGATAGCGTGGGGTCGTCTAATGCTTTTGGTTGCAGCGAAGCAGGGGTGTTTGGTAAGGGATTCAGTCTGCGTTGTTTGTTTGGAGGCGAGCTTTCAGAGGTTGCTTCCAGTATTTCCTCATCGGTCAAGTCTTGCCTTAAGCCTTGGAAAGCCATTGAGTGTTTACGGAAGAAGTCCGTTAGGAGTTTCAGCGGTTGTTGATGTTGTTTTGTTCCCTTTTTCAAATTTTTTGTAGGGTTTAAATTGAAATTCTTGTTTATTTTTTCGGGATAGCCATTGGCACCTTGCTTTACTGGTGGAGTAGAAATCTTTTTTTTCTGTTTTTTTTCCTGTGCTTTTTTTTTTTTTTTTTGGGGGGACACCAGTGAGTCGTGGTCTTTTTTTCTGGTTTGTTGGAGTAAGGACTTCATCAGCGGCAGTGGATGAAGAAGATGTGAGGTCAACGTCGGGTAGGGGTTGCAGGTCTTCCACTTCGTTTGCGGTGTTCTTTGCCTCGTGATGGATCTGGGCTAGTACCGTCAATACGGTAGTGGGCGGGGCCTGCAGCAAGTCACCCGCCTGGGTTGCCGAGATGCGTGCGGACTCGCGCCTCGTCGGGGCCGCTGAGGTGGGCCGCTGGGCCCCGTCCGGAGCGACCGTCTCCTCTGCGGCCTCTCTCCTCGGTTGGGCGAGGGCAGACCCAGTCCGCGACCGCGCCTCCACCCTGGCGTCCGTGACGTCACCTGACAGCCCGTCCAGGGATCTCAACGCCGTCTCCCCTCCGGGAGACGGCGGAGCTCCGGTCGTGGCTGAGGAGGGACGCGGGCGGAAGGAGATCGCTGGAGCCTCCGAGAGTCGGCGTGGAATCGCTGGGCCGTCAGCATGCCCGCCAGCCTCACCCCCGACCCACGGGGGGGACGCCCTGGACGAAGACGCCCATGCGCTGCTGGGTAAGACTGGTATACTCTTTTCGTGGAATGATGAAGGTTGAGAGGTAGTCAATGCAGAAGCTGTGTCGTTAACCCACTTTGATGGGTTTTTCTGCGTTGAGTCTTGAGTAGAATGATCCTGAGGGTGGCTTGTATCAAGGGGGGGGTTTGGAGTGGCTGGTGCTGTGTTTTTCCTGGCACTAGCACTTGAACTAGCACTCCTCAGATGACGGCCCATGTCGTCTTCTAGTTCCGTTTGTGCCTGCGGTAGAGTGGTCGTCTTTGCAGGCTTGCCTGGCATGACTGCAAGACTGCCACTCGCCGCCACTCCGCGTCCGCTCCGCGGAGGTAATGGGCTTTTAAAGTTGTAGCACGCCTCCTAGTAGAAACAGGCACTGTAGAAAGACTGGAATGAAGTAGGGGTGGCAGACCAAGACTGCCACTCGCCGCCACTCCGCACAGCATTAACAGGTGGCAGAAATCATCCAGGAGAGCCGCACGTTAGTCCTTTAAATGCGCCTGCAAGAGTTAGTTGGAACTGTGTGTGGAAAAGTACACGCAACAAGGAAAGCCGCGCGTTTGAATTCTTAAATGCGGCTGAAAATTTCCAGGAAACCGCGTGTGGTAGATTTACACGCGGTAAGGAGAACCGCACGTTAGTCCTCTAAACGCGGCTGCAAGCACTGCATGTGGAAAATTTACACGCAGCAAGGAAAGATGCACATTTGAATTATTACACGCGGCTGAAGAGTACCAGGAAACCGCGTGTGGAATATTAACATGCAGCCAGGAGAGCCGCACGTTGGTCGTCTTAGACGCGGCTGCAGGAGTTCCAGGAAATCCGCATGTGGAGTATTTACACATGGTCAGGAGTTACAAACAATGCTGAAGAATTGCGTGGACGCAGATCAAAGCTTCAGGTACAAAACTCCATGTTGTTTCAATCAGAAGCAGCGAGCAACTATCAAACCCTGCTAATAAACGTAGAGTGGAAATCACGTGACAATCTCCAATCATGTGATATTAATGACTTGAATAATGTAAACGCTGTTTTCCGGGCAAAGTATCAAACAGCCTCCATCTAGATTAGAAAGGCTTTGAGGTTCTATGGGCATAACAAGACCTGTGAGAATATGATGTTGTTACAGGTCCAGAAGTAATCTGACTGCCCTGCATGACCGTTATGAGTCTATTTAGTAAATACACCTCTGTTGGGTTAGTTGTACCTAGTAATCTTTAGGTTAAATTAAATACAAAAACTGGCATGCTGGTTACTCTTCTTATAAAAGTCAAATTATCACATTAAACTATAAAGGAGTATTACTATCATATTTGTCGGTTCGGAAACACCCCTGACCTCAATATTCTTTCAATGTTGGATCCTGTACACTGTGGCATTGCCCCAAGCCTATACTTTCCGATCCCTCTCACATTCATGGCCTAGTCAATAATTAACATTATATTGACAAATCCTTCCAATTTTCATTAGGAATCTACAAAAATGAAAACATCTCACTATCTTTGTTCAGTCCTAGTTCCAATGTCCTGAATTTACAGATAAACCTTGCTTCTGTTTGCCTAAGTAGTAGCTCTCTATTACCAGCTTTCCTACCAAGCATCACTCTTTGTAGTCCAATAAATCTTATATCCTGCTTCTCGTCCATCTGATATTTGTTTTGCCAATGTTGTACAAGTGGCAATGTTGAATCTTGACTTCCGATTGTTGACAAATGTTCCTGTATCCGTATCCTCATTTCTCTTATTGTGCTCCCTGTGTAGATATGCTTGCATACACAGTTTATATCTTACACCACATATTTTGTCCTGCAGTTGATATTCTCCTTGATTTGGATTCTGATTCCATTTCTGTCCTGTAAATTGTTTGTGCTATAATGTACATATTTACATAATGTACAGTTAGCCACAAATGTATCCTTGTGTTCTGATAGGATACGAACTAAACAATCTTTGTTAATATTGGCAGCTATGTGCTGCTGGTTGTGTCTTCGAGGTAGTGAAGCTGTTCCAATAATTCAAAAGGCATTACTACATTACCTGTAATGTTTTGTCATCATACCAAATTGGTAGGTGACAGTGTGCAGTCTCACTTCACTCATAGTGCTTTCTCTTGCGCTGACACTTTCTCTTGCAACTCTATAATGTGCACCATGGACATCGAGTTGTACGATTCTGGTATATAAGCTGCCTCTTCGGCAGCTTCTTCTGCAGCTATGTTTTCACATGAAATTGGATATTTTCCTCCGGTGTGCGCTGCACACTTCACAATTGCTACAACGAAGGGCCTTTCAGAGCATCTATTAGCCTAGATAATAATGCTGCACCTTGAACTGGAGATCCATTTAATTTCCTGTACCCTCTCTTTTGCCATCTTGACAAGCCTTCCCAGCTTGCTTCTGGTGTTTGAGATTTGAAGAGGGATCCTCTGCGAATCTCATTCTTGCAGGCTCCCTCCTGCTCTCTCAACTGCATCTGACTTCTCTCCCTCAGCAGCCTCCCTTTATACACCTGTTTGATGTTGATTGTCTGCAGGTGTGTGGCAGGGTTGGGTTTGCCTGAACTTGCCTGTTCTCATTAAGGGGCGAGCCTACTGTCAGAGTGTTATAGTCTGTCCTCTGTGTCTTAATGGTTTTTTCACTGGTAATCTTCACCCCTCCAGATTTGAAAATGGGGAGCAGGAGAAGTAGTGTGTTTGAAAACACCCCAAGAAGTTAGGGGGTTGCGATTGTGGGTAACTGGTAGAAGGGGATACCATGTCTCACCTAGGGCATTCCCATGAAAATGACCCCAGAACCCCCTACCCAGGTGATCCTCCCTCGCTCGTCCACCCCCAGGGTCGGGATCCAAAAGTGAAGGCCCTCCTCTTGCCACCGGAATAGAGGATTCTCTGGGTCTAAAAGTGAGAATACCCCTAGGTTTCTCACATGGTGCATAAGTGGAATGCTGGTGTTGGGTGCACCTGAGTGATGCTGCATAGTAGGCCTGCTTCAGCAATCTCATGCTATCTGTCCAATCTTCCCACATGTCCAACAAGGTCCTCTGAATCATGATCTTACCTTCCAAATCCCCCTCCCGTCCTCTTTGGGAGTTGCCTTGTCGACCTGCCCATCCCTGTGGCCGTTCTTGTTCACACCGCCCATCTGTGGCATTGGTAACTACTGCACCTTGCATGCTTACTTTCAGTAACACTTCTGTACTAGCTTTGCTTTTGTTCATTGTGCTTGTTATTCTTTTTCCATTTCTTTTGTGCACTTTCACTTACAATAATGCAATATAAGCACTTGTATCTCGCCCCATCAATGCCCACTATTTAATCCAATTCTGCATGTACCTCTATGGGAAGACCCATGTGTAACACGTGATAGAATATTGGTATACTTTGATCCCATGCATCCCATGTCTCTTCTCACCAGATTTCCCGAATTGAATGGATGTACAATACAGGGACTTCATTTGGCTGCATAGTCTGCGCCATGATTGATCATATGTTAGGTTTATCCGGGTATCCTCTTCTCAGGGCACCCCACACATGGGCTTGGCAGTTATTAAATGGAACCCCATTGTGAACGTTACTCTCTAGTCAAACCTCTGGATAGCCTGCTTTTTTCAAAATGGTGTTTGTCTGCTCCCCTATTATGGCAGGGAGTAAGCTCTTCATGTGTCCACTGCTATCGGAACTCCTGCTGTCTGTTTTTCTAGAGCATTAATTCACTTCCCATCTCCTACTGTAGGTGTGGGCAATGTCTTCATTAGATTATTTTTATCCATGTGGTGCCAAAATACATACTGTGATCTGCCTATTAGTTTCTGTATCAAAGGGAATTGTATCCTGCGCTTTCCTTTCTTAAATGCTTTCCTTCTTTTCCTCTCCCTCACTGTGTCATCTCCCCCTACTCATCCTCTGTCACCCTGTCTTCCTCGCTCTCTTCCTGTTCTTCTTCAACCTCAGAAGCTTCTGAATCATAAAGCTTTGCTAGTTTTTCTCCCTACGTCACATATATTCTGCATTCCTTCTTTCTGTTTGGTTTGCCTCTTCTGTCTTTATTTTAACATCCTAGATCACTATGCTATTCATTTTCAACAGAATGTCCCCTGCTGTCCATGTATTGGCTTTTATCATTGGGCACGGCTCTCCCTTCTCCTCTGTCAAGCTCTTGCTCTGTTTTTGGAATCACTGTTCCTATATCCCTGCATGCTTTGCTTGCTATTTTTGTTCTAATCAGATCTCACACATTGTTATTTCCTACATTGCCCCATGATGTTCTAGGTTTTAAATCTGTGGGGGGGCTTATACTGGGGATTTGTATATCCTGTGGCAGGCCGTACTGGATATGTTCCTAAAGTGGGCAGTGCTGTCGGCTGCGAAGGCATTTGAGCTTGTGCCGAATTGGCGCTCTCTGTTGAAAGTGGCTGGACTATCGATTGCACCGGCATTGGAGTCTGTTCTGTTTTGGTGCTTTCACTTGGAAGGGCAGGGCTGTGGCCAAAGCAGGTGCCATATCCCCTTTGTAATCCCTACTCTCTGATTCACCCTCTATTTCGTTGTACAATTTCCATAACTGTAATATACTCTCTCTTTTCTTTAACATTTTAGCTTTATATGTGAACAACAAATTATTGTACATGAGCTCTCCGGTCCCCTTATTATGCGTACCTTCCACCGTACATGCAGTAAACCTTTTCCCTTCTGTCCCCGTCACTCATTCATTATGCATGATAAGCTTCAATGCTGGGTACTGAGTCTTTGGAACTCATTACCATCCAATATTAAGGGATCTGTGTTGACTGCTCAATTCAAAACACATTTAAAAACATATCTTTTTAATAAGGGCACAAATTGGATTACTCTTTCTGGTTTCCTTTCTTCTTTGTATCCCTTTTTATGTTTGTTTGTTGTTAGTCCTGTGAGTGTAGATAGATGGATAGAAAGATTATGGTTTTAATAATGTTCTCCTATATGTCGGGATCTCCTTACACATGTGCTCAATCGGCGTTCAACCTCCACAGGACAGCAAACCTGCCAACCTGATAAGGGAGACCACAGTGTCAACTCCCTTTAGGTTTATCAGGACATTTTACAACATATCATGTTGGTCAAACAGTGCGTACTCCCACCGATACCTTTTTTGTAAAACATATGTTCAAACCTCCACCACGTTGTTATCAAATATATTCATGTTCGCCATATTTCTTTGAGGAAACAAGGTTGTATTCCCACACAGTACAAAAAATCCAAAAGCAGAGAGTATAATGTATACATCTCATAATACAGGTTCCAAACAATGCAGACACTGTATAACATATGTGTAGTGTACACATATGAAACAGTATAAGGTTCACAACATTGCTGTTCCACATTCCATCTAGATGCTACATTGATATGTAGGAGTAGACCTAGAAATTCAACAAAGTAATGATCTGTGCAATTAAAGTGCACAAAGTTTCCATCTTAACACAAATTGTTCTGAAGACAAATTAAAATTGAAGAGCATATGGCACATCTAAACCAATGTTCTTTTGTGTTTCAAGGTAGGATACCATTCCCCTTTCGAGCGAAGTAATGAATCCAAGACCAAAACTGGAAGATGCAACATTAACTATTAATAAGCTTAATTTTTTGCATTCTCCCCATACGTCCTGGTCCTGATAAATCAATTTGTATGTAATTTTACAGTCATTAGACAGTGCAACCCTGAGTTTGTTTTAGTTAGAATAAGAGAATGAGTAGAACTTTAGGTTGAATGTTGGATGTACATTTTAACCACAGATTTGTGTTAACCTATCATCTGCCATTTAAATGGAAGTAGAGCCATTTAAAACAATCATTGCTGTTGTTTAACAAAAACTGTCTTGTCAACATACAAATGCTGTTTTTGGTAACATAATTTATTTGTTTGTTTTTTAAGAAAATCTTCTTTTCTATACACTAATAAAATTTATTTTTGTAATCTAATTTAACTGACTGAATATTTAATTTGACAATTACCAGTTAGTAGTGCTTTGTAACAAAGCACAACTCGCTCAACAGGGCACAGTACCCCGTCCTGAAACCAAGTTCGACTCACAAGCATTCTTGTTTTGGTTTAAGGTTTTGAAAACTATCTGGAGGGTTCTGCTTGACGAGCAAGGTAATTAACCCTCATACCTCCGTGACAATTAGTACAGTCCTTGATCGTGAGGTTCATACCCCCTGAGAGGGGTGGAGCAGAATCAAGACACATTTCACCAAACCAGTACCAACATGTTTTTCTATTTCTCACAGAGCACAGTCAGCCATAGGCTATACTCCCACTAGCTGCACTCTGTACTTATTGCCCGCTAGAATGGCAATAGAAAGATGCAGAAGCTATGATAACAAATATGTCACTGAGTTGCTTCAAGAGGCATCCATTTTAGGTGGCGCAACAGAAACTACTACCAATATTACCAACTTGGATGAGCTGACACAATTAAGAAAAAGGCTAATTTGAACCAAAATTCATGGTTCCATCATGTTGGAGTATTTAAGAAAAGGTACTTTGCCCCACGGTTTATTTATGTGTAATGGACCTAGACTCTTTCTCAACAAAACATTTGCTACAGTGGAGCTATGTGGCTAACAAATGTGGACGGGACTGGATCATTTTGATAATTGACACAGCTAATGAAATTACCGAAATAATACTAGTAGATCTAAACACCCTACAAGAGGAGATCAAAAAAGCCATCCCACTGGAACTTTTTAAAAAACAAGTTGACACGCTACTTCTGGAAATGAACACCTTCAACGAAGAAACATTAAGAAATAGAGTTAGACGAATGAACAAAGACCTTCTCAACTTTACGCAAGAAAAAGCCTTTTGCTACACACAGGACAATTACAAACAAGATGAGGTTCTGTGACTATGCTTCTGGATTTATAGCGTTCCCCAATTTGTCTTTATTGAGTCGCATCCCCTCTCCTCTGACACCACATGTAAGAAAGACAGACCGACAGTTCAAGGTTTTTTATTAAACTTCAAAAAGGGTTTCAAAAATGCCAAACTAATCCTAAATCTACAGATGGGAGCAAGCTACGACCAACAAATAATAATAACGCAGTCCTAGTGGTGTCTTGTCACACTAAAAGGGCCTATTTTAATAAACCTGTTACCAATCCATATCTCTAAATACAAACAGTGTGGGAAACAATGTTCTGAAAAAGAAAGAAGTGTTCACAAAATTATATGTCTGGATGTTCAGGCCATTGGCCTCCCCGCCCCACGTTTTCAGCATAGGACAAGGTGGTACACTCGAGCTTAGCACAGTCTCTGGCACAAGGATACAGTTCAATCATTAGCATCAGGACCTTCCGTGCCAAGTCGTGTTGCCTTTCAAAAAGCTCTACTTTTTGAGGGCCTGATGCGAAAACAAACAATATGTTATTTTCCTCTTGAGATTTCACAAGTACTCAATTTCTCAGGCGATTCACTATTTACCTCGGATTCCCCTCAGCTGGGCTCAGATCCTCTTAACACAATGCTTGTGGAATATTCATACATCGAAAGCTCGTAGGATATTCATGCATTCAATTTCTTGGGTGATTCACGGTTCAGCCGGGATCCCCCTAAACTGAACTCAGATCCTCTTTAACACACTGTTCAATTAGTCTCCATCTGCCAGACTTGGACCAAGTTCAATTTAATTTTTTAACACAAACTTGCTTTAACCAAAAAGCTCTGAGCTGATCTCCCTCTGCCGGGCTCGGACCTACTTCATCTGTTTTGTCATCACTTTTCTTTACACTATTAACATCAAAGACTTTCGATTGTGCACATGATTTTGCTTGACGCATTGCAGTACCACTTCGATTCACTTTTTTGCTTTTGCCACCTTTCAGTTGGAGACCTTACAGAGACCTTCGAATGAGCATCCACGCGGTGCCGGACCATTCTAAAGAATTGTATCTTGGTTTCAAAGTTCACTCACTCATCTGTTATTCAATTTTACTCACTTTGATTATCACATACGCTTCATGCACTGTTCACTTCAAAGTTTACTATACAATGTTGTCCCTTGCAACCTTGGCTTCAACACAGACCAGTCTGGTATCAGTTTCCCCAACTCACCGGCTGTTCTGAATTCACTGATGCTGCTTTGTTGTAGAAGCCAAGGGCAGTACCACGGCGGCAACCGATTCTCCCCGCCTTGACTATCAATGCAGGAGTGCCCCGGGTACATCTGTCACACAATGCAGGGTTCTTTAGCCTTGTTTCTGGGTCTTACATTTTCTATTCTCGAAGGTTCATGAAAGTAACGGTTCCATATTGAAAAAGTCAAGGGCACTTCCCTCATTGTGATCCCCTTTGGTTTTACCATTTTTCATCTTGTATTAAATGTCCATCTAGGAACTGCTGCTTCCTCATGTGATTTGCCTCGCTCAGAGTATGCTTTCGTGCTCCACCTTTTATCCGTGTGGGGAAGTGTAATGGAGATCAGGTGTGTATAATGGTCAGTAATTGCCTGACCCTGCCTGACCATTGTATTGGGACATGTCAGGTATACGGCTCGGGTTTTAGTCAGTTTTCTCTCATAGCGATCTGTCAGTGAGAAAGTGTTTGTGTTGGGAGAAGGGGGGGTTGAGTTCCTAAGTATCCTACCTGGTAGGATGAGGTAAAGGTGTTACAGGGAAGGGGATACCACATTTTGCCATCCAGTGTCCCACTCCCTAAAGATCCCTCACCCAGGTGATCCTCCCACACTGGTCCACCCCCCAGGAACTGGATCCAAATGCGATGGCCGTGTTCTGGCCAGCTAGATGACAGATCCCCAGGGACTAGCGGGTGAGACACCTTCAGGTTTATCACATACCCTTCCTCTCTGCGATGTAGCCACATCTGTTTCACAAGGGAACTGAGAATGGAAATCCATGTTTCTTTGGTCTTTGCCTTTTCGGTGCTCCACAGTGAAACAGTAGGGTTGCAGGTCTAAGAAACATCACATGACTCAAGGGTTAGAATCTTTCCACTGGCGAATGCAAACTAGTGGAGAATGATCCATGACGAGTGTGAACTTCCTTCCTAGGAGGTAGTATCTAAGGTGGGTAATGGCCCACTTGATGGCAGGGCCTCTAATTCCAGCACAGAGTAATCATGTGGGAAGGCTTTGCGACTAGTAAAAAAGATACAATGTTCCAATCAGTCGCAAATTTGTGACAAGACTGCTCCTAGCGCTGTAAGGGGAGTGTCTGTTAGTAACACAAATTCCTTCGAGAAATCTACTACCTTTAAGATCAGGTTCTGGCACAGGGTTTGTTTTAGGTTGTTTTTACATACATCGTCCTCCTCAGTCCAATTAATTTTCTGTGGTTCAGCGTTCTTTAATTTATCTGTCAGCCTAGCTGTCCTGTCTGAGAAGTTAGGGATATACCGACTGATAAATCCTAAGAATGCTCGGAGTTCTCTTTTAGTTTTAGGCGTAGGCGTATCTGGGATGGCCTTGACTTTCTCGCAGTGAGGTTGGATACTAGCATTCCATACAAAGACATTTTCCTGCAATGGAAAGATAAGAGTCCATTCTAAACCTGTGATAGGGCCCAAAACCCCTCTGTGTTATTACAATGAACAGCACTTCCTCACACCATCATCTTATAGTATGGCTATGAATTAACAGAGAGCTGCCCACAAGAGAGATGCCTGGTGGTTTGTCCCACCTGAACATCTGCAGGGACTCGAGTAATGAGACCAAGACTAGCTAGGCTGAAGACTGAGCACTGAAGAAATTTAAAACCACATACAAGCGTGTGACTATTCCTCTAGAGCAGTTTGCTCCATGTCTCCCCTGACAGCTGCATGCTGTTGTGTCGTACAGTTGACCCACAGGGATCGAAATGCAGCAATGTTGAAAGTTGCAGCATTTAATTATTTTTCTCATTGTCAGTCAGTCAATTCTTTCACAGAACCAAATGCAGCTTTGCCTGCACCATGTGTATGCAGACAATGGGATCTCCCACAGAGTAAAGTGACTTGGGAGATTTCTCAACTTGGGATTGGCTATAATGTCCAGGCATTAACTCTCTGTGCTGTCCCTCATGTCTGTCCTGAATATCAGATCTCTGACTGAGATCGAATGCGATTTTGTGGTGACTTTATGTAAAGTACAAGGTACAGATCCCCGCACAGACCATACATTGACAAAAAGTATAATGAACCATTGGACTGATGATTTATTTCTTTGTGTGGAACTTCAATCATGGCGATAGTGTGTATATGTATTGTTTATATTTGTTTCAACAAATACCTGCACATCCGCCCATAATTCTTAAGGGGATGGCATACTGTGGCTCATCTTACACAGAGTCTGCGTCCACCCAGCTGATCAAGTGGGTGCACTGTAGCAGTCTATACCCTACCAAGTACTAGGCTACCATCGTGCCACTCTTCTAGAGCTGGGGTTTAGTGGGATACAGTGACTAATCTCCATTGCTTCGAAGCAGGGAACACCACTTATTAAAACAAACAAAAGGATTACATGCTCCCTATACAAAATAGTTTCTTATCCATCAATCACACCTACTTATTTTTAGGTGGATCTACCTAAGCACTATATATGTCCATTTCAATATCTGTTTATTCATTCACGCATCAACATTTTATTATGAATGCATAGCAAATGTAACTACATGCAATCCACAGGACACTGCTTTCAGAATAATGCACACAGATATTGTTTATTGTTTTTTTGTTTTATGAAACCACATTTTTTTATAAAACAGATAAAGTATGTATTTGTTTTGGGCTTAACCTTGAAAAAAAATCGAACACAAAAATAAGCAGACATATAAGATTGAGAATCATATACAGATGTTTGAGACTTTTCAAAATATTAGAATATGTTGGGAAGCATACAAGATCACCGGTCTTTAACGATACATAGCTAATAAATCTCAAGAAATATAATTTCTTTGTCAAGAGATCATTTTTTGTTTGGCTATTAGGTGGTGCTTGAGGCACCTATAAGCCGAAACTACTGCATTAGAGTACAGCTAGTGAGAACGTCATGTGAGGATGGAGACAAAGCTATGCATGCAGTGATTATATCAACAACAACAAAAAAGTATCTAATAATACCAAAGAAATAACACAAAATATATATATAGGGGCGGGGGTAAGGGATTATAAAGTGTGGGGGTGGTTCAGGGTGGGGTTAAAAGCATGTGGAAATGGTGCGATGGGCGGCAATTAAAAACAATATTTATTTATTTATTTATTTTCCCTGTATTATTTCATTCACTATTTTTGATTTGTTAAAATCACATGTAACCACAAAGCTTGTGGGTTTGTTTTGTTATTTACAGGCCCATTGACTGTCCATTACCATCCTAATCCATATGGCCATTCCCACCCACTTCCTGCACCTCCCCACCCAAAACACATCCTCCTGGGAATACTTTGAGCTAGCTTCTACAAGCCTTACCATCAGACTATGTGCTCAAAGTGCCTGCCAGTGTTTTTTCAAAGCAGTCGCCTGAGAGTTAATGGCGTAACTGAAGCTGTAAACGCATTACTGGTGTGATAAAATGTCTCAACCAAGGGCCAGATTACATAAACATAAACATTGCACTGGTGCAAGTGCAAAGTTGCACGGTATCAGCACTAGGGCAAAGTTTATCCTTATTACAAAAACACTGGGACATATTAGACGAAAATTTATCTTTTTTTGTCCAGGGGCAATTTTTTGACCTGGTGCTAATACCATGGCAAACTGCAATTGCCATGGTGCAATAGTTTGTTAATATGTCCCAGTGTTTTTTTAAAATAGGGCAAACTTTTCCCTAGTCCTAGTACCGTGCAACTTTGCACTTGTACCGGTGCAATGTTTCTGTAATCTGGCCCCAGGTCTGCCTTCAGCCTTCATTATATAAGCACTATGGGTGCCCTTCAACTGTAGTCCTGTTAAAATCAAGAATTGGCAGAGCCTGCAGTTTTGGCTTGTGTATTAGTATTAGGCATTTTCCAGTCACTGCTATTATATGCCCAGGTGTTTACACCATTTTGCAACTGCTTCCATGGATTTCCAGTTACTACCACTACAGCAGTGCTGGGCAAATGTCTTTCCTGGGCCTACACAAAAGCCAAAACTGTTGGCATTGCCAATGCGTATTGGGAATAGTTGGAGAGACCGTTAAAATCAATCATTTTAACAGAAGGTGGTAGATAATGTTTAAAAATCCACGTAAACTATATTGTAATGTAATTGGTTATTCATAACGCGCTTAATACCCAGAGGTTTCTATGCGAGGACACAGGAACGAACGGTGTTGTATCGCGTCGTCTTGCTTCCAAGACGAGCGTGTTGCACCTCAGCAATCCTCCCGAGACTATCCAAAAGAAGATGGTTTAAAATTATTGCGTACCCTTGCATCAAACATGATTTTTCAGTGCATTTATCTTTTCAACAAATTCAACTGAAATTAAAGATGAGCATTTGTAATAACGGGCAGATGCCTTTGCCAATACAAGGCTTCTCTTCTTTTAACCAAAACGAAAGCCTATTATGTTTAATCAATATCTTTAGCCTTCTAGTGTTACTAATCATTTAGGCTTAAAAAATACAAATGAAGGCTTTTAAGGTATGGGTGTATTTTCCAGAGCCATTAAGGAGAACAGGAAATACAAAGGGCAGCAGTTATAAACATTCCTTAAGCATGTTTTGGTTTGAAAATATGGAACTTTCCAGAATTATCATAATTACCTTGCGATGATTGTGTGCTAGGTTTGCTCATCAAAGCCAGTGGCTGATTTTAATGTGGAGATGAAGATAAAATGGGGCTTTCATAATTAATGATCGTAGCTCATTAGCAATTTAGTGGTGTTCTTTCATAACTAATCTTGCTAAGTATAGGCATTAAGACACAACGGGGCATGGGCGTTAGGAAGTGGGATAATGACATAAACTGGCTGGATGGAGGGTCAAAGGTAGCCAGGGAAGTCTTTAAGCCTAAGAAGTGTCATTATCTCACTGGGATGAAAGCTGTGGCAATTACAGAATGCCCCTAACGACAGAACGAAGACATCCACCTTGCATGACTGTCCTCGTCCAGCTTTTCTAAACCACTGGGGAAAATATGTAAGGGGATCCATTATGTAACATGATGTTTGTAGTCACATTTTAACGTTGCTGTGTACATGTGATACATAATGCTGGCTACCGATCATTTGGTTTGTACACATGACGTTTTTATCAGGTTATTCAGCCAGATATTTTGACCCCAAGTGTATTCGCGCTATAGAAAGATTTGCAAGACACTGTGATCATTTCACCACGAGGTGGCACCTTTTCATTCATTGGGGATGGAAGGAGATGCAACGTCATGCACTGGCCTGGCTGGAGCTGTGCTTTGAGGCACATAGTGTTTGAACCTGTCCAATGCGCCCATGATAGACTGGGGTATGAGCCTGGTTTTAAGCTCATCAAATGCAGGGGGTATCTTTGTATGTAAGACACAAGGTACCACACAAAACAGTGATGTTGTTGCTGATCTCCAATCCACAACTTTGTTCAAAAGCAGAATTCAGATCCGGATTCCCTGCCCTCACTCACCTCCCATCCTGCAGCCATTTCGACCTGGCATCAACTGGAAAGAAGGATTTACAGACTGCACACATATCTCTATGCATGTGCTATTCCAAGTGCGGTGTACATGAGAAAACGTGTGACGTGCCACTACTCACAGTGAAAATAGGGAAATGTGTATCCACTTGATATGACCAAAGATACCTGGCACGGACTGTGATAATACCGTGTAAGCCTGGGCAAACCGGTTCAGACCCAATACGAATCATCCAAATATTGGCCCATTTGCCCAACAAGGGATTTCCCAATCGTTTTCAGAAGTTTGGGTCAAAATAGTAAATGTAGGAAATGCGTGGTTAATTATCTTGCAGCAGGCAAAGACCGGGTCAGAGCAGTTGATGGAACAGGATTTGGTTGCGGAGAGGCAGAACATTAAAGTAGGAGATATGTGTGAGAGAAATGAATATAGGATCATTTTAATTCAGAGGAATTTAACTGAGGGAGAAAGACAGTGAAAATATGGTAGGCCATATTTGTGACTACCTACTTTACATGGCATTAAGACACATGCCTTTCCTTGTCAGAGTGGGGAGAAGAACATTCCTGGATTATTTAAGATAGACAGGGGAATATATACAGATCTGTAATGGAATGCCCAATCTTTTTTTGTGGGGAAAAATAATAGTAGAAATTGTCTCAGAATTCTTTGGAGTCAGAAGAGTACATTGAGTGTCTGTAAATGTGAGCATCACCTTTTTGTGGCAAGACAAACACATTTTTGCTTGCAGTGGTGCAAACAAAACACATAGAATTGATTTCAGGCAAGTATTCGGTGGCTGTTAATCAGTGTGTCTTTTTTGTCGTGACACAAAATTATACTTGCTAAGAAAGGTTACATTTCTTTCTTCCTGTAAATCAGTGTGACATTTTCTGACAAGAGAAAATACAAGTAGAACATGATATGAGAGGTTTCTAAGCGCAGACCCAGGGATCGAACCTGCGTTGCTCCATGTCGTCTTGCTTCCAAGGCGAGCATGTTGCCCCTGAGCTATCCTCCCGAGACTGCATTACAATTCTATGCAGACAGAAGGGGATCACATTCAATAGTAGATCCGTTTACAACAGTATTTGTGATGAGACACAATACTTGTTGCACCCATAGAAAAGGTATTACATATCAATGTAGGCAGGACATTATAATCAGTTGCAGTGAAATAATGTCCAGCACAAGTGTAAACATCTAGTGGCTACTAGAACCATGGGAGTGAGTACTAGTGCCATTAACCACCTTGAATGAGATAAACACATGTGGCATTTCTTGCCAATTTGAGGAGACAAACATTACATAATTTGGTTTAAAGTAGGCAGACGATTACATTCAGTATCCGACAATGAGTATGTCATCTTTTGTTTGGAGATACACCATATTTGTTGCAGATAAACAGTACTGCCATTCCTTGTCAGCAAGAGAGCATTATATGTACAGGCAGTAAATAAGTGTGACATCTTTTTGTGTACTAAGAGAAAATACTTGATGTTTTCATAGAAAAGTCTTAGGCAGGAGGAGGAGATTACATTTATTCTGTTTATATAATTTTAAGTCAGCAAGGATTTCTAAAACTCTTTTACTGCTCTGGAAATGTACAGATGATTGATGTACTGTATTAGTGTAATATGTGAATATTTTATGTTGGCCTCCGCCGTAATAAAGACTGAGTGATTGATTGATTGATTAAAAGAAGTGGAGTCCCTATCTAAGGCACTTCTCAAAACCAGTCTGGAAAGTCCTTTGTCTTACTGGTTGAGGGAATAGTGCCCCAAAGAAGACTATTGAAAGATCTTGTAATGGCCCTATATGTTCCTTCTAGTTCCCGCTGAGAAATCCATAGACATAGCCCACAAGGAGATAAAATATCGTCCCAATGGGCCTCATTACAAGTTTGGTGGTATGCCACTGGTAAATCTGACGGGATACCACCAAACTGTTTACCGTTACTGACACTCAGTCTGCCAGATTACGAGTGCCGGCAACAGTAGGAAATTCCCATTCCATGGAGTTCCATTGGACGAGGTATTACCAGTGATTTTTGCCCATACGGCGCCTGACTTACACCAGGTCTGAGCTGGTGGCAAGTGATAAACTCGTAGTTGGATGGAGCGGTAACGTGCCGGTATGCAGTAACACTGCATTTTAACTGGACAACTTATAATGAGGCCCAATATATTTAAACACTACCAGCAATATCTATTCTGAATGGAGTATAGCACAGGGGCAAAACACTGGTCTTGGAAGCAAGACCACGCAGAGCATCAGAGGTTAGAATCCCAGATGCGCGCTTAGAAACCGAATTCAGGTATGGTGTTAGGCGCGTTATAAATAAAACAATGAAATTAATAAATACATAAGAACTCATCAAAATGTCGAGGAGGTATTTGAAGAAGTCTCTGTGCCCCTACCAGCAAAGTGAACGGTTGGAATCCTTGGCTAGAGGGAGCCACCCTATTAATGATGTCACTTTCCAGGTAATAAAAGGGGATCCCCAAAGATCGCTGAAAAACACAGACCAAGAAACATTTGACTATAATAGGTATCCAGGAGGGACCCCATAGAAAGGTTATAACTCACTGACAAACAAGCATGCTCAAGCATACACACACACTCTTACTCCTGCAGTTAGTCGGTCGTTTGAATATAGTCATATTAATACATACTCAGCCAACTTGCCAAATATGCTCAAACTAAATCAGCCACTAGTGAATGAGCTGAGCAGATACTTTACACTCCCTCATTCTTTAGTGAGAGCATCAGGTGAGTGAAAGTCTTTTATCATTATTATTATTGTTAATTATTATTTTCATTGAGCATGGACCTAGCTTCGAGAAGCAACAGAACACTTTACAGAGGTACACAACAGTGCACATGCATAACAGAATGCTTTCAGAGGTAACAACCAAACAAATATACAGTGGTAGTAGGATACAGAGGGGTGCAGAGGAGGGGTACAGCTTTAGAGGTGGCAGGGAGGAGAGGGGTGGGTGGCATCTATTGAGTCAGGGGGCGCTGGATGACGTGATGGCTTAGGTGTTGATAAGGAGATGGGTCTTGAGTTATTTTCTCTATTGTAGGAGTATGCAGGCAAGTCTTATGCTGATGGGGAGGAAGTTACATAGTCTTGGTGCAAAGGCTGGAAAGGCTTGTTTTCTGGTTTTTGTTTTTGCAGCAGCAGATTTCACGTCTGTATGTGTCCTGGCTTCTAGAGGTGAGCTGTACACTGGACGTGCTGAGTTTCTCTGTGAGGTAGCTGGGTGACTTGATGGTGACTGCCTTATTGAAGATGCAGCAAGACTTGAAGGTGATTTGTGCGTGCCGTGAGAGTCAGTGCAGGTCGATGACAACATTGCACTCCACAGCACTGATTGTTTCCGATGCCAACCTTACCATTGTGACTGTGTTATGCCTAGTTATACTTGTGCCCCTTACCCACCAGTGTCCCAGCCTGATCGGCCTCCACTATTGGAAAAAAAAAAATTACTTTTCACTTAAATTCACTGAAAAGCTTAAGGCGATACCAGACCAGTACCATACTGTTCATGCAGACTGCAATCAATGACAAATGGTTGTAGATAACTCACTGGGAGCTTATAAAGGTTGCAAATGAAACCAAGCACAGCCTGAATGAGGAACTGAGGGCACAGAGGGCACTCTGGATGATGACACTTCAAAATAGGTACATTTTAGACCTCCTTACCACTATGGAAGGAGGTGTTTTTGTCAAAATAGGCAGCTCTTGCTGCACCTTTGAGCCCCCCAATGATTCTGATGATGGGTCTCTGACCCACACCATAGGGTTCATACACAATGTATGTACAAAGATAGGAAAAAAAGCTGGGTTGGCAGAAAAATATTGGCTCTCTGAATTTTTCTCATGGTTCCCATCCTGCAAGTGGCCACTTCTGTCCTTTTACTTGTCGTGTTTTGTTCCTGTCAGCTGGTTCTCCGATGTTGTTCAACAACATTTCCCCAAGGACGTGTCATGATGGCCCTAATCTTCAAAAACAACAGGATTAGTTAATACATTAACTAAGGGGGGAATGTTTGGATGCAAGTCCAACGCCCCGATCAGGAGAATAGGTTCAGACTGCGTACATTCTAGCAGCCGAGAAGGCAGGCCATTTAGAGTGAGCAGATTTGTCATTTGCTTGGCAGTACTGCACACTTGTCATTGTTTAGCACATACCTTAGCCTTCTTTAGCACACTTTAGAGGACAACGCACGATTGAAACGAGAAGAGACAACATTATTGTCATTATGCAAGGGGTTAGGCTTAAGTTGCTTTTGAGAATGTGTAGGTAGCATTAGTGAATTATGTGTAGTTTATTTAGATGAAGGGGAACGCAAAGTTGTTGTATTAAGAAGAGGCACCTGAAGTACCTTAGAGTGTATATATGTAGCAGGGTAGAGGTTGTTTTGTAGTCATTTGATAAGCGCAAAACTGTCTCCATTTTAGATTTTATGTCAGAAGTTATAGCTCTGATGAGTTAGAGAAATTAGGCCATAGCTTGAAGCTTCTGTTTTGTTGTTTTTTGTATAGAATATATGCCCCTTTCTCCAGTGAAGCGTTAAACAGCAAAGGATATTTATTTATTTTCACATTTGTTAAGCAGACTATTCCCGGATGCATCAAGGCACTGATTAAGTAGACAAGAGGTTACATGCACATCAAGGAGCTTAAACACATTTAAACCAATTCAGAGAGATTCAGGTATACAGACGTGAGGATTTAGAGGAGAAGGCTAAGGTCTTAACATGGTTCCTGAAGGACCAGCATGATTGATCTGATCTGATCTCAGATGAAAAGGAAGAGTGTTCCAGTTCTTGAGGGCGATTACTGTGAAGCTGCCACCCTCCCTGCATATCTCTTCCTCCTGAATCTAGGGAGAGTAAGCTGGTATAAGTACATAGAACAAATAGGTCTGGTGGATACTTTGGTGCTGTGTTCAAAAGACGGAGAGCTGTGCAGATAGTAGCTAATTGTTTCAGGCAAAGGAGTTTCACAGAAACCGAGAATAGAATACATCATATTCATTTCAGTATGAATAAGATTAGAACTGCAACTGGTAGGACTAATCTATGAGAACAGGGCCCAGCTCCCAAGCAGTGCCAAGGCGGTGAACTACAAAATGCATGTCTACCGCCCCCAATGACCAGTGGCAGCTGCATTTCATCTGCAGGTGACAAGCTACTTGTCACCTACAGCTAAAGCTAAATGCTCACTGCAGTTTTTATAAGACCATCTGGTTTCCAAAGCAGATAGCGCAGGATGTACCAGGGAGGTAACATTTTCTGAGATGACAAAGATGCAAGTTTGAGCGAGCTGCTTAAAGGTGCCAAGTTGTCTGGGTTAATTAATTTGCATTGCCATTGTATTGCTAGAGTGAGTCTCAGAACGTGCACATCACTAGGTGGCCCAACTAATGAGGTGAATTCATTTTTGCAACAAAATGTTTGAATATAATAAGCCAGTTGATATGCAGCATTTCCTGCTGACGTAGATCATTCTTAGGGGTTTTGTTTTTAGATATGTAACTGTCCAATGTAATAATGGATTATAAGCAATGTTTAGATTTTTATATAGGGTCTATCCATTAGGGAACATGGGAATGTTTTTTGTATCCGATATGTTAATCTTGTGGTTTTCTGCTATTAAAATTGTAACTTGTATGGGCATGTCAACCAAGTGTCCGTTTTTAGTTCAGCTTTGTGGTCATCCCTACAGCTTAAGCCACTCATTTTATTTTAAATGGTATTCATTTTACAAAGGTAATTCTGCATTAAAGTGGCCCTAAAATTCAGGTTTAAATTTTGCTTTTCAACACAAAGTACAGTGGGCTTTAAATGAATAATATCTCACTTTGTGTTCAATGTATATGGGAGAAAAGAGGGCTTTTAAATTACAGCAGCTGTGTTCCTGTTCCACATTGCATTCCCCTCGTGTCCCCATGCCCTTTATTTTCCCAGGTTTGCCCTGGTCAATCTAGGTGAACAGTTTGGATATATTGGTTGGTTTATTAAAAGGTAGATATGTTCAAGCAGAAGCCCATTGTTTGGGTTGCGTTCATGTTCAAGCTCTTCAATTGCATCCGTAGGTACACTTCAATGTAGCTGGAAAAGTGCAGAAATGATCAGGATTCATAAAAAAGTGTATAAGAGAGACCGAGAGAATTATCAGTCAATTTCATTATTGGACTCATTGCCCAACATTTTTGGGAAGGTGCTCTTGGAGCCATTGTGCTCAGTGAAAAATAACCTGGCCCACCGGCAGCTGGTGAAACAAGTATTCATGAGGTTTTTTTATCGAATTCTCCTTTCACAAAAAGATGTCATCCTATAGAGACAGATGATTTACCTGGTCTTTGGTAACATGAAGTTGTCATTTGAAAACGGGACCCATAAATTATTGTGGAAGGAACTGAAAAAATTAGAGTTCCCTCCTGCACTACTGATTGTTATGCAACATATTATAAATGTGAAAATCAGGCAAAATGACTGAGGAGTTGTATTGGAAATGTACAAAGCAAGATATACTTTAATGCCATTTGCAAACCATATGTGCCATTACACCCTATCAGCTTACTGCCCAAGTTAACCCAACTAACCTTCTCCTTATATTCCATCATAGCTTGGTCTCCCATACTACCCGTCACTTCTGTGTGACTGCTCCCACCAGCCCCCCAAGGGAAACGGTGCTGTCCATTGTTCATATCCGTAGTCCATCTTCTATGGTTATGTTGTCCTGCGTCATCACGTAATCCTCCTCTTCTGGGTCAGTCGCTCTATTCCGACAACGTCCAGTATAGTCCACCTGAGGCGAGGGGTGTGGGGCCAACGCCCCTGACACACTTCCGGTCGAGAATAAGATTCCATTGTTAGGACCAGTTTTGGCCTGTGTGATTCAAAAGGGAGGCTCAGGTGGCCTTCCCGCAGTGCACCTGAGAATTTCCAAAAGCGCTGTTTCAGCATTCCTTCAGCAAATGTTCATTTGGGGAAACTCTCAGGCAAGTATTACCTACTGCCAGTCGAGTGAGAAATTCCCTATCCAATGTCCGCTATAATAAAAAGAAAAAGAAACTCTCTGGCATATATATATTCACTGAAAAAACGTTGTTAAAGGGACGTTATGGTTAAGTTGCACTAACAGACACCTCTGAAATGCAATGAAAAAACTTTGTTAGGGGGATATTATGGTTACATGTTAAACCGAAAAAACTTCCGAAATTACCCAGTTATGGTAAGCTAAGCAACTAAGACTTACACCCAGGACATGAAAGATAACATCACAAATAACCTGCTCTTCGTTTGTGCAAGTTAACCATCTAACCTTTCATTTTTAGTTTTACAATACATATATAGATTGCAGCATTTTGCTTTCCTACTGCATTTCTAACAAAACAAAGGAGAGAATGAGGTTGGAGCATGACTGAATAGGAGGCAAGCTGGTTTTCAGGGGGTTATTGTTAATCAACACTGCTCTTGATTGGCGACAACACTGTATCGCCCAGGCCAATAAAAGAGCAAATGTTGTGAGACCGGTTGTTCAGACACTTCCTTGTTTAATGCACATAAGAAATCTCCTTCCAAATATATTGGGACAATTCGATGGGCCATCTCAAATGCTTCTTTTCCCTTTGTATATACAGTCTCTAAAACCTGCAAACCCTTGGTCATATCTGTGATCTTTAAACCTTTGCAGCACCAATTTCACCCCCCCTCTCAGAAATTCCACATACACCTTTACCATCCTTCTCTCTGTTGCCGACCAGAATACTGTGAACTGCTTAGTACATATTTGAATAGTAAAATTCACATCCAATTCTGGAGACTCTGTTATCTCCACACATCGATCCTTTCGACAAACAAATCTTCTTCCTGCCAAACTATATCTGCCTCCTTCACCTTCCCTCACACTCTATGTCCAACCAATACCATTTGACCATCACTTAGTTTCACCCTCACTTAGTTTACTCAAGCATTGCAATGGTGGGGGCTGTAAAGGCCATAACTCCCAATTTAACCCAATACTGACTCACAAATCAGGTGTCATCACCAGGGCAGAGATAAGGTATTTCCCATACTTTGAGGTCACTCACTCCCAGTTCTGTCTTGCCCATTTCACTTGCAGTATTCTGCTGGCCAATGCCCAAAGTCTTTTTATTGGACCATGTGTGGTAAATGAACACTCTTTTTCTGCACAATACCAGCCATTGTACTTCCAGATATTTCTCCCTGGCCACAGGTTTTCCCTTAGTTATTCTTCAACAACCGTGGCCCGCTGCTGTGTTGCACATCCCTTCTGATCGATAGCATGTGACGAGGCGTATGACTATGTGAATACCCAAATACTATGTCCCATTCCAGGTTTCTTCTGGCTTCCAGCACGCCGTCCATCAGTTTCCGCAGTGCTCAGTCACGTGCAGCTCACCGATCCGTGCTTAGCTACCTGCAAGTTCTGCCCCCATTATTAGCCCTGTTGCTTTTTCACGTTGATCTAATCGACCTTCGAAATGTGTGCCTTTACATATGCCCCATGTTGTACGTGCTGTATTAGCCACCCTCCACATTATATTGAATATTTTCCTTTTCTGTCCATCATACAACTCCTCCTTTTTCTGTGCCAGTCAAATAGCAGCAACTCTGCTGCAATTAAGGTAATGGGTAGTCACCTGGAAGGCAGACAAAGGAAAAGTAAACAAAACCGTTGCTAATTGTGCATGCAGTACCATATATCTATAGCCTGCTCTATCCAGATTCAATACAGTGTTGTACCACACTCTCTGGCTATACACCTGAGTATACTCTAAAACGTCTATCTCCCTCTCTGGTGACTGCAAATGCTGAATCATGCTATGCTATCTGTAATATGACACTGAGCATCAGTCGAATTTGAACACACCTTCACTGACCTAGTATTGTTTGTTCCATCGACTATTGTTAACAAATAGCACTCCAGTCGTACTAGCCAATCTTTCCTTGTTCCTACCACCACACTGAGATCTTCCATCCAACAATGCCCTGGTACCATCAGTCTGTGCATAGCCATGGACACATTTTGCAAGTCAGTAACTACACTTCCATTTCCACCAATATCTCTTTGTGTTGTCTCCCCAGTGATCCCCGTCCATTTTGCATACCAGTATATTATTTTAGAAATCATTGTGTTTCTCCTCCTGGTAAAAAGAACAGAATAACAATAGTAAATTACACAGATGTGCTACTTTTGTGCATCATTCTCCCATCACGTGACATATTGAACAGAGGATAGCACAGGGGCAACGTGGTGGTCTTGAAAGCAAAACTACGCAGAGCAACAGAGGTTTGTATCGGTATTAAACGCGTTATAAGAAACCAATAAATAAAATAAATAAATAAACATTCATAAGTGCATGTCAGTATGTCCGTAAGAGAAGAGGTTTCTGTGATAAGAATGTACGCCAATGGAATTCACTATGAATTAAAGATGTAGTGTAGGTTCTAGAGTTCCTGTAGAACTGATTTCAATAGGATTGTTTTGCTTTCATCTATATATTGTGTGTATACGATTGTTTTGCTTTCATCTATATGTATTGTGTGTTTTCTGTTTTGAAATGGATTGTTTTGAATGTCAATTTGCTTATCTGATGTGCTAGTTTAAGCAATGTATTCTTCAATGATGTGAGTTTAGTTCAACTCTAGGAAAAATTATTTTTTAATTGCATGTGTCATTTACTGGGTTTGTATCCGAATAAAACTGTGCGCTGATGATGATAGAATCCTAAATATAGTATCAATTGTGTTAAATACGAAACATGTTGGAATGCCTCTGAAAGAAGATCCATGGGCCAGCTCCACCATTCCCTCTCTGCTAGTGTTGCGTCATCAGTAGCATGACGTCTCCTCCTGGCACGTAGCCCAGCTCAGAAATGCGCAGCTCGCAATTGGCTAGGAACCTTCCGCGTTCCATTCTACAGTGCATTGGCGCTCAGAGTCGGAACGGAACGCTCCTAAATCGAACTTCCGTACTGAACCGCTCTATTGTTTTGTAAAGAAATGTACAAAGTTCCTTCTAACCTTTTTCATTAGCTTTTCAGAAATCACAGGAGGGCAAGTATTTAGAAACCTTGCTGATGTGTTGACATTAATAGCAAATGTGTGCCGAGCTGTTTTACAACAAGGCGATCTAGGCGGCCATCTGCTATCCAACAAGTGGGTGGGCCCCAGGGAGCATAGCTGGTGCCTTTCATATGCTCAGTCTGGGCGCACTGCAAAGGAGAGAGGGGCTGGCAAAATGGTGCGTAAACACTTGCACAATCCTTGCCTATTGTTCACATTGCCGCTAAAGGCTGACACCATCGCTTCTGCTCTTCCCTTTGACAGGATTGAAGCTTCTTTTTGCCTCGTGCAATGTCCCGAGGCTGCAGAAGCGTAAGACGATGTTTTCAGGTACATGGAGCCGCATCTGATGCAAAAGCCGCAGCTTTGCCATCTGCAGTGCTCAATGCAAGCACCAGAGGCCATTGCACCAGTAGAGCTAGCGTGCAGGGGGGCTGCGGATTCACAATCACGCATTTAATGTCGTGCTCTAGGCTGCCTGTACAACTTGGCGTCACCCTCTG
Source organism: Ambystoma mexicanum (assembly GCF_040938575.1). Lineage (NCBI taxonomy): Eukaryota > Metazoa > Chordata > Amphibia > Caudata > Ambystomatidae > Ambystoma > Ambystoma mexicanum. Next base: position 411,825,256 of record NC_090922.1, on the reverse strand, counting down.
CACCACTGGCCATCCAAGGCGTGTTTTCTTTCCTGCTGCCGGCCGTTCAGCATGGTACATTTCCATTGCAGTCTGCACAGTAATGCCATAGACACAAGACATTCATCCAATGAGTTATAAGATACACATTTGAATAAGGAAATTGGGCTAGTTATTGAACTCCCAGCCAGGGTTAATAAGTGTGAAGAAAGAAAACACCGGTGGCCAAGACGGATGCAACCTGCAACACAGTTTCTGTTTTGACAAGGAAATAAGCAATAACCTCCACACACGGGAAGTCTTTACTTTGCGTTCACGCCACGCCTCAGGCGCGCGGCGCTGAGTTCCAGTTTTCAAATCGCAGTTTCACTTAAAACGTTTCATTCGGAAAACAAAACACCTACCATCAAGTGTAGTTTAGTCTTAGGTTTACGGTTCACTGGAGGGCGCAGCAGCGTTTCCTTTGTTTTTATTGTTTTAAACACTCGCCCACTCTGGTAAATGATTGCCGATCGCTTTCCACAGACACACGAACATCATGAGCTTCAAACCCGCTAGCATTATATACTTAGTGATTCAAGCATACAATAGTTTTACCACAATCAATATTTCTTAAATATATACATATGTGGTCATTCGTATGTTCCCAAAATGATCTTTAATTTTATGCAAAGCAGCAAGGAGTCCTTATTAACACTATTTGCCATATTTCACTTTATTATAGCGATATTTCAATTGAGTACATATGCGGGGTCCAGACTGTACATCCTGGAATACTAACCGTCGTTCTTAAAATAATTGATATGGTGATTTTAGGTTTGGACAATATGCTTTGCTCAGTAAGACAAATGTAACAATATTATTATGACTTCAATATATAATGGAAGTGATCATTGGAAATTAATATTTTTAAATTGAGCCAGTTTTCAATGCTAGTAAAATTAATACACTTTCTTTTTTTGGATTCATTCTTTTGTCAAGAATACACACATGTTCAACGTCATGGAAATGGTGATGCATAGATTAAAATTAATGATCTGTTTCTTATGTGAGCACCAAGGCAATGTTTAATCGTACTGCTGGCCGCAGATTAGTTTGTGGCAATGTTGAAGCCAGGTATTTTTGGACAGTATGCACAAACACTAACTAATCCAGAACAGGACTGCAAGACTTGTCCTTGGCCTCAAGCCCTGGGATCGTATCTCTCCAGCTCTGAAATCTCTTCACTGTCTCCCAGTGGATGCAAGGATTAAATTCAAAACCCTCTGCATTGCCCACAAGGCTTTCTGGGGCCTGGGTGCAAAATACCTTGAGCTATCCCTCTGCAAATACCTCCCCTCTCAAGCTCTTCGCTCCTCTACCTCCAACTCACTCAGGGTCAGTTGTTTTTCAAAGAAATTAACTGGGGGTAGATCTCTGTCTTCGGCTGGGGCCTCCCTCTGGAACAGCCTCCCCGCCACTCTAAAACTTGAGGAGAACCATCTCCGGTTCCGGAAGCACCTCAAGACCTTTCTCTTTTCTTCTGCCTTCGCTCCCCCTCTCCCCTGCTGATCTGTTCTCTCTTGGCACCGTGCACCTGGTCACCCTCTGTCCTTCGGGCCCAGGTACCTGCTCACCCTGCCACCCTCCCGCACTGCTTCCAGGCCCCCCCTTGCACTCAGGTCTGTATCTGTACCCATACAGTCCCCCCTTTTTCTTCCTGCACTTATCAGACCTACCCTGTCTGCTGCCTTAAACCTAGCACTTGCAAATTGTTGGCTGCATTACCACTGTTTGTTGCCTTTATTATTTATTTATTGTTATTTATTTGTTTCTCCTCTGCTTCGCACTTTCCACTTCTCCTTTCCATGCACTTTTCCCCTCCCCCTCTCCCATGCACTTGCGCGTTCTCAATGTCACTGGGCCTAGTAAGATCGCCGTTTTGTTCTCCTCTGTTCCCCTCCCTTGCCTTGTTGCGCTCTGAAACACTTGTGTACGAGCGCGATATAAATAAAATGTCAATCAATCAACCAAGTGACGGTATCCCTAAATAACATAAGAATGGAAAAAATGCTACCTCATCCTCAAGAATGGCTATTCTAACATCACATCCCAGAATATTTCAACAAAGCTCATGACATCGAATTTTGTATTTTGCCGCAATGTAGATGGGGTTTAGGATAGGGTATTAATTATGCAGGGGGTCTCCTTCACATTAATTTGCAGTAACTTGTGTTAAATCAATGTAATGGACTTTGTGGAAATATTATCAGAGAAATTATGTAGATCCCAATAATTACATTGGAATATCTATTGTCAGATAGATGCAGACCCCTCCTCAACAGGTCACATGTATTAGCACTAATCTATGACATTCCTAAACTCAGATTGATCTCTTCGAGGGATATTCACCTGTTTAAATTTGTGGATGGCACCTGAACAAATTTGGTTGCCTTAGATATGCCATTGAGAGTTGTCTGGGAAATGCTGTTATCTGAAACCAATAATGTCAGACAGATGGGTTATGATTCAGATGCTTAGTTTGAGAGCAATTTGTATAAGATGTAGTCTCCATCCGTTGTAAGTCAAAATATCAATTGTACAATTGAAGTAATCAAGATAACTTGCCATAGTAACTCTGAAAGCTTGAAACCCTTTAGGCCCATGAAAACAAAATATCCACCTCTGGGGAGCACCCATCATTTGTCCTGACTATCAGCAGCACTTAATACAAATACATGTCATCTACGGGGTACTACACACCATCTTTAGTGGGGTTAGCCACTTGGGCTCTTACCTTGAAACACAAGAGGACATCACCATCTTCTAAGTAACATTCAGCTCTGTACCTAACTGAGTAAATATCCTATTGCTATGTTACAGGAAACATGGTTAACAACTTCTATTTATTTGGACGGTTACAATATCAACCAGTAATTGTCAACACAAGGTGCACAAGGCTGTCCCTTTGGGGTCTTTTGATTGCAACCAAAAACTCTTTGATTTCAGTATGTATGGTCTTTTAAAAGGTACCTCATTGTAGAGAAATCTGTTAAAATATACCTTCTGATCATGACTATCCCTTGGAATCCAGGCTGAAAGCCATATCATTCCATTTCTTTATGAAGTGACGAAAGTTCCAGAAGATTGCTTTATGATATTTGAGGCAGTCTTGTCCTTCTGGAAGGGGAGCTTAATGCAAAGTGCTTTACTATTGTTGAGGCAAATGAAGATGATATAATACTGCATGCCTCTAGCTCTAATGAAAAAGGTTGTATATGTTTTTGTTTTTTCCAGAAATGGGAGCTGCATAGTCTAAATGTTAACAGAGTTGGCGATTGTGGAAGTCGAGATATATGGCATAGGGGCTCTTACTTATTGTGCATTAATTATATGTTTTTAAACACGGGTCTGCTTTCTAGATGTGATCGATTTTATATTACTGACGACAAGTATAGCAACCATAGTATGCTTGCAGCTTGTTTTCTTCTCCTGTATGCATCTCCAAAGATAGGTGGTACAACAAATGTGGCAGTCAATGTGGCAGGCAATATAATCTTTTGGAATTATAGGTATACAACAAGGTTGAATGATTCAGTCTCTGATGTGGATGTCTCATTGAGAAAATCCCTGATATCCCCTATAACATTTGACCTATTCCTAAGAGATATAATTGATTGTTTGCAAATAATACGAGCTGCTATAACAAGCACCCCGCACATAAGTTTGATGTATTGGTACAACAACAAAAAAGAGATATCAGGAGAGAGCTTAGAAATATTAAAAGGAGCCAAGAAACTCTATAAATTGAAACACTATCGTGTAAGCCGCTGCGTCAAAGATTTAAAAATTGGTTGAAGCATTATAAATATCAGAGAGCACAAAGTGAGGCAGAAACAATGTTCATAATGTTGCTATCGAAAGAAGATGGATATTTTTGGGCCTTAATTAGCAACCCTGAACGCCACAAGGAGACATACAGACAAATCCTATTCTGGAATCTGCGTGGCTACATCAACCTTAATACTGAGCAAATTAGAGAGGTGGGCAATCTCCTCTGGACACTTAAACAAATTCCAGTCAGGCTTTAGGAGATTGGTTGGTACTTCCCATAATGGGACAATTCTGATTCTTCTACAAAATGAAGCAAATAAGAAAAACTCTCCCTGCATGATCTGTGTTTTGTTGATCTCAGCTCAGCCTATGACTTGGTAAACAGGGGGAAACTATGGGGCAAAAATCTTTCAGTGGGCCTCTTGATCATACAAGTAAGTATATCAATCCACCTTCACTTGAATTCCAGCATCAGGGTGAGATTCAACCATAAAGGGAATCTATTGAAGAGCATAGACACTGTGAGAGGCCTTAGACAAGGGTTTTGATTAACCCCTAGACTATTTAACATCTATGTGTCTGATATAGGAGAATGCCTCCTGGGCTGTTTGCTAGTATCTGCACGCATAGGCTTGCAGGCATTTAATACACTTGCAACCGCGAAAGAGGTCCTATTAATGGACCAGACACAAATTGGCCTTCAGAGATTATTTGAAGGTTACATGTATATGCAGTAACACATATATATTGATACTGTCATACACAACAAAAGCAATTAGCTTCCAGTGGTGCTTTGATAAAATACCCCTTGAAGTCACTGATCATGTTATATACCTTGGCATACTGATCTTCAGTCACCCAAACAAAACTGCTATGGCTGCCTATTTACGAACAAAAAACGAAATAATTAAACCCAAGAGACGGAAAGTACAGGCCAGGTATGGAAGATTCTCAATAGAACCCATTATCAAATAATATAATGCAAAGGCAATTCCCAAAATAAACGTGGGTGCCTCAGATTTGGGAACCAACGTGCTGCTCCACAAACAACAAATAACATTTGAAAATTCAAAATAAATATTGAAATACAAAGGCTTGCCACCAGGTTGTAAAAAGGCTGAAAAAGAAGGAATTCCTTCTTTCTTTTTTTCCTATCCAAAATAATAATGGTTTGAATACGATATTCTGGGTAGATTTGAAATAGATTGACATGATTGAAGTATGTTTGTGGCGTGGAGTTTTTCACATGTCCAATAGCCTGCCTATGGCGGCTATACAATATGAGTTGGGCTTCATATCATTAAGCACTAGATTAATCTGGAGTGCTTTATTATTGTTCAGGAAAATAGTATTCCCCCCCACACTGTGACTCCTTGTTTGTTGTACTAAAAGCCTTGTATATGAGCAATTGTGATGTCTTTTTTAAGAATTGATATTGTAAGTGTGATGAGGTATTAAAAAGCATAGAGTGCAATCAGGAATCCTTAGTTCAAGCACCGAATATGGTCAACAAAATCCTAGGTCACTACAGGTCAATCATTAATGAAATATAAAATCCTCCAGGATCTGTTCATAGAGCATAACAAGTGCAGGATCCTACCACAATACCTGAAGAAAATTCTTAATAGGAATAGTAGAGAACAGTTTATGCACCTCAGGGTTCAATTTGGTACTAACACGTACAATTCTATACATTAGAAATACGAGTAATCCTCCAGGCTCTTGGTGCAGGTTCTGTAAGGTATTGGCATGTTGTAATCCAATCCTTAAAACATATTTTTGTTAACTGGCCAGAGCTCGCTGAGTGTCACCAACTGTATTTTGGATCATTTGTGCGTAATTTCAGGCTTTATGATAATTATCTGTTTTGGCAAAAGATCTTCTCGGATTCATCAATATCAATGGCAATTGCTGCCCTGTGATTTCTAAATCATCAAATTATAATTAGGCTCTGTAACTAGCATCCTAAAGATTTAGTTGAGAGGATTTTTTGGGTAACTTTTTTAATTTAAGAAGTCATGTATCGTTGTTTGTTATTGATATGTTTATTTATCAAAGGTTAAATGCATTTTATGAATGCTTTGTATGTCTATGAGAATGTTATAAGTGTAGATATTTGATTTGATATATTGTTTGTATTTTTTGTGGAAGGTGTAATTATAACCATGACACAGAAAAGAAAATGGTGCTCATCAGCAATGTTCTCTCTAATTATTTTTGGTTGTGTACTGCAATAAAATGTTTCTGTGTGGCATGTTGTCAGGCATGGGCGCATATAAGTGACGCAGTCCAAGAAGAATATGACCCACTGTGCAAGCGTAGCATGGAAGCTCTATTTCAATATTTAAACCTGTGTGAATTTGTACTATTTTAAATCTCAAAATGCTAGGAATGTGTCTTTAGTCGACTTGTTAAATATGTTTCTGCCGAGTATGTCTCATAGAATATTTATGAAAATAGAAACAAGCAGATATGTTCTTTTGGTGCCACTCGGGTTCTGCGTCACAATCATATCATTGTCTCCCGGCTCCTCACCATTGGCTTAAAATATGGAATAAAAAGGAAATGCGTGAGAGATATACAGAGGCAAAGAGAGACAGACAGACACAGAAAGAGAGAGAAAGAGTGTAGCGCAGAGAGTCAGAGACAGAGGATGAAAGGGAGCATAGAAGAAGGGAGGCCTAGGGCGATAGAGCAGAGTGAAAGGGAACACTAGATTAGTGTATGAGGCACCAGGTACTGTTAGTATTATACAGAATATGTTTAGTTCTAATTCTTTGAATGGGCAAAAGGTGATGTCACTTGGAACAGAAATCACAAAACCATCATGCTTTCTGTTAACTAGTTACACACAATAAGGAATGTTTCAAATGGGTGAGCGTTGCAAATCAGACATATGAAAAAATGTAGATTCATCAGAAGGTCATAATACAGAGAAATGTTGTTAGGAGAGTTCATTGGTGAGTATCAATAACAATAGAAGATCACTTTTTCTCACCATGTCTGTTTCAAACAACTTCCCAAAGCTCTAGACATGTAATTAGATACAAATATACCCATTAAACCATTCTGGGATTTCCAATCACTTAAACAAAAGATGATACATTTATTCAACTTGCTTGCACACAGTAATAAATCACAAGGGTGTTGAAGACTACCAAATTCCTGCCAGTATTTGCATGTGTGGCCAGGTGGCCACACACAGTAAAGTTGCCCGCAGCATGTGCTTTATCACACTAAGATAGAGAGGTGTAACCAAAGCAACGGCTTTGGCTATATTACGCAAGATCCAGATAACAAAGGCTCCAATGAAGACCCTTATTCTTAAGCAGGCTATTGACACATTTTTCTCTGCACTGTTAATGTTTAAAATACGCCCTTTCCAAACAAGACGGGGACCGGATTCCTGAATGTTAAGTCATGTTGCACATGATGTGGAACCAAAGGCTAGCTAGCTGGGCTTGGAAAGAAATCCTAGGGAGGGGCGAAGTGGTGGTGGTAAAGATAGCAGAACGGTAAATTCAGAGAAAGTGTAGAAAAGTAACATACATTAACATCTTACAGGCAGAATGTTCACTTCATTGTTTCACCACTTGTCCTTCCAAAGCAGCCCTCATTGCATTTGTATTGTTGGCTGATGATTACAACTCACATCGGTGTCAGAGCGCCCTAACCGGCTATGACCATCAATATACTCTACTTACTTTACAATTCACTCTCAAAAAGAAGAGCTTCCGGCGCGTGTTAAAATTGCATTGGCTTGCTTGGCATAGAAAGAACAGGTATACAGCTCGGAAATAGCACCATTTTCATAGTCATCTTGGAATACAAAGACCAAGCGTAAATCCTGTTTTTTTTTTCCAAAATGCAATTTACAATGCCAATTGAAAACCTAGACAAGTTAAGCCTTGACTGTAACTGTGACATTCCTCATTTGCAAATACTTTACTGATTACTTACTGACCACCACAACCTCAAGTGTAAAGCAATGCATCGTCTGTAAAGCTTGCCCCTGACAAGCAGATGGCGTTTAACAGGGAGGGTACTACTCTCTGAGAACCGCCAGGTCAGGATGAGAGATTTTGCTAGGATCTAGCGCTGCCTGCAGTAAAAAGAAGGCAGTCATCTTGCATGAGCAACACCATACATACCAGAATTGTGCCCCTTTAACCTTACATACTATGCTTGCACTTGAATCGTTGTTAGGGTCAGTGTATTTGCACTTGCTAGGACATATATTTCCTTCACTTAGCAGCGACCAGAGAATAAGCACAGCAATTGGTCAGGATTGGCATGCATTTGTTTTACAAACCAAAAGACTACACAGTGCCAATTACAATCACTGAAGTGAAAAAACAAATGAGAAACAAATGAGTTTATTTGGGTACTTGAGTAAATATGATGGGTAATATCACTTCTGGTGTATGTGCCACATGGCTATATCATTCCCATTGCATCACAGGCCTAAATTTGCATTAGTCCCTTTTGGGTGGGAATAAGGCTATTTTCTTTTCATCATCATACTTTACCAAAGCGCCTATATATACTGGAATAATTTCATGTGTACGCCTCTAGACAGTATGGTGTGTCGTGGAGTGTTGGCATGATTGCAATAGATGAATGCACAGACATGGAGTAAAATAGCCCTTTTTCATCTACAAAGTGTCTTCCTTGTTAAATCCTAGAATCCGCATGCCAACAGTGTAGCCTACAACGCATCTTTGTGGTAATGGATGGGGAGCCAGCAAATAGAAGGGAAGGCTGATCCATGTGGAACCTACACGTTTAATACATTGTTTTGGAGCTGAAGTTCTCTAACAAATGTACTTTCTCACTGTGGGATTCTGAACATTACCTGACGTTTTCATAAAGCACTGGACTTTGTTGTTTAGCCCATGAAAATTTGCAGTGTTACGGTCCTGGTGAAATTTGTCTGGTAACAACCAGAGTGGTGGTAGTCCTGTGCTTTAAAAAAAATTGCATAACAAAACGAATTCCAAGTCCTACCAGATTAAACAAAAAAGACATTCAGTAAAAAGGATGTAACAATATGACATTGTACCTGGGGACAAATCATGAAAATGGCAGCGTGGCACCAGCCGGTCAAAAACCTGACAAGGATGGAGTGGTCAGATGGCGACCTACAATTGCCTGCCCTGTCGCACAAAAATGAGAGAGGGGTCCGATGGGAGGCCTGCTGAAAGCAAGGGGTGTGTGTTTAATGGGTTGTGGTAGAGCAGCTTGTGCAATCACAAGCAGCTTTCTACTGCCTATCCCTGTTTAAAGTAAGGAGGGTGGTGCACGCGTGTCTGAGGAAGAATTTCTATGAATACACACACTAAAAGCAGTGGTCTAAGTGAGCGGGAACGGTCTGGAGCACCGTTCCTGCAACTTTTATATTTTACTGTTAACAGTTCCACTACTTTCTGCAGCCATTTTCACCATTCCGGAACTGTTCTTTGTGAATGTATAGCACACTTCTCCACTTTACCACCAGATATCAGTTACTGCTAAATTGAAATCCGTTTCAACTTAATTGGCTGCCAACCAGCATGGCGACACTCCTGGAAAACAATGTTGTGCATTTTTCCCTTCTTGCCTACTGTGTTCCCCGCCGCAGCACAGTTCCACTACTTATTTGGTACACTTATACCACTGACTAAAAGCAACAAATGGCTTGCATCAACAGGTGCTGCAAATGAACAGAAGAGGCCTAATTAAAATTCACCACAACCGATCTCAAAACGCAGATTCCGATGTTGATGGATGGGAAAGCCCTAGAAGCCATCCTAAAATGCTTAACGTGCCTTTTACCATCTAAAATAAAAGCGAAACTGTTAACAGTAGAGTGCTACGTTGATTAAGTGAGATAACCGTCTGTCACTGTTGTAAGCATGCAACCCCTCCTCTGCAGCATATACTAAAATGCAGTTCTGGTGCAACCTGTGCTGCATTTGCACTGAAGTCTGGAAATGGGCAATCATTCTTTGCCCTTAGTTCACTTCATGGTATGCCTGCTTACAAGAGCTCAGTGTAAACAGGCGGTCGGTCCTCTTCCCTGGAACATCCTTTGGCCTGTTCTGCGAAACCGTCTCCTGCAGTGCTAATCCCGGGTCTGAAAGTTCCAGGCAGGCACTGGCAGAGAGAGAAACGCAGCAGAGATTGTCACAAGGAAAGCAAACCCAAGCAAAGAGGTTGATGCCAGACCTGCTGCATGAGGATTGGAGTGAGCTGTATTTCATCGGCTGTCGCAGCGTAGTATGTGCAGTTATGCGGTGCTACAGCCAATCAGTTTGAAAACTTGATTTGTATATCACCTGATTGGCTACAAATATAACATTGGGGAAGATAGGCTGGGATGCCACATACTGTGCGCAGTGATTGAAACTTTATGGGCAACCTCAGGAATAAATGTGCACAGGCACGCACCTTCACACCTTACAGGGAACATCGTCTAAGTTCGGACCCTACCACTAATAACAAGGACTAACATAAATTGGACCAGAATAGGACTTCTCTTCGTTTCCGCTGACCTGTACACCCTTTTACATCTTAAGTCGTGCCTCCAGTGACCACAAACAACACTCAGCGACTTTAAAATTAATGGTTGAATTGAATACTAATAATATAAAACAAACTTATTAATAAGTAATAACAACAACAGAATTAAGAAATTCAAGCACAACTCTAAATTCCTAAATAATAAACTAGAAAAAGACAATGTGCGAAAAGCAAAGAATTTTGTAAACCTAATCAGTAATCTGAACACTTTCACAACTTTTTGGTGGGAAACGGACCATTCTATCACCATTGGACCCAGTGGCTCTATAACATGTACCAACTGAAAAGAAGTTGAAGAGAAAGCCCTCAGAAACACTTAAATATATTGGTCAAGAGGTCATAGACATCTACGTCATCAATGAGAAGGCGAAATAATGTTAACCACTGTCATTTTCAAAATACTGGCACTTTTGGAAAATTATAAATAACTTGCAACAACCCCAATCTCAAATACAAAGTAATGTTATCACCAATCTTTTTAGAGAGCCCTTCAAGCGACAAACTGCAAATTCCATATTTACAAAGCCCAAAGGAGAGTGCAATCGATGCTATGACAAAGATCTAATTATAGATCTGATCAAGAGGTATTCTGCCTCTAGAGCTCCTGGCCCTAATGGTATAACAAACTCCATTCTTAAAGCAAATATCAAACTATGGTCAACTATCTTAACTGCAGTCTTCAAAGAATCTCTCAGAACTCGGATTCTTCCGGAGTCCTGGAGGACTGCTGTTATATTTCCTATACATAAAAAGGGTGATCGGGAAGATGCAGCAAATTATCGCTGACCGCCCTTCTCGATGTGTATGGAAGGATATTTGCCTCTGTGGTACTGAGAAATGTATAGGAATGGATTGATAGAGGTAAGATATTAAGTACATTCCAAACTGTGTTCTGTAAGGGACTCTCTATCTTCCTCAATGGAGTAATCTATCAAGAGCATTTGATACCATCAATAAAAATCAACCATGGGCAAAACCTGATAAGTGGGAATTCCTAAAAGTCTCCTGGCAATTCTAATGAGCCTGTATCAAAATACCACCATACCTATAAGATTAAATCCGCAAGGCGACTCGTCCAATGAGATAACCACAGATAGAGGTGTTAGGCAGGGATGTATCTTAGCTGCCTGATCTTTAACCTCTATCTGGCAGACCTCAATGACGTGCTAACCCCCTACTCTTTAGGAAGTCCTAAAGTTGGTTCCTATCGCTGTAGTGGATTGCTTATGCCAAAAGGTTTGCAACAACTATTAAACACATTTGAGATTTATTTGAGGAAAAACGATCTATTAACAAATCCCGCTAAATCTCAAATTCTAATCATTAAAAATCAGGTTAATCATAATCACAACTGCAATTGGCAGTTGCAGAAGCAAGCAATACCACAAGTGAAAGATTTGAAATACCAGGTCATTAAAACCAAATCTTTCAAAAAAGGTAGCAGGCGCTCCTCTCCAGAAAGAAAATGGCATGATAACCTGTTCTGAGATGAGAGTTTGCAGCACACGCTTTTGCTCACTGTACCTTTCACAGATGGGAAATTATCTTTTGCATATCAGTCTTTGTCCCGCCCACATGGGAAGTGTAGCACCGAAATGCTATGGCAATTCCTCTCTGAACAAGAGTACCAACAGAAACCCCATACACGTGTTTCAGCCTTGTTGGGCCTCATCAGTGAGGTGAAGCTGTGCCTCTCTGAGCACAGAGAGCAGGGAGTCCACGTCTGGTTGCCCCCAGGTAACTTAGGGTGACCAACCCCAAGTTCCTTGCAAATATTTCAAAAAAGGTAGAAAATCAGCTCAGTCTAGGGTCGCTTGTGAGGAAGATATTGAACACAAGCTCATTCTTCTTATAGCACAGATGAAAAAAATATTTTTGATTGTATATTCTCAATAATCCCTCTACTAAACTACTACAAAGCAAAGGTTGTTCCACCTCCGCTATATGGACTATATGGGAGCAAGTCCTACATATTCCAACAAGCTACCCAATGTGCAGTCTTAGATATGAATCAGGGCTAGAGCATTAGGAATGAGCCTTGACTAGAAAATACTAACCTTATTCAGATGTATTCAAATCTCCTAAGTAAACTCGTCAAAGGTCAAAATACCTCACTGTGGGATACAATGTCTTTTACACCTTCTTCTTCAGTTTGTTTGGTTGTCACCCAGCCAAGAGGTCTTTGGGCTCTGACCCCACTGAGGGGTTTAGCCGGGTATCTCTACCCTCCTGCCTGGAATAAATGCATACTTTGTTTGTCATGGTGGAATTCCTGGGAGGATGTGATCTCATCTGCTGCAGTGGAAAAATCAGTTTGTTGTGATGACCTCTTCATTAGCCAGATGTACGCTGGTTCATTGGGGCCGTGGACTGCGGGCACTGGTCAGGTCAACCACTTTGGCTTGGGCGGCACATCTCTGCTCATTCGGTTGAGCTCAGCTAGCTCCAAATGTCTCATACAGAGCAGCATATGGCATGCTGATTGACTGTTCCATTCAAGACACCTTCTGTGCCTGGCTACTTCCTGACTATGCCTTCCATGACGATTTCCCCTCTGTCCACGGGGTTGTCCTCTTCCCTTTCCTTTCCTCCTCTCCCTATATAGCTCATATGGCACCTTCATGTTTCAGGCTGAAGGAAATTGGATGATCTGTTTATTCTGGGTCTCTCTAAGTGAGTGTCTTAGAAAAAAGGTCAGAAACCAAATCAGACACTTCTAAAGGGTCAAACATACATTATGTTATGTTGAATGTTTTAACTGGGTGATCTCTAATTCAGTTCCACCTACACCAAACCAAAGATGCACAATCTTTCATTATTTGATAAAGTTCCTTTTATGAAACTAGGACCCCAACTAAATAGAATTGATTCCCAATAGCGTCTCTCCCCTTTTGGAGCAAGAAACATGCATAGTTTTGCTCAGGTCTATTTATTAACAAGCAGTAATAATTCAATCATATTACAGATTGTTTCTCCAAAATAAAAGGCAACGCATAAAAAATAATCAACACAGTGTAGTCCCTTTGTTTTCCATGCCACAGATATGGAAATAGAAACTTTAGTAACACATACTTCACCATAAGTATCTATGCATTTAATTCACCCGGAGCATGGAGGCACCATAGATTGGATGTATGAGAGTCCAGGAGGAATCTTTCATTTGTGAAAACAGCACATTAGTTAAAATATCCCTGCCTATATCCTTCTCCTTGCTTCCCATTTGTTCAAAATACCAGCCCCTTTACTCAATAGACAAGTCAGAGTTTCAACACCATTGTAACAAGTTGTTGGACCTTCATGTATGTGAAAGGCTTGTAACCAAAGAAAATATATGTTGATCAGTATGTTGGCAAGCTTCCTATCCACGCTGTTTCTTTTCAGTTACTGTTTAAATTGTACCTTTCTCCCTTTTTAATGGGCACAATGAACAGCCGAAAGAGACAGGCATAATCACCCTCTCCATTTTACTTTGAGCAACTCTGCATTATTATCAATATTCTGCATGATGATATACCCAGGCATTACTTAAATGATCTTCTTTTTCTAAGTATGCACATAGTTGGTGAATTTTTCGACCCCCATTAATAGTTCTTCTGTGCTGGACGTCATTGCTAGAGAAAAGGGTCACATGGATCTCACCATATCCACTTCTTTGGACCTAATCTATCAAATAAATCTTTTTCCAGATTACATACACTTTTGAAATGTTCTCTAACTTCTCTGGATGCACAATTAATTCATCTAATCCCACCCATCAGTACTAACAATATATAGGGACTATTATTTATTCTAATTCCCTTTATAGGGTCAGCCTCCACAAGATTACTTCCCTTTTAGATGATAGTCACACCAGGATTTGTTTTGGCTGAATCACAGACAGGTGAGCACCCTCTTAAGGACTAGTTCAATTCTTCCCCTCTAGGATCAGCCAGTAAGATAGGATCAGCTTTTCTCCACAGCCTTCTTGCTTTCTTTTCCACTGAAGAAGGCCTGGGACTTTAAATACTGAAGGGCCCAAACAGAGAGCAATCTATTCCTTCCTCTTCCTGTTGTTATCAATTCTTCTTTTTCTCCATCAGTCAGTAAGTGAACAAGTAAGTTCCTTCAGTAAGTGTCCATGAGTGATCGTTCGTCAGTATCTCCCGTGATCGACCTTTTATAGAACAGAAAACCCAATCCACTTGATCAATGTGTATGATTGGACAATGTTCGAAAAGTGACAGGATATTCATCTGAACGTTTTGGCACCCAAAAGTATGACACTGATATTCTGCCTACATACAACACTAGGAACATGGTAATAGTCTTTTGGGCCAGGGCTGGAAATCTGCTCATGTTGACTCAGGCCTCGCCGATATGCACTTTATGGCCCAGTACTTGGCTGATGAAAGAGCCTTTGTAATTTGAATATTGTGGGGTGAAATATAGCCCCTGAAAACCAGAAATAAAGAGGCCAGAGTGATTTGTAATACCCATTGAAGTATAAGGCCAGCACCGAAATGGTGATGTCAGACATGATGCCTATTGAACCAAAAATCTAAAGTATAGAAAGTGGGCTTGAATCGCAAAATGGAGAAGATATGCACAGTGCATTTCAGCAAGGAAAAGAAAGACATGAGGATTGCAATGCTGCTTTACTCAATCCATGGAGAGCTGCAATTTTACAGTGCGTACATTATCTTCAATGTAATACCAGATTGTGCTCCAGTCATCTAAATTGAAACCAAGCTTCTCGCATTTACAAGAAATAAAAGACTGTCCTTTTGTTTTTCCCTCATCCAAATAACAGTATGCAGAGAGAAGTGCTCACTAGACTTTCAGAGTTTGAACATAGTTTTCTCAAATAACTACCATATACATATGGACAATCCAGAAGTGATACTCATGTATTATGAAACTGTGAAAGTAAGGAAGTACAGTACCTATGGATAAGGCTATGGTGCCATATAAAATGTCATGTAAAATGCATTGTGTGTGAGTTTAATAGTAATTGCTTGCAGTATTACATGAGCCGTTAATTTCACCAAAGATGAAACTTAACCTCCAAGACCTTTCCTCTGCTGTCTTGGAGAGAGTGGTCTGTTTCTCAACCATCCATCAGGGCCATTAATTAAACATTTAGAAAGAAATACACTGCTTAGATTTCAACCACGGTGGGACAGATAAGGCCATGCCTGTTATTTCAGCAGACGTGACCTTGAGCTCACAATTCTCATAACATGTCCATAAGAGTCTCTATCAGGCCCTCACAAGCCTTGAAGGGGGTGGCGAACATAAACATGTGCCAGCCTATGTCTGGTTACATGCTTAAGGGTTAACTGCAATTTAAGAGAACAAAGGAAAAAGACTGCAGTTGAATTTGTAGAAAAATACATATTATTGCATAAGAGTGGCAGCGTATATGCCACAACGGTCATTACATACTTTTATTAAAGGTGACAGTAACCCCATTTGAACCATGCTAAAACAACTTTTGTGTCATAAACATAACTAAAGTTATTAATGAAAATGTAATTTGGACCTTCCCTTGATTCCGAGAAATTTGAAAGTTGGTGTGAGGGTAAAGGAAATAATTAACAGGGGAACTATAAAGTGGCATATTTTTCACTGATACAGCTCCTGAGTAAATGAAGAAAAAACATATCTCTGCAAAGGAAGGTCATGCCGACTTCAGATTTGCATGATCAGGTTTGCCTTAAAATGTAGTTCTTAAAAATATATTCATACATGTAAATATTTGAAAAATAAGGCTACTTGCTATGTTGATAGATTTTTAGAGTTTTGAACATGTCGACCCACTGTCAATTTGGGATCACAAAGCTTTCTCCTCCCACAGCTGTCCTTACTCACCACCCCCATCTCCCTGTCCTATTAGCACGCAGGTGGGAGGTGGGTAGAGAAAACCAGCCAATTGCTTTCACTGGAATCATGACAAGTTCGTGATGTCATTTGCCCTATAAGTAAACCAGTTTACATTAGAACTGGGCTTTTTCACTCATTCTTGTAGGCAACCTTTTGCTGAACTCTTTTGAGAAACATCCAAGAAGAGAGGCCCAAATCTTGCATTAGAGATAGGAACCAGGAGATATAGAAGCTAACTGGGACCCCTTGGAGGAGTCCGAGAAGATCCTTGTCTGACACCCTTGCTGTCCCAGCAGTGCCCTGCTGTTCTCTTATGCCCAATCCAAGGCCCCCCCCTGTAAGTAAAACTAGCCCCACAACCATAGATTGTGTAGGCCCTGCATTTTTCAAGTATTGTCCTAGTTATTTCCCCATAGCTAAATATTCTGTTTGTCTGTGTAGATCCTTAGCATATTTCATTAAAGTAAATCAATTAATTCCCCTATAGAAATCACGGGATGTTTTGTTGGGTTTCAAAACCAACAAGCTCTTCTGAGTGTGAGTTGAGCCGGTATAGACCTAAAGATCTGCCAAAAGAATTAATCCCAAAATCATGTTTCCACATGAGTATGCAGGGTGCAAAACGAAATTCTCCATTGCTCCCCTTCATTTTAATTCAGTAGTGCCTTTGCATTTGCAGGCTAAAAAGAAAAATTGCCCCCTTGTTCCCATTGTGCTCTGACCATAACCACAAAGCCCTGCCTGTTCAGTTTAGGGGTGGCAAAACAAATTTTCCCATTGCTTTTCTGTCCCTCATATTGCATCTGTGGTAACAAGTACAACCAAGGATAATACTTCACCACCCATGCCGTTAAACCTTTACTTACAAATAGGTAGTCTGTTCTAGAAAAGGAGAAATGCACTGGAGAGTAATAGGTATAGTCTAGGGGATTAGGGTTAGCCAGTCTCCAGATATCCATCAGCTCATTGGTATGTCTGAAGCATTCAAAAGCTTTGTGCATATTTGAGGGACAGTACTTGCATTGCAATTTTCCATCCAGTACAGGGTCTAGAGGTAAGTTCCAATCCCCTACTACTGACATACTGGCAAGTAATTGGGCCGCTTGACTCCGATTTCCCCAGAACTTTGGTTCTGCTTGGTTTGGACATATATATTTAGGATAGCCTGTCTAAGTGTCCACGATCATACATTTTATCAAGGTCCATCTCCCAGTATTATCGGTCTTTGACTAAACTATGTGTAAGTGACAGTTCTTGTTCATTATTATAGCTATCCCCCTTTACGTCCCCTGGCTTCAGAGCAGAAATGTGCCTCACACATTGGTTATGATATTTGTCAGTCTCTTTTGGGGATCGATGGGTTTCCTTGATGAAAGCCTTGTGGGAATGCAACGTCAGTACCTTTTTGACTTTTCATTGGGGAGCCCAACACCTTCCATTACAGTTAACAATGTTCACCAATGAAAGATGATTTTTATGGGTAAATTAGTGTAATACAAATACCCCAAAAAAGACATAATGCCATTATTCAGTGCTCACTTGAGGAGGGGATTCCCATCCATGCCAACACCATAACTAAACACCGGATATGCTCTAGAAACAAACCACTTAGATGTAGTACCATTGCAGTAGTCAAAGGACGAAGGAACAAAGGGAGAAAGATCAAGAGAGAAGTTGGAACAAAGTATATCAAACATATAGATTCATAATAGGAGAGGTAGCTCACCAACTGACCTCAAATCCAGGAGTATAGTAGGGCAGTTGCTCCAACATCACAAATGGTTCCAATCACCTGTGGCCAAAGGACTCTTAGCTAAATTGAAGAAGGGACTTGGTAGAAGAAGAAGAGCACCATATGGCACATTCCCCCCAATTCAAAACTGTTTACTTGCCAAAGAGTGATTAGCAGTAGGATGTACATGCCAATAATCTCTTGAGGAACAAAGACCACCTTGATAAAAGCACATGTGTTCTCCCTTCAAGTCCCTGTGATTTCTGCAGGTTTAGCCTTGGACTTCACAGGGTCTGGATGTATCCCTTTCCTGATAGTGTCTCCTGTGTGATGCCTTTGTCCTAAGAGCCTGATCTAGGCATGGTATGGGATGTCTTCTGATAGCGGAATTGAGAGAGCCTGCTGTCCGAATCCAGAGTCACCAGTCTAGATTCATGACTGGTGGTAGTTTGCCTTCATTGATTCCCTGTAGTTTCTACTGCATTCTCCATGGATTCTTCTTTCATCGAATGAAGTTATCTGTAGAGGTCCACAGGGTCATCAAAAATGTCAGCCCATTTCTATAGGAAATCGTCATTCTAGAAGGTGCATGCAGACCATATCGTAGGCCTCTGCAGCGTAACAACTCTAGGAACTACCTCATCTTGTCCATTGTGTGTTTAGAGAAATCATGAGATATGAGGATCGAGTGGCCTGGAAAAGATAGCTCCCTTCTTGACAAGTCCAAGGATTCAGCCACTTGTGCGAAACAGAGAAAGCAAGCAATTCATATTCTGGGTTACATTTCTTGTGATCATTTTATGGTGCAGATGTTGTTTTCCACTGTTTTTCCAAGGGGGATGCAAATGTAATCTGCAGCAGGGATGGAAGCAACTTCTCAAACCATGACCAAGGGTCCGTTCCTTATGTCCCCTTGAGAATTCTGAATACCCAAATATTATTCCTTCTGTTTCTGCCCTCTAATTCATTAACAGAGGATTCCGGCTTCATAATCCTACCCTTCATGTGCTACATTTCTTCCACTGTGGAAAACTGCTCTTCCTCATAGTTAAGGTAGCCAGTAAATTGATTCATATGAACATGGATGGACGTCATCTCCTCTTGCATTTCCAGGGTTCGTCTCTCTACTATCGCCGTTGTTCATAGGATGATGGTGAGTTCGGCTAAAATGGCACTTAGACCCTCATGGATTTCTCTCTCCATTTCTGATTGGGATGATTTACGTGTGGAGGGAGAAGGGGATGCATACTTCTCTGGGAATGTAGGTGATTTCTTGGAAGACGTTTCGGTTTAGATCTATTTACATGTGTTAACACAAATATATACACACGTGTATATTTATTTTGACAATGTAAGTGCAGGACTCTATCCAGGCCAGAAATCAGGATCAGGTAAGCTGAAATATCTTGTGGTCTTGGTAAACAGTCAAATAATGCCATTAGAAACATATTAGTACCATGCTTTCTCACACTAGTTCAAAATGGCCCCCTCCATTTCATCAGGGGAGCAGGCTAAAGAAATCAAAGAAGGATTAAATATGGTTATCCACAACATCTGGTTACCTCTGGCTTCATTGCCATATCTCAAAGCATGGCCAGAGGCTCAGAGGAAGGTCCACCTCTGCAGTGGCCCCAGTGACTTTGTATACAGGATTGCTGATCATTATTCCAGTGGCCCTCTACCACGCCATGTCACAGGTCGCAACTCATGCCCCAGCCACTCATGAGTCTGTTACACCCCGGGACCTTTAAATTCACCTGAATTCTTTGAATGTCTTCACCCATGCAGGAATCATCTGCAGGCGTGTTGGTCACCAAACTCAGGTGAGAGTATCCGATGAAAAAAGAAATGGCAGAAAAGTGGCTAGTTGTGGCTCAGAAAAATAGATTCAACTTGCAGGCTGCCTGCCATGCACCCCTTCATTTTGCATGAATTCAAACATTTTCCTTTCTGTAGTTACTGCACATGATGTTTCAATTGGCAGTTCAATCCTGATAGAGATGTGCCACTCATCTGAGATTTGTAATAAGATAAACAGTAGCATTTATATTCCACCCAAATGATTATGATGAGGTACCAAACTAGCTAATGGAGTACAAAAGAGTGATACCTTAGTGGTACAATTCCAACTGAATGAAGGTTCCTAAGAATTGTCAAGCTGATTGGCCCGAGAGGACCGCGTACCTGTAGTCTTGGTGGTTGGTCTCGCAGAGGTCGCCAGTCTGGAGTCCAGGAACTGATGAGATAGCGGCACGAGGAATCAGCCTCTCCACCACCCAAATGAGGAACTGGGTGAAGGATGGACCAACCCCCAATGTCACAAAGGCACTCTCCCAGGTAAGCGTGACAAGAGGATGTAGGCTCAGATGGAGGGAACCATAGTCCAGGTAGAGCTTGTTGTCCAGACCATGAATCTTCCAAGAACCTCAGTGCAGCGACAGTTGATAGATAGACCAGTGTAGCAGAAAGGTATTCGTAGTAGGCAAAGGAGCTTGGCTGGTGCAGATAGTTCCAATGGTACACAGGATGAGATTCGGAGTCAGGCAAGACAGGAAAGAGTGAGGACAGTTGAACTAGTTGTCTGGCCAATTAGAGAACTGTAGGAACGTGCCCAAGATGGAACAGGGGGAATGCAGGCTAGTGTGGGATAAGTCCCCTCTACACAATGATGACTCAGGACAGAACTCCGGAATGGGCTGAGGGAAGACTGACCCAGGGCAAAACCTAGGTAGTAGCTGGAGGCTGGCTGGCCCAGGGCCGAACCCAGGTGAGGATTGAAGGCAGGCAGGCCCAGGACAGGACCCGGATAAGAACTGGAGTCAGGCTGGCCCAGGGCAGGCCACAGGTAAGGACTGGAGGCAGGCAGGCCCAGGACAGGCCACAGGTAAGGCCGGAGGCAGGCAGGCCCAGGACAGGCCACAGGTAAGGCTGGAGGCAGGCAGGCCCAGGACAGGCCACAGGTAAGGCTGGAGGCAAGCAGGTAGGCCCAGGACAGGCCACAGGTAAGGCTGGAGGCAGGTAGGCCCAGGACAGGCCACAGGTAAGGCTGGAGGCAGGTAGGCCCAGGACAGGCCACAGGTAAGGCTGGAGGCAGGTAGGCCCAGGACAGGCCACTGGTAAGGCTGGAGGCAGGTAGGCCCAGGACAGGCCACAGGTAAGGCTGGAGGCAGGTAGGCCCAGGACAGGCCACAGGTAAGGCTGGGCAGGAACAACGAGGAAAGCGAAGCAAACCGCGTTGAGACGCGGGCAGCTTTGACTAGCGGCCTCTTTTATGGGCCGCCGGCGCCCGAGAGGCCTGGAACGCAAACCGTTCCGTTTCCGGGCGCCGGCGAACCCAGAACGAGGCTTGGAAGGCAAGCCCCCACGGCGCATGCGCGGAACCGAGAGAGAGGACCTCCGCGCATGCGCCGAAGGCCGCCGGCCCTGTAATCCGTTGCTCCCCTCCCGGCGAGTCCCCAGACGCGAACGCGCGGGTAGACTCGCCAGGAGGAAATGGGAGCGGCAGACCCCAGTCTCCCGCGTGACATGACACTATGCCCCCTCCCAGGAAGACCCGGGGCCCCAGGCTTCCAGGGAAACCGTACGTAGAACTCACGTATCAGCCGGGGAGCATGCACGTGCTGGCGCGGTTCCCAGGTACGATCACAGGCCGGGTACCCCTTCCAGTCAACCAAATAGTGGAGCACCCCTCTACGGTACCGGGCATCACAGATCTCGTGTACCTCAAACTCAGGGCCCCCCTGTACCAAAACAGAGGCCGGACGAGGAGAGGTGCGGCCATAATCATCGACCACATAGGGTTTTAACAGGGACACGTGAAAAACGGGATGTACACGCCAGGAAGAGGGTAGGTGAAGACGGAAGGCTACAGAGGACAACCGTTTGGTGATAACAAAGGGTCCCAAATATCGAGGGGCCAGTTTGACGGGCAGATTGCGGAGAGGCAGGTTCTTTGAGGACAACCACACCTTGTCGCCCTCCTGGAAGTTAGGTTCTGCACTCCTCTTCCTGTCTGCCTGTCTCTTCATCCGATCCTTGGCTTCACTTAAGATCTTGTGTGCAAGTTCTTGCTGTTCCCGGATGTGTAAGACCAGACCATCAGCAGAGGGAACAGTACTAGACGGAACTGGTTGAAAAGGCATTAACCGAGGATGTAGACCAGTGGAACAGAAGAATGGGCTGACTCCAATGGAGGCATGAACAGTGTTGTTGTAGGATACTTCGGCCAGATCTAGCCCACCTTTCCAATTAGACTGTGTGGCATTGGCAAAACAGCGGAGGTACCCCTCCAAAGTCTGATTGGTCCTTTCGGTTAGCCCATTTGTCTGTGGGTGATAGCCTGAGCTTAGAGCTCTATGTATTCCCAGATGACCACACACCTGTCTCCAAAATGATGAAAGAAACTGGGTACCTCTATCCGATATGATTTTCTCCGGTAGGCCGTGCAACCGGTAGATGTCGTGCAGAAACGCTGAAGCCATTTGAGTAGCTGTAGGGATTTTCCGGAATGGGATGAAATGGGCCAGTTTGGTGAAGCTGTCCACAACCACCATTATACAGGTGTACCCTTCAGATGGAGGCAAATCCACAATGAAATCGGTGGCGATGGTATGCCATGGATAGGGAGCCACTTCGGTGGGCATTAACAAACCCAATGGTCGTCTTCTGGGAACCTTGCACTGGGCACATATTGGACAGCTGTCAATGTACTTCTGGACCTCGGTCGCCCAACCAGGCCACCAGAACTGTCGGGATATCAACTCTCGAGTGGCTCTGACCCCGCGATGTCCTCCTATGGGTGAATCATGGAATCCGTGTAGAATGCCCCTTCTAATGGCTCCTCTGGGTATGTAGAGTCTTCTTTGAAAAAACAACAGTCCGTCTCGTTCTGATACTAGTTGCCGACTAAGAAGGGACGTTCTTTCTGGATCCGACCGAGTGGCTTCCGCGATGGACTTAAGGTGAGAGGACAAGGCCAGCAGAAAATGGCGAGGAGAAATCAGTGGCTGTTCTGGACAGGGCGTCCCATCTACGTTTTCCAGGGACCTGGAAAGCGCATCCGCTTTCGTATTGGAGGTTCCCGGGATATAAGTAACATGGAACTCAAACGGAGAGAAGAAGAAGGCCCACCGGGCTTGACGAGGAGTCCGACATTGCAGAGAGCGAAGATATTGCAGATTGCGATGGTCTGTCCGCACCTCCACAGAAAAGCGTGCTCCGAGGAGAAAATGTCTCCATTCCTCGAATGCGGTCTTGATGGCTAACAGTTCCCTTTCAATCACCGCGTAGTTTCGTTCGCTGGGACTCAACTTGCGAGAATAATAGGCTACTGGATGTTCTACCAACGTGATAGGATCTTTCTGAAGAAGGACTGCCCCTACAGCAAAGCTGGAAGCATCGGCCTCCACTATGTAAGGCAACTCTTCCTGGGGATGGCGCAGGATCGGGGCAGCCATAAAGGCCGACTTCAATACGTCGAAAGCCCGGGAAGCCACGAGATCCCATTCGAACGTGATCTTGCTGCTGGTTAGCCTGGTGAGGGGCGCCGAGATCTGTGAGAACTGTGGGATAAAGCGCCTGTAAAAGTTTGCGAATCCCAGGAAGCGTTGGAGAGCCTTGATATCGTGTGGATGTCTCCATTCTTGTATGGCTCGCACCTTCTTGGGATCCATCCCAATGCCTTCTTGATTGATAACAAATCCCAAGAATTCAATGCTGGGTTGGTGAAAGCTACATTTCTCCGCTTTGGCGAACAGGTTATTGACGGACAGCCGATGAAGGACCTCACGAACATGTTCCACATGCTCGTCTAAGGATTTAGAGAATATCAATATGTCGTCCAGATAAACCCAAACGGATAACCCTAACAGGTCACCAAAGATGTAGTCCATGAATCGTTGAAAAACAGCGGGAGCATTACATAGGCCGAAAGGCATAACCCTGTATTCAAAATGCCCAAAAGATGTCTTGAAAGCTGTCTTCCACTCGTCCCCACTCCTGATGCGCACCAAATGATAAGCTCCGCGGAGGTCCAATTTGGAGAAGATTCGCGCAGTATGCAGGGTTTCAAGGATGCTGCGAATTAAGGGTAAAGGATACCGGTCCTTGGCTGTTATGTCATTCAACTGCCGGTAGTCGACACAGGGTCTCAATGTACCTTCTTTTTTCTTTACAAAAAACAGGGGGAATCCTGCAGGCGATTTCGATGGCACAATGTACCCCTTTTCTAGACTCTCCGACAAATACTCCTGAAGAACTAGCTTCTCGTCACGTGTCAAAGCATATAGTTTCCCATGGGGAATAACGTGGTCCGGTAGCAGGTCAATGGAGCAATCAAAAGAACGGTGTGGAGGAAGGGATATGTTGCCAGGTTCAGAAAACACATGTTTGAATTCGGAATATTCCTGTGGGACCAGAGACGTGGAACATAGATGAACCCCATTGCTGTCCGTTATTAGAGAAGTCGAGACGGTCCTGGTGGGAACGGGTAGCTTGCATTCTTGAGCACACCGTTCGGATGAAAAGGTCAAGGTCTGGGTTCTCCAGTCTATCAAAGGATTGTGGTGTTGCAACCAAGGTAATCCCAAAACCATCTTGTAGTTTGGTGACTTGATAACATCAAAGGCTAGTTCCTCGTAATGATCAGCAATCAGAAGGGCCAGTCCAACTGTGAACTGACTAACGGGTCCAGAAGACAAGGGAGTACCATCAATAAGCTCCACCGACAGAGGCGTGTGTCTGGAAACGAGTGGTATCTTATGTCTGGTGACGAACGTTTCGTCGATGTAATTGCCGGAAGCCCCACAGTCCAGTAGACCGGATACTTCCAGGTTCTTGTCTGGTAGTTTAATTCGGACCTTCAGGGTCTGTAGTACCGCTGGTTGCATGGGCAGACGTATAGAACAAATAACAGAAGGGTCTGAGGAAGGAATGGGACCTGTCGTTGCCCTTCCTGTATACGACAGGTCTCCTAGTTTCCCGACTTCTTCTTCTGCGGACGCAAAGGACACGTACCCAAATAATGTCCAGCTGCTCCACAGTAAAGACACAAACGCAAAGACCTCCTTCGTTTCTTCTCTTCTTCCGTCAAAGGTCCCCTCATGGCTCCTACTTGCATGGGCTCAGGTCCGGACTCGGTCGACCCAAACGAACCAGCAGGTGTGTTGGTTGTCCGGGGACCGCTTCTGTCAAGCCGACGTCTCTCAGCCTTTCGTTCGGCTAGCCTTTGGTCAATACGGAGTACTTGATCGATCAAGAGTTGAAGGCTCTCTGGTTCAGGGATGTGAAGTAACTCATCCTTGTACTCCTCTCTCAGGCCTCGACGAAACAGTGTCTTCTGTGTAATTTCGGGCCACTGGGAGTCAGTAGCCAAAAGTCGGAAACGGCTGATGTAGGTGATGACGTCATTGCTTCCCTGTTTGTAGTCCATCAATTGATTCTGTGCAACGGAGGCCAGGTTCGGCGTCTGAAATACCTCAAGAAAGGCCTTTTCAAAGGCAGCAAAGTCATTCAAAATAGGACTGTTCGTAACCACAAACGGAGTTGCCCAAGCTAATGCGTTCCCAGTTAGGTTCCCCAAGATGTAACCAATCTTGGCCCTATCAGTGTTGAAGTAGGTAGACCTGAAGAGAAAGTGTATTCTGCAGTGGTTACAAAACTCCGCCACCCGTCTAGGGTCTCCGTCGAATTTGATGGGTGTTGTATGAGCCAATGATCCCTCTCCTTGAGAGGTACTAGGTGCTCCTTGCGTTATCATTTGTCGTAATGTTTGATTCTCCTGACGCAGGGCGGTCATCTCGGCCCTGAGCGCTAGCAACTCGTTCCTCATGTCCTGCGATTCATCCATCTCTGAATCAGGAGGAAGGCGTCTCAATCTGTCAAGCTGATTGGCCCGAGAGGACCGCGTACCTGTAGTCTTGGTGGTTGGTCTCGCAGAGGTCGCCAGTCTGGAGTCCAGGAACTGATGAGATAGCGGCACGAGGAATCAGCCTCTCCACCACCCAAATGAGGAACTGGGTGAAGGATGGACCAACCCCCAATGTCACAAAGGCACTCTCCCAGGTAAGCGTGACAAGAGGATGTAGGCTCAGATGGAGGGAACCATAGTCCAGGTAGAGCTTGTTGTCCAGACCATGAATCTTCCAAGAACCTCAGTGCAGCGACAGTTGATAGATAGACCAGTGTAGCAGAAAGGTATTCGTAGTAGGCAAAGGAGCTTGGCTGGTGCAGATAGTTCCAATGGTACACAGGATGAGATTCGGAGTCAGGCAAGACAGGAAAGAGTGAGGACAGTTGAACTAGTTGTCTGGCCAATTAGAGAACTGTAGGAACGTGCCCAAGATGGAACAGGGGGAATGCAGGCTAGTGTGGGATAAGTCCCCTCTACACAATGATGACTCAGGACAGAACTCCGGAATGGGCTGAGGGAAGACTGACCCAGGGCAAAACCTAGGTAGTAGCTGGAGGCTGGCTGGCCCAGGGCCGAACCCAGGTGAGGATTGAAGGCAGGCAGGCCCAGGACAGGACCCGGATAAGAACTGGAGTCAGGCTGGCCCAGGGCAGGCCACAGGTAAGGACTGGAGGCAGGCAGGCCCAGGACAGGCCACAGGTAAGGCCGGAGGCAGGCAGGCCCAGGACAGGCCACAGGTAAGGCTGGAGGCAGGCAGGCCCAGGACAGGCCACAGGTAAGGCTGGAGGCAAGCAGGTAGGCCCAGGACAGGCCACAGGTAAGGCTGGAGGCAGGTAGGCCCAGGACAGGCCACAGGTAAGGCTGGAGGCAGGTAGGCCCAGGACAGGCCACAGGTAAGGCTGGAGGCAGGTAGGCCCAGGACAGGCCACTGGTAAGGCTGGAGGCAGGTAGGCCCAGGACAGGCCACAGGTAAGGCTGGAGGCAGGTAGGCCCAGGACAGGCCACAGGTAAGGCTGGGCAGGAACAACGAGGAAAGCGAAGCAAACCGCGTTGAGACGCGGGCAGCTTTGACTAGCGGCCTCTTTTATGGGCCGCCGGCGCCCGAGAGGCCTGGAACGCAAACCGTTCCGTTTCCGGGCGCCGGCGAACCCAGAACGAGGCTTGGAAGGCAAGCCCCCACGGCGCATGCGCGGAACCGAGAGAGAGGACCTCCGCGCATGCGCCGAAGGCCGCCGGCCCTGTAATCCGTTGCTCCCCTCCCGGCGAGTCCCCAGACGCGAACGCGCGGGTAGACTCGCCAGGAGGAAATGGGAGCGGCAGACCCCAGTCTCCCGCGTGACATGACAAGAATATTCACAGTATAACACTACCACAAGGCTCAAAACTGAGCAGGAACAATATGAGGCAGACATAGATGTGCAGGGTTGAAATATATTTGTTTATTCCGGATCATTGCCCAAAGGGCTTAACGTATTGGAAACATACATTTGTCTTAAAGAATTACCCAACAAGTCTTTTGTGATTAACAAAAGTCCATATACTAAACACCAGTATCTCTGTTTTCAACACAAGGCCTTTCAGTATAGGAATTTATCGTCCAAACTCACCTTTTACGTTCACTCACAGTCATGTGGTTCTAAGAGGCCCCCACACTTCTTTCTTAACTCCTTTTTCTTTAGATTCAAGTCCTCTGCTTTACTACAATACATTTTCCCAAATGGCAGGGATATAGCTAGATAAAACCAGGCTGCATCCCAAGTGTTCCTCAAAGTGACCAGCAAGTTGGACTTCTCTGCAGGTTGGGTGAGGATGCCTTCTACTCCCTCTCTCTTAGGGCCCTCGTTCTAGTCTCCAACTCCCTATCCCCATCTACCTTTTCAATGAGTAGGCAAAAGTCTCACGCCCAGAAGGATATCTCCTGCCCAGCATATCCTACTACTACTATCCTTCTCCTTCTGTTCCTCCTCAATGCTGACTCTCTTTTTTCAGGCTAGTAATATGCCAGATACCTTTCCTTAACTCCTCCAACATCCTCTCTGCTGTACCTCTTCTCCTTCGCCATCTCTCCTGCTATATCTCCCCAACCACCTACATGTACACATTCCCTGCTCCCTTGATGTTGGATCCTAACTCCCTTTTATTTTGTCCTCTTACCTCATCAACCAGCTTGCAGTATTTCTTCTCACCGCCTAATCTCTTTTCTTGCTCTCCATCCTTCTGGCCACCTTTCTCCAGCCCGCACTCTCCTGCATGTTCTCGTCATGTCTCGCCTTACACAACCAACTCTAACTGATACTCAGCTTCTTTTGAAAATGACCCACACTCTTCTATCACTACTTACAGATTACATATGGGTTTGGCCCTGCCCTTGGGGACTTGTCTGTTCCTAACCATTCTCAGGAGTAGGTCATATTAATGACTAAAATCTATTTTTATCATGTTGTATTGTGTAATTGGCTAAAACAAGCCTTAGACACAAATCGATATACAAAATATTGTGCATATATAAAACAAGATAAAATGCATGATAAAATACATAACACAGTAAAACAATACATCACAAAACCTTTTATGATTGGAGCCCTAAAACACTCCATCTTCTTTACAAACTCTTTACATTAATGGAATGCCAGTGTAGATACAACCAAAGAGGCCCCTGAATATATTAAACCCCAAAATGTATCAGTGCTTACATTTGACAATTTTTGGCAAAGTTGTAAGGCAATTGGTTAAGACATGAAATGTGGTCTATACTTCTCTCTTACAAAGGCGACAAACCCTATGCCAAGACCCCGGTAATTGCAGTAGTTTGCAGTTCGTTCAGTCTCAAGCGTAGTATAAAATCTTTAACCCTTGTTTTTTTTAAACTTTTTATTAGGTATTCGAAAAGCTCATGAAAGTGAAATCTTTGGGATACATATTCCACAAATGTTTTCTTTCTTGCCAATTTAGTTATCAACTGGGACCTATCCTGCAAGTCAGCTTTATATTTGCCAGAGATATAATAAAAGGATTTTCCAGCTTAAAATCGGTTGACGTAAAAAAGGATCTAATTTTCTCACTTTCTAAAATTTCTATCTTAGCTGTTATACTCTTTGCCATATTAGAAAAGCTTTTTAAAAGCGAGTCAGTCTCATCGTCCATTTCTAATACATGTAAACAGAATACCCCACACTTCATGGACCACAATGTCATGAGGTTTGCAAGCCCATATCAGAGCATATTTAATCTAATTGAAGTGTTGTTCTGTGGCCTGTCCTGATTTTGTCAGGTGTGAGTAAGACACACACTGGCAACCTAGCTGGTCTCCTTAACCAAGACTTTCTTCCAGAGACCACTGCACACAAGTGCAAAATGCTCAGATGAAAAGTCAAGAAGTTCCCTCACAGGCTGAAAAGGAAGAAACAATAGATTAGTCAGTGTTCAATTAATGTGTTAACCAACAAGAGCTTCTTTTCTCCCAGAGCCCCAAATGTTTCACCCCTACCGTTTTAGTTTGGTGATGGTGGTTATGAAAATAATGTAAATATCTTCTTTACATTGGGGTGCTATAATGTCTATAGATCAGGAAACCCCAGCATAGATGAGTTGGTCAGACACACTATATAAAACATGAAACAACAAACTACGCAGAGACTTACTTTGGGTGGCACGAGGATGCATCTAGAGGGAAAATCATTCAAAGCTACAAGATTCCCAGGGTCTGATTAAAACCTCCCTTGAGGTCACAACAAACACCTGGTAGTCTAAACTCACAATTCACAGTTCCAAAGAAGCATTTCAAAAGGTCAAAAGAAAAGAAATCCCAAAACGCAAGTTCAAAAACCAGGTGAACTCCACAGGATTTCCAAAGTCACAGCTTCCAAACAGCAGATTGGAGAAAAAAAAATCAATATAACAGAGGCAATGTTGATACACACATATGTGTTCTAACAAACAGTTTTCCAGAGAGGATTCAAACAACAAAAACCAGAAAATGCAGGCCAAAGCTGAAAACACTAAGAAGAACCGAAATGTACTTGTGGGTCTTGGGAGAACCCTCCAATGTCTTTTCAAAAGCAGGATCACACTCCTGCTGCAGCTTTCATATTGGTGGTTGCAGGCTTCAAAAATAAACAGCGTCAATCTTGGGAGGAAAGAAGGGGAAGGGTGTGTTAGTCAGATAGTGAGAAAGCAGATGCAGAAACCTTTGGTGTTGGTTGATGCAGGTCGGCAGTATCTGTTACCTGTGTGTCAATATGAACATCTCTATGTTATTTGTGATTGGTACCGACCGGGCAAGTTATTCTTATGGGCAGCCCCGGTTTGCTGAGTGCAAAAGTTAAGAGCATGGTTGTTGATTGAAGATGGATAGGGTATACACCTGTAAAATAGACTAGACCTAGGAGGTCGTCTGTAGGAGTTTGGCAGGTTTAAGGATGCAGTAGAGTTGTCAGGAGTTAGTTGAGGGAAGTGGGGGTGGAGAGTGGGGGTGAGGGTGTTGTCACCGGCTGTGCTCTAGGTGTTCATGTATTGATATTAAGTTAAACTGTTGTTATTGTTAATTATTTTGATTGTGTCATGATTAAAAAAATAAACATTCCACAAATACATAAAGTGTCAGGTATGCAGTGAGCAGTATAGGGATAGGCAAAATTGCTGTGATGATTAACTCAATAATTAGCATCTTATTTGTTATGTATGAATGCAGCAGTATAGTTAGCTGTACAGATGTAGTGGATGGTAAACCCAGATTTAGTCTAGACAATTGCTAGCCATGCAGCCTAACCACGATGAATCAACATGTTTAGGTAGAACTTCAGGCCTCCTGCCATCTCTGGGCCGACTGATTGGATGATTTTCTCCCCTCTCAGGAGAGCGTTATCTCCGACACAGGACCCCATTGATTGTCTAGATGTGGTAGAGGTGTTAAGTAAAGATGTTTTCACTGAGTCTGTATTGGTGTAATGATAAAGCCTAAGGAAGCAGGGTGTTGAAAGCTGTGAATAGCAGTATGGTAACTCAGGTTGGTACACATCAAGGTAAATCAAAAGCAATAAGCGAGAAGAAATCAAATAATTGCAAGGCCCCTCGAAAACAGCGTAATACTGGGTCCCGTACATTTGTAACAAAATTCAAGTTCAAAGAGGGAACTACTACAGGTACTCTAGGGGCCAACGCTATAGCTGCAACCAATCATCCTATGTGTAAATCTAGTTTAGTGACTGGGCTACATAAAGCTAAAAGTAAACAAAAACATATTATTCCGACTCAGGGAAAGGGAGCGATTACACATTTTCTAAAGCCTGTACACAATGGTGACTGCTCCCTTGACCTGAACAATATCTCTGTTTACCTTGTCTCCGAGACCTTGACAGTTGGGGAAGCTCAGATAGTACAACCTGGTGATAAGCAGGAAAGTTGGTTAGCATTAGGGGAAGCAAAACATTGTAGGCTGAGCACCTCAGTGATCATGGGAAATGTGGGGAGCAAACTGAGATCTGATGCTGAGCCTAATAAAGTTTTGTTGGGTGGGTGAAAAATGGCATTTAATGCCTTATGCTCGGATAGTTCAGATGCAAGAAATATGGGTAAATCAATTGACCATGCCAGTGAGGTTTCCCATTCTATATTTCTGTGCCATTTGTTTGGGTTGAGAGGAGCGAATCCCCTAAACCGACAGTCCATTATGTCTTTGCTGTTCGAAATACACAACTTGCACCCAGTTAACTCACATGATCTGCTACAGGTGCAATGTGTGTATGACAAACGTGTGGACGTGGTTAAATGCACTTTGACACGCAAATGGTAAAAAAGGCTATTTTAGCTGAATTCCAAGTCTTCCTCCTATTGGGGTAAGAATTGTTCTAGGGTCATGTTTACCAATAACAGTACTAAATTGTGTAGACATATGATGGTAAGGTTGCAGTTGGTTATTCCATGTCCAGAAAATTGTAATAGTAATAAGCCTAATGAGTTAATAAGAACCCTTACCTATGATTGGCCAGCCATCATTGAAGCTCTTCATGAAGGTGTAACAGTTGTAAAGCTGTGTGAATGACGGCCAAAGGGTTATTTTACAATCCTGGAATACATGGGGTTTTTCACATATGGTTAGAGATCAGACAATTATTGAGAATTATTCTGTAATTTGCTTGCAGGAAACAATACTGGATTCCCCAATGATAGTTCGATTTGAGGTATTTTTTAACAAGGCAACTCGATGTGAAAATGGCTGCCAATCAGGTGGACTGCTGACGATGGTTAAAGGTGGTCAAGGTTTCCTAGTGAAACATATAAAGGGTACAAGAAATGACATCCTGTGTGTTGTGATTGAATAGAGGGAATCAAACTCAGATGTGGTGCAAACATGTTTTTTTATATAATGTGTATTTTAACCCTGCTAATGCAGTGATTGATGAATTTTTAACAGAAATTCCCTTTTTAATATTGCCCGAAATTCCAGAGGAGGGAGTGAGTATTATTGTTTCTGGTGAATTCAATGCTGAATGCCTGGACCCACATTGGCACATGGCATCAGCCAGATCAGCAATCCCTAAAAAGTTCCGCGAAAGGGGGATTAGAATTAGGCAGGATTTTGAGGCTTTGGATTTATCGCTCCTGGATACAGGAGCGATAATCCCCCAGGTTTCACCTGGCATAATGATTGCGGGAGGTCCACTTTGGACTATATCTTTGTGTCAGCCACTATGTTTTAGAGTGGAGAGGGGCTTGTTGTTCTCCCATCGAGCATAAGCGATCATTCTATGCTCAAGTATACTCTTCTACTGTCCAGGACATCAGCGACTTGACGCCAAGGGTAGCTCCAGTTTTTAATAGTTGGTACTATTTCAGCTTGAGAGTAGTAGTGACCAACTGTGTACCCACATCGGCTTTGAACATACTATCCAACATATGTTGGGAGGGCTATTAACTTGAAGAGGTTTGCACATGGAGGTGAGTGGTCACAACAACAGACATGCATTTGATCACTGCATTCAAGCACACAAGCGAGATCTGCGAGTACTTTTAAAGCTGCTTCTGCAGCAGAGTAATTTTTCCTCCCAAGATCATCATCGCAATTGTCCCTCCAGGTTGTCAGGGCCCTGCTTGATTCCTTTACCAGTAGTTCATACCTTTAGATGTATAGGGAAGCCAGAGGAGTGGAAAGTATTAGATCATTGATATGTACGACCCGCCTGTCAACCTGCGCTTGTAGAGAAATTCAAGCCCATTTCATCTCTGAGGCAGGCAATAGGTACTGAGTTTGGCAAAGAAAGTACTTTCCTCCAAACCGCTGCTTCCAATTTGGACCAAGCTATATTTTCATGTTGTCCCTCAGCCCCAAACATGAAATGTGGGAGTAGTTTTTCCTTATAAAACTTAAAAACCAGCAAAACAGAGTAGCGACCACATTTTAAATCAAATTGCTGTAACGGCACAGCGCTGCTAAAAATTAAGTTGTAATAGTCTTGTGCAATACCGATTTACCACTTCTTGCATAAATGTAGTTCCCCAGATACTTAAAACATTCAACAATTTCTAACATTTGGCCTTCTACCATCCAAATGAAAAAAATACTCTGCTGAAGAACTGGCTTCTATCCCAAGAAGTCATGAAGTCAACATAAGATGTACCTCTGTGTGTTTCTTGAGGAAATATGCTCTGGGATAGACCATTCAATTATGGCTGTCTTGATCTTGGTACTGGGTCTTCTGAGTTATAGATCCCATATGTAACCATGTGTATGTACTCCAAAATTAGAAGATTTAAGAGACTTGTCGGGGGGAAATTCTGCCGGGGTCGGCCGGGCCGTCCGCAGACCTCCGGGCAGGGAGGCCCCACTCCTCCCGTATATCCCAAAAGAGTATGAGACACACAGAAGAAGCAAGGTGACTCTGCTGTTTATTAAACACAAATGGCAGGGATGGGTCAAGGATCATACGCGTCTGACCTGATACAAACACAATCGTGGGGCTCGCAGGCCCTTTTTACTGTAGTATGACGCGCTACTTGCGTCACTTTAGAAAGTTAACAAAAAACCTATCGCCACTCTTAATTGGTTGCTCGAGTGGTAGGGTTAGTATAGCATGCGTATAGAGAATAATATGAGTGGACAAGAGTTAGTCAGGTGATATATCTGGGTTGTCCCTACAATTAGATACATGAGAATTGTTACATGAAGACTCCTAATGATTGGTTAATATTAATGGCGTCAGTGATAAGAGCCCCATGTTCTGATTGGTGCGCCCGTGAGCTTCCCAGCCTGGGACCATCGCTGTTCCCAGCTCTCGGTGTACCTGCAATTTGCAACAATGTTTCACTATGGGTACATGCAGACAATGTGAAGACTTATTCATGAGCTGGACTGCTGACTACTCCCACTGTCGCAGATGTCCATTGATCCTTTCAAGTGTATCTGCCTGTGTCTTGTAACGAGGGATCCAGACGCCTCCTTCCTCCTGGGCTTGGCATCTTGTCAGGTTCGGCTTGGTCACGTGAGGTGGGACCGTGTTTGAGGCAGACTTCTGCACAATTAATATTGTTTTTCCACTGTGTGACTGGTTTAATTTGCAGGTGCGACTTTGATGTTGGTGCACGGCGTGCGAGGTTGCAACATCGTGCCCTTGACGGTCTGCTTTTGGAATGTGGGTTTGCAACATTACGACCTTGGCTGTCTGCTTTCGCCAGGCTCATTCTGCAGGATCAGCAACCTGACTCTTGTTCTGTT
Organism: Ambystoma mexicanum; assembly: GCF_040938575.1. Lineage (NCBI taxonomy): Eukaryota > Metazoa > Chordata > Amphibia > Caudata > Ambystomatidae > Ambystoma > Ambystoma mexicanum. Next base: position 411,790,690 of record NC_090922.1, on the reverse strand, counting down.
AACGTCCACGGGAGCTCTTGCTTGCGGCCTACTTAGGCCTGGTGTATAGGTGGAACCGTTTGGTGCACAGGCGCTTTAGGTTATGGTCTCATATTGTCTTATGACCAGTATCGTGTCTTCGTTATAATTCTCATTAAGGCACCTAGGTTTAGAAGAAGCGTAAGCAAGCTCTTTAGATGAGTTCATGGTGCGTCTTGCGTTTCTGCATTTTGAGAGCCTATGTGGAAAATAATAAAGATGCACGTCCGTGAGTATGTCTGTCGCCTACGTCATAGCACTGAGTATATGCTTCGTGTAGATTGGTGCGGGAGTGTCCAGTGTGTATATTGGCACAGGTGTGCTATCCGTTGGCTAGGTCGTCATGGCATCTCTAACGACGTATAGGTTTTAGTCTAGTTGATCCATGCCGCAGGCATCGGCATGGGCAGGGCGGGCTGCTGGGCAGGCAGATGGACACATCCTTATGTTCCTGTACCAGGGTATCTGGTCGTCTGGTAGATGGGCAAACTCTTCTCATGGCGGGTGCTTGGGCCGTGAACCTTTAGGCCAGGCGCGAGAGGGGGAAGATGGGAGCCTGTTTTTCCATTTTCCCACTTCAGTCCCCCCTCTGGTCGACTTGTCGACCACAAACATATCCTTTTCGTTATCTCCTCTTACTCTCCATATTTTAGTTATTCCTCCTAAATGTCCATAATGGTTGACATGATCTTCAAACGACCAATACATATATTCACAGGTTCCTCCAGGAGTACAGTATACCCATTTCCCTATGTAACTCCTGGGGTTTCTTGGGTTCTCGACCTTCACCGATGGTGGGTCCAGGTGGTTGGTGATGATCTGGTTGCGCAATTTCTCTCTCTTTCTTGTATGATTATGCCTGTGTGTTGGCCGTCATCTGCTGGCATCAGTGGATGCATACCGACCATTTCAAGCAACTCGTCAGTGGTGCGTGCCTTCCGGGCTTTCCAAAATCTTATTATGATCAGTGTAGCTCCAGCCAAAATAATACAACCAACTATAATTTTCAGTCCATCTGACAGCCAAGATGGCATCCATGACCATAATAGCGAAAACCAGCTCTCATCCTTTTTCACACCTTTACTTTCATCCACCATTTTGGAGTGCAACTGGGCCAATTGTGAAACTGCTTCTGTCAGTGTACCGTTGTCAGCATCGTTGCCAGGAATGAATGTGCAGCATGATTGTCCTATCTTTGCGCAAACTCCTCCTTCCATGGCAGTGAGGAGGTCCAATACATATCTGTTCTGCAGTGCTACCATCCTTATTGCTCGCAGCTCCTCTTTTATCGTGTTGAATCCGTTTACTGTAGAATTGATGGTCATCATAAGTTCCCATCTAGTTATCTGGAGCCATTTTGCGTTTGCGTAAGCCTGTAGTCCCGGATGTATTATTGAGGAGAAGAACATTGCTGCTCTGCTGAATAGTCTGTGTTCTGGCGGGATTGAAGTGAGTGCCGTTTACGACCTTCCCCATAGGTAATTTCCTGTTAGAGGTTCTCCTTGTCTTTTCCGTCTATTTAGGACAGTATCATTGCCGCTGGTCCTGTTCCCTGGCTCCTCCTGAGGTGGTGCAGATCTCTTATTTCTCTTGTCCCCTTCATCCATTTTGGGAAAGTTCGCCACATTCACATGCTTATACTGGAATGCCACACAAGATTGTGGCCGGTTTTGCAGCTACGGGATATTCCGCTTCTACTATGTTGTTCAAGGGCCTGAGGTCCTGTATAAAGCACCAAGACCCCCCTTTAGCCTTGCGCACTGGGTACACAGCCGTATTACATGGTGATTCTGAGGGGACCAATATACCATTATTTATAAGGGCCGTTATGGTTTCATATATGCCCTCATCTGCCTCTTTTGATAGTGGGTACTGTTTTACTCTGGGGAGTATTGCACCTTTTTTCAATTTTATTTTTACTCCCCCTATACTTTTTATGCAGCCCACGTCATAGGGGGCAGTAGTCCACAATGATTTGGGTACTTTTGACATATCGTCCTTAAAGAAAGGGACAGGGGTGCATGCGGGTGCCTCAAGTGCCATTGCAATTTTCTGTGCTACTTGTTTGTAGGCCACTCTTAGCCATATTTCCACACTCATCATAAACACCATTTCACCTTCTTCCTTTTCATCTGAAAACAGCTCCTCATCTGACACCTGGGTGAGCCTACATCCTTCTGCTAATGCTATCACTGCCCTCCATGCTCTTCCTTCTCTGTCTTGGGCATGTACAGCAATATAATCAGCTGTTGCAATAATGCTTTCAATATCCATTGAAACCACCTTCCCTTCTGGTTCAGTAACAGGTGTTTCTGGTCTGAACAGATAGGCTGCTGGCCTTCTCCATATTTTCCCTTCTATCCCTGGCATCCATGCAATTGCCATGTCCGTTCCATACTGGAAGAGTTCACCATCTACTGGCTCCGCCCTAATCGCTGTCTGTCCACAGTATGCCTGCATAATCTGTCGTGCCGTGAGCATGTTAATCCCCGGAGTAGAGCAAATTATGCCGTCCTCAGTAAAGGAGATCGTCATATTCAACCTGTTCATTATATCTCTCCCCAGTATATTTACTGGTGAGGCACTATAATATAAAAGTGGAACTGACAGATCGTAATCTCCAATAGATAAGGGAATGTTATCAGAAAAGGGAACCAACCCTCTAGCCCCAGAGAATCCTTGGGTGTTCATGGTCTCGCCTGACATCTTAAATTTACCTTCCCTTATGCAAGACCGGGTCGCCCCGGTGTCAACAAGGAATGATAATTTTTTGTCACCTATCGTTACCTCTATGCGTGGTTCCTCCGCACTATTAGGTGTTACTGACAGGATGGGACACACCAAGGCCGTCTGTGGGCTGTCCTATTGGGGGTACAACGACTGGCGATTTCCGGTATAAGGGTTGTGTCCCAAAACCGTCACCCTACCCAGTTGTGTTTGTGGTATTTGTGGTTGTTGTGTCATCGCTACCTGTTGTTGTGGCAGTGTTTGGGGCTGTTGTTGTGTTAATTGTTGTTGTTGTTCATTTCCTTGTTGCAACATTTGCTGTTGTGGTATGCCCTGCTGTACCTGTGCGGGCCTTGATTGTCCCTGATCACTCCATGATGGTGTTCCTGGTCTAACTCTACACGTGCGTGACATGTGCCCCAATAGTCCACAGCTCCAACACACCGGTGGTTCCCTATTCTGCCATGGAAAGCTCCCTGTGTTGTCCTGGTATACTGGTTGCCCTGTGGGGTAGGAATTTCTAAGTCCTCCCACCTGCGGTTGGGTGCCATATCCATACCCTCTCCCTCTCATAATTCCTCCTCTTCCCCTGTTATAATTATAATACCCAGCTCCTTGCATTGGGTATCCTCCTCCCATGTTGGGCGTGTATGGTTGCAGTGGCGGCACCTGTTGTGTTGTAGTCTGTGCAGGTGGTATTTGGGAGGAATCTTGTGCAGCCACTACTTGTGTGGGGCTTTGGGTCACTGTGGTAGGTGTAGTTATTAGTGCCCCTTCCATTGTGTATTTAGTAAGCTTTTTCTGTACTAATTTAGCCTCTTCCGTTTTCCTGTCCTCTTCCTTTTGTTTCATTTTCCCTTGCCATGTCCTACAATGATGCACTATAGTCAGTTGTATTTCGGGCTATGGTTTTGCTTCCATTCCCACTACTTTCTTTAGTTGTTTCTGAACTCCTTCTGGGAGCCCTTGTACCAGTATATGGTAAAATATTGCTGGTGTTTTATCCCATTGTTCTCTAGTTTCCATGCGCCACTTCTCTTGAATTTCCTGGATATAATCAACAGGATCTTCGTTCTCACGCATCTAGCGGGATGTAATTGCTCCTATATCTGATGTGTCTGGGTACTGTACCCTTAGTGCCTGCCATAGTGCATGTCTGCAGTTTGCGAACGGGGCCTCATCGTGCGATGTATTTGTTATTGTTACCCCATGAAATCCTGCTCTCTTCCAGATGTCATCCGCTCTATCCCTTAATATTGATATTAAAAGGCCCTTTACGTCTCCTACTGCCAGCTTCTGTCCTGCGGTGTGTTTTTCCATTTCATATATCCATTTACCCGCACCTCCACTTAATGATGGGAGCCTACATTTTATATTTTCTTTATCGGTATGCTTCCAAGGAACATACTGTGGTCTAACCCCACCTCTCTCCAAAAGTGGCATTAAATTATGTTTCGTTTCACCCTTTGTGTTCCATAACATTGAGTCCTCACACCCTTCCTCCTCTTCTTTCTTCCACATTTTCACTTTCGTTTGTATTTCCCCTGCACATACCTCTTTCTTCTCCATCTTTTCCCCTTCTTCCATCTTCCTCTGTATTTAATGTGGGCATGTATATACCTCTTTCCTGCCTGCGACTAGGGAGGTCTCTAAGCCGCCATGTATAGGGTGTCAGTTCGTCGGTGAAGGGAGCTAGTTTTATTTTGCGTAACGAACGTGAGGTGGTTGAGCATGCAGGGTGCGATTGGGGAGGGCGTGATGGGCGTGATGGGGATGGGGATGTTGCGGCCTCATGTGCCTGTCTTTCCTCTATTCCTTGCTTTCCCTCCTCACTTCTCTCCATCTCATCCTTTCTCCTACTGATCCATGGTGAGTCTATGTTGGTCCGGGTGATGTATAGTTTATCTAAGCTTTCCCTTTCACTGTTTCTTCCTTCATTTTCCACTCCCTCTTCCTCACTACAAAAGCTAGTCATAAACGGCACCCCCCACTCGGTCTTTTTCCCCTTGATCGTTACTGTATGTAAATCTATTAGATCCAGTTCTCCTCTTTCTCCTTTATCAACCGCTCCCCTTTGTGCTGATGTTGTTGCTACTTCTGTGTCATCATATACATCCCCCCATGCTCCACTCTCCCTTCCCCTATCTCCTCTCTCTCCTTCATACCTTTCCTCCATTTCCTTACTATTTTCCTCCCTTTTCCTTTTCAATTCCTCCATCACTTCACTTCTCATCTGTTCTAATATTCTTTCATCCTCTTTCTTCCTTTCCCATTTCGCCCTTTCTTTTTCTACTATACTCTCCATCACCCTCCCTTCTTCGTATTTCTTAGTTGATTCTGATAGTAACCTCCTCCTCCATATTGCCATTTCTTTTTCTTTTTCTTCTTCTTCCCTTTTCTTTTCCCGCAGTACTACTCTTGATACCCTTTCTGCTGCTGCTTTTACCCTGTCAGCTTCTCTCCTTTGCTCCTCAGTTCGTTCCCTTATTTTTTCCAATTCGTTCTTACCTTCTCTCCTTTTCCTCGCTCTCTCTCTCTCCTCCCTCTCAAGCTGCTTGATCAATTCATTCTGTTCATCCCTTAATTTTGCTAATCGTTCCTCCAAAATCTCTTCTTTTTGTCTTAACAGCTTTCCCCCCTCAATTCTCTCTCTCTGGCATTATCCTCGTCTGTTTTCTTTACTACCTCCTTCTCTTCTCCTGTTAATGAACCTCGTAATTTTAATAATATCTGTGCAGCTACCCATTCATCATTTCCTATTTCCATAGTCTGGTCTTCTCCAGTCCTCCCCTCCCCTGCTGGCATTTTCCTATGAGCCACATATGGTGGAGGGCTGTATACTGGGTTCGAGTATCCCTCAGCCGCCCTTAACTGTCCTCTTTCTATTTCTCCCAATTCTCTTAAAGGGTACAACCCCCCTCCCTCTGTTTTTACTCCCTTTGCTAGGGGTATATCATTGCTCGGTTCCTTTTTTATTTCATCTGCTTTATTATTCTTTTCTCCTCCCTCACCTCTGTTTCCCGTGTTCTTTGGGTCCTCATTCCCCTGTTTCCCATCCTTTCCTTCCTCCTTAATCTCTGTTTCTCCTGGTAGTTCCCCCATAGTGAATATTCCATTTGGTCCTGGTCGGGACCCCTGGAACATCCTCCATAAGTTAAACACCTCCACGTGGTTTGCCAACTTCTTCCCTTTATATGTATTGTGCAGATGATTTAATAGTGAATGTTGGGCATATGGATCAAAGCTACCATTAGGCGGCCACGGTGTTAGCGTTTTGTTATCCGTTCCCTGGGTCCATTCTATGCTATACTTAATCAGTTTCTCCCTATGGGGTGGCAATGTTGTGCATATGTATTGTAGTGGCGTGGTGAGGGTGTTCCCCCACCCTCCCGATCCTGTTCCGTATGACATAGTAGCGCTCCACTTGCTACCCTTCCCTAATCTGCTATCAGTTTATCCCACTAGTAGTTTACAATATACAGCCTTATATCGTTACCTGGCCCCGTAAGTTTGGGGACTTACGATAGTCTGCTTAAGGAAAATTATAAAAATATAGTATGTTACATTTGTAGATTTTCCTCTGCCTTTCTTCCTTTATACAACACTCTTACGGCCCCCTGCGGCCGAGGCGTACGTAGCCCCCTGCGGCTGCGTACCCCTTATTACGTTCTTATACAGTCGTCCTGTTTTCACGTGCTCCTCCCCCTTCTACACTTGCCGTGGCCGGCGTTCTCCATGCGCGGCCACGTTCCCCCTTTCGCCTTTCCTCGATCAACTCGTTTACCATTTATCTCCGTTTCCACTCCCTTACCACAGTTTTCTTCCCCACCACTCTCAAAACGAAGATGCCTCGTACTTGCGATATCCTATGAAAACCCTATTGGTGACATCACCGATCTCGTAGAGCTACTGGTAAGTTCTTCATATATTCTTTAAATCCAAAATACACCTGCAATCTACCCCCGTTAACCCCACAGCTGTCTTCCTGTCACTCCTGGAACAAGGTAATCAAATCAACAATATAATCGGACTGCGCACACTGCGTCGCCTCGCGTGTGATACGCCCCTCGACAGGAGGGCTTAACCAGCCAATTATCTTCCGTATTGGGCAACTAACTAGCTACCGCCTACAGGGAAACGTCATCTACCTATCGAGTGTCTTGCTCGAACAATAGGGATCCTCATCTACTCATTGATCAATAAATGCCAAATCGTAGGAAACCACACACACACACTCCCTCACACGTAGTCGCGATGTAGGCCAATCAGTTTCTACGAGCGGCCGCACGTGATGTTTTCGTGCTCCGCCCCCTTCCCTCGCGTTACGTAGCCAACTGCTCTCGCGCTTGTTCAACTACCATTCATTCTATTTCTAACACTAAATTCTCAAACCTTCGCCGTTCACCTGTGCAAAACCTCCCGCCTCCCGTATTTAATTCCTCCCCCCTCCCTCACAATTTCACATTGTTTGTTGTGCGTGGCATGCTCACCAAGTTCTCTTGATGTGGGGCCGCTCGACTGCGTGCACCCCTCCAAGCGGCTCGCCACCTCCCCTCGTCTGGACCACGTCTGGACACTCGCCAACCGCGGGCGGGATACTTCTCAACCGGCTCCCGAGGGCCAATATCCGGATTGCGCTGTCCGGTCTTCTCGCAGTTCCGCGACGGTCCTGTAGTCCTCAGAAGGGGGCGACGGCAGAGGGGGCCGTGCCGCCGGGCCTCCTCGCAACTGGAGTGCTTGGAAAAAGTAAAAAATAAAAATGCCGATCTTAAACAGATCTCAGCAGTGCCTCCAACTTGTCGGGGGGAAATTCTGCCGGGGTCGGCCGGGCCGTCCGCAGACCTCCGGGCAGGGAGGCCCCAACTCCTTCCGTATATCCCAAAAGAGATAGAGTATGAGACACACACAAGAAGCAAGGTGACTCTGCTGTTTATTAAACACAAACGGCAGGGATGGGTCAAGGATCATACGCGTCTGACCTGACACACACACAATCGTGGGGCTCGCAGGCCCTTTTTACTGTAGTATGACGCGCTACTTGCGTCACTTTAGAAAGTTAACAAAAAACCTATCGCCACTCTTAATTGGTTGCTCGAGTGGTAGGGTTAGTATAGCATGCGTATAGAGAATAATATGAGTGGACAAGAGTTAGTCAGGTGATATATCTGGGTTGTCCCTACAATTAGATACATGAGAATTGTTACATGAAGACTCCTAATGATTGGTTAATATTAATGGCGTCAGTGATAAGAGCCCCATGTTCTGATTGGTGCGCCCGTGAGCTTCCCAGCCCGGGACCATCGCTGTTCCAAGCTCTCGGTGTACCTGCAATTTGCAACAATGTTTCACTATGGGTACATGCAGACAATGTGAAGACTTATTCATGAGCTGGACTGCCGACTACTCCCACTGTCGCAGATGTCCATTGATCCTTTCAAGTGTATCTGCCTGTGTCTTGTAACGAGGGATCCAGACGCCTCCTTCCTCCTGGGCTTGGCATCTTGTCAGGTTCGGCTTGGTCACGTGAGGTGGGACCGTGTTTGAGGCAGACTTTTGCACAATTAATATTGTTTTTCCACTGTGTGACTGGTTTAATTTGCAGGTGCGACTTTGATGTTGGTGCACGGCGTGCGAGGTTGCAACATCGTGCCCTTGATGGTCTGCTTTTGGAATGTGGGTTTGCAACATTACGACCTTGGCTGTCTGCTTTCGCCAGGCTCATTCTGCAGGATCAGCAACCTGACTCTTGTTCTGTTAACGTCCACGGGAGCTCTTGCTTGCGGCCTACTTAGGCCTGGTGTATAGGTGGAACCGTTTGGTGCACAGGCGCTTTAGGTTATGGTCTCATATTGTCTTATGACCAGTATCGTGTCTTCGTTATAATTCTCATTAAGGCACCTAGGTTTAGAAGAAGCGTAAGCAAGCTCTTTAGATGAGTTCATGGTGCGTCTTGCGTTTCTGCATTTTGAGAGCCTATGTGGAAAATAATAAAGATGCACGTCCGTGAGTATGTCTGTCGCCTACGTCATAGCACTGAGTATATGCTTCGTGTAGATTGGTGCAGGAGTGTCCAGTGTGTATATTGGCACAGGTGTGCTATCCGTTGGCTAGGTCGTCATGGCATCTCTAACGACGTATAGGTTTTAGTCTAGTTGATCCATGCCGCAGGCATCGGCATGGGCAGGGCGGGCTGCTGGGCAGGCAGATGGACACATCCTTATGTTCCTGTACCAGGGTATCTGGTCGTCTGGTAGATGGGCAAACTCTTCTCGTGGCGGGTGCTTGGGCCGTGAACCTTTAGGCCAGGCGCGAGAGGGGGAAGATGGGAGCCTGTTTTTCCATTTTCCCACTTCAGACTATTATAAACATAAGGGGGGGATATATATGTAAAGGGTATGACATATGGTAATTGACCAAAAAACTCAAATTAAGAGTCAAACATGTATTTAATATTTACTTTTTGAGATATCATAAAACTTACAAATTTTTTTTACCTTGACAAACAATGAGAATACATAGTCAACAAGGAAATGAATTACACAAAGTAGTCTTGAAAAAATTACTGATACATATGCATACAAAAATACACATTAAAAGAATCCAAAACAATTCATACCATGCATAATGAACTTGTGCAAACAAATGTACAAAATACAAAATAGAAGTAAAAGAAAGAGAGTGGTTGTATTCTTCTTTCAGTACCTTCCATTGTGTAGGAGAGGTTGTTTTAACCTTGTGCTAACAACTTATCCAACTGTCTCCTAACATCCACTCTCCTGTATTGATTTATTCAGGTGCTGGGCGACTGTAGCCTTAATGTTTGCCACAGGTTATTGATCCTAAAATTCTCTAAGTAGGATAGGGGAGACTGTTGAGAACTGTAACCTGTCTTAGTTGGTTTAAAGAAGGTTGCCTATATTAGTGCAGAGAAAGTTGTCCGGGTCTTGCTTTAGCCAACGTGAGAGATACGGAACATATCTAGTTGGTTGTTGGTGAGCTACGTACTCCTGTCCCCGTTTCAGCCGTCTATGGACGTTCTATGCCGCCTTCATCAGGGCTCCTAGTTCAAGACCCTGTAGAAAATAAAGTGTGTAATTAGGAGTATACTACATTGTGTGCCTGGAACTCCTAGGCACTCAAAGCAATTCATTGACCTCTGGCTGCCGGTGGTAAACTTACCCGACGGTACTGTATGCCATTCCTTGGACCCAGGCGGACAGGGGGAGGGCGCTGCAGCTGTGGGAGCCACAGTGACCAATGGTGCTTGAAGAGTAATATCTTCTAGTACAAATGGGTGGTGTGCCTCTCTGCTGTAAGGTATATGATGCTGGTAAAGATAGTCCCTTCTCTGTCGATCCGGTGCTCCTTTGGGGTGTCAAATGAGGAATTATATCGTGCCTCCTATTGCAATGAAATATGCATATTGGCCTACGCCAAGCTGCTTATAAGTCGCTTGTGAAGAAATCCGTGTTGCAAGGTCCTGACCTTAAAATCAATGCAAGCCGCCATTTTAGGACAATCCGCCAATTTAGGTTCGCTTTGTAAAGTCACCCTGTGAGTTAAAATGGTGGACGATGTCTTTCCAAAATACAACATGGCTGTCTTGACCTCTGTATGTAGCAAAGATGTAACTTGCCTACAGGCCACTTGTTGAGGTCATGAACTGAGACCTTGTCCTTCATTGACCCGTGTGTAAAAGGATTACTCGTGCAATGAAACTAATCCACGAGCATATGTTAAAACAATGTATTCAAATACTGAACGTAGAACACTTGTTTAGCTACATTGTATTAATGTTTGAGGAGACTTGCATAGGAAATCTCGGAATATACAGTTGCCGTATAGGCTTGTTGATATATGTATTAAAAGCAAACCAGTTATATGCGGATATGTGAGACTTGGCATGAACCCAAGATCAGTAATGTATTAGAGGAATATTAACCCGAAGTAGGGCTGGACATCGTGCTCACGAAGAGTATAAAAAAACAGTGAATTGTAATGTACAGTCTCTCACTGAACACACTGAACCACGCTGGAGTTCGTTGTGTTGCACTGAGGGCCGATAGCTATCTGATTTTTGCTCTGTTCTTAGTAACTGGATTCAGTATAAAATGAAGTACTTTGTATGTTCCTTTGTAACCCGTGTTCGGTGTATTTCGTTTTGGGGTACTCAGCCTCGATATTTTGATTTTGTTTTCACAGGGGTGGATCAAACAGAGGGATGGGTTGCCATTACATTTGGGCCAGAAATACACTGGTAATAGCAAGAATGTGTACAGTAAGAAAGGTGGGTCCGGGTGGCTATTTTTCTTATATTTTTGTGGGTCTTTCATCCTAATTGGTATCAAATGGGATGGTAAGTTAGTGAGGCTTACCGTACCTCTTTGATATTTGGTGTGCTTTAAAAGGTTGTATTTATCCATCTAGCTCCGATGTTTAGTGTCTGTGGTGCTTCTGAATCCTTCCCATATAGGTCATTGCTGTAAGAAAGAAATTGCTTGTTAAAATGACCGATCACTTCCAACATTTGTGTTTGTTCTGGGGAGAGAGAGAGCGTTTTTTGCCTAAGGTAACTTCTTGTCTCCGTGGGCTGAGACTGCCCTTGTGTCACAGCAAAAACTGTTGTCGGTACCTGGTGTGGGTGTCCTTACAGTGGGGGGGCAAACACATGGGTGCTGTGAGGGTTCTAACATTCATGTGACCTACTTGATGCTTTTAGTGCATGGTGTGCTCTGGTCCACCGGCGCTTGCTTGCAGTTACAAAGGGCCGTTACGTGCAGTATCTTTTGCTATTAGTGTCGTCCTGGAAACAGGCTGTACAGCACTGTTTTAAGGCTCGCCACGTCATTGCTGGCCCTGTTACTATCGAAACGCTGTAGTGCCGAAGCCACAACATGTGTCCTGTTCCAGATCACAATTAATCAGGTATTTTTGTATAGGACTAGATAGAGGCCCATGGCCAACTTCAAATCAGTGTTTGGTTGAGAGATCTCAAGTGTTTGACTCTGACAGGCCCTACTGCTCTGTTTCAGACTAGCCACATCAGCTGCCGGTCTTGTTGCCATGGAGACACTGCAGTACTGAAGCCATATTGCACGTCCCGTCTTGGATCATACTCTACAGAATATTATTATGTGGGGACCTCGTGGAGGCCCGTGATCAGTACCAACTCAAACATAGGTATGCCCATCAGAGGGATTCTCATGAGCTACTTCCTGACTTCATGGTGCTCTCAGGTACCAGACCCGTGCCATAGTATTTTATTAAATAACAAAGGGCTCCTAGCTTGGCCCTGATCTATCCAGGTAGCCTTAAAACTATATAACAAAATGATCAGGGTGACTGAACTCATATACACTCATAAGAGTGACCCCAAAACAAAAAACATTGCTCTAGTTTGAAGAATGAACAATTAATTAATGTGTCCAATTATTTTAATGGACAAAACATCATTATGGAATGTATTCTTCAGAGCAGCACACAAATTGATAACAAAACAATATCTGTGAACAGTACAGTTATATTTTGTCCAGTTACATTAGCTGGATTCAAGTGTGGATGAACATGTAGATCCCTTACAGAATCTAGGGATTTCAGTGAACAAGAAACGTGTGGGTATAGTACAAAACAATACACAACTGACAGTGTTGACATTACAAAACTGGGGGAAAAAAGGAGTTCAACACTACTGTGTTTTGGCCATTCATGATATGATATGATATGGCATTTCTAACGCGCATATACACAAGTGTTTCAAGGCGCGACGAGGCAAGGAAGGGGAAACAGAGGCAAGACAGAAACAGCAATCCTACTAGCCAGGTGACATTGAGATCGCGCAAGTCCAGGGGTGGGGGTAGGGGAAAAGTGCAGGGGGAAAAGGGAGGGGGCAGTGCAGTACATAGGATAACAGTAAAATAAATAAAGACAATAAATAATAATAAAAGTGCAGCCAACTGGTGGCAGGTGCAAGGGTAAGTGCAGACATCAGCTGATCCACAAAGCTGGCAAGTGGTTTGCCTTCATTAGGACTGAAAACAAGTTGGATTGGAGGTGTCCTACTGCTTTCTGTCATGAAAAGAGATGTGTGATTTAGAGTTTATAGTGGTTCAGTGATTGGTAAAATTAATTCAAGGATGCATTTAAATGCTAGTTCATTTTAGTAATAAAGCGCCCTACTTCTCATCCGAAATAGGTTACTGGTTTTACCGTGTGGTCAATTTGCCACGGCGGGATCGAAAATTGGTCAAAGACTCCTGTGAAATCTAGACGAGCTGGAGTTTCTTATGTACCCAGATACCTCTGGGCAATGAGAAACAATGTTGCTTGGGATGCTATGCTGACCCAAAAATGTTCTATGTAGATACTGTATGGAGAGCATATAGTTGTAAGCATACTAGTCTTGCCATGTAAGGAAGATGCCTGCGGTGCAGATCTCGAAGTCCTATTGATGAACATGTTTGGACATAAATCTGCAGTGTCCGTTACTCTGCCAGAGTGGATCCCAATACTGTGAAGGAAACAGAGGTATTTGAGGTCCCACAGGGTCTTGCTGCCAGACCGGCCTGAATGGGTGCCTAAACGTGAGCCTACTACCCTTCGAGAAGGTTAATTATTACCCTTAGATCGATACTGTCTCAGTATGAACAACCCATCTGCCCCTGTGCGCTAGAGGGAGTGGAGGGCCTTTGGACAAGGCACCGGGGGGGGGGGGTGAGAGAGCCCACGGAAAGCTAAAAAAAGGAGAGCTGACAGCCTTTCTCGTATATTCATTGTGTGTGTTGCACGTAGTTCAATGTACAGCATATATATGAATGCAACTGACCTCCCCCAAACTATCCGGTGTGCTACAGCAATATGGGGTCCCATAGGGCTTTTGGTGTACCCTGGTTAAATTCTGTTTTGTGAACAGTGTGCTATATTCATAGCTAGAGGCCCACGGTCATAGTTGAAAAGCTGGTGTCTCAGTGTTGGTGTTAGTGTTAGTTTTGCAATTCACAAGGTCTTTGAGTGGCCATTGTCTAGACCCTATCTGGAATAATTGCATGTTTGCGGTAAACTGACATGCTGCACAGCTGCCACAGGGGGAGTGTCCTTTGAGTGTAGGTAAGTTACAAAGACTGTTGTTCCTTGTGTCCTGTCAATATAGGGAGTGTGATGTTTTTAGCTTGTTCATACGCAAACCATGGTATGGATTCTTCTGATAGGCTGAGTTTAACGAGAAGCCAGTATTTCTGTATGATTTCTTTTACTTTGAAAGTATGAGTCCCATGTGTGATGACACATGTCAGGTGATCACTGGTTTTGGTGGTTAGGTCTTCGTCTGGTTGTAGTAAGTGGTCCCGGTTTGTAAATCTTGCCCGTTTCTTCTCATGGTCCAACAGTTGTTTCGTGTATCCCCGTGTCTTTAGGCGTGTTGTTAAAGTTTCTGCATCTCTGTAGTAGTCGGCAATTCCTACGTATACATACAAATTGTCCCTAGGGTATGTTTTCTTTAGTGTGGGTCCGGTGGTTGCTTGTATGGTGGGTTAGAGTGTTTTGATCTGTAGGTTTAACAGATAGGTTGCACTCCAGTACTCCATTGTTGTGCCTGATAATTAGATCCAAAAAGTTGATCTCCAAATGAATGTGGTCCATTGTAAATTCTATGTGCTTACTGCGTTAATTTATCCATTCCCAGAATGATTGTAGTTCCACTTTAGGTCCTTCCCAAATTGAAATGGCATGGTCTATGTACCTGTACAATGTCTCACATATTGTTTGTATCTGTTTATGTTTGAGAAAATGAAGTCATTCCCAAACTTGGCCATATATAGAATTGCTAAACTCGGTGCGAATGCCGCATTCATGGCCGTTCCCTTAGTTTGCAAATATGTTTGATTGTTAAACACAAAAACATTTTGCACAGTGTAATAGTCATCAATTCCAAATTTAAATTGGCTGGAACCCTGGTCTGTAACGGTTCACTCGTAAACCACTCCCTGATGCAGTTGATTGCTTCTTCCTATGGAATACTTGTGTACAGGGACTTGATGTCCATTGTCATCAGCTCATATTGTTCCGGACTGAACTTCAGACCTTCAAATACCTTGATCGGATGAGTAGTGTCACGCAGGTATGCAATTGTGCAAATACTAAGGGGTTTCAGAAATGTATCAATAAACATACACATTGGCACCAGAATAGAGCGATTGGTCTCCCTAGAGGATTGAGGGGACCCTTTTGGATTTTTGGTAAGACATAAAAGCGTGTAGTTCTTCTTTGCGCTTTTATAAGGAAATTTGCTTCTCTGTCAGTGATCCAATCCTGCTGTAATGCACAGTTGACGTTTTATTGGATATCCTGTTGTAGTTCTTTTGTGGGATCTTTGCAGAGAATATAACTTTTCCTGTCACTCAGTAACAACGTTACCATCTGTTTATATTGTATGTCAGACATGATGACTAACTATGCCACCCCCTTCTTATTGCCTTGAGTGATGAGTATGTTTCTTTCATTTCTAGATAGATTGTGACGTGTCCTCATCCTAGTAGTTTGCAGTTTGTTGAAGTCATGTAGGATACATTTTTCGAAGTTGAGGAGATTGCCCAGAATTTGATTATCGGTGGGCGCGAAGGTCGAAGGTGTGTGTAATCCTTCATCTTCCTCTCCTCCTTCAGTGACATGCTCCTGAAAGAAGGTACATAGTCGTACTGTACGCAGGAAGCGGCGGACCTCCATTTCCAAATCATACCAGTCTGTCTGAGTGGTCGGTACAAAGGATAAACCATTAGTGAGGACCAACGTTTCCGCCTGCGAAAGTTCAATGTTAGCTAAATTAAATATTGGAATCCTTTCAGGGTTTTTAGGTTTATTCAAGACCTCGGTCTCCTCTTGCAGGGTTTTGCTCCCTCTGCTCTGTTGCTTCTCCCATAGCGGTGGTCCCCAAGGGGTGCCTCCCTGACCTCCTCTGCCTAAAAAAGGAACCAGTTGGGGAGGTGGGTAGGGGAAGTTGGATTGGAATGGTCTGGTTGGTACCTGGACTAGTCATCCGATGATGAGCCCCTGCTTGAGCCAGGGAAGGTGACCCACTTTCTCCGGTTTCCTGTCCCTCTCTGTGCTGGTGGATCCTGATTGTCTCCTAGATTTATTGTGGCGTAATTATCCATTATATATGGATACATTATTTCTAGTTTGAATTCTCTGATGCATTTTTGCAGTGTTTATGTCTGTCTACTTAATGTTGTGGATTTAAACTCCTCAAATTGTTTTGTAATATCCCTAAATTGGTCCCTAACATTGGTTATTAGGGTGCTTGTTCTAAAATTTTCTTCCTCCGCTTAATATATTTTTGTATGATTCTGCTGATTCTTTGACCTGCATTGATCTAGAGGACCATCAGGTCCCTACTGCATTTAATGAAAATGTGACTAAAGTTTGTTACATATTCCTTGTCTTCCAAGAACAGACATGGTTTGTTCCTAACTACTAGGCCAGCTGGTATTATTTTTGCCTTTAGATGGTCGCGGAGGAAGTGTCCATGTAGTTCTGTCCTGAAACACCTCTTTTTCAATTTTAGGATATCATCCCCCATGTTAAATGAATTTGACAGTTGATTAGTACCTGTGGGGTCAAAGAAATATGAACCTTGAATAGTATCTAATATTTGTTGTTCTGTGAAACTAAGGGTTGCACTTTCTGCCATGTTGTGGTAATGGGGAGAAAAAGATGTGTATTGGTCGTCGGCTCTCAAGCCGCAGCGCCCCACCTGTATCCTGGGCAAGGATAATTCTAGGTGGGAGAGGTTCAACTAAGAAAACGGGGCATAAGTAAGTGTGAGTTCCAATTATGCTCTATACAGTTACCCAAAGCAAACAGGTTGCCATGAACAGTAATATAGGAGCATAAGGAGTGGGCTTCGCCTAAACTGTCAGAAGTACTTAGGCAATTGTAAACGCATCAACATAAAGATGTACCTCTGTGCGTTTCTCAGGCAAATATGCTCTGGGACAGACCATTCAATTATGGCTGTCTTGTTCTTGGTACTGGGTCTTCTGAGTTATACATCCCAGATGAAACCATGTGTATATACTCCAAAATTATAAGATTTAAGAAACTAGTCTAAACCTAAGGGGGATATATATATGTAAAGGGTATGACACATAGTAATTGTCCAAAACACTCAAATTAAGAGTTAAAAATTATTTTAATATTTACTTTTGGGATATCATAAAACTTACAAGTAAATGAATTACACAAAGTAGTCTTGAAAATATTACTCATAAATAAAAATGTTTTGATGATCATTTTAGTTGGTTGATTATAAGCCACAATGTTTTAGCACCTTATTTATCGAGGCACCCATCACACAAGTTTAGAAACTCCGTTCTGAGAGTTAAATTGAATCTATACCCAACAAGTGATGTCTTAGGAGCTAGACCTAAAACTCAAAAATCTAGGAGACTGTCGCTTTTGTCTCCTGAATATTTAGACACTAAAACAACGTTGTACTGAATGCCCCGGTTTGGCCGTAATTCATTATGAAATATGTGAAGGATTTGGGAATAGTTCAGTTGGGGCCTTGCCTATCTGGCTTAGGATGGTTCCCAGTGATAGCCTGGACATCCAAAGCATTGTATGCAAAAGCTTAGAAAAAAAATGCATCGAAAAAATGAATTATTTTTTAAAATTAATGAATGGGGGGTTCCACCAACCCTAGTTTTTTTACCCCTTACGCCCCATTTTAATAAAAAACAACTTTACCTACGAATTTTTTTTTTCGATGCATTTATTTTCGAGGCTTTTAAATTTGATGCTATGTATTCGAGGGAATCACTGGATACCGCTTTTGGATATGTATCTTGAATACCAATGAGGTATCATTATTAATTGATGTGTTGGAGTTTCTTAACGTGAATATAGGACTGCATTCGTAAAATTTGTTGAATGCATTGTATTGTGATGATTTGTATAGGGATATTGAGTTTATACAGATTATATTAAAATGTGTATTTCATGTTTAATTGTATTATAGCATTGTATTATAATGTTGTTTTTTCAAAAGTGTGAAAAGCTGCATTTAGAAATAATATCACAAAATAAATTATAAAAATTCAGGGACAAATTGAGTCAGTTTAGCTTTGGGTTATGGGGTCAGCATTATAATTAGCTATACCAATTAAAATGGTTGTGTAGGCGAACAGAATGATTCAATACAACTCAGTGTTAGGTGTTCAGTGGCATATATTACAAGGTAAACAGTTGTGGTGTAAAGACTGTGACCTCAATGGGAGTGTCTGCCCTATTGGGCACAAGGACTCCAATTTCAATAAGGAACTCTTAATCCAAACCACACTTTCTGCCTATATGGATGTTGAAAAGACTTTGGTATCTCCTGTTATGACTATAATCAACAAAGAGCATTCTTTCACTCAATTGGCTTCAGGTAATGCAGAAAGTCCCTGCATGTCATGATCATGGAAGACAGACACAATTCTGTTTGTTCCAATGACGTGTATAATAAGAGAAACTTCTACGGAGGGAAGAGAGTAACCGCTAGGCAATACAGTCTTGGAGGGGCGGAGCCATATAGAGCGGCAGAGCCAGCAGTCATGTGAGTCATGTGAGAGCTGGTAGCTGAAGACTGCACAGCGGGTGCGTTGGCTGAGCAAGATGCTCCGGTCAGGGGAAGAGATATGATGGAAGACAACCGTCTTCTCTGGTGGAGTGACCACTGAAGAGCAGTGAAGCGCTTCGCACCCAGCAACCAACACCAAGCCCAGAGACAGCAAAGGAGCCAAGGTGCCCAAGCTCCCCTGGGCAAGTGCCTTTTCTGCCTGAGAGAAGTACCGACGGGGGAACAGACACTTCCAACTTGTGGATGCTAGTGTGGCCTACAATTGTTGGTTTGCAGGAGTGCCCAAACCAACGTAGGTACAAGGAAAGGAGGGATTGGACAGGCACATGGCTATGCTGAATCAGAGAGAACGAGATACGGGTGCTGTATCCCAAGGCTGGGAAAGCCAACAAAGCTTCTAAAGGTGGACAGGCATACATCCTAAGTTAAATAGTGTGATTGAGAACCAAGACACCTAACAACGAAACACATGACTTTGGGGAGTCCCAGTGACACAAAGGAGGAATACAATGACGTGTCTTTTACTTAATCCTAGAGTGATTTGGGCATTTGAAACAAAATCTGACAACAGTAAAGTAAGAAACACTTTTCTATGTCAGGTGGAAAGGGAATCACATACAGAGGATAATTGTAATTTTAACCAAGAAACTTGATATGAAGATTATGACGACTATACTATTACATTCTAAAGGAACTATGAGACTGAGAGCAAGTCAATTATGAGTTGGCCCAGACAGAAGCCCATACCAAGGCTATTGTGTAAGCCTCCCCTTTTCCTTTTAGTTAAGTGTTTTCTAGAGTGGTAGGACCAGTTAGGGGGTTAGAATTCAGACAGAAGATTTCATTAGATTGGGATTGACGTGCACCCTTAGTTTTGCTAGGTTGGGAATTTCCCTCATAGCGATAAGGCTAGTTAGGCGTTTTATTTTTACTTAAATAAAAATCTTTAACCATGACCGAGTGTAGTCCGAGTCTTTCTTCTGGTTCACTGCAATACACGAAAAGAAATGAGTCTAAAAAGGCAATGGGCCTCATTACAGTTTTGCTGGTCTGGTAAAATTGCTGGTATAATTGTCGGTAATTTCAGCAGTGGCAATTTTACCAGACTGCCAAAACACAAGCTTGCCGGTGGGAACACTGATTTACCTCCAGCAAGGAGCTGGAGGTAAATCAGGCCCCTACCGGCAAATAAACGCCATAATTACCAGCACTGGTATTACTGGTGCTGGTAATTCCAGCAATCCCCTTCATGGAGCCCTATGGACACACCCACCAGACCCCTAAGGACAAGCAGTGGACATTGTCACAGTGTTCAACACCTAAACAAGCATGATCATTCTCATTTGGTCATTCGAGAGCACAGTGATCAAGGCTTCTAAACTTTTAACTTTTAATTCAAATGCTTGCACATTATATTTAGTTTGGATACAATGTTCGCCCAACCGGAAAGCTGTGCAATTGTTCTTTGTTTAAACTCTTTCAGGATTATTTTACTGTCTCTTTTCAGAGCTGGGGTGTGCTATTTCCTGCATCCACCCCCATTTGGCTAATCTGGGAGCATTTCTTTGAAGACTTATGGGGCTTACCAAATATTAAAGAGGTCTCTCTGTCACAATGTTGAACCCTTTGCGATCTTTAGTTTACCTAAAACCATCAGACACTTGGTTCTGAGTGGCACATGTGTTTTTATAATGTAATAGGGGCCATCCTATTCACATTCCTTTATCAGTATGGACTGCAAGAATATGGATTAGTGAAAAAAGTGCCAACATACAGGCTTACAAGTCAGTGAATGTCTGGGCCTATGGGTCTTGCTGGTGCACACTCTTGCAAATTAGCTCAGACTCCTGATTCCTGTTGAGAGTGGAACACTGCAACTCATAGTTTACAAACCTTAGACAAAATGTCAAGTTTCAAAGTCAAAGTGGTACAAGCTCAACTGAAAGCAATATTCCTTTGGCTGAGTCTGTGATCAGGACTCTCTCTTACTGCTTGACTAATTTTGGCTTTGGATTAAATAAGGACAGAAACAAAATGCTGGCGGCCTCCTGACTTGACCCATGTCGAGCTACACATATTTGTCTATTTGTAGTGGTGTCTGCATAAGATGGACAACTAATTGTCCAGGTCTCTCTAGGAATGCTGGGGAATTCAAAACTCCCTCCCTGCACAGTGTTTCAAGATTACTCATGGTACGCTACTTTTTCTGTGCATCTGCATCACAACGCACAACCAAGACTGCATCAAAGTCAATGTGGTGGGTGGGTTGCATCTTCTAGTAGCACAATCATCTGTCTGTGTGCAAGAATCTTGTTCCTCCACTTTTGAAAACTATTGATAGGCCTTGTAATTCCATGCCTCCTAGAAGCAACATAAAAGCAGGAAGCCATACTCCTTGGTATTTTATCACATCGTAGTTACTTCAAATAATATTGCTGTATTAAAGGAAAACATTGAGAATGCTGTATTAAAACCAGAATCTCTGGCTATGTCTAAGGAAGTCCACTTGTGTATAGGTGCGTTATAAATGCCATATCATATCATGTAATTCATAAAAAGAATATATGAAGCAAAAAGATTGTGTTTGCAAAAGCAGATCTCTTTGGCTAAAAATAAACCTACAGACCTATTTTAATGTAGCTGAACTTTCTCAAAATCCTACATTTTGTAATTATACCTTGGAGAAAAACTTTGACAGGGCTGAGGACTTAATCTCCTTTTTCATTTCTCAACTAACTGAGACTATTCCATTTGTGGCTGCACATCAACATGCTGAGATTACAGTTACTCCATTGTGAAGTGTATCAATCAATCATTCCAAGAAGTAGAAATCCCAGGCCACATAAACAGTCAATTGTAAAACTCCTACTTTTCCTACTTGAAGAGACCTTCCTTTATCTGACTCTCATAAGAAATTATGGCCCGTTGATCCCTACCATGGCCTTCAAAGGTCTTTGAAAAAAGTAGTGACTTGCCAGGTAAGAATTATGCGAAGAGCCTTGCTGGTATAGATATCCTATAATAATGGTCCATTAGTCTTTTTATTTCCTGTTTGTTTACAGGTGTGTTTTGTCTGTCTCCTGCTGGATCAAAAGCCAAGTTGATGGCCAGTGCAGGAATGAGCTGCCAGCCATTTCCCAGCATTCAACCCCCATTCGACAACAATAGTGCTTGGTTGGGTTGTTTACTTTTTAAAGTGTAATACTCTTTAACTAGAAAACGGCAGTTGCTGTTTTGACAGCCCTTCAAAATTGTAAAATAAAACTTGTATGAATTGTTTTTAGATATAAGTGCATACCCCTGAGGAATTTCCCTTTACAGTGTGTGTTTTGAATGAGTGAGGAATGAAACATGTTGGGTTGAATGGGACGTAGAAGTGTGAAATTTGGTGTTTAATTGAGTATCGTATGGTTTGAAATCGGTCAACTTTAGTCATTCCAGTTTGACCGTAGGTAGTGATTTTTGCACATGCTCTTGTTCTTAAACCCGCTTCGTTCTGGTTTATTTACACTATCCACCCCTATGTGCTTTTTCTTTAGCTTTTTGTTTTCTCAATTTCAATTGTAATTTTCTGATGAATTGTATCCATATTTGAAGGTGTTTTTGGTTGATTTTTTTAACTGATGATTATTAATTATTTTGCTTTGTAAAAAATAAAATTGATATGTGAATATTTTCGTTGGTTTTGTATGGTGTAGGGGTATGTTTTAGTTACCCCAATAAAGATTGCCCACGCTAATAGCTCAGGAAAGTCTTCATTCTATTAAAAACAAGGAGGCGAGCATTATGCTTTAACTTCCTTTAATACTGCCATATCAGCACTTCAAAATGTCAACTTTAACTTTATGTTTTAGTTTTTCTTTGCATGTCATTAAGAAAACAAATCAATAAGTTACAAGTTCAAAATCCCATCAAATTTAAACTAAAGTTCCAGGGACCATGATTCCCATGATCCTGAGGCCCTCTGTAGTCCTGGCCTCCATCCATCCACCAATCAGTGCCTAGGTCGGGGTATAAGCACTCTCCCCTCTAGGTCCATTCCTCTGTCTTTGCCATTAGAGTTCTAGATCCATAGTGAGTCCAGTATATGTTCAACACAATCCATAAGGTCTGAATTAATCAGCAGCTGGCATAACTGGTCGGTCCAACGTGGACAACTTGCCACTACATCACTTTTCCATCGTCTAACTTTCTTCACAACGCCTTCTGGTCATCTCCAGCGAGAACAGAAAAGGTCACATGAGGGCGGGAATGAACCAAAAGATGGCACACAGTACATCACAATATTAATCCCTTTTGTCATTTCGGGCGGGATATAATGCTCGCCTCCTTGTCTTTAATAGAATGAAGACTTTCCTCCACTATTAGCGTGGGCAATCTTTATTCTATGACAAGACAGGAGGCTTGCATTATGCTTGTTCAAAGCTTGTTATAACTCTATTTGGTATATCAGATACTGGCTTGAAATAAAACATTTTAACGGTAGACTCAGAGGACCAATCTGTTGATTTCATAATGTCTTGCAGAGAAACTCCTGTCGCAAATGTTCTAGAAGCCATTGCTCCTCTAGCAGAATGTGCACCAAATAAGGATAAGTCTATCCTTGCCCATTGCAACACCTCTTTTACCCATCTCGCAATGGTCACTGTTACTATCACATAGTGGGGCTTCCTATGCGCTATAAGCAACTGGGTTACGCCGCGCGGTCTAAGCCGGGCTGTTGCTGCTTCGTAATCTTTAATGCTCTTTGCCACACATAACTTCTTATTGTCCGTAAAGTACGGGTAGGTAATTACTCTGGAGTCAGTCTTTGTTCTTTTGGTGATAGTAATCGCTACCCCTTCTGGATAAAATATTTTTCTATCAATCTCTAATGCCTTCACGTCCGATACTCTCCGGCACGCTACAAGACATAGGAGCATAGCTAATTTGCCTGACAATTGTGAACGGAACAAGGTCTCATTCTCCGGCCACCTAAGGAATAGGTGAAAACATCTCTGACGTCCAATACAACTGCATACTTTGGTTCCGGCGGTCTTCTCAATTCAATGCCTTTGAGGAGACGCAGGACTGCCGGACGCTCGCCCACATCACTGCCTTCCACCTTGTTGTGCCCTGCTGAAATTGCTGATCTGTAAACTCCTACCATTCTGTAGGCACAACCTTCCTGAAACCTTGAACCTAAGAAATTGAGGATGTGCACTAGAGGTTCTGAAACAGGATCCATACCGTGTTCTGTACACCACCGCGTCCAACTGTTCCATGCGGTGTTATAGCTCCTAAAGTGGAATGTGGCCAGGAATCTTGGATACAGTCTGCAGCGAGGTCTGAAATTCCTGGCAACTGCCATCTTCTCCTGAAACCCTACAGGAAATCAACTGCAAGGAGCCAGCTTCTATCAGCGGATGGACTCCACTGGTCGGGTCCAGTAGAAGGTCCGAGAGATTCGAAACTATCCTCGGAAAATCCGTAGAAAGTTCCATCGCTACTGGAAACCAGGCCTGCGCTTTCCAACAAGGTAGCACCATCACCACTTCAGCTTTGTCTCTGCAGACTTTTGCTAGGGCTCTCCTTATCATTACGAATGGCGGGAAGGCGTACTGGACTGTCCCGCTCCACTGTTGCAGAAAGGCATCTGTACCCACAGCTCCCGGGTCTATCCTCCAGCTGTAGTACTTCTGTGTTTGCGCATTCAGTCTGGACGCAAATAGATCTATGTCTAGAGGTCCCCATATCTCTTGTAAGCGTTTGAAAATCAGAAGGTGTAGCTTCCAATCACTGGAGTCTACAAGATATCGAGAGTACCAGTCTGCTATACTGTTCTGACACCTGGGAAGGTATTCTGCGGTCACTACAATATTGTTCTGGGGGCAATAGTGCCAGAAATCCTTCACTAGTTCTGCCAGCATTTTGGATTTCGTTCCCCCTAGCTTGTTGATGTAGCGGACTGCTGAGATGTTGTCCATCTTGAGCAATACGCAGCATCTTACCTTGTCTCTCATAAGCGCTCGAACTGCGAAGGAGCCTGCTAGAAGCTCGAGGCATTTTATGTGCAGACTCAATTCTTCATCTGACCATTTTCCTCCTCTCTGAATCTGTTCACACCTGGCTCCGCAACCTGACCTGCTTGCATCTGATTATATGAACAGCTCTGGAACGTCTCCGAAAATCACTCGTCCGTTCCAGGCTTCCATATTCTCCAGCCACCAATGGAGTTCTGTAATGACTTCCTGATCTAGGTTCACTAGCTAATGGTATCCTAAGCTTCCGCAGAGATGCTTGATTTTGAGCCTCTGTAATGCTGGATAATGCAACTGTTCTGGGAAAATGGCTTGTATGGAGGCTGCTAGTAGACCCACTACCCTGGCAAGATTCCGAAGCGAAATAGTTCGCTTTGCTATCACTGTCTTGAGCTCCTTTTTTAACGCTCTTACTTTGTGACCTGGGAGCTCTAGAATTGCTTTCACAGTATCTATGGTGAAGCCTAAAAATTCCACTTTCTGAACTGGTGCTAACTGAGATTTTTCTAAATTCACCAAGAACCCCAGAGAAGACAGGAACTTGAAAATACACTGTCCATCTCTCGTGAGTGTCTCTTTGCTGGATCCCATCACTAGGATATCGTCCAGGTAGATGATCATACGAATACCTCTCTCCCTGATAGATGCGGCTACTCTCTTCATCACTTTCGTGAAAGCCCAAGGGGCTGACGCCAGACCGAACAGAAGGCACGTAAAGTGCCAAATCTCTCCTTTCCATCGGAACCGAAGATACTTCCAAAATGCTGTCGCTATCGGAATCGTGAGATAAGCGTCTTTGAGACCTACGCATGCTAGCCAATCTCCTGAACCCAATAGGTCTCGGAGGAGGTGCATGTCCTCCATCTTGAAATGGTTGTACTCTACCAAGCTGTTTAAGTTTTTTAGATTCATGACGGGTCGAATCTTTTCTCCTCTGCGCACTAGAAACATGTTGCTGAGAAAGCCTTGACCACTTAGGTTTTTGTGCTCTATTGTGTTCTTTTTTTACCAAATTGTCTAACTCGCTGTGAAAATGCGCGTTCTCCTCTTGTGGCATGCAGATGGGGGGGTGGCTCTCTCTCCTGCCTTGGAATGCCTATCAAATCTAGCTGAAGGCCCGCTACCACTTGCAAAACCCAAGCATCGCTTGATAAAGCTTGCCATTCTTTCACAAAGTGGAGAGTTCTCCCTCCGATAGGAACATTTGGTGTGCTCACCGCCTGATGCACTGGCTGACGGAAGGAGCCTCTACCTCTGTGACCTCTTGGATGCCTCCCTCTGGCTGGGAAAAAGGTGTCCTGTTGGCAGCCTTCCCAATATTGTGCGCATGGACCTTGAGTCCTTCTTTGGTAATTGAAGCGACAGGACAAGTGACCTCTGAAGCGTCCGGTCCCAGCAAAAACACATCCCAGAAATATCTTTCTTATGGAACTCTGTGGGAACATACTCAGCGCTCGAAAAAGCCCAAACTGGGACATATCCTTCGCAAAGGCTTCCCCGAAAAGAAGACCTTTGGCGCCCTCACCTGCCTCATAAGTGGCTAGGTCGCTGAGCTTGCTGTCGATCTTCAGGAGGACGCCTCTTCTCCTCTCTGAAGAGAGGGCACAGTGGGCATTTCCCAAAGGCATACTGCCCTGTGTGCCCAATTACCTAAAGCTTGAGTATCTACTGGGGTACCAGTGTTTTTCGACTTCTCTACTAAATCCATAATTTTAGCAAGCGGTCCTGCCAAGTCAAGGAGCTTGTCCTGACATCTTTCCAAGCGCGATCGACACCTTTTCTAATGTCTTGTGCAGATTTGGTAACAAAGGTGACAATCTTCGGGTCCAGATCTGGCGTATCCGCTAGCTTCCCAGGCAGCTCAGGCGTTGGGCATTCTGACCGCATGCGGGATCGAACTTCCCTGTCCAGAGGCTTCCTAATATGTTGTGATATATATAACGCCACTCTGGGCGAGGGCACCCATTCAGATGACTTTGGATGCCTAATGGCCTCTGGGTCAAGCATATCTATTATGTTGTCTTCCTGTATGGGAACATTCTGTGGAATGGGCTGAGGAATATCTTCTTCTTCGCCACCTTCGTCGTCGGGGGCATATCCTTCTTCATAATCCCCTAAATTGTCCACCGCTGGGCAAAGGGTCTGTTATGGCGATCCGCCACTTTCGCTAGAAAGGCTTCTTTCAATCTGGCAACTGGGTCGCTCTGACTTTGGGCAATAGAGTTAATCCTTTCATTTGTGCCAGAGGGGGTCAAAGAGTCTGCGCTCTTTCGGGCCTTCTTACACCCCTTTTTATCAACCCTGTCATGTACAGGCGTGCAAGCAGGGCTAAGCAACGGATGCATGGCCCTTTAAGAACACTACAACCAGGTGCTTGGAAGTTGGCATGGCAACGCTGGCGTCCTCTTGGTGTTTCCCACGGTCGACGCTGGAAGCCGCGGAACGCTGTCATGTGACCTCTCCTTCTTAGTCTCCGCCTTCACTTCGCATTGGTGCTTCTGATTGCGAGTGGTGTCCCCTCGTACCTAGCTCATTGTAGCCTGCTCCCTTGAATCCCGGTCTCTGTAACCCTTCCCCCCCCGTTTCCTCCTGTATACCTGATTGCCTCGTTTCCTCGACCCGGACCGTTACCTGGCCTTGATTTTGGACTGCTTGGTTCTTGTCTACAGCCTGCATCGTTCTTCGACCTCGGACTGCATACGGACTTCTAGCCTTCACCCTTCTGTTGTGGTTGCTCTTCGTTTTTGTCTTCTGGATCCTCACTCACCTGGACTGCGTGTGGTCAATATTGTGGAACTTCTGAAACTTTCGAAATTTGGATTCTTGACCTTGGAACACTTGGAGTTTTGGATTGTTAAACTGTGGAACTTTTCGAACTTCCTTGCAACGCACTCTAACAAGTGTGCCCTAGGCGTCCTCGTGCCGGCGGGATAGGTGGTTGGGTTCTTCTTGGACTTTGCATCGTGGACTTCGGAGTTCCTTCCCTTCCATGTCCCATCTGGTTCTCCCCGGTGTTGATTCGGATAAAACACGGTAAGCCATAGTCTCGTAGGGGAAAGGGGTGGTTATCAGAATTTGTGGAACGTATTGCAATTTGTCACTATTGTTCGGGTCTTGTTCAGGAGGGCGGTTGGTTATACTTTCTGTATTGTGTTAACTCCTCACTTGCAGATCCAACGCCTGTCCTCGACTACCCGTACCACCCATACTTCTGCATTTACAACTCCTGCGGCACGTGTCTACTTCTGGGTCATCTGGGTCTCATCAGGTATCCTTTCTTTCCTCTGATTGATCGCTCTGGCTGTCCATTTCTGGAGCCAGAGGGTTCCATCAGGTGGAAGAAGTCTTCGGCTACACGACGTGGGCAACTGGATTCTGACATAATCAGAAGCCTTTAATATGGATACCAATGAGACGCTGTCCACTATTTTACAATTGGTGGCCGATTTACGTAATGACATGACTGCGGCTCACTCAGCCACGCAGCGACGCATTGATGAGTTGCAGGCAGGGTTCCAACCCCTTGGGGCAGCAGCGCCTTCCTTGGCTAGTGTCTCTGGGGCAGGTGCTGGTCCACCCCAACAGGGTGCTGGACCGGTTTATATGACTGCCCAGTTCCCTTTGGCTCCGCCGGAACGGTTCAATGGAGACCCCAAGACTTTTAGGACCTTTTTGAACCAATGTAGATTGCAATTTCTGTGCCGTCCTGCTTCTTTTCCGGATTCCACTACCAAGGCGGCATTTCTGTTATCCCATTTAGGGGGTACCGCAGCTGCTTGGGCTAATCCGTTGTTGGAAGACGGCAGCCATCTTCTTTACAATTGTGATGCCCTAATTGAGGCTATGAGTCGTGTGTTCGACACACGTTATGCCACACAAACTACTGATTTGGAACTGCTCGGTCTCCAACAAGGCAGTTCACCTCTTTTGTCCTACCTAGCCAAGTTCAATCAGTTGGTGGCGGAAACCAGTTGGCCCGAAGAGAAGAAGGCCTCTCTCTTCTATAAAGGGCTATCCGATTCCCTAAAAGATACACTGGCCACCGTTCCGGTAATACCTACAGCTTTTTCGGAACTATTGGATTTGGTTCTCCAGATTGATTCCCGACAAGCAGCACGGAGGGGTGAGAAGAGAACGGCTCCCCCTGTTGCTCTTTCCGTCCCTTTACCTGCCGCCGGGTCTTCGGAGCCCATGCAGATCGGGGCACTTAGATCTCCTCTGTCGGCTGAAGTTAGGGAACACCGGAGAAAGAATGGTCTATGTTTCTACTGCGGAGGATCCGACCACTTACTCCGAGAATGTAGCAAAAAACCTACTAAGAAACAGGGAAACGCCAAAACCCGGTGACTGGAGGGTCCAGATGCCGGGTATTTCTTCAAGAGACCCCACAGGTTGCAGTCCTTATTGTCTTTCTGTTTCCCTGTCGTTCCCCGGTTCTGAGAAATGGGCCGTGATGATGGTCCTGGACTCAGGAGCCACGGGGAATTACGTGGATGCCGCCTATGCCCGGGAGTTGGGTCTGCCGGTTATGCACAAAACATGTCCTGAAGTGGTGAATTCGGTGGATGGCTCTTCCTTGGTCTCTGGGTTAGTGACGAAGCGAACTACTGACCTCACCATGATCACAGACTGCGGTCATCAAGAGGACATATACTTCGATCTCATCGCAGCACCACAGTTCAAGTTCGTTCTTGGCTTGCCATGGTTAAAGTTGCATAATCCCTCTGTGGATTGGCATTCTGGGGAGGTATGTTTTCCGTCAGAATACTGTGAAAGTAATTGCCTAACTATCAGCTCAGTGATCACCAGCCCTAGGCAGGCTCTTGCTGAAACCACCCGTACTGTGGGGGCAGTAGTCAACACTGTCCTTCCTATGGTGTACAGGGATTATCATGACGTATTCGAAGCGCGTGGGGCAGAGATACTTCCACCACACAGGCCCTATGATTGCCCTATTGAATTGATTCCTGGAGCCAAGATTCCGTCTGGGCGCATATATTCCCTAACCCCTCAAGAGGACGTGATTTTGAAGGAATATATTGACAAATCCTTGAGTACTGGCTTTATTCGTCCTTCTCGCTCACCTGCTGCCTCACCCATGTTCTTTGTCCCTAAGAAGGAGGGGGACTTGCGTCCTTGCATCGATTACCGTGCTTTAAATGCCGTCACGATCAGGAATCAATATCCGATACCTCTGATTTCAGTCTTATTGGACCAATTGGGTGCAGCTAAGGTATTCACTAAATTGGATCTGAGGGGGGCCTACAATCTCGTACGGATTCGCAAAGGCGACGAGTGGAAGACGGCCTTCAAAACCAAATATGGCCTCTTCGAATACTGCGTTATGCCCTTTGGCCTGTGTAACGCTCCAGCGACCTTTCAATACTTTATCAACAACGTATTTCATGACATGCTAGACCAGTATGTAGTCGTTTACTTAGACGACATCTTGATCTACTCTCCTTCAGTTGACACTCACGTCGTCCATGTATCTAACGTTTTGCAACGTTTAAGGGAGAACCATTTGTATGCCAAGTTGGACAAATGCAAGTTTCATGAAACCGAGGTGGAGTTCCTAGGCTATGACAGCACTAGCCGGGGAGTGCAGATGAGCCAGTCTAAGATTGCCGCGATATTGGAGTGGCCTTGTCCTAGTACCTTGAAGGCTCTGCAATCCTTTTTAGGCTTTGCGAATTTCTATCGGCGGTTTATCCAAGACTTCTCAGCCATTGCCTCTCCACTCACTAAACTAACCAGCACCAAATGTGTGTTTAAATGGAACAAGGACGCTCAACGGGCTTTTGAGACCTTAAACTCTGCCTTTACCACTGCTCCCGTCCTTCAACATCCGGATCCGTCTTTGCCTTTCATTGTAGAAGCAGATGCGTCAGATGTTGCACTGGGAGCTATCCTGTCCCAGCTTTGCCCAGAGTCCACTGGTTTACATCCTGTTGCGTATCACTCCAGAAAACTCACCTCTTACGAGAGGAACTATACGATCACCGAACGGGAATTGTTAGCAGTGAGGGACGCCTTTATGGTGTGGAGACATCTTTTGGGGTCCTCCGAACCGGTTCGAGTGTTTACTGATCATCGAAACCTCTTGGCGCTGCAATCGGTGAAGTGTACCACGGCGCGTCATGCCAGGTGGCATGAATTCTTTGCCATGTTCAACTTCACTATTACCTATCGCCCCGGTTCCCTGATCTCGAAGGCGGATGCTCTTTCCCGCATCCATGGAGTCCCCGAACCATCCGAGCTTAAGGGCGCTCTTCTACTGCCCAATCAAGTGGTGTGTGGGTGTACCTTGCGCCCCTCTCTGAAAACAAGGATCCAAGACTGGGTGAGAACCAACCCCTCCGAGATTGCTGGCCTGGGATTGGAGATCATCCATACATTGCCTTATAAGAAGGATAAGATATATGTACCTGATTCCGACACAAGACACACAGCCATACAATGGTGTCACGATTCAGCGATAGCTGCACATCCAGGTACTGGGAAAACTATTGACCTTTTGAGAAGGTGGTGCTGGTGGCCCTCCATGTCACGCGACGTTAGGGAATACATCGTTTCTTGTGCCACTTGTGCACAGTGCAAACATCAACCGGGCAAACCTGTGGGCCTACTTCAACCCATGCCTATACCAGAGAGACCTTGGCTTATGGTTTCTATGGATTTCGTAGTAGAGCTTCCAGTGGTCGACGGCTACGACACTATATGGGTGGTCGTGGACTATTTCACTAAATCAGCCTTGTTTGTACCCTGCCAGGGGATTCCTTCTGCTCCGGTGTTGGCGGAACTGTTCTTGAAGAACGTCTACCGAAGATTCGGTCTGCCCTCCATTCTCGTTACTGACCGGGGACCACAGTTCACTTCTCGTTTTTGGAGAGCAGTGACTTCAACGTTGGGTATAGACGGCAGGTACTCCAGTGCTTACCATCCACAAACCGATGGGCAAACTGAGAGGCTTAATGCCACCATGGAGCAGTATCTACAATGTCTTACCCACCAACGCCAAGATACGTGGGTTTCCGTTCTTCCTCTGGCTGAGTTCGCCTACAATAACTCTATGCACACAGCGACTGGTGTTTCTCCGTATTTTGCCCTGTATGGCCAACACCCCCGTTCTTTGCCCAGTATTGCTGATTGGCCGTTACACAATCCGGCTGCCTCTGGTTGTCTTAGGAATCTATCCGATACCCACACTATGGTCAAGAATCAGCTGTTACTGGCCCAGTCTCGTACTAAGTCTTCTGCTGATGCACATCGCTCCCCGGCTCCTAGCTACCGACCGGGGATGAAGGTCTGGCTGTCCACAAGGAACCTACGTTTGACTGGTCGACGAGCCCTGTTGCCGCGGTTTGTGGGTCCCTACAGCATCCTGCAGGTTATTAACCCTGCTGCCCCCCGATTGGCCCTTCCTGCTAAATGGAAGGTACACCCGGTATTCCATGTCTCTCTAGTGAAACCATGCCACCCATCTACCAGACTACCTGCTCGTCCCCCGCCGGTTAAGGTGCGCGGTTTTGATGAATACGAGGTGGGTGCGATCTTGGATACCAAGGTTCGAAGGGGCAGGCGACTCTATCTGGTCGATTGGAAGGGCTATGGTCCCGAAGACCGTACGTGGGAACCTGCGGTAAACATCCATGCTCCGGCCCTTCTGTCTCATTTCTGGTCTGCTCGGGGGGTGAGACCCCCTTTGAGGGAGGATACTGTCATGTACAGGCGTGCAAGCAGGGCTAAGCAACGGATGCATGGCCCTTTAAGAACACTACAACCAGGTGCTTGGAAGTTGGCATGGCAACGCTGGCGTCCTCTTGGCGTTTCCCACGGTCGACGCTGGAAGCCGCGGAACGCTGTCATGTGACCTCTCCTTCTTAGTCTCCGCCTTCACTTCGCATCAGTGCTTCTGATTGCGAGTGGTGTCCCCTCGTACCTAGCTCATTGTAGCCTGCTCCCTTGAATCCCGGTCTCTGTAACCCTTCCCCCCCCCCCCGTTTCCTCCTGTGTACCTGATTGCCTCGTTTCCTCGACCCGGACCGTTACCTGGCCTTGATTTTGGACTGCTTGGTTCTTGTCTACTGCCTGCATCGTTCTTCGACCTTGGACTGCATACGGACTTCTAGCCTTCGCCCTTCTGTTGTGGTTGCTCTTCGTTTTTGTCTTCTGGATCCTCACTCACCTGGACTGCGTGTGGTCAATATTGTGGAACTTCTGAAACTTTCGAAATTTGGATTCTTGACCTTGGAACACTTGGAGTTTTGGATTGTTGAACTGTGGAACTTTTCGAACTTCCTTGCGACGCACTCTAACAAGTGTGCCCTAGGCGTCCTCGTGCCGGCGGGATAGGTGGTTGGGTTCTTCTTGGACTTTGCATCGTGGACTTCGGAGTTCCTTTCCTTCCATGTCCCATCTGGTTCTCCCCGGTGTTGATCCGGATAAAACACGGTAAGCCATAGTCTCGTAGGGGAAAGGGGTGGTTATCAGAATTTGTGGAACGTATTGCAATTTGTCACTATTTTTCGGGTCTTGTTCAGAAGGGCGGTTGGTTATACTTTCTGTATTGTGTTAACTCCTCACTTGCAGATCCAACGCCTGTCCTCGACTACCCGTACCACCCATACTTCTGCTTTTACAACTCCTGCGGCACGTGTCTACTTCTGGGTCATCTGGGTCTCATCAGGTATCCTTTCTTTCCTCTGATTGATCGCTCTGGCTGTCCATTTCTGGAGCCAGAGGGTTCCATCAGGTGGAAGAAGTCTTCGGCTACACGACGTGGGCAACTGGATTCTGACATAATCAGAAGCCTTTAATATGGATACCAATGAGACGCTGTCCACTATTTTACAATTGGTGGCCGATTTACGTAATGACATGACTGCGGCTCACTCAGCCACGCAGCGACGCATTGATGAGTTGCAGGCAGGGTTCCAACCCCTTGGGGCAGCAGCGCCTTCCTTGGCTAGTGTCTCTGGGGCAGGTGCTGGTCCACCCCAACAGGGTGCTGGACCGGTTTATATGACTGCCCAGTTCCCTTTGGCTCCGCCGGAACGGTTCAATGGAGACCCCAAGACTTTTAGGACCTTTTTGAACCAATGTAGATTGCAATTTCTGTGCCGTCCTGCTTCTTTTCCGGATTCCACTACCAAGGCGGCATTTCTGTTATCCCATTTAGGGGGTACCGCAGCTGCTTGGGCTAATCCGTTGTTGGAAGACGGCAGCCATCTTCTTTACAATTGTGATGCCCTAATTGAGGCTATGAGTCGTGTGTTCGACACACGTATTGCCACACAAGCTACTGATTTGGAACTGCTCGGTCTCCAACAAGGCAGTTCGCCTCTTTTGTCCTACCTAGCCAAGTTCAATCAGTTGGTGGCGGAAACCAGTTGGCCCGAAGAGAAGAAGGCCTCTCTCTTCTATAAAGGGCTATCCGATTCCCTAAAAGATACACTGGCCACCGTTCCGGTAATACCTACAGCTTTTTCGGAACTATTGGATTTGGTTCTCCAGATTGATTCCCGACAAGCAGCACGGAGGGGTGAGAAGAGAACGGCTCCCCCTGTTGCTCTTTCCGTCCCTTTACCTGCCGCCGGGTCTTCGGAGCCCATGCAGATCGGGGCACTTAGATCTCCTCTGTCGGCTGAAGTTAGGGAACACCGGAGAAAGAATGGTCTATGTTTCTACTGCGGAGGATCCGACCACTTACTCCGAGAATGTAGCAAAAAACCTACTAAGAAACAGGGAAACGCCAAAACCCGGTGACTGGAGGGTCCAGATGCCGGGTATTTCTTCAAGAGACCCCACAGGTTGCAGTCCTTATTGTCTTTCTGTTTCCCTGTCGTTCCCCGGTTCTGAGAAATGGGCCGTGATGATGGTCCTGGACTCAGGAGCCACGGGGAATTACGTGGATGCCGCCTATGCCCGGGAGTTGGGTCTGCCGGTTATGCACAAAACATGTCCTGAAGTGGTGAATTCGGTGGATGGCTCTTCCTTGGTCTCTGGGTTAGTGACGAAGCGAACTACTGACCTCACCATGATCACAGACTGCGGTCATCAAGAGGACATATACTTCGATCTCATCGCAGCACCACAGTTCAAGTTCGTTCTTGGCTTGCCATGGTTAAAGTTGCATAATCCCTCTGTGGATTGGCATTCTGGGGAGGTATGTTTTCCGTCAGAATACTGTGAAAGTAATTGCCTAACTATCAGCTCAGTGATCACCAGCCCTAGTCAGGCTCTTGCTGAAACCACCCGTACTGTGGGGGCAGTAGTCAACACTGTCCTTCCTATGGTGTACAGGGATTATCATGACGTATTCGAAGCGCGTGGGGCAGAGATACTTCCACCACACAGGCCCTATGATTGCCCTATTGAATTGATTCCTGGAGCCAAGATTCCGTCTGGGCGCATATATTCCCTAACCCCTCAAGAGGACGTGATTTTGAAGGAATATATTGACAAATCCTTGAGTACTGGCTTTATTCGTCCTTCTCGCTCACCTGCTGCCTCACCCATGTTCTTTGTCCCTAAGAAGGAGGGGGACTTGCGTCCTTGCATCGATTACCGTGCTTTAAATGCCGTCACGATCAGGAATCAATATCCGATACCTCTGATTTCAGTCTTATTGGACCAATTGGGTGCAGCTAAGGTATTCACTAAATTGGATCTGAGGGGGGCCTACAATCTCGTACGGATTCGCAAAGGCGACGAGTGGAAGACGGCCTTCAAAACCAAATATGGCCTCTTCGAATACTGCGTTATGCCCTTTGGCCTGTGTAACGCTCCAGCGACCTTTCAATACTTTATCAACAACGTATTTCATGACATGCTAGACCAGTATGTAGTCGTTTACTTAGACGACATCTTGATCTACTCTCCTTCAGTTGACACTCACGTCGTCCATGTATCTAACGTTTTGCAACGTTTAAGGGAGAACCATTTGTATGCCAAGTTGGACAAATGCAAGTTTCATGAAACCGAGGTGGAGTTCCTAGGCTATGACAGCACTAGCCGGGGAGTGCAGATGAGCCAGTCTAAGATTGCCGCGATATTGGAGTGGCCTTGTCCTAGTACCTTGAAGGCTCTGCAATCGTTTTTAGGCTTTGCGAATTTCTATCGGCGGTTTATCCAAGACTTCTCAGCCATTGCCTCTCCACTCACTAAACTAACCAGCACCAAATGTGTGTTTAAATGGAACAAGGACGCTCAACGGGCTTTTGAGACCTTAAAGTCTGCCTTTACCACTGCTCCCGTCCTTCAACATCCGGATCCGTCTTTGCCTTTCATTGTAGAAGCAGATGCGTCAGATGTTGCACTGGGAGCTATCCTGTCCCAGCTTTGCCCAGAGTCCACTGGTTTACATCCTGTTGCGTATCACTCCAGAAAACTCACCTCTTACGAGAGGAACTATACGATCACCGAACGGGAATTGTTAGCAGTGAGGGACGCCTTTATGGTGTGGAGACATCTTTTGGGGTCCTCCGAACCGGTTCGAGTGTTTACTGATCATCGAAACCTCTTGGCGCTGCAATCGGTGAAGTGTACCACGGCGCGTCATGCCAGGTGGCATGAATTCTTTGCCATGTTCAACTTCACTATTACCTATCGCCCCGGTTCCCTGAACTCGAAGGCGGATGCTCTTTCCCGCATCCATGGAGTCCCCGAACCATCCGAGCTTAAGGGCGCTCTTCTACTGCCCAATCAAGTGGTGTGTGGGTGTACCTTGCGCCCCTCTCTGAAAACAAGGATCCAAGACTGGGTGAGAACCAACCCCTCCGAGATTGCTGGCCTGGGATTGGAGATCATCCATACATTGCCTTATAAGAAGGATAAGATATATGTACCTGATTCCGACACAAGACACACAGCCATACAATGGTGTCACGATTCAGCGATAGCTGCACATCCATTTACTGGGAAAACTATTGACCTTTTGAGAAGGTGGTGCTGGTGGCCCTCCATGTCACGCGACGTTAGGGAATACATCGTTTCTTGTGCCACTTGTGCACAGTGCAAACATCAACCGGGCAAACCTGTGGGCCTACTTCAACCCATGCCTATACCAGAGAGACCTTGGCTTATGGTTTCTATGGATTTCGTAGTAGAGCTTCCAGTGGTCGACGGCTACGACACTATATGGGTGGTCGTGGACTATTTCACTAAATCAGCCTTGTTTGTACCCTGCCAGGGGATTCGTTCTGCTCTGGTGTTGGCGGAACTGTTCTTGAAGAACGTCTACCGAAGATTCGGTCTGCCCTCCATTCTCGTTACTGACCGGGGACCACAGTTCACTTCTCATTTTTGGAGAGCAGTGACTTCAACGTTGGGTATAGACGGCAGGTACTCCAGTGCTTACCATCCACAAACCGATGGGCAAACTGAGAGGCTTAATGCCACCATGGAGCAGTATCTACAATGTCTTACCCACCAACGCCAAGATACGTGGGTTTCCGTTCTTCCTCTGGCTGAGTTCGCCTACAATAACTCTATGCACACAGCGACTGGTGTTTCTCCGTATTTTGCCCTGTATGGCCAACACCCCCGTTCTTTGCCCAGTATTGCTGATTGGCCGTTACACAATCCGGCTGCCTCTGGTTGTCTTAGGAATCTATCCGATACCCACACTATGGTCAAGAATCAGCTGTTACTGGCCCAGTCTCGTACTAAGTCTTCTGCTGATGCACATCCCTCCCCGGCTCCTAGCTACCGACCGGGGATGAAGGTCTGGCTGTCCACAAGGAACCTACGTTTGACTGGTCGACGAGCCCTGTTGCCGCGGTGTGTGGGTCCCTACAGCATCCTGCAGGTTATTAACCCTGCTGCCCTCCGATTGGCCCTTCCTGCTAAATGGAAGGTACACCCGGTATTCCATGTCTCTCTAGTGAAACCATGCCACCCATCTACCAGACTACCTGCTCGTCCCCCGCCGGTTAAGGTGCGCGGTTTTGATGAATACGAGGTGGGTGCGATCTTGGATACCAAGGTTCGAAGGGGCAGGCGACTCTATCTGGTCGATTGGAAGGGCTATGGTCCCGAAGACCGTAAGTGGGAACCTGCGGTAAACATCCATGCTCCGGCCCTTCTGTCTCATTTCTGGTCTGCTCGGGGGGTGAGACCCCCTTTGAGGGAGGATACTGTCATGTACAGGCGTGCAAGCAGGGCTAAGCAACGGATGCATGGCCCTTTAAGAACACTACAACCAGGTGCTTGGAAGTTGGCATGGCAACGCTGGAGTCCTCTTGGCGTTTCCCACGGTCGACGCTGGAAGCCGCGGAACGCTGTCATGTGACCTCTCCTTCTTAGTCTCCTCCTTCACTTCGCATCGGTGCTTCTGATTGCGAGTGGTGTCCCCTCGTACCTAGCTCATTGTAGCCTGCTCCCTTGAATCCCGGTCTCTGTAACCCTTTCCCCCCCCCCCCCGTTTCCTCCTGTATACCTGATTGCCTCGTTTCCTCGACCCGGACCGTTACCTGGCCTTGATTTTGGACTGCTTGGTTCTTGTCTACTGCCTGCATCGTTCTTCGACCTTGGACTGCATACGGACTTCTAGCCTTCGCCCTTCTGTTGTGGTTGCTCTTCGTTTTTGTCTTCTGGATCCTCACCCACCTGGACTGCGTGTGGTCAATATTGTGGAACTTCTGAAACTTTCGAAATTTGGATTCTTGACCTTGGAACACTTGGAGTTTTGGATTGTTGAACTGTGGAACTTTTCGAACTTCCTTGCAACGCACTCTAACAAGTGTGCCCTAGGCGTCCTCGTGCCGGCAGAATAGGTGGTTGGGTTCTTCTTGGACTTTGCATCGTGGACTTCCGGAGTTCCTTCCCTTCCATGTCCCATCTGGTTCTCCCCGGTGTTGATCCGGATAAAACACGGTAAGCCATAGTCTCGTAGGGGAAAGGGGTGGTTATCAGAATTTGTGGAACGTATTGCAATTTGTCACTATTTTTCGGGTCTTGTTCAGAAGGGCGGTTGGTTATACTTTCTGTATTGTGTTAACTCCTCACTTGCAGATCCAACGCCTGTCCTCGACTACCCGTACCACCCATACTTCTGCATTTACAACTCCTGCGGCACGTGTCTACTTCTGGGTCATCTGGGTCTCATCAGGTATGCTTTCTTTCCTCTGATTGATCGCTCTGGCTGTCCATTTCTGGAGCCAGAGGGTTCCATCAGGTGGAAGAAGTCTTCGGCTACACGACGTGGGCAACTGGATTCTGACAAACCCCTTTCTGTGGGTGTCCAGCTAATGTCCCTTCCCCAGGGCTGTCTGCCCGTCTTTTACTGACTGCTAGCTGTTCTTGCTGCTCAGCCATGCATGCCTCCAGCATTTCTAA
This sequence comes from Ambystoma mexicanum, assembly GCF_040938575.1. Lineage (NCBI taxonomy): Eukaryota > Metazoa > Chordata > Amphibia > Caudata > Ambystomatidae > Ambystoma > Ambystoma mexicanum. The sequence goes on along the minus strand of NC_090922.1, from coordinate 411,751,972 downwards.
CCTTTGTGTCAAAGGTTGCACCCCCTGAGAGACAGCTTGTGTCAGGGAATCTCACAGTACCCTCTTGAAACTGAGGGACAATCAGTGTCTTGCCAGGAGGGCTCTTCCTCCCACTCTTGCTCACTCCACTCTGGTGTGGTGGATTGTGATTCTCTGGGGTGTGATGATTGAGCCATTGTGTAGTGTTAGCTGAGCTAACTTCTTGGGAGTCAGCTAATAATAGTGGCTCTGTAGCAGAGTTAGTGTCAGCTGAGCTCTGCACCTTTCTAACTGTGGTCTGTGTGAACTAATGCCAACGTTCACTGGTAAGTATAAAATAATATATATATATATATTTCTTTTCTCAAAAACGAACTGTAGAACACATCTCGATGCTCTGTTTTGCTATATTTTGTTGCAGAAACGAGCGTTGGAGAGCCTTGGAGGATGATGGGAAGATTCACAGGCTTCCGCGCCTCAGGGTTCTAAAGCCCTCCATGTTCGGCGGCGGAGATGCGAGCTGACTTGCCACACACACGCGGAGAGCGGGGCGGCTGCCTAAAGCGAGCAGCTTTGCTCGTGGCTCCGCCCCGCCCCTCCCCACTAAACTGCATGGATGAGCAAAACACCAGGAATACAGGTAATAATTATATCGCGGGCGCGCGCCTTATATAAATCACGTCAGTGTTTTGAAACGCTGCTAAAGTCAAGATAAACTGTTCAAGAAATACAAATCATTATAACAGCACTGATACAGTCAAACAACATTATAATAGCGCTGATACAGTCAAACAATCTATATAATCCTTTACCATGAAGGAAACCTGTTATAATATTAACATATTCATGAATCAAGTAAATGGGACTTATCTCTAATATGGCAGCAAAAAGAAAGAGGAATGGACCAAGAGGGGAGAGTGCTTATACCCCGACGTAGGCACTGATTGGTGGATGGATGGAGGTCAGGACTACAGAGGGCCTCAGGATCATGGGAATCATGGTCCCTGCAACTTTAGTTTAAATTTGTTGGGATTTTGAACTTGTAACTTATTGATTTGTTTTCCTAATGACATGCAAAGAAAAACTAAAACATAAAGTTAAAGTTTTGAAGTGCTGATATGGCAGTATTAAAGGAAGTTAAAACATACTGCGATCCTCCTGTCTTGTAAAAGAATTTCCCTTCTCTTTGCCTAGCCATCAACAGTAAGGGCTGTTGTAACCCTTTACCTTGGCTTGTTACAGTGGGCGATAGATGTCACACCTGTGACAATACACTGTTCACCAAACCTGTTGTTGTTTTGTATAGGTTTGCCTAGGTCAGGGGGCTAGTTTGGTTGAGCAGTATAAATACTTTTTTCCCCCCTTCCTCCCTGTTTGTGGGATGGTTCATCCAAAGCCTGGAATGGAATCCACCAAGTCCAGATTCTGGGACAGCATTTTGTCATACACTGATGAGAGGAGCTTCTCTTTTTTAGTGCTGTTTAACCTCTAGGCTAAATTATTTACTGTTACCACTCAGATTCTACTCTGTGACCTGGCCTGAAAGGCAAGTGTCTCTAACAAGGGGTTCAATTTGTTTTGATCCTAGATTGTTGTGTTTTGAGCGTAAGATTGGGTTCATTTTTGTCAGCCCTTGTTTTTATTTGCTTGAGGTGTTCCTCTTTGGTCCACATTGTCAACAGGTCTTTTTGCAATGTTTCTCTGTCCCCTGTTGTCCAATTTAGCAAATCTGAGTTGACACACCACTTTTATTTTGGTGGCACTCGGGTGTACCTTAATGTCACCAACAATGTTTTAGAACGTTTTTCCAGCTGCATAACTGTCCTAGGTTCTGGAATGTTTCATAATGGGTTGCAATTAATCCCATCCGAAACTAAAGCCATCTTGCTAGTATTTAAACACCTTCTTAGTTACCCCCTTCATCATCCACCTCCATCGCCTTTGCATAGATTGCTGACCTCTTATGCTTAAAAAGTCAGCAACCTAGAGATCCTCTGACAATCTGTCCTGGATAAGTGTGGGTGAATAAATGTGTCTGAACTCTGAATCACCTGAATTTTCACTGTATACTGTTGATCCAGGTGTATCATGGTGATTTGGGTTTGGCTGAACTTTTAAAGGGTTTAGGTGACAGTTTTGGCCAATAACAGTTTATGCTGATGAAATGCTGTGGTAAACACTGAGAAGAACAGGTTAGAAATGTTCCTGCCAGCACATATGCAAAGCAAACAAAGTTAATGGAATAGGTCAGAAGTTCAGAACCTTACCTGCCAGGGATGCTCTCAAAGAAAGCAAAGTGTCTACTTGACTGACGGGTTTGCACTTGGATATTTCTTAAATATAGAAGTGGTCGACAAGTGGCAGTCTGCAGTCGTGCTCAGTCTCGACTGGTTGTGTCCTGTGCTGACCTCACTGTTTCCTGTTGGTATTACCCAAATTGCCCCTTTACCCTAATTGACCTAATTATACTGGTCCTAATTGACCTTCTGCACAATTGACCTTTATATTATTTTAGTTATATATATTGGGTCGGTTTTGGATTATAAATAATATAAGGGGATTGGGTGGGGGGGTTGCAGTGTTTTTTGGACTGGGTAGGGAGTTCCAGGGGCTTTCCCCCCTGCATATATGTCCGAGGTCAATTGTGAAAAGGTCAATAAGTATACATCCTTCCTGTTTGCTGTCTACAGCGGCTTTGTTTTACAATTGTGCATTCAAATTCTTTAACTACACCTTTAAGTCCCAAGCTGAGACTGGGGACGCTGTGTGAGCAGACGAGGAGCTCCACCCCCCATTGCATCTTTAAAATCTTGCGGCTGCAAAGTGGTGGACAAGTGGCAGTCTGCAGTGCCTCCACAGCCACATCCCTATTTACTGCTTGAATGCAGCAATTTTTGCCTGGAGACTTGTAAGTACATTTAAGCTCTTCATCGTTGCCATTGTGGGGTCACCCTAAGTGGCAGGCCCTTGGTATGCGCCTTCCTCTGCTGCAACCACTTGCGTGTCCCAGTTTTTAGCCGAGAGTGGCTATCGGCGGAACTTAAGGGTGTATCGCGCTCTACCTGTATAGTTCTTGCAAGTGTGGTGTAGGGCATATGGCGGCACAGTTTGCCTTGGCCTAATCTTTGTGTATGGGCGTCGTACCGCCGGCTGGTGCGGATCCCTCTGCTAACCCAGCAAGATGATGGAGGCCCTTTTGACTTTGGGGGAGATCAGCGAGAGAGACCAGGACGAGTGCGGGAGGCTACTGCCCGATGGGCTTACACCGCGATAAATTGCTTCACCGTTTGTTGTTATTTTGGCTGAGGAGAGCCGGGTGAATAACACCAGTGGAGTTCCCACTAGGTCTCCTCCTAAAGATTCGACGGCCCCTAGGCCGGAGGGTCACCATATTGATGTCCGAGTACACATCAGAGCCTCAACAACCTTCTCTCTGAATATTCTCAAGAAAGACAACGGTGTGGGGGCGGGGATGGCGAGTAAATCTATGTGCACCGAATTGGACAAGTGGCAAGGAGTTGAAGGAGTCGCATCCCTTTCTGCTTTCCCCATGCTTACAATCACCAATACAAAGGGAGGGCTTCTGCGGGAGTTCAGAGTTTGGCCGTACAGTCGTCGGATGCAGTTTAAACGCTTAATAGCCCGATGGAGCACAGACCTCAATGGTTGACAAGCTTTCAGGGTCCCTATCATCAGACTCGAGGAAAGAGGTTTCGTCTACCAGAGTGTACAGGTTTGCGAAAGGGCCCACAAAGAGCATCACGAGAAAGCAAGACCAGCACACTTTGAAAAATTGTTGGCAGCCAAGAGGCCTGGCTACGAAAACCAGGCTTGCAGAGCTGCACTTCTGCTATCGAAAGACGAGTGATCCTGCCCTTTCATCGGTTTCGAGTCAAGCAAGTGGAGTGGCTCTACTTAGGGTGGATTCGCCCGGGGGAGTACTGCCAACAGAATGGAGTTGGTCAAAGGCAGTTGCCCTCGGAGCACTCCCACCGTGGTGGGTCAGGAGCAACAGAAGGGGGTTGTGTCGGTGGATACTGGCCTCCCGGGGGGCCCGTTAGTGGTAAGTCCACTTTTGAATAGAAGAGCCGTGCCATCTGAGGCCCAAACCCCCTCTGAAGCCAAAAAGAAGAAGTCGGACCAAATGGGACCAACAGGTCCCTCTATTGCCTCCCTTGCTTTAGTCACAGACAGTAAGTACAGTGACGCCTCTACTTTTTCCCTGACCATGGCCCAAACCTCATTAGAGAAATCGGTAAATCCTGCAATCTCTGATGAGGACTGTCAATCTGGAAAAGTGAATACCCTTGATTTGGATGATAGACGTATCTTGATGGCCGAAGGCCAACCGTCTTATGCACAGAATTATAGAAATACAGACTGCTATGCTTTACCAACAAGCGGCCATTTTAAACGTAGCAAGAATCGCCATTTTGCTTGTTAACCATTGCTCATTGCTTTCTGTCTAAACTGCTTTGCAGCTTGCAATTCTTGCGAATTCTGCTTACTCTGCTCAACTGTTAACATTGTTGACTGAATACGAAAGGGAAAGGCCGCGGGACTGAGGAGTTCATTGAAACTCCTCATGAGCAGCCCAGAAAGGAATGCCCACGCTCCCTCTCTGTAGCCTTGAGGGAGAGCTGCAGGGCATTTAATCATTTCACAGCTGCCAGCTAGTCTCGTATTGTGGTAGAATATGTTAGAATAAAGCAGCTAAAGGCTTGAATTATGCTCTTCTTACGGCCCCCCCTTCACAAAACCCTTTAGAGCGTGTCGGCTCCCAGGACACAAATAGCACCTCATAGATAGCAAAGCTTGGAATGTGACTCTTCCGCCGTGTGCAACTTGCTTCCAAGAACAGAAGCACCGTGTTCTGTTCAACAACTAGAAGATGCCTCCGCACTTTCTAAATTGCACATTGTTACTAGAATAGACATCGAAAGTGTCTTAATTGTCATACTCGTCGGAAATGTCCATCATCATCCTGAGTTCAAAGAAACTCAATAAAAGGGGGGTGTTAAACATGTCATAGCTGATTGTATGATATGCATTTTGTATATATGTAACTGATGTACGTAATTCGCTCTCTTGCGTCCCTCGAGGTCTAGAGAATGCACGTTGCGGGGCGTGAGACCACAGTTGGCCAATTGGGACTATTTTGCTTGCAATAAACCCTAGCATTGGGAATTTCAACCTCATGTCTGGCGCATCCTTTCATGTCGCAAGGGACCCCTAAGGGCCCCTTTCAAAATGGCGCCCGAATAGGGACCCTCCCCCACTTGCCCCTTCGTAGACGTTGTAACGGAGTAAAGGCGGAGAACGGCGGAGAACGGCGAGGACGATCGAGCCGGGATCAAGAGGTGTACGGGGCGCCCTGTAGAAGTGAGGAGAGATTCCTTCGCAGATCTGCACACATCTGATCCCTGATCGACGTACCGGGCCAGAGGGCAAAGGAGGCGAGGGTCCCGAAACGAGGCAAAAGCCAGAAAAGCGCAGATACGACGTTGGGAGGGGTTGCGTCAGGACACAGGTGACTTGTTTTATCAGGTGAGTCATTCCCCGATTCAACGAAACCCTGATTATTGGTAGAGTGTTGATTTTGCAAATTCAAACATCCAAAGTAAGGTTGGTTAACCAAGGGGAAGGTTAAAAACATGCCTGGAGTACTGTCCACTTTAGCGGGGCTTGAAAATGGCCAAAGTGCACCGCCAGGGGGAACGCCGGTTTATGACATGTATGCAAAATATGGTGTGGGTGCAGTAATATTTTGTGAAATTTGGCATAGGCAAACTAGAAAGCAACAGGACCATCAGTGGCCAATTAATGGTAGCTTTGAGATTGCGAGGATAGATAACTTAGAAAGGGTGTTGATAAGGGAAAAAGCGCGACCCGCAGCTTTTGAGACTATCAAAGATTGGAGGAGAGAAGCAATGCTCCGACTTAGTAGTAGAGAGAAGCATGCGCGTAGGCACAAATCGAAGCTTGAGGTAGCAGAAGAAAAGGAGGAGGAGGAGTGGACGGCAAGTCTAAGACGGGAAGGGAGACGTGAGCAAATGATCACAGAAGGAATATACCCGCAGCCGGAACTACACATAGCAGACGAATTAATGGAACATTTGTTAACCCATACGGGTCGAGGCCCAATACTAGGATCGAAACCAAACACGCCAGTAGTGACTGCGCAGGCCCAACCAGTAGCTCTCATACCCCCTCCCGCAGCCCAAGCACTTCCCTTCATGCAGCCCAAGCACTTCCCCTCATGCAAGCATTAACTCACGCCCCACCCACAGCTCGAGCCCTCCCACAAGCGCAGACTGCAGACGCGCAATTTCCCAGCACCCAGCAAGGCCCTTCACAGATGCCACCTGTGTCACTTGCCCCATCCGCACCTCCCACTCCAGAGACAGATTCAGCACCATCTGCCCCTCCCGAAGTCGAAATTGAGACCGGGGAGGCAAGAGGCGGGGCTGAAGGAACAGGATTTGGACGGGTAAATCGCAGCACGATCAGCAAAGAAAGAAAGGTTGAATTACAGCAAGAGGCAGAAATGTACATAGAAGGAAATGATGGGACGGCAGCATTGGCCTAATTATATGGGTACCGAAGAAGCAACGAGAGACAGGTAGTGTTGGAATACATGGGGACATTTTTGGTGGGAGAATGGAAAAAGTTACTTGGGAAATTACCGCCACAATGATTGTTAGATTTGAACCAATTAGCATGTTGTAGAATAAAAGATGAAGAAGTAAAGGAACATGTGAATGGACTTTTTGATCTTAAAAATGAGTTGGATAATGATTATGCTGAAATGTTTGCTGCACCTGGGCACAGGGGTTGGGATATTAGAAGAGATGGGAGAGGGACGGTAGAACCATACATACAGCGGAGACATTCAATGTCATCTGTACAGAGGGGCGACAAGCTGAAAGTATGTATACGGGAAACGATAAAGTGGATGTCGAATCCTAGTATCCCAACAATGGTCATACATGACATATTTGACGAATATCCCATGCCAATGAAAAGAAAGGCACTGCAATCGATGGCTGAACATTTAATAGACAAGGATATAAAAAACAATAAGGCTAGCCCACCCGAGATACTAGCGGTATACAAGGGAGCATTCGAGCGAAGTACAGGAGAAACGGGCCTATCACTGGACTTAGGAATACTATTGAACCTAAGAGAAGGGGGAGGGATCGTGAGTGGGGCATTTCCAATGAGAGAGGTTCCGCCCACATCTGTACCAAAAGTAGAGGTCCCTGCGACGGGTACAGTAGAAGCGCAGGTAGCACCATCCCATTTCATCGCCCAGTATGTGCATGTCCCCTTTTCCAGGCAAGAGGTGAATACTATAAAACAGACGATTCCCAATATAAGAAAGAATCCAGCAGGTTTCTACAAGGAAGTAGAGTCAACCCTGAGATCAGCAGTGCTTACTATGAGCTATATAGATATGATTTTCCCAGTCATATTGCCAGCAGATATATGGAAACAGATAAGGACGGTAGATGACGTGGGGGCTTTTGGCGCCACATGGGCAGAGTTACTATTGGAGGACAAAAATAAAAAAGTAGGGGAAAATCCGGGAAGCCGCATGGCAGATCTACCAGAACGGATAATGCGGAGATTGAGAGAAATAATTCCAGAAAAAGGATTCAGTGGGACAAATTAACTACATGTGTACAGGGCAAGGATGAGCCAGTAACGGATTATTTCAATAGATTTGAAGGAGTATTCACAGACTTCAGTGGGCAGGATGTGAGCACAGAGTCGGGGAAAAGGCTATTTGTTGATAAATATGTGAGGGGACTAATATTACCAATTCAAGATATGTTAATGGCGTCGGAAAGTGCCTGGGCAGCAAAACCGGTGAGTGAGATATTACACATAGCCCAATATTACGAGAACAGGGTAAATGTGGCGAAAGAAAGAGAGATGAAGGATAGAGTAAATTTAAAAACGAGGGTGTTACTGCAGCAGGTAATTGGATACAATAGAGGTAGAGGAAATGCACAAGGCAGGGGAAATGTGAATAATATGCACGGGGTGTCATTGGGATTAAATCAATGTGCGTACTGTAAAGAGGAAGGACACTGGCGAGCGCAATGCCCGCACCTACAGAATAGAGGTGGGTTTGGCCAGAGAAGGCCTCGTAAAATGGCCCAAGCAGAAATAGCATGAAGCAGCAGCAGGGATATACCAATGGAGGGAATCAAAACCAATCCCATGGTCAAAACCAAGCTCAACGGAACCAGGCATTGAACCAAAGTGTTCCGAACCAAAATCAGGGCGGGCAGGGTTAACAGAGAAATGATCAGAGTGGAGGACACCGAGGGGGAAATGGGAATATTTTTGATACACAGCCAAACACGTATTATAGCAGCAGCGGTGACTACACATCGGACGACGTGTTATTTTTGCAATAGGACAGCCCACGGCAGGGGTCGGAACCAATGTCTATTCCCGTGAATCAGAGAGGACCCTACGTAGAAATGAGAGTCGGAGGTAAGGAGCACCATTTCCTTGTAGATACAGGGGCACAAAAGTGTTCGATAGACCACCACTTGGTTCCGGAGATCCCACTGTCGGGGCAAAAGAGTGTTTCTGTAGGGTTCGCAGGTACACGAGTAATTAACCCCGTGTCCGAAGCTGTCCCAATTACAATAGGACCATTTACGGAACAGTGTCCATTTCTTCTGACAGAAAATTGTGGGGAGAACTTGCTAGGATTAAACTTGTTGAGAAAATTGGGGGCAGTTATACATTGTACGGCAGATGGGGTGTTCCTCACGATTTGGCCTCACGATGCACCGGTGACGGAATTTATGTCAAAAACGTTACCAGAAGAGCTAAGTAGAGTACCAACCTGTCTGTGGGCAATGCATGATAACGATGTAGGATGCTTGAAAATAGAGCCAGCAAAAATTATTTTGAAAGAAGGTGTTACATTACCACAAATTCCCCAGTATAAAATTTCTGTTGAAGGTGAGAAGGGGTTAAAGAGTATTGTTACTGACCTGGTGAGATTGGGGTGGTTGAAGAAATTGCAGGTAGCACGTGCAACAGCCCGATTCTTCCAGTTTACAAGAAAGGAGGCAATGAAGTACCATATTGTTTCATAATTGATCTGCGCGCATTGAACAAAGTGGTAGACCCACAATTCCCTTTGGTCCCAGATGTCACAACAATACTGACAATGATACCGGCCACTGCAGAATACTTTAGTGTAGTTGATTTGAAGAACGCGTTCTTTAGCATTCCAGTGGATAAAAGCAGTAGATATCTGTTCGCGTTCACTCTAGGAGGTCAATCATTCACATTCACACGCATTCCACAAGGATACACAGAAAGCCCAAGCATTTACAGCAGGGCACTAAAGGAACAGCTAGATATGCTAGAACTACCAACAGGTTGCGCACTCTTGCAGTACATAGATGACTTGTTACTAGCTGCTGACACAAAATAGATCTGCAAAGAAAGTACTATATTACTATTGACACACCTAGCGACCCATGGTCACAAGGCAAGTTTGAAGAAATTCCAGTGTAATCAAAAGGAGGTGTCTTATTTGGGTTACCTACTTTCGAAAGAAGGGAGAAGATTAACACCAGAACGCATAGAAAGTATTTCTAGTATGCCTATTCCAAAAACTCAAAAAGGAGTGAGAGCTGTAATAGGCATGGCCTCTTATTGTCGGCAGTGGATCAGTAATTTTGATTTGATTGTGAAGCCGATGATATAATTAACTAAAAAGGATGCAGTGATGCCTTTACAGTGGGATGAGGAATGTCAGAAAGCGTTTGAACAATTGAAAGTTGCATTATGTTCCGTGCCAGTTTTAGGCACACCAAACTACAAGAGAATATTTAGACTATTTGTGAGCGAGAGTGAAGGATGTGCATTGGCGGTTTTGACACAGGAACAAGGTGGAAGAAATAGGCCGTGCGGCTATTATTCTTCCGCGCTGGACCCTGAAGCGCGCGCACTACCACAATGTTTGCGATCTGTTGCAGCGGCTGCTGCGTCAGTGAAACAAATGGAAGGGGCATACTTTAATTCTGATGGTGCCACATGCCACAGACGTTCTCTTAAACAGAACACAGACGCAACACCTCACCTCTGCTAGACTAACAAGATATGAGCTCATCTTGTTTGCACCCCACATCCAAATTATGAGGTGTAGCGCATTGAATCCTGCAGAATTAATGCCACTGCCCAAATCAGAAATTGGTGACAACGAATCACCACCCCATGATTGTTTAATGGTCACTGAAGAAGAGACAAATGGAAGTGTTGATTTGAGCGACACCCCACAGAAAGAGCCAGATGGAGAGTTGTTTTGCGATGGCTCTTGTTTTAAATTACCTGATGGCACATCAACTGCCGCATATGCAATTACTACCCTAGAGAGTGTTTTAGAAAGCAGAAGAATCCCCTACAATTCGGCACAAGCCGTAGAAATAATAGCACTGACCCGAGCCTGTGAACTCTCTGAAAATTTGAATGTAAACATATATACTGACAGTCAGTATGCATTCAGGGTGGTTCATAACTTTGGTCGACTCTGGGCTGAGAGGGGTTTCTTGACATCACATGGGGCCAGGATTCAGCATGGGCCTTTGATTGTATGATTGTTGTCTGCACTCACGTTTCCAAAGCGCCTAGCTATAGTAAAATGCGAGGCGCATTAAAAAAGTAACATGTAAAGTGGGAGAGGGAAACGCATTTGCAGACAGGATTGCGAAACAAACAGCCACTGATTTGAGAAATAAAATGATGACAGTACAGACTGAAGAAGTACCTTGTATGATAGAGAATGGAGTTGCCACAGTCAAAGAAATGCAGGCTGAGGCCACGACCGAAGAGATTCAGGGGTGGGCTGAGGGCTCTGCTGAGTTAGATTTGGAAGGATGTGGGGTGGACAAAGAGACCAAGAACTGGATGTTGCCAAATTGTTACGTAACCGCAATGGTTACAATGGCGCATAGCCCTACCCACATTTGCGTGAAGAAGGTGGTACAGCATTTATCCACAGTATGGAAAAATGAGCACATAAAAAAGAATGCAGAAAGGCTAGTGCAGAATTGTATTACGTGCCTGCAACACAATGTAGGGAAGGGAACCGTGACTCCAGTAGGTAGTTTTGGCCCACCCTCTATGCCATTCGAGGTGATCCATTTTGATTTCATAGAAATGGAAAGGTGCCAGAACTACAAATATGTGTTAGTGGTGATTTGTGTATTTAGCAAGTGGGTGGAGGCATATCCTTTAAAAGACTGTACTGCCATGTCAACGGCAAAAGTAATGTTGAAGTAGTATTTCTCCCGGTTCGGGCTGCCCCGTGTCCTGTGGTCAGATAACGGCCCACACTTTGTGGGCGCAGTAGTACTACAGATCTGTGCAGGTCTGCAGATTGACAAGCGATTCCACAGCTCCAGGCATCCGAGTTCCGCCAGACTTGTTGAGAGACATAACGGTATCTTAAAGTCAAAGATAGCTAAAATCTGTGCTGGGAGCAAGTTGAGTTGGGTGGATTCATTACCCCTAGCGCTATTGTGCATGCGCACCTCTGTGCAGGCTAAAACTGGGCTCTCTCCCTATGAAATTATCATGGGGAGACCAGCAAATGTATGGTGCGCACCGCAGCCCAAAAGATTATGTGAGGTTGAGCATCCTGTGTTAAGCACGTACTGTGGCCTTTTAATGCAGAAGTTGTGTTTGATTCATCAGCAGGTGCAGGAGGCGTTACCAGTGCGATACACCAGACCGGGGCACGCGCTGGAGCCTGGAAGCTGGGTCCTGATTAAAAACTTTCAATGGGAGACGTCATTAGCACCCAGGTGGCACGGCCCCTACCAGGTATTTTTGGCGACACAGACGGCCATTCGAGTGGACGGTCGCAAGGCATGGATCCATGCGACACATGCCAAAAGATTCCCAGGACTGCTGACAACTTCTGACGACCAGAGAAAGGAAACGGTCTCGGAAACGATAGAAACTGTTGCCAGTCCACTGCCACAGCATCAGCCTGAGCGAGAAGTGAAAGTTGAAACAAAGCCTAAGCGAGAAGTGAAACTCGAAACAGAGCCTGAGGAGGCTGCCAGGAAGGGGAAAGGGCGAAAAGTGCCCCAACGTTGCTCAGCAGAAACAACATCACTGCCGAGCGACACAAACTCTGCATTGCAAACACGAGCAGAAACAAAGCGTGTACCCCTTTGGCGCCCACCAGCTTCTGCAAACGCACCAAGGCCAGAGAAAGAAACTACATCATTACCACGGCGCTCATCGCTACCCATCATTGTGCCACAGGCTGACACTGAGCCTGATACTGGAAGTGCAACGGCACTATTCACGGATCATACAATACCAGGAGTGAAACGGTATAATTTACGACCTCGATAGGCAAAGTGATCCACAGATCTTTGGTGCTTTTCTTTTGCCTTTGGTTCCACTCACGGACGGAGTAGGAACCAGGGGCGTAGAGGAGAGAAGTGTGAGAGTTGTGCAAGTCGGGCAATTCAAGACTCATGGCTAAAAGTACATGTGTCCTAAGCCAGAGCGGGACAAGCTGGATGCACATAGTACTCTGTCAATAAAGAACTGTTCAGAAATCGTCTGAGCAGTGGGAGAAAGAACAACTAATCTTGCTCAGACGGGATAAGTGATCTAGGCTGTGAAAGGGCTGGCAGAATTGAACTGTGACATTTTCATTGAACTTTTGGCATCAAGAACGAGGGACATTTGCGACGAACTTTGCCAGCAAGAAGAAGGACGATGAAGAACAAATCAAGACCGGTTTCAGCCTCCTCCTGCACCCCTGCTGAAAAGATGATAGTTTTAGAGACTGTACAATTAGGAAAAAAGCATGGTAAAAGGAATAAGGTACTGATTTGGACATTGGTCCTGTGTTCTCTAAGTATGGTAATACCAACAATAATAGCTATTACACTATGGTTCCTAGAGTCCGCGTACCCAATAGAAACACTTTTGCCAAAAGCAGCTACTGAAAGCCCGGTTCATGTAATCACTGGTACTTTGTCTCCAATGGAAGAAAGACATAGAGAAGGATATGGCAACAATACATTGTTGCTCATCATGAACATGACCAATTCGGTTTTAAAGAAAAAAGATTGCTGGGTTTGTGCCCATTTACCACAGCACGGTGGGAAAGGGATAGGCTGATATGTACAACCGTTATCATTGGTTCATTCATGTGAAGTATCGTTGAGTGCAATGTTCTTTGGGAAATGGAACAAGAGTAATACGGGTCAGCTAGATGAGACCAATATGAATGAATTTGAGGAAGTGATCGTGAGACCTGTGGGTTGTTCCATATTCCACAAAGCTTGCGTGTTTTCACCAGATCCCATGAGGAAAAATACACGAAAGACAACAAGACTAGATAGATTACATAGGCAGAATAGACCGACCCCGCAAGCAGAAGAAACATCACTAATGACATTTCGAATAAGGGATGAATGGAATAAGGATGCTGTGCCCCATGCCTATACAGTGGATTACAGCCCCAAAACTGCCCCACTAGGTTTAAAGAAAAAAGGTTCCTATAAAGTAGGAACGTCTAACAGCTGCCTGAACACAGTAGTTTTAAAGCACGAAATAGAACCCGTGTACGTAGGGGACCTTGTTTACTTTATATGTGGGGAAAAAGCATATCAATGGTTACCTAGGAACTGGGGAGGTACATGCTACCTAGGTCTACTGTTTCCAGGAGTGTTCCTCTTGGAAACTGCAGAAGTAGTGAGGCGATTAAAAGGTAGAACCCAAAGGAGTAGTGAAGATGGAATGATAGCAATGGATGTAGCCAAATCATTTATACCATTCTTGGCCCAAATAGAAAACTCCTATAACATAAGGAAACTGTCCAGAATACTAAAAAATACAATAGATACAACAACGGATATCTTATACAACATGACGTTGGAAGAAAAAGGAATTAGGCTAATGGCACTGCAAAACAGAATGGCTCTTGATATAATATTAGTTGATCGTGGGGGAGTTTCAAAACTTGTAAAAACTGCATGCTGTGTGTTTATAGATGATTACTCCCCTACGATATTTAAAGCAATCCGGAAATTACATGTCCTAAGTTCCACACTCTCTACTGAAGAAGGGGGTTGGGGGATAGGATCCTGGTTTTGGGGACTATTGCGGTCCTGGGGATGGAAGCTAATTTCGATACTAATGGTGGTACTTGGTATATTCATAACATGTTGCTGTTGCATACAATGCCTACCAATAGTTTGCACTGAGAGATGTACTAAGGGATGTATGCACATGGCTTCGAGAGGAAAACAAACCCATGGCCGAAATAACAGAGACACTGATGAAACAAAAACAGTAAAACAATTCATGGCTATAGACATTAATGATGAAGATGATGCTTATGATAGCATGAAAGGTTCAGACATAGATACCCCAGACTTATCCACATGGGAGGAGGATACAATGAATGAATAAGACATTTGGCATACGGCCAAAAGGAGGGTTTGTCAATCTGGAAAAGTGAATACCCTTCATTTGGAGGAGAGACGAATCTTGATGGCCAAAGGTCAACTGTCTTATGCACAGAATTATATAAATACAGACTGCTATGCTTGACCAACAAGCGGCCATTTTAAACGTAGCAAGAATCGCCATTTTGCTTGTTAACCATTGCTCATTGCTTTCTGTCTAAACTGCTTTGCAGCTTGCAATTCTTGCCAATTATGTTTACTCTGCTCAACTGTTAACATTGTTGTCTGAATATGAAAGGGCAAGGCAGCGGGACTGAGGAGTTCGTTGAAACTCCTCATGGCCGGCCCAGAAAGGAATGCCCACGCTCCCTCTCTAAAGCTGCAGGGCATTTCATAATTTCACAGCTGCCAGCCAGTCTCGTACTGTGGTAGAATATGTTAGAATAAAGCAGCTAAAGGCTTGAATTATGCTCTTCTTACGGCCCCCCTTCACAAAACCCTTTAGAGCGTGTCGGCTCCCAGGACACGAATAGCACCTCATAGATAGCAAAGCTTGGAATGTGACTCTTCCCCCGTGTGCAGCTTGCTTCCACGAACAGAAGCACCGTGTTCTGTTCAACAACTAGAAGATGCCTCCGCACTTTCTAAATTGCACATTGTTACTAGAATAGACATTGAAAAGTGTCATAATTGTCATACTTGTCGGAAATGTCCATCATCATCCCGAGTTCAAAGAAACTCAATAAAAGGGGGTGTTAAACATGTCATAGCTGATTGTATGATATGCATTTTGTATATATGTAACTGATGTACGTAATTCGCTCTCTTGCATCCCTCGAGGTCTAGAGAATACACTTTGCGGGGCGTGAGATCACAGTTGGCCAATTGTGACTATTTTGCTTGCAATAAACCCTAGCATTGGGAATTTCAACCTCGTGTCTGGCGCATCCTTTCGTGTATGGTTATTGCCTTGTTTCCATATCGCGAGGGACCCCTAAGGGCCCCTTTTAGGACCTTCTGTTGGACCTGGTAGCTGCTCAAATGGAAGATCAGGTCCTGTCTCAACCATCCATTGAAGCTGGGTTAATAGCAACCTTAACTTTGACCCTAGCGCCATGCATGAAACTCCATGAAACTATGAGCGATCACATTAGGGATCAAACCATTGATCAAGGGGTACCCTGTTGTACTCAACCTGTGGTGAAACAGCCAAATCTAAATGTTGATGTGAGGTCAAGGCAGCTAATAAGAAATGTATTACCATTATCCTCTTGCAATTAGGGCTAGTTCCCCTAAAGAGGGCGAAATTTGTCAAGTTCCCCAAAGGGGTGCTCAGGTGCTGAACACACCCTGTTGCTCCAATATTTCAATGGTGGATGACATGGAGAATCATATAAATGTGTCCACTAACATTTCTGAGGACGAAGACATCCAGAGTACTCTGTTGGAGCCCTTAGAGGGTGCCCTATGCCATATCTGGTCCACCAAAATGACGGGCATAGTTCCGGTGAGGGCGTACATCTGGACTCAAGCCAGCAGCGGGACCTTCCGCATGCTCACCCTAAAGGCCCACCCAGGAATGGTTTAACTAGGGTTCACTTTTGCCCAGAGGTGCTTAATGATCATAGCTTAGTTGAGATAACGGATACTGAGGAATTTACAGGGGGTGCCGTGAAGGAGGCCAAAATGGGCAAGGTAATGTTCACTTGTGATTCTCCATTTCAAACACTGGAAGATAAAAATCAAGCTTGCATGGACTCTAGAATTAACATTAACTCCACTAAAGGGGAACCTGTAATAAAAAGATCAATGTTTTGACAGGAGAAACCAACTCCAAATTCTGTTACTCATAGAAGGGAGTCAAACATTGGCTCTCATGGAAGGCAAAGTGAATTTGATGAGAGGTTCAGGCTGCCCTTCGAGTGAGAGTGTTTATTGTCAAGGACAACCTCATTTTGAATAGATTGAATGCAATGTGCCTCTTCCATACTATACCTGCTTTTAAACAAATTCAATCTAAAGGTCTGCTGTTCGTAGAATTCCCGGAGGAAGACAGACTTGATAAAATAACTTTGTATTTCTCTTCAACAACAAAGAAAGACATCCTCTTGAGAGGCAGTGAGAAATGACTACCCATGGGCTTTATGCTAAGAGACTATGATACGAAAATATCAGCCCGATGTAAACTCTCCCAGCGAGATCTTAGAGAGGGGCATCCCGGGGGTTGCCCGGAGAAAAGATCTCAAGGCCTTAATTCAGCAAACCGAAAGAAAATGATGGTTGACAGATTCTTGCCTAGGTCAAGAAGTATGAACTTGATAACCCGAAGAGCGCATTTTCTCAGGTCCAACAGCCATCAAAAATTTCAGCCAGTGCATGCCATAATTTGGACACAGAAGATTGGTGTTGGTTGGCTGGTGTCTTGGCAGCTGGAAACGCCTCAGAATAGTTCGGCGTAGGAAAGGGGGTGGCACTGACCCAAATCATCTGATACCCTGATTAGACTCTGCTGCTGGAATACACACGGCTTTATGCACCTGTTTGGAAAGGGTATTCCAAACGCATGCAAATTTGACATCGTCTACCTCCAGGAGACGTAGCTTAGACCCCCCCCTCTCTTGGCTGGCTTCACCATTTCTTTCAATCTGGCAGAAAAAGGCACAAATTGGAGGCCAAAGGCAGGTCTCCTGATAGCCCTAAAGCTGTCTAGGGGTTTTGAAGTAATTTCGTAAAATAAACCCCCTACCCCTGATTCAGGCCATAATAATTAAAGCCGATTCATCATCTAAGGGGCAAATTAAGAAGGTTTTGTTGATAAACCTTTATTTGAATGTGGCCTCTTCAAGGGGTAAGGGGTTCATGAGATCCGTACTATCACTGAACAACAAAGCAAGGGCCCTCCATCCCAACTTACAAATCCTCCTATACGGCGATCTGAACATATACTGCTTTGATGGAGCTTCAAACCTCATTGAGGATCGCACACCGTCAGCTTGCTCGAAAATGATCACTGGCCTTTTCTGGAGACAGGAATTGGCCCAGCGAAACATACATTTGGTACACGGGCATATTCCAGGGGGATCGCCCAGCCCAAGCAACATGGAAAGGGATCAAGATAGTAGTGATGGGAAGTTAGTCGCGCTCAAGTTACAACAAAAGGTCTTTCAGTGACCAGTAATTATTGTCCCAATATGAATGTTTCCAAAAGCAAATATTTAATCAATGAATATATTTATTCCAAAAGCTGGACAGCCGACACGTGTTTCGACCAGTGGGTCGTTTTCAAGGCTATATTACAAATATTGAAGAAAGATAATTACCCAAGCAGAATACATCATCCAATTATGTGCAAAAATAAAATTGACATCACAAGAATAAAGTTAAACAAGAAGAAATGAGTTAAGGTTAGATTACATAGGTCACCAAAATTGTTATTGCGAGAGTGAGCATCAATAATAATCAATAAACGCATACCACATTTCGATTGCAGAAGGGAGGATTCAAGCAAATGATGAACAGCGTTGATGGTTCAACAAAATAATAAATAAATAAAGGAGAAAAAAAGGGAAAATAAAAGAACCTATGTAAATGATGAAAATTAAAAATCCTAAGGCAGATATTGAGTTACTCATAAGTGCTTCCTAAATCATTTAATAGGGTATAAAATTGACCTTTAAAATCATACATATGAATGCAAAATATGTGTTTTGGATTTGGCCAAATGACCAAAAGACCAAAACCTGTGCCCGTCTAGGTTTGCCACCACAATTGCCCAATCCATTGTGCAATGAAGTGGGGATGACGAGATAGGTGCTGGTTGCCAGTTTATGTAAGTTACCGGGTATATATTCAGATGCATCAATGTCGCCCAAGATGGAAATCAAAGTTTCAATATAATAGTATATTCCTAAGAGTGTACCACTTCCTTGATGTGCAAAATGAAAGTGATGTCAAAAGGATGTGGACTTACCCAAATACTTGTTCTTGTGCAGCCAAGAGGAAGAAGGGCAATAAGACATAATGTGGAAATAGGATTTTCGATATAAATGACGGTATTGCATGCTCATAGTATACCTGAAGTGGATGTATTTCCGTGTTCCACAAGAGAACGAAAGCTGAGATCCTCGTAAGTGCATGAAAATCAAATCATGGGTTTGAAAGATATAACCCTGTATGGTTTCAACCTGACATCATTGGCTAACAAAAGATGTATTCCTAAAGCAAGAAATGTAACTTGTCCTAAATTAGGTGGCACGAGATGAGAAAAATCAAAAGTCAAATAGAGTTACTCGGTATGATATTAGTGCATCGCATAGCAGTTTGCTAGATTCGTAATTGTTTTTACATTCATCTATTCAGGGGTAACCTCAAATAGTTCAAACAGGTAAATATTAATTTCAATGAATTATCACATGCCTATCAGCGAAGAGAGTTTCAAAATGTTTAATGCCTCCATATTGAGAGCAATACTACACTTACCCCATAATCGGTAAAGCAAGAAGTAAAGGGACCAAATCCCTGCGATGCGCATTGAAAGATGGTGGATCAGGCTTCTTTCAATGCGCATCGCAGGCATTTGGCCCCTTTACTTCTTGCTTTACCGATTATCAGGTAGGTGTAGTTCTGCTTATAACTGTGCTCTTCTATTGCACCAATGCACATTGTAACACCTTTCAGTCATTTCAAGCATTTTGAAGTGCTATTTGCGGGCCCTGCTTATCAGCAATCGTGGATGGAATTTTGCAAGGATGACCCTTGGATGTTCTCTACTGAACAGAGTGTAATTCGTTATCTTATTTATAAGGCAAGTAACTCCAGGGCCTCCGGGCCCGACGGTATGACCAACTTGATGCTTAAGCAAGACCGTGAAAATTTGGCAAATACCTGTGGGAATGGTTCATAAACATCAAAGAGGCGAAAATATCCCAGCCTCTTGGACTTGTTCTATCATTGTCACGATCTCCCGATCTACAAGAAGGGTGATAGGGCCAATTCATGTATTTATGGGCCAACTGCCCTCTTGACCTGAATGAAACAACTTTGGATCACTCCTTCTTAAAGCCTTTATGAGGTGGGCGAAAGACCCGAGGCACTTAGACCCGTGGCAATCCGGGCTTATCAAGGGTCTGGGAACAACAGTGAATTTATTTGTTTTGAATATCTTAAAATCTAAAGCAAAAATGAAGACGGTTCAAGAATTGTTTGTTGCCTCAATTGATCTTGCCAAGGCATTCAATACTGTCGATAGAAGATTGCTCTGGGTAAAATTGAAATCATGGGGTGTCCTCTGGATTAAAGAGAAGCATTGCAACTACTACATGGAGACACTTCCTGCATGTTAGATTGGACAGAAAATGGCTCATGAGTGATGCAATACCAACATTTAATTGACTCAAACAAGGGTGCCCTTTGGCACCTGCTATTTTCAACCTCTTCCTTTCTGATGTTGATAGAGCGTTCAAGTCAATCAGATGCTTTCCACCTCACCTGGCAGGAATTCCTATCGGCCGACTACTCTATGCCGACGATTTGATTCTCCTTGATCAAACCCAGGTGGGCCTGCAAAGGTAGTTGTATGCTCTGCAGAGGTATGTAGATACAAATGGTTTAAAGATCAACGTAAAAAAAAATGAGAATCGTCATTTTTGGCTGCAAAAAAAGGAAAACCAATGCTGCACCTAAAGTCTGGCATATTAATGGAAAAAGATCCTTGAAGTGACTGAGCTAACATACTTGGGGCTATGCCTGAACGATAGTGCTGCAGATTTCCAAAGGGAAGTCACCTTGTGGAGCAAAACTAAGATCTTAGCTGCCCAAGCGAGCATAATCCAAAATCACAAATGTAAAGTCTCCTTGACCCCACTGATTGAGTTTTACTGCCTCAAAGTGGTGCCCATTCTGACGTATGGGGCAGAAGCTTCTTTTGCTCTATCAGCAGTAGTCTGGGGTCAATTGGAGGGTTTATTTTGCAGAACTGTCTTAAAACTGCCCAACTGCGTCCCAATTCAGGTCATCAGGGTCGAGTTGGGCCTAACTTCCCTTTATTCCTTCACAGTGTGGAAAACCATCTTTCTTCAGAAAATGTTGTGATCGGGACTTGGAAGGTGGCCTCGAAGCCATTGGAAAAGAATGTCAGGCACCTCAGACCACCTACTGATAACGTAGAGTTCAGCCTGTAGAGAGATTCTGGACGAGCTGGAGGAATGTGAAGATTCTTTATGGAACAATCCTGCTAAGGTCAAGAGAAAACTCTACGATCTAGACTGGATCCACTTGCTGGAGTTTATAGAAAAGGCAAAAATCTATGGCAACAACTTACGGGACATCAGAGCAAGGGGTGTGGTGCCGCCCTATATAACCAAATTCCCATGCAGTTATAGACGTGGCCAGTTTTTGAGGGTGAGGTTGAACCCATGTCCAACCAAAAGAAATTACTGAAGTGAGCAAAATTCCTGAACTGCGGAACTTTCAGTGTAGACTGTGCAATTGTAAATGTGAGACGCTCTTCCATCTAACCCTTTCATGCCTGGGGGTGAGGGGGCTGAGTTCAAAATGGCTAGACAAACTGTATCATTAGAAGATTGGTGGCCAATGCTGTTGTCAAGTAAACATGTTTCGGTAACATTAGCATTATTGGCCTTTCTAAAAGAAGTCTTTGACCTATTTTGTGAGAAGAAGTAGAGAATTCAAGCTGTTAACCATTGGGGGAGGGATTCTAGATACCTTCTTTAGTGTTTGGCGGAAATGGAGGTCTGGACCCAACTCGGGGGATGTAGTTCTTTTGTAGTGGGTAGAAAAGGTGGGTCGCACAATTCTTTTTTTTAATTATTTTGCTTAATGACTTGTGCTGTGAAGGTCCCTGGTGACTTCCCTGTATTTTATGTATCAATTTAGCTTCGTCTCCCTTTTTTTAATTTTTTTGTTTGTTTTATTTTTTGTTTCTTGGCTCTGTTGTTTCTTTTTATTCTCTTTTGTGTCCACTTTGTGTTTTTATTCTGTTGTATAGCTATAAGATTTTGTTAATGCTAATAAAATAAAATATAGACAACAAAATAACCCATTTGTTTGCCACTGACAAAATTGTAATCTTAAGAAACACTCAGTGACAAATTAATAATAAGTAATGCAGACAATGCACAGAAGATGATCTTTTGAAATAATGTCATTTTTTTTTTGTTGAAATATGCAGGTCACCTTATTACCGAAAGTGGCCTGCGTTTTCCAAGGGGGCTGGGCTGCAGTGAAAAAGCTGTGCTGGCTAGCCTCTTTGCATACATTAGTGTCAGGAGCATCTATGTCACTCCCTGCACTAATAGGCCTCTTCATGTAGATATCCTATGGGTGTTTTCCCAGGTACGCAGTTCAAAACATTGTAATCCCACCTGACTAAATACAATTCCTTTAAGTAACGTCAGAATCTAAATCATAATTGCTTGACCGGTGACTGCCTCTGCCTCGGATCTGCAGCTATGGACTCTCCCGATTATTAAATACATAATCCCAATAGTCCTCATGGAAGAAAACTCAGCAGGCTGAAATGTCATGCACCCCCAATGCATGGCTGACACTTCTCAAGCCTGAAAGGCTTTACAGGGTTCCTTTTCTGTTGTGAATTCCCTATATTCTAAAAGTATAGCTTCTATAATAAGACAGTGGGCCTCATTACAAGATTGGAGGTAATGAAAAAAGGAAGGCGTTATGGTAATACCGGCATCGTTAACGGGCCCGGGGCATTACGACCCAACAACCCGCTAATACCGGCATCGCCCGTACCATGCCCCAAAATACCGGCATGCGCGCGTACATGCGCCCCTCAGGGGAGTAAATATCGGGATGCCGGCAATAGGAGGAGATCACAACCCACGCGGACATGCAAATACCGGCATCCCAAAGGCGGTAATTAGGGGCTACACGATGGCACCCATACAGGCATCGTGGACCACCCACAAACAGCAATCAGCAATCAAGCCATCTGCCACAGGAGCACACAATCACCACAGGTGGAGTCAATGGAGCCTGGGCCAACACAAAAGGAGTACACCCACATACCACACACCCTCCACAGGTGGAGGCAATATAGACTGGCCCAGTACAAATGGAGCACACCCACACACCACCCCCCCTCCCCAGGTGGAGTTAATGAAGCCTGTCCAGTACAAAAGGAGTACACCTACACACCACACCCCTTCCCACACCAAAATGCTACCACTAGCTGTTGCAATCATGGCGCTGGAGGACATGCCTATACTGCTACAACTACAGCAACAACAGCAACTACAACAACAACTACAGCAGCAACAACAGGCAGCACAGAGGAGACACAGGAGGAGAAGGAGGGTGAGACAGGCCCATCAATTACCACCAGTGCAGCCAGCAGTGCCTTGTAGGCAGCCACCAATCCCTCGCATCAGACCCAGGCCATTCAACCTAACCCCTGAGCGGATCCACACCCTGTACCAGTTGGACCGGGACACCATCACCACCATAGTGGACATGATACACAACGACATTGCCAGCCTCATAGAAATACGCACTGCCATCCCCCCACTACTAAAGGTGGTGTCTCTGCTCCACTTCCTGGCCACAGGCACCTATCAACACACAGTGGGGCAGCTGCATGGCATTTCACAACCAACCACTATTTTCACGCATGCTGAACCAAGTGCTAGATGCCCTCCTGAAGCACGCAAGCACCCACATATCCCTACCACGGAGTGCCCAGGAGATAGCCAACACCAAAGTAGGCTTCTATGCACAATTGTGTTGGTGCCCTGGACTGCACCCATGTGTGAATTGGTAGTCCCCCATGCCATAGAGGCAGTGTACCGCAATCGCAAGCAATACCACTCCATCAATGTGCAAATGGTATGTGACTCCAACAAGATCATCACACATTGCTGTGCCTGATTTCCCGGACCAACACATGATGCCATGGTGCTACGCAACTCCACGCTCCCCCGTCACATGGAGAGACATGCTGGCCAGGGTGCCTGGCTGCTTGGTGAGTTGCCCAACTGGCCCATGGCAGTGCTTTGGGGTACTGATGTGTAGGGATGCATACTCCACCTGGATGGGAAAGGGGGGGTGCATACTCCACCTGGGTGGGAAAGGGGGGATGCATACTCCACCTTGGTGGCAATTGTCAGTGATTGGAGAATGCATGCAGAGCTAAACACTCCTGACCTGAGCCTCCCAAGCCGAACATGACACATCACTGGCACACATTTGACCAATTATGCATATCGATGACAACCAGTGAGAGTCACGAACAGGCCACCATGGGTATGTCAAGCAATGCATGACTGAATAGGATTGCAACTGTGCCAATGTGGCTAGTGTGACCATGCACAGTGTTGAATCCACAGCTTAAATGGGAGGCTAAACATTGTCATGCAACCACAGTACGTCTGCCTCAGCATGCATTATCACACCCTGCATCATCCAATGAACGCCATCCAGACTACCACACCTCATAGCAGTATAGTATGCATCTAGGGAACAATCTTGCATACGTACAGGGACATGTGCATTTCCACACCAAATAGCTGCGGCCATGACTGTGCTTCCTGAAGGTGGCAGCTCAGAGTGACACACACCTATTTGTATTTGCTTGCAGGTGATGGGGGATATCCCTTGAGGCCGTGGCTACTTACCCCTGTGCAGAACCCGCAGAACAGCCGTGAAGAGGAGTACAATCATGTGCAAACTCGTACCCGTGTTGTGATTGAGCAGACCTTTGGCTTGTTGAAGGCACGTTTCCGCTGCCTAAGCAGATCTGGTGGGGCACTCTTTATAGGCCTGAGAAGGTGGCAAAGATTACCGTGGCCTGTCTCATACTGCACAACATGTGCGTCCGGAAAAATGTACCACTGCCACCTGACAGTGACATGCATGAGGATGGAGACGGAGGTGAAGTAGCACCCCTGCCAGTTCGTGATGTACGGGATGGCCATGCAGTACACCAATCACAGATTCACGAATACTTCCGAACCACAGGGACTATGATAGACATGTGTCAGTGACACACTGGGTCCATGTGGACATGCACACAGGGAATGTTGGGAGTTGGGCACGGAATGGGTACACACCAAATACCAATGTCCAGCCATTATGTTGTTTCTCACAATGGGTGTATTGGATTAAACAGCATCAATGTGACAACCCCCTCAAACCCCAAGTGAACTCCCAAACCCCCCCAGTAAACTCCCAAACCCCCCCAATTAACTCCCAAACCCCCAATTAACTCCCAAACACCCCCAGTCAAATCCCAACCCCCCCAATTAACTCCCAAAACCCCCCAGTCAACTCCCAAAGCCTCCAATCAACTCCGCAAAATGCTCCCATTCACCCCCAATCATGTGTCCCACTCCCATTGTCCGGCCACACTACTTGCAGGACTTTTCGCTGTCCGGGGGCAGCATTTTGGCGTGCCTTGCACTCCTTCTGGTGGGACGCACGGGGCTGGTGGGGACTGAGGAAGCAGGTGTGGTGGCTGAAGAGGAGTCAGTGGCAGGGTCCATGGCTGTTGCAAGGCGTGGCCACTGCATGTGGAGCAGTATGGACGTAAGTACCTGTGTCACTGCCCCCAGGCAGTCCCTCATTAGCACTGCCCACGCATTCATTGCGGCTGTGTTGGCATTGATAGCAGCAGTGGTCCCCGCAATGGCAGTGGTGATTTCCCGCCTGGTGTCCTCGCCATCTGCCATGTACTGCCGCAGAATCTCCAACATGGACTCCTGTTGGGCCTCCACCCTCACCAGGCGTGACTCGAAGGTGTTGGTGGGAGCAGGAGTGGTGGGTGCTGCACTCACGGGGCCTTCTTCTTCGGTGCTGTCCTCCGGGAAGGGGCTTAGGTCCGAGTCATGGAGGCAGGGATCAGCACTGCTGTGGGTGGTTGAGTGCTCAATTTGGGGCACGGGAGTGGACACGGGGCTTTGGGTGGGTGGACATGTCACTACAGTGGCTTCCCCCTGGTCCACATTCTCCTCAAAGTCGTCCTCAGTGGCAGCCAGTGCTTGTAGGCACTCCCCTTCATCTGGTGTGGGTGTGGGCTGCTGGGTCTCAAGTGTGTCAGGCACACTGGCAGCAAGTGGTGTTGGCTGTGTCTCGGATTGGTCAGGCACACTGGCTCTGGGTGTGGCGTGCTTGGCTGCCACAGAGGTGGTAGTTGTGGGTGCCCTTTACTTTGGGTGGGACGTGGATGCCCTCACGGTGGTGTCTTCGCTGGCATCTTCGCTAGCGGTGCCTGGGGGTCAAAAGAGATGCAGGGCATCAGTGATGGTGTTACATGCCAGAAGCATACTATGGTGCTGTTCATTATTCATTTAACCATGCATTCATGTCTTGCAGGTGTGTCACACAGGGTAGTCTGAGGGGGCTTTTTGGGATTCGCTGCATGACAGGTGGCATGCAATTATATTGGGGTTTGTGTGATGTATTACATGGGCACGGTCCATGTTTGTTGGCTGTGTGTTGGTTATGGGATTGGCACTCAGCATGCATTTGTGTCTGGCAGGGTTTGGGCCACCATCTAGACTTGTATGTGTCCATGTGGGTGTTGGGATATGCATGCCTTGCCTAGACTCTCTTCCACATCACTTGTGCTACGTCATGGTTTCCCCTACTGGGATCTGCAGGGTCACTCACCTCCTTCTGGTGATGATGCCGCACCCGTCTCCATCTCCCCAAATCCCTCGATGGTCGCTGAACTGATGAAGGAGCTTGCAGTCTCCTCCCAGGTGGTCATTTGTACAGGAGAGTGGGCACCCCCTCCTGTGGCCATGGCCTCCCTCCTGTTGCTTGCCATGATGTTACGCAACGGCAAGCAGAGGTCATCCCACCGCTTCCTGCAGTCCTTCAAACTGCGTGGGGTGGTTCCTACGGCCGACACCTTGCGGGCTACCTCCTGCCAGATGTCCTTTTTCTGCTGCTGCACCTCACACTTCAGGCTGTGTGATTTTATGATGTCTGCGTGTGCAGCAAGTGCTTCAGCTAACATATTTAGCTCTGCGTTGGAAAAGCGCTGTTTCCGCAGCCGGGGGTGGTCTTCCTGGTTGCTTTGGACATTATTGAAGGATTGGCACAGAGCTCTCCAGGAATCAACTGGTGGGTTTGGAGGATTGCAATGGATTGTGTTTTTAAAGATGGCAGCCGGCCCATTTCCCATTCCGACGCGATGACGTTATTTCCGGGTCCGGGATTACGAGCCCGGTATTAGCATGATGGTATTACCGGGTCGGTATTTAGGGGTTCCTCCTAGGTGGTGGCGATATTTGCGGGTCCCGTGATGGTGCTATCGGGAGGTTGGAGGGCATTTTGCGGCATGCCGGTATGGCCATTACTGGCATTGGGGTTCGCGCATGCTCGCGTGCCCGTAATCACCCGCTGTTAGCGGGGTCATACGAGCACGGACCCGCTCGTTCCGCCATGCCGGTAATGACCCCGTTTTTACTGTGCTACTCGTAATGAGGCCCAATGTGTCAACCAATAAATGATGAAATGCAGACCCAGGCATGCCTGACATGTGACTGACTCTGCTGGACTGACATGCATTCTTACAATTGGAATTGACTAATTTGTTCATCTTTGTAAGGATGAAAGGCTGAGTTTTTCCTAACCAGATTCAAACTGGGGACGTATAAATTACATATATTAGGTGTGTTAATCTACTGATATTTACTTACTGCTCAGTTTATTATGCTGTGCTACTTATAAAACATTCACAGTTGCAAAGGTCACCATTTCCTCTCACAAACATCCCCATCGAACCCTCTCTTTACCTTATCTTTTCTCACACTTCGTGAAGCATACCAAGTTATTTTGGTGAATGTTTACCCATGTATCAGCTCAAATTTCTCCCAAACCTCCCTCACTAGGTGATTTGCGAGAGCCTATGGATCACATTTGAGAAAGTTCTCCCAGGCTTAGTCCTGGGCTTGTATCAACCAGTTAGGGAAGTGGCCCGAACTTTGTTTTTCAGACTTCAGCTTCTATACCATACTCTTCATATCTTCCTATAGTAGAGCATGTGGTGGTGGTTGGAGCTCTAGTCAGTTTTGAGTTGGACTATGCAAATGTCTTGGATGTTGAGATTTTACCAATTGTAACAGTAACAATATGTTCTAAACACAGCACTATAGCTGATTGTGTGGCTTACAAGGACACATTCAATCTCTGCCATTAAATGGTCACTACATGGTTACCTGTCTGGTATACAGTATTATGCAAGATCTAATGTTTCCTCATTAAATGTATTCATGGACTTACTCCCCTCCAACTGATACTTTACTGTCTCCCTGATACTTTACTGCCTCCTGGGGCGGCAGCACCTCCTGCAACTTCCCCCTGAACTATGGCGTTCCCCAGGGCTCCGTACTCAGACCTTTCCTTTTCTCTCTCTATACCTCCGTTCTCGCCCCCATCATCTCTTCTTTCAGCATTTCCCACCACATCTATGCGGATGATACCCAACTCTTTCTCTCCTTCTCTTACTTCACCTCTGACTTCCACCACACTCTCTCTCTTCCTGCCTTACAGCCATAAAAAATTGGATGTCATCCCATTTTCTTTCCCTCAATAGTGACAAGACTGAAGTGCTTTTCTTCCCTCCTACCACTCTCTCACCTTCCCTTCCTCCCTTCATCCAGTCTCCCCATCTTGACCCATGCCCTCTTCCTTGGCCTCCACATTGGCTCCTCTCTCTCCTTCTCCAACCACATCTCTCTAACCTCTCGTGCCTGCCGGCAGCACCTCTTCAACATCTGCAAGATCCACTCCTCCCTCACCTTTCATGCTTCTAAACTCCTAATCTCCTCTCTTATTTTCTCCTGTCTCTTCTACTGCTCCTCTCTTCTCTTTGGACTCCCTGTCTGCCACCTGACTCCCCTAAAATCCATCTACCACTCTTCTATCCACACTTTGTCTTCTTAGCCCTTGGAACTCTATTTCTACCTCACTCTCTCAACTCGGCTGGCTCACCTTCCTCTCACAATTGAAATTTCAATTCCTCTGCCTTGTCTACAAATCCTTCCATGACCTCACACCCCCCTCTCTTTCCTCCCTCCTCTCATTTTTACTCTCCCTCCCGCTCTCTCCGCTCAGCTCATCTCTACCTTCTAACTGTACCCCCTGCCTCCTTCCAACTCTTGGCCCCCCTCCTCTGGAACACCCTACCTCTCTCTATCCGCTCCTCCCCCACGTACTCATCTTTCCGCTCCTCCCTGAAGGTCCTTCTTCTTCACTCCCCCCAACTCTCCTTCCCTATCTCACTCCCCCTCATACCCCTGCCCCATTCCCCCCAGATGACCTCAAATTGGATACTTCAACCACCATAGTGAGTAGGATGTCACCTGCTGGTTCCCCCCCTTCCCCACCTAACCCCCCTCCCTCCTCTGAGTAAATTGTTCTAAATACTATACCACTGGTTTGTTTCATGTTGTAAATGATGCTTCATTCATTACTGTACCTGTTGTTATTCTGTAAAGCGCTTTGGTGTAAAGCGCTATATAAACTCAATAAACATAAACATAACTTTTTGCTCGCAGTATGGACTACTTTTGAATATTCCCGAGTTCAGTTCTGTCACAGGAAGCCTTATGTTTTGTTATGTAATATTATGTTATCTTGACTTGTAAAGCGCAGCATTCACCCGGAGGCATTTTGGCGCTAGCCCAACAGATAATGGCCAGGGAAAGCGGAACCTAACATTTCGAATAAAAAGGTGTTCAAAGCACGGCAGAAGGATGGGTGATTATCAGTTTCCCGCCATCTCAGTGGAGGAGAATTCTATGCTTTCGCTGCCACCACAGAGAAAGCACATCCACCTATATGACAATACATTACCCAAGGGACTTGGATATTCAAAGAGAATTGAGATTGAAGTGCTCTATGTGGGACATAAGGACAGCACTTATTTTGAATATATTCACCCCCTTGCTTTTAGAAGGCTGAATGCACAATGCACAAGTACTTACACAGCACACGCTTCTCAACGGGAAGCTAGTTTAGCTGGCAAAGAATTGGTGTCATGTGTGTGCCGAAAGCAGAGTGCAACACCACTCTTGCTGCCATATTCCGTAGCAACTGAAGGCAGTGAATTAAATATGCAGGCTGGCTAAGTAGAGTGTGTTGCAATAATCAATACCACTCATCACCAACGAGGACACCACAGGGACATGAAAACTGAATATAAGGTAAAACATTACAAAAAGTCATTAACTTATAATGGTCAGTTTGGCAGATGGAAGTCACCTGATCATTCGAGAGTGAGGCCGAAATATTTATGCCCAGATCTTTCACTTTAGTAAGAGGAAGAGGGAAAGGCCCACGAATAGAAGACCAAAAATTCCAAAAGATAGGGGATGAGTCGAACCTGCAACCAATACCTCTGTCTTTTCACCGCTCATCTTTAACCATTTCTCGGCCATCCAACCTCCCTTAATAATTCACATACTCAGCAGGAAGTTCCAAGGGTTTTTATTGAAGTCCAGCCTAAGGTCTTTTGACATATCATTGAATATACTTCCGGACATAGAGGTAGATGGCACAACCCAATACACCCGCTTGAGAAATGGGATTTGGGAAGTGACACTAGGGCCATCCCTGTTACTAACGCGGACATCCATACTCCCAGGTTAGTGCTACTGATTGGTGACCCCTACTGTCTAGGAGCTGACTGAGCTAAGTGATAATTTTCCTAAATGCAGGCTCACCCTTAGGTATTTTCCCATCTTCCCAAGGGTAGTGTTGTAATGGGGATTGGGGCATGCCTTGCAATAACTTGGTGGGATTGAGCTGGTCTCACACATTCACACCAGCACCCTATGCTTCTACTCTATCTACTTCTTCTCCCCTGACTCCTTCCCACTAAACTTCTCTTCTGTCACTCTGATGTTTCACTCTTCCTCTCTCCTTTCTCCACAATGTGTGGTTCAAGCAGGCCCTGGGTGGGGTCTCTATGGCCATGTCCATGTTTAGAGCTATACCATTGCTCCATTGTTGCAGTTGTACTAGGGCACGGCGGCCTCGGTTGCCAGATTCGGAATGGAATTGTGGGGCTATTCTAATGTTAGTGCGGTTTAGATACCGCAGAACCATTTTCTTAGGAAAGTGCTGGGTTTGCCAGCTAATGCTCCAAATACCAGAGTGCATGCAGAATTGGGCTGTGCACCGATTGGGGATGTGGTTTCCCTGCAGCCAATATTCCACTGGCTTGGGCTGTGGGGAATGAGAGAGCTATACTTACCCACAAATGGATTATCTCCAAGAGTGACAAGGACTTGGGGGGCAGGGTCCCATGGCTGTCTCATATTAAGGAACAGCTGATGGCGATTCATTTTATGCATCTGTACTCGCCTTGTAGTATGCTCTCTCTTTTTATGAGTTTGTGAGTCTGAACAGAGAGAGTATGGAAATACTGAAACCGAAGAATGGCGGGCTAATGACAATCATGTCCCCGGATGTTCAGCGCTATTAGTTGTGGGGGGAGTTCCCTGCGGATCGCATACTCTTATCTAGGGCACGGTTTAATTGTATACTTCTACTGGCAGTGGTGGCAGACTGATCCGGGGGATGCAGACCGGTCTTGCCCTGTGTGTGAGGTGCCTTACGAAGACTTGGCCCACCTGGTTTTTTTTTGTCCTGTTTATGTGTGGACTAGGGGATTGTTGATACGACCCTTACTGCAGGAATTGGGCTCTGTACAATACATGCCTGTCCTAATATATTTGCTGTGGGTGGACTCACCGCGTGTGGGCTGGTCTTTGCTCTCATATTTGAAATCAGCACTTTATCTTTGGAAACGATTGCAAAATAGAGCTCTTTGAAAGGAGATTATGCACAACTGTTAACAATCTGTGTCCTGAGTCTCATTTTAGTTGTTACTCTAGTGATGTTTTATGTAGCATTTCACTGTGTCATAACTGAACATTTTTTTTTTCATTTTGCATTGTTTTTATGGATTGTATTGTGCATATCCGAAATAAACATGATGTTTTATCTCCTAGCTTTCCTACCACTCTTACCACTCCACTACTACCCCACTGCTACTACTCCTCCTCTCAAAACTCCTCCTCCTCCCCAGTACTACTCCTTGACCATTACTACTTTTACTACTATGACTCTACTCTTCCTCTCCTTCCACTACTACTCCCCTTCTTTTACTACAATTTCCTACCTCCAACTCCACTACACAAACACCTGCCTTTTATCCAGTATCATTCAATTCACATCTTACCCTTGCACTCACGAGGACAATACCTTACCTTATAAACACCTCCAAACTCTGCCACTCCTTCCTTCCTCCTGATGGTTTCTTGGTCCTCCTCCTCCTCCTTCTCGACTGCTGACCTTACCTGCGTAACCCACATTTCCTATTTGCTGTCCCATGCTTAAATGTCACTCCCTTTTGCCTGATTGACCATGTTATCCTAGCCAATCCTGATCTATCTTCCCCTTTCTGGAGGTGTATGTGCAAAGGAAAAATGTACATGGGGGCTAAGCCCCAACCTGGAGGTAATACATTTAAACACAGGCATTAAATAGGGGGCTAAGCCCCTCCCACTTTCCCCATGTGGGTTCACTTTGTAACACAGAAATTGGCTGCCCGGAACAGGAAATGTTTGAGCTTGTGCCATGGGGTCTTGTAGACACGGCCCTACAGGTAATGTCTGGTGTGATGAGGGCTTGAATCCCTCCACAGTCTCTGGTGGTATTTGTGGCTTCCTGTGGCTGTGGAGGCTCACTGCTGATCCTCAGCACTGCTACTTGGCTTTGTTGGCTGCTGTCTGCAGACTTTCTAACAGTACTCATTCTCTGCTCCTTCTATGCCAGTAATATAATTGGGGAGTCGGATGAACTTCTTTCTAATTGCCGTGTCACGGTCTCTTTCACACTGGGTCTCATACGTTTCTGCTCTGTAACATTTTTGTTCCACTACCTCTTCCCTGCAACGAGAAGATAACGGCTGGTGAGCATCTTGGGGTAGATGTACGTGTGAGACAAAAATGTAATGCCAAAATATAAACTGGCACAAGGGAGATAGGTGAGCGCAGGGGCCTTAGGGCCAGGACTGGCTCTGGACTGTTTTGTGGTGAGCCTCCCCCTGCCCCTCTTACCAAGGCAAGGATACTGACAATTCATAGCATTCGTTTCATGATCCCGCCCGAAAAAAATTCCTAAAAACCTATTTGTTTTGTTGAATCGTAGATCTCATATTGGTTGACTTGATTATTATTGAACCTCTTTGGCCTAGATGCAGTTCGCTCTGTCTGGTAGCACACTATCAAATCAAAGAAAAAGAGAAATCTAAACAATGCAGTGGCCCTCACTTCTAGACATATTTATTCTGGTGGATCTGTGAGTCATGCAACCATGACATTAACATATCAACAGGTTTATGGAGGGACCCCAACTCCTATTTCTAAAGCAGGTGCAGCTCACAGTGTTAAAGAATTGAAACCCCTAGACCAAGGAGTTCATAGTAATGGGTTCCCCTTCCTTGACATCTTCTCTCTCAGACTTCACCTTCTCCCTCACCCTGTCTGCAGTCTGAATCGTTTATACATCTGCGAGACAGCTTTCAGTACACTATGGTATCTCATGCAATCTGGTGCAGTACTGCACTCTGCTGGGAATCATTCTATACGAGTATCGAATGAACTGACCACAAGGGGTGATGCCACTGTCCTGCAGGAGAAAGGACAAGATTAATCATTATAGAGTCAAAATCACTGAGAAAAAATAAAAACGATTTAGAAAGACTGCTCTGAGACCAGTCAGAGCAGTCTTTCTAAATCTAACTATTACACCGCTGTCGCACACAAGTGCACACAAGTGCATGCAGGGGCGGGTAGGGGAAGACGGAAATTGGCTGTCATGTGAGTTTGGATGTTGTGGGTTAGTGTGGAGGGGAGGGGGCTGGGGAGAAGGTGTGTGTTTCTTCGTGTGTTATTGTGTATATTTATGTGTGTGTGTGGGGGGGCGGGGTTTGTTAGGGATTGTTAGTGTGGGGAGAGTGCAGGATTAAAGTAGGGGTTCCGAGGGTGAAACCCTAATTTCTGAGTATTAAAGGCTGCACCAAATCGGCTGGGGAAAACAAAAATGTCTTTTCTGTGTGTGGCCTCACATGGAACCAACGATGAAACCTCTGCACGCAGGGATGCAGCCTGAAGGGGAAAACACACGAGCGAAAGATAAGCAAGCTCAAGTGCTGCTCCTAGTCCCAATGGGAACATGGATTTACATGTACACAGCAAATAACTCCCCATCCCCAACCTCGGCATAAACCGTTCTGATAGTCTACTGACCCCCTGGTATGGATGGCTCTTTCTGTGTGGATTTCCCTGCTTTTACCCTGGAACTTGAGATTAAATATTGAAACTTGGTGAGTGTTGGAGATTTTAATCTCCCAGCAAATGGAACAAATGTATGTCTGGAAGGAAGGTTTCTGTCCTTGATGTCTGATCTTGCTCTCCCTCGGCTGACTGGGGAGCCTACCCATCAAATGGGAAATATCCTGGATTTTGTCTGTGCCCCAGGCTGTCCACTATTGTCTCTTCTCCCAGTCCATTAGTGTGGCCTGACCACCTTTTGGTACCTTTCTCTAGCCTCCAGCTGCATCCCATCTTACCTGCAGTTAAACCCGCTATCGCCAAAGGTAGCTGGCATAGGGTTGCAAACCATGAGTTAGTGGCTTCCCTCCGATCTCAGAGTGATCAGGCTGTCTATTGCTCCTTGCCAGCACTTGCATGCTTTCTTTTCTGTAGCTGCTGATTTTCTGGCTCCTCTTAGGCTTTGCAAACAAAAACCTATCCTTCTGAGCCTTGGTTCTCTGATGAACTCAGGGCTGGTAAGCTGTTATGTAGGAAAGCGGAGAGGAAGTGGCAAGCAAATTATCTTGCTGAGGACAAAGCCGCGTTTCGCTGTACTCTGATACTTTATTAGAGGGCAATTCTATCTGCAAAAAATCCTTCTTTAGTCAGAAGGTGGAAAATGCTGTTAATCAACCTAGGGCTCTGTTTGAATTGGTTCAGTCTCTCTCTTCCCCAACAAAAGTTGTACGTCAAGCAGTACCTTCTCAGGATCTTTGTGACTCTCTTTCCTCCTCCTTTCTCACTAAGATATCAGCAACACGGCTGGTCAGTCTGCGGCTGCGCCTAGTTCTCATTCATTACCTGCAACAAACTCTTATTTGGTCTCCGTTTCCCACCTTTGCTGAGCAAGACATTCTCAGGGATATTCAGCAGCTAAAATCAACATCACCGACCAATTCTATTCCTGTGGCTCTTCTCACGGAAATCTCAAGCGACTTGATCTCCCAAATTACTGCAGCAGTAAATGCGTCGTTCTGTGATGGATGCATCCTAAACACTCTGAAACATGCTCTTGTGATACCTCTACTCAAGAAACCATCTTTAGATTCTGCAGTGCTTGCCAGTTATCGCCCAATTTCTCTCCTCCCCTTCCTTATGAAGGTGTTGGAGGCTGTTGTATCCTCTCTGCTTTCCTCTTTTCTGGAATCCTCTGTTTTTTTACTCTTTTCAGTCAGATTTTCGGCTTGGAATGGGTGGGGCACAGAGTCAGTCCTGAACTCTGTGCTGGATGACCTGTCCCGCCTGGGGGATCAGGGTGGTGTCTGAGCAGTATTATTGTTATATCTATCTGCTGCTTTCGACATGGTTGATCATCCCACCTTGATCTCCCGGCTTTCTGCAGCTGGTCTGTCTGTGGGGCGAAGTTCATGTATGGTTCTCTGCCTTCTTGGCCAATCGTTCCCAGTCGGTCTCTCTTCTTCCTTTCCGCTCCAAACTAGTGCTGCTATAGTGTGGGCTCCTGCAGGGTTTCGTGCTATCACCTATACTGTTTAATATTTACATCAGGCCACTTCTCCATCTCATTCTATCCCATGGCTTTAGGTACTATTCCTATGCCGATGACGCACAGATCTTGGTACGTTTGGATCTTACTCAATCTGATACTGCGGCACAGTTTAGGAGTTGCCTTAGAGACCTGGGCTCTTTGATGGGAGCAAATTGGCTAAAATTAAAAAGAAATACAACGGAGGTTGTGGGAACCTCCAGCCCTCTCTTTTTCTGAACAGCTGATTTTGGCCCATTTCTCTTGGCCCGTTCCCCCTACTGTCTTCCTTGGTAAATAATTTGGAGGTAAAATCTCTCTGTGAATGGGCAAGTTGCGGCTGTCTGCAAGGCCGGGCACTTTAAATTGAAAATCTTGCATACAATCCTTCCGGCTAAATTTTGAGCGCCGGTAGTTGCAGCCCTTGTTCTTAGCGTGGGTGACTACTGTGATTCGCTTTACTTTGGTCAACAATGCTATCTTATAAATCGTCTTCAGATGCTCCAAAATGCTGCTGCCAGATCCATCCATCACCCCCCCCCCCGTTTGGAGCACATATGTCTCCTCTGCTTGAACAGCTTCACTGTCAGAAGTGGATTCTCTTCAAATCTGTGTGAATTGTCCAACGCGCCTTCTACAAATCTGGGGCAGAATATCTTCAAGCAAAGTTTCCTCAGTATGTTCCTGCTCGGTCCCTTTGTTCTCAGTCGGCCTTAATGGTTTCAGTTCCTTGGGACAGACTATCCCGCATGGGCGGTCGAGCATTCTCAGTGGCAGCCGCTAAGGCTTGGAATGCTCTGCCTTACTCATTGCAATCTATTTCTTAAAACCTTATTGTTGTAGCCTGTGTGCCAAATTGCTGTTTCTCTCAGGGGGTTAGCACCAAGATGCGTTTGGGCGAACTTGCACTCTATAAATTTAAATAACATAACAAACATAACATAACTCATTAAACGTTGTTCCATGTTGATCAATGTACACCATGCTTTTCAGAGGTCATGCATGCCTTACTGAGCAGTGCCATGTGACTGTTTAATGTAAAAGTGCAGAGGTATAATTTCTAATCATCCCTCTGCACAATGATGACTCGGGTAAAGTTCGGTCAAGTTCCCAATGTTGGACTCTGCCGAAAAACCTCAAGCTTGGACCATGTGTTCTGCAGACCAAGTTATCATGTTCAGAAGGTCAGCCATAAGCCCCAGGAGCACTTCAGCCGGCATCTAATCATTTCAAATTACAATGCTGAACAAGGCTGAAATGAGAGTTCCGAGCACCAGAAAATGCGGAACAGACCACAATTAAACGAGGCACCAAGAGGAAGGACCCAGTGGGTTCCCTCCCCCCCAATCTGAAGGTTTTACTGTGGCCAATTACGGCGAAACTCGAAGACGTCTGTACAACATGCAATTTCACAAGCTGTCTGCTTTCCTTCATCATGTTAAAGAGCAGCAAGAGATGCCAAGCAACAGTGGTCGTGCCTGTTGAATTGGTACGTTGCATCGCGCAATCTTACCTCCTCAATAAAATTCTACAAATTATTCTTCATGTGGGAGCAGACTTGTTATTGGGCATTTCTGTTCAGTTGAGTGTGTTTTTGAAAAACAACGAACATTGGGAACGTTAAATTATCTAACAGAGCCGGGAAGATCATGCTCAGTGAATACGTGCCAAATAAAACAGCTTTTTGGCTTATGGAAGTTAGATTTGTTATGAAACAATGTTCACACACACATTAGCCACGCCACAGAGGAACCAGAATGACATTTAGCATATGTGAGAACTGACTGTCTCGGGATTGTTTGAGGGGAGTGGTTGAAAAGAATTGTAAATCCTCTCACTTTCCAGGTCTGTCATTTTGTTTTACAAAGTAATGGGCGTGCTATTTCACTCTTTTCCAACTTCTCCGCTGCTGTTCCCCTGTCGTTCAAAGAAAGACTGGCATGTGGTCATTGAAAGCAGATCCAGGCTTCCATCCCATTCTCTCCTGATAATTCCCCTGCTTATTGTAACATCTGAAATGCAAACGCTGTTGCTGTCTTAGTTTCACCTTGCTCGAACGCCGCAACTTAATCTGTATGCCTTCCCTAGAACGTGTCTAATTATTTTACAGCATTGAACAGTATTGTCTGTGACAGGCGAGTCAAGGTCTTAAAAAAATAAGAAACAGTCCCTTTGATATATTCATGAGTCAATTCCGGCCATATCTTCCTTCTTCATCATTTGCTGAGGAAACGTAATATGTAATGTAATAGTCAATTACACTGTGCTCCTTCCCACCACCGCCTCCCTGTTCTGTTAAGTATGCATTGTGCCCTGCCCTCCAAGCCTTGGGCAGCCAGAGCTGGGTTGCTGAGGGAACATGAAACTGGCATTGAAAAAGATGTGGTCCAACCTATGCCTGATATCCCATTCCATTCTGCATCTGATGTTCTAGTACTCCCTCCTCCTGATTTCCTACACCAACCGCCTCCAGCAGACTTTATTTCTTTTATATTTCTTATTTGATTGTTTTATAGCACTGACCTGGATCGAAAGCAAAGGAGCACTGTTCCGGATCTGGGTAGCCAGCATGTGGGCAGTCGACTTTTAACACTGCTGTGGTACTGTGAGTTGCGCTGTATCCTCTTGTCTGTGCATGCATCAGGATTAATCAATGGACATGTATTGTTGTTAATGTTAATGTTAAAGGATATTTGTACCGCGCACTATCACCACTGAAGTGGTCTCATGGCAGTCTGGTGGATCTGAAACAAAAAGGGGGTCGCTTAGTGCGTGTTAGTAGGACAACGTTTGGAGAAGAGCAAGGGAGCTGTGAAGTACTGTTGGCAGCTTCAGTTCGTTTAACACCGTTTGTTAAGCTTATTGGTGCAGTATTCGGTTCTGAGTCCATCGTGTGCTGTTTTGTGGTGGTCTGTTGCAGTGTGGTCAAGTGCGTGCGGGCTGCTGCGGTTTTAAGAGATGTGGTTGTGCTTGGTTAGAGTGTGAGAGGTGTGAGGAGTGGTGAGGTTTTTCGACATTTTGTGGGGTACGTTAGTAGCCTTGTTGTTAGGAGAAATGCACACTCCTATTGTGTTTCTTTAGGGATTTCGAGAAGGTTGTCTTCCTTTCAGTGAATACATTTCAGCATGATTAGGCTATCACATCTCTCTGTCATTATGCTAAGTTAGCTAGTCTTTGTGTTTCTCTCTTTGTATTTGGCCACCCCCTATATCCCAGTTTGTGGTTGCTGCAACCTAGTCCTTTCCGATCGATTTACATGTGACCTATGTCCGTACCCTATGCCCTTTCTGAGTGGGTAAGGTTGGTGGTATTGCCATTGCGTTAGGCATGTTTGCTATTGTTCTGTGTCCCCATGGGGATGTCCCTCGCGTTCTGTTCCACCTAACATCGTCTTTCTTGTTGTTGTGAGATTATGCCTTAGTCGGTCCTTGGTGTAGTCTGTATCATCATATGTTCTGTCAGTATGTTCTTTTGTGTTCCCTGTTTGATTGTTTCAGTTGTTTCCGTTTGGTTCTGAGGTGTTGAAGAGCCAAGTTTAAGAAGTTTTCTAAATTTTAAATGGTCTTCTGTGTTTCTCATTTCTTTCGCGAGGTTGTTCCAGGTCTTTGCGGCTAGGTGGGAGAAAGAGGAGCCTCCTAGTGAAAAGTCACATTTTGAGAGCTTTGCGAAATGGCTAATTGTAGGACATTCTGAGCTGATACATGGATGGCGTTCAAGAGGGTCAAAGTTTGACAAGCGAAGGATTGTTGCATTTACTCTATTTGCAGGCGAGCTGTGATTTGAGCCAGTTGGTCGATTTGCTGTGT
This sequence comes from Ambystoma mexicanum, assembly GCF_040938575.1. Taxonomy (NCBI): domain Eukaryota; kingdom Metazoa; phylum Chordata; class Amphibia; order Caudata; family Ambystomatidae; genus Ambystoma; species Ambystoma mexicanum. The sequence continues at coordinate 411,712,857 of NC_090922.1, read as the reverse complement.
GGGAAGTGTGTGCCACCAGATATGTGGAGTTTAGCCGCCAGGTATGCTAGTGTGCTACTCTTGACAGTATTGTAGATGATTCATGCAGTTTTGATCAGAATCCTGGGCTGGAGGCGAATCCAGTGTAGTTTTTGTGGGAGAGGGGTGACCTGGCCACATTTCTTTGTACCTGTTTATGAGGAGTTGTTGTGCTTCAGGTGAGCACAACGATGAAGAACTGTTAGAGTTATGCAGTTCTGAGCCCATGACCTCAGCTCCAACAGAAGATAATAGCTGTAATGCTGTTCAAAATAAAAAAAAAACTGCACAGTGGAAATCGAACACTGAGCTTGCAGAAAAAAGTGCAATTCTGCTGAATTGTTTAATGATGAAGGCCAGAATGATTTCATCCAAGTAGAAGATAGGTTTGATTGAGGTGTGTATGTTTAGGAGGCCCAGGGTAGATGGAGGGGAGATAATTCAGTCCAGAAGGGCAATGTGCATGCTGGGTTGCACGTTGGCTAAAGCTGGGAGGAAGTTGATTCAATGATCAGCCCGATTTTCTCTATTTCCTCAAATAAAAATATGTTGATTCTGTCACATTTTTCCTGAGTTGCTGCACGTTCGATTGAGGGCTTGGTACAATGCTTTACTTTTTGAAAAGGTCGTCACTCCTGTTAGAGGCTGCTGTGATGGTGGTGGACTAGTAAGGAGCTTTGGCCTCAGTGATCAAAATCCTATGGTTGGCACAGAGAGGTTAAAGTTCTGTGAGATCTCTACAGTTATGATCTTTGTGCGACCATTTCTCTAGGCGTCTGAACGATCATTTGTTGGAGGTGAGCTCAGTGGTGTCCTATGTCTAGGATGTTACCTTTGTTGTGCGTGGGGCAGAACATTATTTGCTTAAGGTCCAAGGATCTGGTCTGTGCGATTAGCTCACTTTGAGTGTGGTTGTCATTGTGAGACTCTGAGATGTTAAAATCTCCCAGAAAGGCATTATTAGTGTCTGCTACTTCAGAGAAAAGCAAACTTGAGATGTCTTCAATAAAAGAGTCACTCCTGTGAGGTGGTCTGTAAATGGGGTACAAGGTGCTGGATTTGATGTGTGATAAAGGGAACCCGAAGATGAGTGATTTAAATGAGCTTGATATGGAAGAGGGGATGAGTGAGCCAATCGCTCTTGTGCATGATTGCCAATCGGCTTCTTGCCCTTCCGGGCAGGTTGGCATGTTTGCAGAAGCTAAGGGTTTAGGAGGATATCAAAAACATGGGGGGAAGGATAGAGGAAACTATGTTTTGATGATGATGAGGGAATCAATGTGGTTATATGAGATGAGGTTGGCAATCTCATGTTTGAGCAACTGCTGAGGCAACATTGATCAGCATGAAGGTGCGTGTGCACATGGACCGTGTGTGACGGATGCAGGAAAGTTGGATGTTGATGAGGTTCACTACTAGGGAAGCTTTGCCCGGGCTGCCAAGGGCCCTTGGTCATTTGATCCATTGCATGGGAGAGAAAAGGCTGTGGAGGGAGGAGACACACAGCAATGTATTTGGTGAGTAATTGCCTAGCAAATACTTTGTATGTGAAGTGTGAGTAGTGATTCCTACCCTTTGCAATATCATGGCTGAATATGCACACACAGGCCCTGTCCTTTCCCTCTTACATCCTTAACTAACAATGCCTGGCTTGAAGGACACTGAGGGCTGGTCACAGAAGTCGTTGCTTCCAAGGTGGGTGGAGCTAGGGGCATGGCCACAGGAAGGTGGGAAGAATCCTCAGAGCAGGCAGCAGCAAGGTTTGGGGAACTGCTGCTCTACTATGTGTCTGGGGAATGAAGACGTCCATCCTCCTCTTGATATTCTGCACTAGCCTTCTCATGATAACTGCCAATGTACTCCTGATTTTCTGCACAACCCTCCTCCTAATGATTTCTGACCACTTAACCTTTTTTTCAGAGTCTTTTCTCCCTCTTGTCTTCCTCACAACTGGTGGTGTTTGGTTTCCTTCCCCCGTCCCCCCGTCACCATGTCACTTGCATTAATTATACTCAACCAATACATTGTCTGGTTTAATTTACCTTGTTTTGTGTTGAATGATATGTTACATTTAATTTATATCAGCCTCAGAGGAAGAGTAAGGACTGCTCCAAACACGTGTCAGGCTGCATTTGTTCTTATTAAATAATCCTGCAACTAAAGCAGTTTCCGCAACTTCTTTGGTGGCACAGTGAGGCTGGAACAAGTGTTAAATTGTGTTTTGTATATGCTTTGGTGCGGTCTGTCAACTTGGATTCCTTATTCACATCTGTTTATGCATGTGTAATGGCGCTCACTGACCTTAGTGGGGCTGCATCTGTAGAAGGAGCACTGGTGAGAGTCGCAAGTCCATCCAAATGATCACATCAATTTGTGGGAAGGGTGGACTCTATTTTTCTCCAAACGCCTCAGGGAGGGTGTAAACTTCACCTTGCCATTGCAATGTCTTTAAAGGTCTGGTTGTATTTTTATGTGACATGTAGCTCTGCCCTGAACACTGACAACAGCTAAGTGATGATGACAGGGGATCCTACCCACTCTGCTTCTGGGTCCTTCATCCACTAGCTTGGAGAGAACCCAGCCCTATTGGCCTCCCCATTAGATGTACCCAGAGTAAGGCAGGGGGCTTCATCACACAACCAATGGGTATGATCTGAGGGGTCTCATTGGGACGGTTTATTAACAATGTATTACTTCACTGGGCAGTTATAGAGTAGAATGTTGGAATTAGGCAGTTTCAGACATAGCAAAGAATACTTCAACTCCCAGAGACGGTTCAAAGGTTTTTATTGATTTATTCAGTAGGGCGCTACTGGCATCCCTCCATTTTCTTGTCTAGAAGTAGCATTTTCCACACTAACCAAGGCGTGCCTAGTCCCTGGGTTAATATGTAGAGGTTATTGACCCTTACTGCCTATTTTCTAGGATCACTGGACGGGGTAACCTAATGACAATGGCCTTCTCTATCTAGAATTCATCAGGAATGTTCTAAAATAGCCCTACACTAACACTACTGTTAGTAGCTACCAGAGTTCACGGTATGTGTCTTTTCTTCCTCTTATGCGCTGTTGGTCCTCTCCCTATTGCTGCATAATAGTCTCCTTTCCTTACTCTCCCGGTCCCAACTCCACCTACATTCCCTCCTTCTACTCCCTGCATGTTCTTACTCTGTCCCTCTCATGTCTCTCGATCCTTCACTACTTGCCTCCATCTTTCAATGTTACTAATCCCTCTTCCCCACTACTACTCACTCCAACATATCACTATTTTCACCTACACACTAATACTCCCTCCTCCACACTATGACTCCCTAGTCCAAACTACTAGTCCTTTCTCCACACCACTACTCCCTCCTACACACTACTCCTTCCTCCTCTGCCCTACTACTCCCTTCTCCACACTACTACTCCCTTCTCCACACTACTACTCCCTTCTCCAAAGCATTACTACTCTCCACACAAGTGACACTCCGATCTCATAATCACTTCCCAATCATTCCTGACACTCCCTCTAACAGTCTCACTCACTAGCCTTGCATGCACACTTACCACTTAGTGCCACTTGGTCTCACCAACCAATACCTCAACTGATCTCAAAATCACCTCCACACTCCAATCAATCATCGTTCCTTCTGCTGGTCTCTTGGTCTGCAACCACATCCTCCTCTGACAGCACTTGAGAAACCCACAACTTCATGCTTCCTGTTGCCCTTTCGTATCCTCCTACTCATGCTCTGATTGGTTTGCTGAAATTGGCCTGTCTGTGTATGTCGTCCCCATAACGGGAGGGGCTACAATCACAGGAGGTACAAAGAGCGGGTTAAGCCCTACCCCTTTTCTCCACACTGGCTGTACTCCTGCAACATTGTTCGCTTACGCTGCAAAGTGTCTAAGTTTGTGTTAGGGTTCTGTGGCATGGGTCCACCCAAGGTAAGTGAAGTCTCGTTGAGCGATTGCGCCTCCACTTTAAAACCCTTGGAATGTTTAAGGTGGCTGCAGCAGTTTTTCTTCCCTGGGCCCCGAGGCTGCGGAGCAATGTGTAGCATCAACAAAAGCTTCATAGGGTTCTCTCTATCCACGTTGGATCTGTAAAGCAGATCACGTTGGGCGCTGATGGGCTGCTGTCCTGAAAATAGTCTCTCTGTCTGGTTGATGCTTTTCTGACAGGTCTAGAAAAAGAATCGAGAACTTGGCCTGCGTTTTTATCAAGAGCTATGGGGATGATGGTACTGCAAAAGTAAAGACAGGTACTTGTTGAGGGGAGAGCAACTGGGTCCATATCCACTGCCACTGCCCCCCTCTATGGTAGGACTGTCTCTGGTCAATCACTAAAGAAGCACCTTTTTAGATTTGCCTTGCAGTGGGCAAAGTATTGTATTTGTGACAAAGTGTGTTCCTTGTGCTACTGGAGATTCCCGGTCAGCTACACTTTTTAGTACACTTTTTTGTTTGTCTTTCCCCTGTGCTACTTGGAATAAAAGGACACATAACACATGTGAGTATCGTAAAGGCCAGTGCATACATCTAATAAGCATGGCAAAATTCTTGTTTTTGCTAAGAACCATGTGTGATTAGCTCTTGTTCTTCCCTTCTCTGTGACCCTCATGTCTCCTTCCTGCACATCTCTTCCCAGCAACCAACCTGCTGGTGATGTTTAATGCCACCTGTTCATCCTCCCTCTTGCCTCACTCTCATTATTTCATTTGATGGTCTTGCATGTTAGTTTTTCCCCAATCGGCTGTAAAATGACATTTAGAGGGAACCGCACAAAGAAAGGAGTAAAAAGATTCAATACAGCAGTTTTTCTCATCATTCATATAAGCGGATATCTGAAGCCAACTAATATAGGAGAGCACAACCTCATCTTGATCGGACCACAATTGCCCCTCACCTAAAGGATTGAGCGCCTAGAGCCCACTACTGAGGAAGAGATCACTCCAGTCTAGAGGGTATGACTACATCCTGCCACTTTAAGAGAAAACCTGTTACCTGTAATGGATTTCTGCAACAGCCTTTTATGGTGGCAGAACACTCCATAAGTAAAGAGAGACACATGCTCAATCGCAGTTCTTTAGCAGTGCACCCACTCACCTACAGGAGGTAAGCACAGCAGCCTATTACTTTAAGAGTGCCCCTCACATCGTTGAGAGCGCCACAGCAGCCTTGCACTCTAAATACCTACCCTGTCACCTACAGAAAATAACCACTTCAAATGATGACAGTGGGTGAACACCAATCACTAATGGCAGCCCACCACTAGAGGCCATTACTGTAACAATGCATTCACCACTTGGAAGAGGTAATCCGTAACAACTGCTTCCCTGTACATATGTGACATTTTTCTTCTTCTCAAAGACCATCTCACTTCATAACCTTTTCTCTCTGTTGTCCCTTTCTACCACTTATCTGACCTCTGCCTTTATTCATCTGTGTGTTTGAAAACTGTTATGTGGAGGATACAACAGATCATACAACAGACAGGGATGTTTAAAAACTGTGGCGAACAGTAGAAGTGAAACTAGAGGTTAACATTTCAAGGGGTTTCATTAACTAAAAAAAGGAAAAGGCCTGTAATTGTCAAAACCAAAAAGTAGTCCTCAGTCCAAATGCATTCCACTATCTGACCCTGCCACTTTAGAAAAACAACATAAAGATGAGCAGAGCCGTAGCATCCCAGCTCTTGCTTCGTCCAGCCAATGTTAGTTGTATCCATCCCAAAGTACTGGTAATGGGACAACCTGTCCATTCGTAACAGTTCACAAACAAAGTTTAAAACTCTCTTTTTAATTTCCTCAGAAAAATGTGCATGTGTTTGTATAAACCAAATGTCTCAAGTTCTTCAAGGGGAGGGGTTACACCTTTAGTCCATTTCCATCAACTTGGACTTTTTCGTTCCATTGGTATTGTGCCTTGCATAGATTGATTGAACCCTTGAGGTTCCCTTCTGGTAACAATGTCTCTCAAATCTTTACGGCTCTCTGTGCCCATTTGGTCCTCTGGACTACTTTTTCCACTCTTTGTGTAATTCCGCTCGCCTCCCTCCACCCTGGGCAACTCTAGCACCTTCTCTCCCTTCGGATCTTCTCCAGCGGAATGGCACATCTCTGGTGTTCTCCTTTTCTTGCCCGTCTCAACAGTCTCTGTGATCCTCACAATGAGAGTGGAGGATTCTTTCCTCTGTTGTTCCCTGGTCTCGATGTTGGTTCTCAGGCTCTAGACCCACCATGGCTGCAGCGTGGTCACACCACCAGGTAAGATGGTTTGTCTCCTTTCTGTCTTCTCAGTTTCTGTTTTCATCATAATCAGAGTGAAGGGTTCATTCCTCCTCTGTGCCTTGGTCTCGGTGGCGCTTCTCTGCCCCCAGGCACACCATCGCTGAAGAGTGGTCATGACACCAGGTTCTTCCATTCTCTGTTTCCATTCCAGCAATATAGCCCTTCTCGGTGATGGTCTTCCATCGTCTTGCTTCTTCAGTTCCCCATGCTACCACTGGCTCTGCAGTGCAGCACGGCTCCACCCCTCCAGGACGTATGCATGTCAGAAACTCGCCTCTGCGTAGGATTCTCCCTCCTCCATTCAAGAGTCCTCGGCCTTTATTCTCGCCACGTTACTTTGAAGGCGTGTGTTGTTTTTCATCAGCTGCTGAGTTCAAGGGGATTCTAGTATTACCTTGAGCCAACAATCTGGGAATAGTGTCAAAAGGGTTGGAATGAAAAACAGAAGTAACAGCAGACCTTCTACTCCCTTATATTCAGAGAAAGTATACCTCATAGTGAGTTCCTTATCGGAATGGGAGTCCTTGTCCCCTAGAGCAAAGTAACTCCCAGTGAGGTCCTGATTTCCCAGACCCCTAGGCAGGGTCTTGCTCAACATGCTCAACTACCTAGCATCACAGGGGATGGCTCCCCCTAAGGGGGAAGTAATTCCCCAAATTCATCCTCACACCTTGATACATTCTATACAGGAATGGCTAGAAGGAATAATTATTGGAGTGGGAGATCAATTAAATAAAAGTCATTCTCAGGTCATAGTGTCATCCAATCCAATCACGTGAAGGGTCTATGCTTAGAGGACCTTATATCCTGATTCCACTGTTCAGTCACTATTACTATCCTCCTAAATCCATGTCATCCACACAAAGAAAAACATAATTGAATTGAAAACATTCATGCCCTTAGGTGGCTTTAAAAGTGCACAAGCACACATTTTTGCTTGACCTTGGCCGATCATCCCAACATGTGAGTAGTTTCTTGGGACTCTGAGCCACGATGCACTCATACATTGGCAATGCAAACCCAATTAGACCCTTGCTTTAAGGGTCTTCTGCTGTTCTTTTCCGAGGCAAGACCTAGCAATTTTCTTATCTTGCTCTAGGGGTATCCATGTGCTCTTCCCGGAGCATGCCCCTGCAATTTTTCCCTCTTGCACAAGAGGGCTTTTGGATAGGATTGTACCCCCACCCCCCAAACTGGGTATTTGTTAGGCATTCAGTACTTTCAAACCCCAGGCATAAGGTTGTGTTTTTGTGTTTGAGGCTACAAAAGACTCTGATTAGTCTCTAGCATATTGCAGAATTGTTTTGTTAGATCAGCTACCTTTGCAGCTACCACCAGTATCAAGGTTTTAGCCCCAAGCAGGTTATTCCGTTGATCTTTCTTTTTAAAGCCTTGCTACTGGAATCCCCCCTGCTTGAGCAGATTCATAAACTAAACTCAATGTGGGTTCTTGTTTTCTCATATATACAATCTTCTTTGGACCTGTACCAGATACTGATTTTTTTGGGGGGTTTCCTTCTATCCTTATACCATTGTGAATGGAAAACTGAAGAGCACGTCCCTTCACTTCTCAACCATTCTTCTCCTGATGAAACTTTTCTTCAGTGGATGGCTACAGATGGTAGGGAGATGGGGCTTCTATAGGGAGACTAGGTGAACTGTGTGGAATCCCCGATATACCACCTCCCGGGGTTGAATCTGGGAGCTGGTGGCTTCCCCTGCTCCCCAGGGTTATTGATTTCACCATACCCAGTCTCCCCAGATCGACTCTGTCACAGAATCCAGGAAATCTCTCCACTCTACAAAATTTGCTCTACTATTGACTTTTTCAATTCTCGATCAGAAAAGTGTTTTCACAATATTGTCAACTAGCAGAAGTACCCATTCCCCAAACGGGTTCTGTAGACAAACATGATAACACTGATCCTGTAGGTCACTGTTCTGATTCACTTATCACTTGATGTGTTTTGCACTATGAAGTAAACTGCACTGAGAATGGGCATGTGTGGCTGGCTGACATACCCAGGAGCAGACGTTGGGGGACCACGAGAGTTGGTGTGCTGCTGCATACTGGGACCTTCTGTGCTCTCTCCCCACCTGTTGCCTCACCCTGTTGTGGGGATTTTTGTTGCAGTGCATGCGATGCAGATATCTTGTGCATCCTAAGGGCTGGACCTTGAGTTTTGTTCTTCGTGTCAGGACTGGTTCTTCTATGACCACACTGATGTTTTGCCGATTTCATGTAACCATCTCATGTGTTAAGGTGCTGAAATCTGGTGAAAGGGGTGAGGTGTCCACATGTCATGTAGGTAGTAATGTCCAGACGGTCCTAACAGGTAACTATGCAGAATCTGGTGCAGATTGGTGAAACTGTGTGGAATTGTATAAGGGACAACGCTTTGTCAAGCCACAAACTGAGATATTTTGACTTGTGCTGAAATCCGGGGAACGGGTTGGGGTGTTCAAATGTCATGTATCCAGTAATGTTCAGAGGGTCATAATGGGTAACTATGCAAAATGATGTGCAGATTGGTGAAATAGTGTGGAATTGTATAAGGAACAACGCTTTACAGAGCCACAAACCCACAAACACTTTTTGACTTGTGCTGAAATCTGGAGAACGGGGTGGGGTGTCCAAATTTTAAGTAGACAGCACTGTCTGGAGGGTCCTAACAGGTAGCTATGCAAAATGTGGTGCAGATTGGTGAAACAGTGTAAAATTGTATAAGGATCAACACTTTTCCACAAACCCACAAAAACATTTTGGCTTGTGCTGAAATCAGGGGAACGGGATGGGGTGTCCAAATTTTAAGTAGACAGTAATGTCTGGAGGGTCCTAACAGGTAACTATGAAAAATGTGGTGCAGAATGTGAAACAGTGTGGAATTTTATAAGGAACAGCACTTCACAAATCCCGCCACAAACAAACCCATTTTGACTTTTATATATAATGATTAAGCACCCGCAAAAAAATCATTACTTTTGAAATATTGGAATTAATTGGTACAAGGCAGGAAAACACAGACTTCAGAGGAAATTTCTAGAACTGTTGATTCATCCAAACTCCAAAACTGAAAGCAGACTAGGAATAATTCTATGTGGGAGTTCCAAGAAAGGGAATCCAAGAATCATCTGCACAGGATGAGATAAAAGGCAAGCATGAACATCCCTAACCATGAAGGTTGTAAAAAGCTACATAAACCTGGCACTCATTCAATTGATAAAAAAATAATCAGGTACAAATGGAAAGTGAGATTATGGTCCTACATTCCAAGATATCCCAAAGAGGTCTTGCCGAGACAAAGTGGTGTGGACACACACATCGTTTCTACTCCTACATAGGAGTAAAGATATCCTAAATCTTTCCATCATCATGCACTGCTTTTTAACAACCGATGAACTTGGGCATATCACAAATATATGAAACACATGGTGGATGTGAAGATGCAGCAGGAACCATCACCAAACAGCCACAGTAAAAATAATTCACTGAACTGGATTTGAGCTATTAAGTTTTCAAGAAACTTTGGAGACGGATAGTAATGTTAATATTTCAACTAAAGAAGACATATCTGAACAACCACTGACAAACACTCTACTGAGAAAACTATAAATCTTACCAAAACAGACTGCCGAATTAGTGCTATGCCTTATAAAAACAAGACCATATCACCACTGCCAACACATTTTCTGTTGCATCCAATTTGAACAGTACCACTAGTCATCCTCTCTTGGGCACTCTTGAAATTAGGCCCAAAATAACTGGTGTCACTAGTGATTTCATAAATCACAAATGGGAAAAAAGAAATCAGCTTATATAGAAGCATTACAATCAACACATTTCTCAGAAAAGGCAAGAAATCATTGACGTAGACTAGTGCACAAACGTATTACAATCAGGTCTCCAGATAATGTGTGTACGAGACCTTTTTACACATGACAATCTTGTAAATACGACAATATATTCCTGTGTACATTTACACACACGTTTAGAACAGAGGGAAGTGCAAAGATCAGGTTACTTGACACAAACCAGAACACTTCTTTTGATTTGTATCTCCATTGATGTAATTGCAGGCCATGGACAAAAGCCTCTGAAACAGAATGTATGTCTCTGAAGCCTTTCAAAAAAAGAAGCCGCACACTCTGACAAAAGGAATGGTTTATTTCCATTCAGCTTCTGCTGTGTTGATGCTCATGGAGCAAACAGAAGCACAGTGCATATTTATTTTCCTAGCATTTTAGGATTGTATAATTAATAAAATGGACAACTATGTTGCAATTGAGGATTCATATTTTGTAACAAATTATGTTTTTTTTCCAGTGAAAGCAAACCAGTATTGCACAATTGTATTTTTCAGAGTTCCTGTGCCGTGTGCATAATCATGCGGAGGGAGATCATGTTTATACTTATAATTTAATTTACACTCTAATTATAAAAACAGTGTGTAAAATGATGACTATGCACGGTCTAGTTTACATCCATTGCAGTCATTGGGGTACATTACGTTAAGTGGTCAGTGGCAGCAGAGTCTGGTCAAGGGTGAGTGATGGTCATTACACCAATCACAGGTGTTCTAGTCTCTCAAATCTTCAAGGCTACAATTAAAACATCCAACACCTGACTCTCCAGGAAGTGCAAGCCTTGTTGAAAAACAAACAAATTAAAGCCACATTTGGAACTGAAATAGAAAGTCATCAAAACCTGGCCCTGTGATAATCTAGATAGGTATTTAACTTTATGCAGCGCTTCATAAATGGTTCGACCAATATCTAGGCACTGTGATTATTGTACCTCAGTTGACCGACCACTCAAGGATGTTGGCCAATAATATACCTCAGCCGTTTGAGCACTCGTTGCTGCAATCTGTGTGTGAGGTTCGAAATCTGCCAAGGCCAACTCAGCCTTTCATCCTTTCGAGGTTGATAAAGGAGTACCGACATCGGTTTGGTGATAATTGTGATAAATATGTTCCATGTATGGCGCTTTGCCAAAATAGCTATATAACTAACAATTTGACTGTGAGATTAGATATATAATTTAGCATGGAGTCCTTGCCTCTCTGCACTGTTGTATCATAATATTGGCATACCATTAGGTAGTAATGGCTCCAGGAAATGAGGACTTTTTTAACTAAGCATCAAAAGACAATTCTGCTATCGAACCTCAAAACACACAATATAATTCATGATTGCTTTACTATGTAATTGGCTAGGTTTTTGTGTGTTCAACATTTAAATATAGTTACCAAAAAGTGCCAACCACACATGGGTATCCTGTCTAATAGTCAGAAATTACTATGATCCTCAAAAAAATACAATTTTTATTAGTTGAACCAAAGTTCATTAAAAAACATCATTAAAAATGATCATATCACATCACATAAAATAATCTGGTCTGAAACCCACACAAGTGAAAACAGCTTAAATCAAGTTTAAGATTCAATTCAGTGTCTAGTCAAACCCATGTGGTTTAGTCACACTAAGTTTCCTTAACTCATGATGTCATTCTGATTATTGCACATTTTGATTTATCAGATTCCCAACTTGTACAAGTTTCTGTCCCATTCACACAACAATGTAGGACATTCTTCAGGGGCAAGTAGTGTCTTGTGTCGATTCTGTTCAAGATGCAACCATATTATCAAATTTCCGTCTTCTTTGAAAAGACGATGTACCCTGTTAAAATAAAACAGGCACTCTATTACTCTCTTATATCACAGTTCTAGTCCTATACATAAGCTAGCTGTGTAACCCTTATCCCCATGAGGGTGAGACATATGTTTTTTAATTACATACCTCTCTGACTCGAGGGTTCACTATACTGGAGTCCTTTCTAACCGTGAATGGTTAATTTGCTGGCAAAATTCCAATTTTTCAGAACTTGATGCCTTATCTCCTCTCTCTTCTGACCTAGTATACAATATATGTCGACATTAGATTCATAATGACTTAATATGATGTGTTATCATCTCTTATATTCTAGGGCCATGAATCTTGCCCTATTGTTATGGACTCATGACCACATCTTTGTTCCATAATATCTTGTTCGATTCCAACTTTTCAAAGTATTTTTAACTTTTCCAACAAACTATCTTATCCCTGAAAGATATAAATATGGGAACTAAGTAGCCCTCAGAAATGTGTCCGCATACTTCATACAAAGTAAAATATACTCAACAACCTCATCAAAAACAACCACTTACTTATGTGTCTGAATTAGGGGAAGGACGATTTCTATCTCCAATGCGTCTTGCTCAAAGACTCGTAGTCCCTTCCCATCCGGACCCTCACTAAATGGGATATCTTCTTTACTTTAGTAGCTGAAAAATAACAAATATCTCATGTAGACCGCTAATCTTTCAATCACGAGGAAGATATATAACGTTATACAGTTACTCACTCAGTCAATATCAAGGTCATCCTATTGTACGATGTGTCTCTGAATCGCTCTGTTTTTAATGTTTATAACCCGAGTTCATTTACGCAGGAAATAAAGTGCCGTCATCCCGTCGGCACATACGCCACATAAAAGCTGACGTCATCACGTCATCCCACGTTCGTATGCCCGAACTACTCATTTCTTATGGGTAATGTAGTGCAGGGAGCATCTAGTGTCTACCTATGTCGGATACTGAGCACAACTGACATGCGGGCATTCAAGTATTGACAGACCCTGCCATTTCTTCACTATCCGATCCATATTGTAGCAATAGGGCAATCATTCTATTACGTTGTAAATGCAGTCTGTGAAACAAAGAGGGGAGAAATGGATAACCCCGTACGTTTGTAAATACTACCATCAATATACAGTTTGTTCTGACGTGGCATATACTCACATATTCACAGTGTTTCACGGGAAGATTTCACATAGTAACTCTCTGCATATTGTACAACTTATTCATATATTCTACATCACTTTCATAGACAAACGGGTGTATTGTAGAATCCTATGTCCATACTTCATACACAAACCACTATCTAATGTCACCGTGTGTATATATTTGCAACATAGTTGGGTGATACATCCTTACTTTACTCCCAAATGGCAAATCCAAGAACCATATGTAGTCGGTTGGAAATTAATTGGGTATTCTGGCAATAGTATGGTTACATTTCTCCAAAATCCTATTCATAACATCGATGATCGAATCAAAGTGAAGTTGTCTAGGCATTGTGCCACTCTACCCCTTCACTCAGACCGTGGGTATGGCTTCTAGACAGGAAAATCAGTTTTTGTTCCAATTGTAGTAACTTTTTGTTAATCAATTCTTGTGTCTCCCCTTTAATTTGTTTCAGAATCACCCATTCAAATTCGTTACTAGTGTGTTTCTTTTCCATAAAGTGTTTCACCATTGGTGCTTGTTCAATGCTGTTTCTAATGCAACTTCTGTGTTCGATCATCCTTGTTTTACATTTTCTATTTGTTTTTCCTATGTATATGAGTTGACAGGGACATTTAATTAAGTAAATAACATTACTTGTTTCACAATTTGTATGTTCTGCAATTTTCCACATTTTCCCAAAGCCCAAATCAACAGTCGTAGTTTTTTTAGTTTGTATACACATTGTGCAATTACCACATGGATGGTGTCCTGATACAGGTGGGAGACCCCATAGGTTCGTCTGTTGGCATACTCTCTTCTTGTTTTTAACATCATTTCTCATAACTAAATTGCGTACAGTAGTGCTCTTTTTGAAAGCTACAATGGGATTCCCAATTTCTTTAGTCATGATTTTCTTCCAATTTCTATTTATAATGCCCTTGATCTTATACGAGAGATTACTGAATGTGTTCACAAAAACCAGCGGTGTCTCTTTCGTTTCTCCATCTCTACGTATTTGATTATCTAAAAGAGCTTCTCGATTGTTATTAAATGCTCTCTTAGCAGCTTTTTTAACTAGAGAAGTGGGATATCCTCTATGGACCAATTTATCAATGAGATCATTGGCCCCATATTCATAGCAAGCATTGGTGCTGCTGTTTTTCTTCAACCGGAGAAATTGCCCAAAGGGCAGATTATTCTTCACGTGTTGAGCATGGTGGCTAGTATAGTGCAATAAGGCATTTCTATCAGTTTCCTTAGTATAAGGTTTCACCAGTAGAACCCCTTGGTCATGATAGACACAGATATCAAGGTAATGTATCTGTTCATTACTGATATTACAGGTGAATTTTAAATTTCTGTTCTGTTGGTTCAGCCATTGCATGAAGCGTTGTGATTCCTCCTCACTCCCTTTCCAAATGACGAAAACGTCATCTATGTAGCGTAGCCAACAAAGGATGTTCTCTTGGAATGGATTACGGTTAGTATACACCACTGTTTCCTCAAACATGTTGACGTACAAATTCGCCACGTTAGGTGCCATTGCCGCCCCCATGGCAGTACCTTCTATTTGTTTGTAGAACTGGCCCATAAACTGAAAGGAGTTATTTGTAAGAGCCATTTCCGTGCACCATTTTATGAAAGAGCTCGAGACTGGATTTTGATCTTCTCTATTCAGTAGAGTATATGCCACGTCAGAACAAACTGTATATTGATGGTAGTATTTACAAACGTACGGGGTTATCCATTTCTCCCCTCTTTGTTTCACAGACTGCATTTACAACGTAATAGAATGATTGCCCTATTGCTACAATATGGATCGGATAGTGAAGAAATGGCAGGGTCTGTCAATACTTGAATGCCCGCATGTCAGTTGTGCTCAGTATCCGACATAGGTAGACACTAGATGCTCCCTGCACTACTACGTCATTTGGAAAGGGAGTAAGGAGGAATCACAACGCTTCATGCAATGGCTGAACCAACAGAACAGATATTTAAAATTCACCTGTAATATCAGTAATGAACAGATACATTACCTTGATATCTGTGTCTATCATGACCAAGGGGTTCTACTGGTGAAACCTTATACTAAGGAAACTGATAGAAATGCCTTATTGCACTATACTAGCCACCATGCTCAACACGTGAAGAATAATCTGCCCTTTGGGCAATTTCTCCGGTTGAAGAAAAACAGCAGCACCAATGCTTGCTATGAATATGGGGCCAATGATCTCATTGATAAATTGGTCCATAGAGGATATCCCACTTCTCTAGTTAAAAAAGCTGCTAAGAGAGCATTTAATAACAATCGAGAAGCTCTTTTAGATAATCAAATACGTAGAGATGGAGAAACGAAAGAGACACCGCTGGTTTTTGTGAACACATTCAGTAATCTCTCGTATAAGATCAAGGGCATTATAAATAGAAATTGGAAGAAAATCATGACTAAAGAAATTGGGAATCCCATTGTAGCTTTCAAAAAGAGCACTACTGTACGCAATTTAGTTATGAGAAATGATGTTAAAAACAAGAAGAGAGTATGCCAACAGACGAACCTATGGGGTCTCCCACCTGTATCAGGACACCATCCATGTGGTAATTGCACAATGTGTATACAAACTAAAAAAACTACGACTGTTGATTTGGGCTTTGGGAAAATGTGGAAAATTGCAGAACATACAAATTGTGAAACAAGTAATGTTATTTACTTAATTAAATGTCCCTGTCAACTCATATACATAGGAAAAACAAATAGAAAATGTAAAACAAGGATGATCGAACACAGAAGTTGCATTAGAAACAGCATTGAACAAGCACCAATGGTGAAACACTTTATGCAAAAGAAACACACTAGTAACGAATTTGAATGGGTGATTCTGAAACAAATTAAAGGGGAGACACAAGAATTGATTAACAAAAAGTTACTACAATTGGAACAAAAACTGATTTTCCTGTCTAGAAGCCATACCCACGGTCTGAATGAAGGGGTAGAGTGGCACAATGCCTAGACAACTTCACTTTGATTCGATCATCGATGTTATGAATAGGATTTTGGAGAAATGTAACCATACTATTGCCAGAATACCCAATTAATTTCCAACCGACTACATATGGTTCTTGGATTTGCCATTTGGGAGTAAAGTAAGGATGTATCACCCAACTATGTTGCAAATATATACACACGGTGACATTAGATAGTGGTTTGTGTATGAAGTATGGACATAGGATTCTACAATACACCCGTTTGTCTATGAAAGTGATGTAGAATATATGAATAAGTTGTACAATATGCAGAGAGTTACTATGTGAAATCTTCCCGTGAAACACTGTGAATATGTGAGTATATGCCACGTCAGAACAAACTGTATATTGATGGTAGTATTTACAAACGTACGGGGTTATCCATTTCTCCCCTCTTTGTTTCACAGACTGCATTTACAACGTAATAGAATGATTGCCCTATTGCTACAATATGGATCGGATAGTGAAGAAATGGCAGGGTCTGTCAATACTTGAATGCCCGCATGTCAGTTGTGCTCAGTATCCGACATAGGTAGACACTAGATGCTCCCTGCACTACATTACCCATAAGAAATGAGTAGTTCGGGCATACGAACGTGGGATGACGTGATGACGTCAGCTTTTATGTGGCGTATGTGCCGACGGGATGACGGCACTTTATTTCCTGCGTAAATGAACTCGGGTTATAAACATTAAAAACAGAGCGATTCAGAGACACATCGTACAATAGGATGACCTTGATATTGACTGAGTGAGTAACTGTATAACGTTATATATCTTCCTCGTGATTGAAAGATTAGCGGTCTACATGAGATATTTGTTATTTTTCAGCTACTAAAGTAAAGAAGATATCCCATTTAGTGAGGGTCCGGATGGGAAGGGACTACGAGTCTTTGAGCAAGACGCATTGGAGATAGAAATCGTCCTTCCCCTAATTCAGACACATAAGTAAGTGGTTGTTTTTGATGAGGTTGTTGAGTATATTTTACTTTGTATGAAGTATGCGGACACATTTCTGAGGGCTACTTAGTTCCCATATTTATATCTTTCAGGGATAAGATAGTTTGTTGGAAAAGTTAAAAATACTTTGAAAAGTTGGAATCGAACAAGATATTATGGAACAAAGATGTGGTCATGAGTCCATAACAATAGGGCAAGATTCATGGCCCTAGAATATAAGAGATGATAACACATCATATTAAGTCATTATGAATCTAATGTCGACATATATTGTATACTAGGTCAGAAGAGAGAGGAGATAAGGCATCAAGTTCTGAAAAATTGGAATTTTGCCAGCAAATTAACCATTCACGGTTAGAAAGGACTCCAGTATAGTGAACCCTCGAGTCAGAGAGGTATGTAATTAAAAAACATATGTCTCACCCTCATGGGGATAAGGGTTACACAGCTAGCTTATGTATAGGACTAGAACTGTGATATAAGAGAGTAATAGAGTGCCTGTTTTATTTTAACAGGGTACATCGTCTTTTCAAAGAAGACGGAAATTTGATAATATGGTTGCATCTTGAACAGAATCGACACAAGACACTACTTGCCCCTGAAGAATGTCCTACATTGTTGTGTGAATGGGACAGAAACTTGTACAAGTTGGGAATCTGATAAATCAAAATGTGCAATAATCAGAATGACATCATGAGTTAAGGAAACTTAGTGTGACTAAACCACATGGGTTTGACTAGACACTGAATTGAATCTTAAACTTGATTTAAGCTGTTTTCACTTGTGTGGGTTTCAGACCAGATTATTTTATGTGATGTGATATGATCATTTTTAATGATGTTTTTTAATGAACTTTGGTTCAACTAATAAAAATTGTATTTTTTTGAGGATCATAGTAATTTCTGACTATTAGACAGGATACCCATGTGTGGTTGGCACTTTTTGGTAACTTCTTTTTGTAGATAACAGATATTGCTCCACGGAGTAAGAAGTTTGCATATCCCCACCTGTGGCTTAGAGCCGTGTTGAGAACAACATTTAAATATATACAGGAGAGATCAAATGGCCAGACCTTAGAGAAATAATGAAAGAAAGCTGTCGCATAGTAATTACTGCCATACAGTTTTTGCACATGTTGGCTGGATGTCACATACATTTTAATGCAAAGGAGAAAAGTCATTTTTACTCTCTTAAAATCACATTTACTCTCAAAGTTTAAAAAGAGGGATTAAAATACTATCTGGATCACTGATTACAATGTACCTAAAAGTTAATAATTTACATGCTTGCTGGGATATTGCTTAAATGAAGAGAAAAAAAGCAGGATACCAGTTCCCAAACTGTGACAAAATAACGTCTGCTCTGACACAGGGACGAGTAGTGGCTAAAGCAGTTCCACACTACTATTAAATGAGCAGTGATCAAAATCAAAACGGTGAAATGGGCACAGATGACAGTTATACCTCCTTGGCTGCTTTTGGTAACATGGGCCAAGGGCAAGATATACTCTCGGGAGGGTGAGAGCTTATACAGAAGCAATCCAAAGAACAGTAATACTGTTGCACCAAAATAAAAGAATGTCCAAACAAGATTCTATAAAAATAGGATTTTTAATTTCACGTCACTAGGGCTCGGTATGGTAGACCAGGCGACAGGGTCTCTTCAAATTCTTCAGTTTCTTGTCTTTGGGGCTTAACAACATTGAGCCAGGCTTCTAGGCACCTTAATGCAGTGAGCTGGTATCAAGATGGCCGATTTGTGCTTTCCCAATAGCAGGTCTGTGTCAAGACGGTTTCGAGGTGAGGCCACCAGGGGGGGGGGGGGTCTAGTCATTGTTTAAAATGTGTCGAGTCTTTGTCTTCCAATGTGTCAAGTCCATAGTAGGATCAGCGTCGATATGATACGTCTGTTGGGATAAGTTGGCATTAGAAACAGGAAAGGCATGGGCTTCCAGCAAGTCGAGTTTGCCATCAGGTTGAGACAATATTTCCATTGTATCATGACAGCTGTCGATATATGGGGATTTGGTGCTCCCAACCAGATGAGCTGGAAATTGGGTCGAGTCAAGACAATCTGATGCAACAGGTCACCAACTGGACAGGCAAGTAAGCGGTTTGAAGTACTTAGAGTTCCAAAGGTAATGCTGCAGGTCCTGTGGTGGCTAGAAGGGAGTCAAGCACATTTGAGGTGACTAAGAAACCATCCAGAAGTAGACAATAGACTTTGGGCTGCTTTCTGAGCTTTACGGTCGATGGGTGACCCAGACCAGGGTCTCAGGGGCAAGGTGAGTCATTTTTCTTTGCCCTTCCCTGACATAAATGTTTATACAGAGCACTTTCAGGGCTCTGTCACCTCCAGTAACAGGACCCTGGATATCAGTGACTCAGTTGCAATCCTTTTGCAGCCAGTTGATCATCCCAACTAGTCAATTGGAATAGTCAGTGAGAGGACATTGCCCCCACCCCCACAGAGTTTCAGGTGAATCCTACTTCTCGAATGGTAAAAAATTCCTCCCACTTATATAATTCTACACTGGTTTAGCTCATAGCAATATAATTAAACAATAAAACCCTCTGGTATAGAATTTGTGGTTTACGGCAACACACAGGCAGGGCCTAAATTAATAATGGACACTGATCAAATATAGAATTCAGGAATATTTATCCTGGTTTGACAATCATCAGCAGACCACGTTAAAAAATCTTTAATCAACAAATATAGTTCTCTAAAAACATTTTTTTTCCAATTGATCCAAAATGACTAGTGCATCCCAAAAGTGACTTGTGCATCAGTTTCACAATATAAATGAATTATAAAAAAGATATTATATGGCAAACATTTTTGATTGTGCAAAACCACTATATTGCAAAATATTTTGAGAACTTCTTCAGGGGATTTTAAATACAATTATGGCTTAGCAAACTTTAAAAATCTGTCGGAGAATATATTCCCCGCCAAACAATTATTCACTTGGTCTTTGTCTGGTTCTCGATATGTTAAATTGTCCAATTGACTGAAACACAATGAAAAACAGCCTGAATTAGTGCTATATTTATTACTAATTTGCAATCCTCTAACTTGGATCATGCTTAATTTAGTTTAGTTTTAGTTTAGTTTATATAGCTCACCGAACCCAAGGGTATCTGGGCGCTTATGCTTGAGGTTATTCATGGAAATGCAAATATTGGTACAGGCAAGGGAAATACAAAGAGCGCAAAGTGGAGTCCCAACATGGGAGGCCAATGTACGTAAATAGTGATGTAAAAGGTTAATCAAAGATATGGTAGGCAGCTGTCCTGTGTTACAAATCAGGACGCACAGCTTCAGAAAGCGTGAGTTTACAAAGGCATTCGACTAGTGTTACAGATCTTGGTGTATGTCGTATTGAAGGCAGGTTGTTAAGCATTCATGAAGAAACAATGCTATGTTGGAGACTCTAGTTGAGCTGAGAGAGTAGCCAGGATTTGACCTTGTATCTGAAGGATGGAAAGGAAGGTTCAACTCTGAGAGCATGGGGCAGAGAATTCTAGGTCTTGGCTGCCAGCAATGGGACACTAGATCTGCCAGCTTTGTGCTGTTTGAATTTGGGAAGGTAAAAGCAATGAGAATAGTTCATTCTGGTAGGTCTGGAATATTGTTTTCTAGAGAATTTGTCGACTAGATACTTAGGGGCCAAATTAGCGAGGCACTTATGGGTGATCATTAGTGATCTGAAAGTGATCCTGCCTTGTGTAGGGAGCCAGTTGGTATCACGTCTGGCTTTTGAGATATGATTTGAGTAAGGGATGTTTAAAGCCAATCTAAGGGTGTTATTTTGCAGCACTTGTGATTTGTTTAGGTTGTGCTTGCTAGTGCATAAGTATAGAGTGTTGCAGTAAGTCCAATTTAGAGAGTATGAGCGATCTTGCTACTGTGATACAGTTGTTAGTGGACAAGAAAGGTCTGCAAGCATTGATAAGTTTAGCGGTGTATGCTGTGGCTGAAGCTGTAGCATTTACTTGTCTGGAGAGGGAGAGGGTGGAATCCAAGTAGACACCCAGTGTTTTGGCATCATTGGCAACTTTGATAATGTTCCCATCAATGTTGAAAGAGGTGTATGGTTTGTCTAGTTTGTTAAGTCGTTGCCTAGAGCCGATGAGAAGGAGCTTGGTTTTGTCATCATTGAGACAAAGGCCGTTTTTAGCCATCTATGCTTGGAATCTGGTGTATATTTTTCTAAGAGTGGGGAGTCTTTGTTGTAAGAGCCTGATAATGTAATGAGAAATTGTGTATCCTCTGCATAGTTTGTGTAGGCTACAACCAGGTCATCAAGGCGGACAAATAGAAGCTTTGTGAAGAGGTTGTAAAGGGTAGGGGAGACACACATACCCTGTAGTACCCTGCATGTGATTGGTGAATGTTCAGCTGTAGCTGAAGGGGCAAAGACCCTCATGGTTCTGTTTTAGAGAAAAGAGTGGATCCAAGCAGCAGCTTTTGTGGAAAAGGCGACAGCTGTAATTAGATGATTTGTAAGGATGTTGTGATTGACTAAATCGAAAGCTGCTGATAAGTCGAGCAGGAGGAGTATGGCCGGATCTCCATTGTCTTTGGCAGCATCCATCTGGATTTTTAAATCCAGGAGGGCTGTTTCTGTGCCATGTCTGGGTTTGAACCCGGATTGCTGCACGTCCAGTAGATTATTGGCTTTGAGATGGTTCTGTATTTGGATGTAGGCTATTTTGTCTAAGATTTTCAAAAGGAAAGGCACAGACTGTAGTTGGTGGGAATGTTGGGGTCAAGATTGGGTTTTTTGATAAGAGGCATGATCCAAGCGCCTTTGAGATTTTTAGGGACAGAGCATGAGGCGAATGAAGAGTTCATGAATGAGGTGATAAAAGAAGCAAATTCTTTAGCACCTTCCTTTATGATAGTGACCGGTCACATGTCACCCTGGCCAGTCTGTATTTCCAATCAGGTGTGTCGAATGCCTGTTAATTAGGCTTTCACCAGAAAAAATATAGAGCCAAGCTTAATATTTTCACTACAGACTTAGTTGTATTTTCACCTCATTGAGTATTATAGCAACACATTAAAAAACTTAATTTATAGTAAGTACAGGAATTCCAGATACTTACTGGTCTCATTATCTCCCAAATCAAGATGATAATTCTTATGTCAACACCACTTGAAGATTCTAGTTATACAGGGTGAGAGTTTACATTCTGTGCCCGAGACTTCTTGCTGCCTTCTGCGGTAACAGATGTGTAAACAGTGCAGTCATATTCAGTAACTCTTAAGGCACTCATTTTCACAACCATTTACAAAACACAAAGCAACGCTTGGTTCAGTTGCCCGTGTGCTACCAATTGGTAGTATCATTAGTTACACGAGACAACAAAGCAACAGAGACAGTGTATTTCTGCTGTCTCAAACAACATACCCAGGTTCATTTTGGGCAAAGCATCTTCTCATCCAGACTATCTCTGAGCTTGGTTGAATGACGCGCAGCTCTGTGATGTTAGTTGTATAGAAGCTGTCTCTGTATCCGTAACATTACGGGTCACGTGTATTATTCATGTGCCTTCATTATGAGTAACAGGTTTCTCAATTGAACCTGTGTTCATTTCTAACACAAATGGTTTTAGGTGGAAATGAGCAAACTTGGATAATTACTAAATGTCTCCTATGTGTGATGATCTCAGTTATAAAGTACAATCTACATGCTTTTGTAGTTTATACTAACAATCGATATTTTCCAAAAGGCGACCATATGTTAATTGATGCGGTTACATACTGATGCCCAAACAAAATCTCTAAAATGATATTGCAATAAAAAAACTTCATATGTAATAAGACAAATCTCATAATAAATTGAACAACCATAAATCGGTGGGGTGTGGCTAACTAGCCATGGAGTAGGACGTGCTGTGGTACTGCAGCTCCGGCGATCCGACGGAGATCTGTGATAATGCACCTTAATTGCCTCTAAAGTCCCTGGAAATATCAGCAAATACGTCGGAATGTTTGCCCTATGACATCACCTAACTATGAGCTTGTCGGCATGAGCATGCCGAAGATATGGACTTTTGTGTGCGGGACTTGAGTGAGCTGGGAGCCCCACAAAATGGCGGACAACAAAGATACTGAGGACCTGTTCGCTGTAATCGCGGAGCAGAGCGCAGTACGCGAGGAGCGGGCTTCAGACGGGGTGCCCGGTGAGGAATTCTCCTGCTGCAGTATCGGCTCGCAGTGAGCGGAAGGGCGCGGCTAGCAGGATTCAGTAGTTACAGTAGCCGCTCCACCGCGGGGAGCGTACTGTGCAAGCTGACGTGGCTGGGCGCCACGAGATAGAGAAAAACAAAAGCGGCTGCCCGAACGCTTCCCCCGTGCGGCGAGCAGGAGCCGCGTGCCAGAATTTACAGATACATTCTAGCCGAGGCGGCGAGTGCGCTACAGTAGCACATTGAAACAATAGTGAAGAGGAGTTCGGTACGGCCACTAAGTGGATGAATGTGAGCGGAATTGAGCTGTAAAATACATCACAGAGACTCCAACGGACAGATCAGCTGGTACAGCCGCACTTTGACAGTACACACAGCCGCTCATTGGGAAACAGATACTTTGAGAATGCATTAACATACAAATGAGCTGCTGCAGATGGAAGTGATCCTGTGTAACTAAAGGCAACAGTGGTGTGATATTGGGAGCAGTGAGCACTCTGGGAAGCAGGGGATAAGCAGACGACCCCGAGGAATGGGGGAGTCAGAAAGTGAACGTTGCCAGGGCAAGGCACAATATATGGAGTGGGCCTAAGCTAGGGAGGCCATAAGAGTGATAGGTGCGGATACAGGCGGTGACCAGAGGAGTGTACAGAGCTCGAATACTGTGGGATCACGCTATTGCTGAAGAGCAGTTCCCAAGAGGCAGCAAGGCCATCTGAAACGTGGGAGGACACAACCCACTTGATGAAAAAGCCCAATAAACATAAACCTATACAGGGACTCTTCTGAGATAATGGCCTGGGTCATGGAGCAATACGCTGGTGCCGCATAGTAACAGAAGGACAGGATTGATATATTGGATACTAAGTAGCCCCAAATACATAACTTAGGCTGCATGATGACAGGAAGAGGAGCAGTCAGCAAGAGTAAGAACAAACAGTCCACAATGGAAGTGTTTGCGAAAACGCAGCACTCTCCCACGCCCGTAGCTCCCAAGGGCACGACAGCATTGGGGGAAAGCACCGTGGTGACTGAAAATCACCAGATACTAGGGGCTATTTCGGAGCTGAGAGACTCATGGGGAACAGCGATGGCGGGTCTGCGCACTTCCCTGGAGGCCAAAATAGACGCAGTAGGCATAGAAGTCACCCTGCTGCGACAAGATGTTAGGGCGCTGGAAGAAAGAACGAGCAGCCTTGAGAGTGCGGTGAAAATCAACACGGACACTAGCACCAACAACGCACATCAGGTCCACGTACTGAAGCAACAGGTGGCTAACCTGGTGAACCGCGCAGAGGAGGCGGAAGGTAGGGCAAGAAGGAATAACATCCGCGTGGTTGGTCTGCCAGAGGGGGAGGAAGGCCAAGATCCTACGGACTACATTGAGAACCTAATCTTACAAGAAATAGGAGCTAAAAAATGTTTACAAGGATTTGTGGTGGAGTGTGCGCACAGAGCCCTCATGAGGAGGCCGAAGCCTGGGGCTCCTCCCCGGGCGATAATCGCCAAAATATTGAACTATAAAGATTGCGAGAAGATTCTGGAATACTTTCACAAAGGGGGAACGATCGAAAGGGCTTCAAGCACCATCACGGCGTATCCTGACTATACAATGTTGGTCCAAAGACAACGGTATAGCTATGTGGCAATCAAGAGGAGGTTACATGCGGCCGGAATTAAATATATGCGCTTATACCCGGCAAAGTTGAAAGTGATGCACAATTGCAGGATGCACTTTTTTGACACCCCGGTAGAAGCAACGACCCCTTCAGGGTTGCCCGGAACGAGACACGGAGCAGACTCAAGACTAACACGATAAGTGACTGAGCTATCGCAAGTATATTGGTAAGATACAGTGCGGGTGTCCCAGCAGAGACTACGATAGAGACTAAAGGGGAAAAATGGGTGCGACCGAGTAAAGCTGACATTTGGCGGTGATGCCTTTGATTGTGTTGCATCTAAGGGACTGGAATATGGCAGGTCGCATAAATGCTGAGTAGCAATGTGCGTGTGAACTAAAATAAACAGGAGCAGCGGGACATAAGCAATTTACCCCCCGAACAATAGTGGTAGTAGTAGTAGGTTAGCCAATAGGGCGACCTCACCCTTCGGAGCTTCGAGTATAGGCAATTGCCAGAAAGAACTAGATGCGGGGGAGCCTGAGATCCAGGGATGGAGCTGGGCAACAGTTGGGGGGGGCTATGTTGGGGATGGGATGGGAGGTGGGAGGGGAGGGGAATGGGGAGTTTGGTAGGTATATAGTCATGGGGAATTTAAGTTTGAATTTGAACATGAGCCAATATAGAATAATTGGATGGTTGAATCTGTATTACGCGGGTGGAAGGGATCAGCTGGATGTAGAGGAGAAGATCTTTAATGAGCCATGGGTGATCTTAAAATAATTACGTGGAATGTCAGGGGACTTAATAGCTATTTGAAAAGGAATAAGGTCATGCTGTATCTGCGAAGGCAAAAAATAGATATTGCACTACTGCAGGAGACGCATCTGACACAGGAAAAGATGGAGTTGGTTGTTAAAAAATGGAAAGGAGTTGTGGTGGGCTCACCATACTCTGCTTATGCTAGAGGAGTACTTATATGGGTGGCACCGCACGTCCCGTTTCGACTATTACAGGAAGTGTTTGAGACGGATGGGAGGATGGTCATATTAAAGGGGCTTGTGGAGAATAAGGAGATAAACATTGTAAATACATATGGCCCCAACCAAAAACGGTAGCATATTTCAGGACGCTGTGCACCAACCTTAGTATGTGTGGGGGTAGTGTGGTGATCTGGGGAGGGGGTTTTAACTGTGTATTGAACCCCAAGGTGGATAGATCTGATGGCAAGATAGATAGGCCTGCCCCAGCAGCTAAAGCATTGCAGACACTCCTAGATGATTTTGGCCTGGTAGATGTGTGGAGAACAGAATACCCCCAAGAAAGACAATATTCACTTTACTCCCCCCTCAGCAACTACATACAAGACTGGACTATGTCTTTGCCATGTCGGATGTACTTACAGAAGTTACTCAGATAGAATATAAAGCGAGGGTCCTTTCGGATCACTCGCCGCTGGTTCTCGGGTGGCAATACTGCCCCCCGAGAGCACGGATCCCGACCTGGCGCCTCTGTGAGGAGGCACTTAAAGACCCAGTGTTTAGAGAAGACATAAGGGAAGATATTACTAATTATTTCGAGGTGAATACAGGTAGTGTTGACTCGGCAGGCACGTGGTGGGAAGCCTTTAAGGTAGTGATGCGGGGGGTTGCCATAGCAAAATCGAAAGGCCTGCAGGGCGGGATCCTGGCTAACCTACAAAGAACAGAAGGGAAACTAGAAAGATTATTACAGGGTGGCAGCGTTGATATGGAGCTGGTACTTAAGCTACAACAGGAATGTGCGGAACATTGGCAAAGGATCTGCAACCTTAACTATAAAAAGTACACAGAGGGATAGCATGCGGGAGGGGACAAAACAGGACAGCTCTTAGCATGGCTGTACAAGAGCGAAACTCCCAGACCCCCGATCAGTACGATAATGAGGGAGGATGGTGGGGTAGTGGACACTCAAGAAGGAGTTAATAAGGAGTTTGCGGACTACTATAAGGTGCTGTATGGGGATGGGGAGGAAAGCAGTCATGAAGAAATAACAGAAACACTAGAGGATATAGGACTACCTAAAATAAGTGGGGAGGAACGAGAAGAGTTAGATGTGCCAATCACTCTGGAGGAGTTAGAAGAAGTGGTGAGGCAGTTGCCCACCAGCAAGACCCCAGGGCGGATGGGTTCCCGAGTGAATTTTAAAAGGTGTATAGGGAGGAAGTGCTCCCCCCAATGCTAGAAATGCTTAATGAAGTGTTTGAGGTGGGACAGTTGCCAGAGTCGCTTAGGGAGGTGATCATAATACCGCTTCCCAAACCTAATAAACCGGGGCATAGCTGTGGACCTTACAGACCTTTGTCGATGCTGAACCAGGACAGCAAGATATTGACGTCTGTCCTGGCAAACAGATTGCGAAGAGTAATTAGTAAATTAATACATCCTGATCAGATGGGCTATGTCCCGAACAGGAACATAACTTACAATCACAGGCGACTCCAACGGGTGGTCGAATGGAGTAATAAAAATGGAGGCGAAATGGCGATTGTGTCTCTAGATGCTGTAAAAGCTTTTGATTCGGTCAAGTGTCCATGGCTGCTGGCGGCCCTAGAAGGGTACGGAATGGGGCCTGGTTATATTAGATGGGCGAAGATGCTATATGGTGAGCCGCTAGCCAGAGTCCGAACAGGATCAGTGATATCCGAGAGGTGGCTACTTAGTAGAGGTACCGGGCAGGGGTGCCCTTGGTCCCCGATGCTTTACATTCTAGCCCTGGAGCCCCTGGCAATATACCTCAGGCAACAATATGATATGATAGGTATTGAGAGAGGGGGGGAACGACACCTGATATCCTTATATGCAGATGATTTGTTACTACACTTGAAGTACCCAGAAGAAAATCTCCAGTACATTCTGGAAGTGATGGAGAGGTATGCGGGGTTGTCCGGGATAGCAGTGAATCCGTAAAAATCAAGCATTTTTCCGCTGGGCAGCTATAAAGGAACCCCTGTGAGAAGGTTACCGGTTTTACAAATAGCATGGGCGGTTAGTTCTTTCCGATACCTCGGGATAGACGTGTACCACACGCCAGAAGAGGAACATAGGCACAACACCGAGGTAGCTATGGTAAAAATCGAGAAATGTATGAATTTCTGGGTGAAGTTGCCCCTAGCAATGATGGGGCGAGGTGCAATGCTGAAGATGGTGGTCCTGCCTAGGCTCCTGCATTACTTTAGTAATCTATGCATGATACCCAAGAAGTTTTTTACTAAATTGAACAGTGTGTGTAGGGACTTCCTGTGGCATGGCACCAGAAATAGAGTGGCGTTATGGAAGCAGCAGAACTTTTATGAAAAGGGGGGGTTAAGCTGCCTAATTTTGAGGTTTATTGTGTAGCAAGCCAGCTGCAATATGTGGCCAAATGGCTCTCAGATGAAGCGACCCCTGAATAAAGGCTGTTTGGGCAGGATTGCGCCCCATTTTACCTAAGAGAGATGATTTGGCTGCCTGAGTCAGTAATGAGAGGGTGCCCCGGGATGATGATGCTTGGTTGGAAAATGTGGCGACGGGCATGCCGGCTGATGGAGGACTCGTTCCCATGCTCCCCGCATATACCGCTAGTCGCATTGGCAGGGGAAGATATGCAGCTAAGGGTGATTATCAGGACCCAATGGGAATCGGTGGGGTTGGTAACGTTAGGGGACATTTGGCAAGATGGGACCATTAAGGATTTCGTAATGCTTGGAGGAGAAGCGGGGTTGCACACGGGCCAATATATTACGTATTATAGAATGGTACAGAGAATTTGGAAAATGTGGCCGGAAACAGTATTGGAAGGAGAATCAGATGCTATCATTGGGGCAATATATGACATATCGGAGGGGGGGGGGCATGAGATTTCTAGACTTTATGAGATGGTGATGACTAAGTTCGGGAAGGACCTGACACAATTGAGACTAGACTGGGAAGCGGAAGTAGGAGCCTCGATAGAGGATGGGATGTAGGAACGTGCCCTGGGATACAACAAGAAGGTGTCAAGGAATACGAGACTAAAACAAATACAATTGTACATAACGCACAGAGCATACATGACGCCTCTGAGGATATCCAGGTTTGAAAATGCGGGGCGACAGGCATGTCCCAAATGTGATGAGGAAAATGCTGACATGACACACATGTTTTGGTCATGCCCAGTAATTGAGCATTTCTGGGGTGAAGTGGCACAAAAACTGGCGGAGAAGGGGGTAATGATCATCATAGACACGGCCTGAGCCTGCTTGCTGGGAGGGTTCCCTAGATCGCAGAAACTTAAGCATGTTGGGAAACTGAAAGATTTGGCATATGTGCTTGCAAAATGAAGGATTGCCATGGGATGGAAGACGTGTCATAAGCCAAGGGTGGAGGTGTGGAGGAAGGAGTTGCAGAATTGGGCAGAGGCTGAAACAATGGTATGGCAAGAGGTGAGCAATATAGGGTGGAGGAAGAGGTGGGAACCCTGATGGCATGGAAATTATTAATAGCTGAATTGTTTGGAGCACAAGATCCGACAGAATCCGCGGGAAGCGAGACCCCGCCACGTGTAGTGGATACAGAGTGAAAGGAACAAATAGGCTCATGAAGGGGGGTGGGATGGGAGGGAGCAGTGACCAAGATTAAGTAGTGAACAATTGAACTGTTGTATATTGGACTGCATGTTTGATTTGTATTGTTGTTTGGTTTGAATAAAATTAATAACATTTAAATAAATAAATAAATAAATTGGACAACCATTATTCAAAAATGTCTTGTGTCTCAACACAGCAAGATCTTGTGATGGCCTTATGGTATTACTGAAATCTGTATCTCTAACCTCGTCATATGTGTCTAGCGATTATTAAGCATATGTTGGCATGTGGTATGTTTCAGATTTTATAATAAATCATACTTAGCTTTCCATAGACGGGCATTTTCACATTTAACATGTTGCAGGGTTTATCTCCAAATGAGGGCGGTAATCTATTGACAGCAACAACAAATCAGCTGAACTACATTCTGGAGACTGAGAGATTAAATATTGATCGGGACCAGTCTAGTATTATTAACATATAAAGTAGGTCTTGCGTAATGTGTTAAGATATTTTATTAGACCCTGTCGGGCAACATATATAGAGTCTGAATAACACTAAAATCTGGACCACTCTATGCTTTTATTTAAACCTACATCATGACTTTTGGTCAGGAAAATTAAGCATTGCTCCTGTTCTGAATGGTTTTTATTTACCCTTGGCTGTGTCACCGTTGGAATGTATCTTCATTAATATAGTCCACTGTAACTGTTCACATTTGTGTTCCATACTAATGAAGTGTCCAACAATAGGGGCCGTCTATAGCCGATTACGTATGCAGCTTTTATGCTCACTTATTCTGATTTTCACCTACCGTTCGGTTGTGCACACATATAACTTATTGCAAGGACATCTAATGGCATAGATCACCATTGATGTGTTGCAGTTTGTAAATGTTTTTTGAGTCCATGGACTATTTAAGCCCAAATCTACCATTAGGCTTCTTTTAGTCTGATCACAGCTGTTACACTGGCCACATGGTGTGAGACCTCGAGGTTTTTATTTTTAGTTAACATTTCTTTTAGATTATTTCCCCTCCTAAAGGCGCATTTTGGTGGGGCCATAGGACTGTTACCACCCTGTAGAACTCTCCAATTTTTCTTAATGATGCTGTTAATCTGTTCTGACACGGGATTATATGTACTGACAAATACAATGTTATCCTGATCCTTGTCTTTTTGTTTATATTCTAACAGTGCTTCTCTGTTATTGTTGCTCGCTCTCCTACATGCTTGTTTTACTATCTGTGGGATAGCTGCTTTGTACTGAGATTCTGCTACATACAATGTTTTATTAGTGCTGTTTCATCGTATGCGTAAGAACTGCCCCACTGGTAGATTCACTGTCGTATGTTGAGGATGGAAACTGGACAACAATAGCAGGGAGTTTCTGTCTGTAGTTTTATGATACGGTTTAACAAATAGTACGTTATTTATTGTATCAATCTCAATTGTGATATCCAAGAAATTAATTTCACTTTTACTATGGGTGGATGTAAAAGTCAAAAATTGATTTAGCCTATTCAACCAATTGAAAAATGACTTGACTATGTAATATCACCATGTCGACCAACAGTATACCGCCTATGCAGTGTTTCCATACTTTGATATGTTTTGCAAATGGATTGCTATTTATCAATACCTTGTTCAACTCAAAGCTTCCTACATAGAGATTAGCGAGGTGGGTGCTACAGCTGACCCCATCGCTGCTCCATGTATCTGGTGATAATATTTATTATTGAACGAAAAATTATTTTCTGTTAAGGCTAATTCAGTTGACCATAGTATGAATGAGTCTGGTGTGGGACTTTTCTGATGTTTATTGAAGAGTAATTCTTCAATCATCTCGAGGGGTGCAGTCTGGGGTATCCGAGTGTATAAGGACACAATATCTAGACACATGAATATGTCTTCCGTTGCATCAAGGGGCGTCCTTAGATCAGGTTAATCACCTCCTTGGTATCTTGAATAAATGAAGTCATTTCTAACACAAATGGTTTTAGGTGGAAATGAGCAAACTTGGATAATGGTTCAAGGATCGAACCTGTCCCTGACAGGGGCAACCTGAGCGGTTCTCCGTTGCTTTGTATATTTTTGGTAGAATATAAAATGTAGGTGCACTGGGATTGTCTGCTATCAGATATTCAGACTCCTGGTTAGAGACCCACCCTCTCTCAGAGGCTTTCTCAACTTTCGTAGAAATTAATCTTTTTTTTTGCCGATTTGTAGGGTCTTTGTCTATTTCTTCATAGAATGTTTGGTCTTCCAATTGACTTTCACATTTGGCAATGTACATTGATCTGCCTAGCATGACTATGGCCCCTCCCTTGTCAGTCTGTCTCAATAAAATTCTTTTGTTGTTAGCTAGATTTAGGATTGATCTATGTTCTTCAATTGAGAGATTTTGGAAAGTAGTTTTGTACTCTTTAGATTCCAACTCTGCGATTTCTTTCAATACTTGATTTTCAAAGACAATTGCTTCAGGGGAGCGGCTAGTACTCGGTGGACAGAAAGTGGACGGTTTTTGCAATCGACAGCAATTTTCTTGTACATTCAAATTAGTATGCATGAAGTTTTTTTACATGGATCTTACGCAGTAGTTGTTGGATGTCTGATCTTTGTTTAAAGCTATGGTACAATGTTATACGTACGAAACCAAAACCTTTATTGAGTACTTTGATCTTATCATTATTAGGTATATATGTAGATAAATTAATCAGTAGTTTGGTCTACTCCTGTTCTGTCATGGTTCGTAGTGCCCGTCTGTTCTTGCTGGGTCCTTGTCAAAGCTTGACCAGAAGCTAGGGAGTTGAACTCGGAGTGTAGCCGTAGAGTTCTTCCTACTAATTTATCCCTTTGTACCAAAAAACTTAAACACAAAGGAATCAATTAGTTGAAAGATGGAACACACCAGTGGAAACACCGGAGGCTGTTAGAGGGAGAAAGATCAGGATCACTTACAATACTGAATCATGAATATCTGCTTTAAATTGTCTACAAGGTTAGACTGAGGACTGAACCAGCAAATGAACAATGGAAGGCAGAATAAAGAATAGAGACAATGAATTGCAAACACAATACTTGACTTCCCAAAGTTAGAGGATGGTGGAGTTTCAACCAGGATGACACTCAACCCTAACTCCTAACACACGATGGCACGAGGACGCCTAGATGGAATGCAAGGAGTCTCTAGTCCAAATGACTGTCCCGACGAAACAAGGACGCCTTTCGTTCTATGTGCCGGATGTCAGTCTCTAGTCAATGTGCAATTTTTTGGGGTCATGCAGAGTCAATCCGGGTAGGGGCTTTCCTTCCTCCAGGTAAGGGAATTCTGGTGTAGTAGTAATCCTTTGCTGGAATTGGCAATAATTGAATGGAAGGGGCTTTCAAAGAGTTACTTTCAGTTTTCTCCCGAAGAGAGTATCTTGGGGAGAAATGGATTCCCAGAATCCATGGAGATTCGATGTGGCGGTCCGGGTTGTTACCGTGCCGACTTCGCCTTGTTGAAGTAAGTAGACAGAGGGATGGTCATTGAAGCGGTCCAGGTCATTACCGTGCTCACTTTGCCTTGTTGAGGTGAGTAGACAGAGGGATGGTCGTTGAAGCGGTCCAGGTCGTTACCGTGTTGACTTTGCCTGGTTGAAGTGAGTAGACAGAGGGTTGGTCGTTGAGGCAATCTGGGTCGTTACCAAAGGAATCTTCCAAGAGTTGGGGACAAGGACAAGGAAAACAGGAGAATCAAGAATAAACGTACCGAAGCAGTACACAAGAAATGCTAGCCTAGATTCAAAAACGAAATCAGAAGCAGCGAGTGCGGCAAACCCAGAAGCATTATAACGGGTGGCCGCAAACTGGCCTAGCCCTGCCTCTCTGAGGCAGCGTTGTGAAGCGGGCATAGAGAGGACGCCATAATCGCTGTGTCAACCCTGCAGAGATTAGCTTTTGGAGAGCAACAGAAATAGAAAGAAGTTACACGCTGTGTGTGATTCGTACGAGCGGAAAGAGCTTTCTTTTGGCATCTCATAGTTGATCCACGCTTCTGCCTATTCAAAGAAGGCACAACAGAAGACCACAAAGGTGGAACTGTTGCTCTATTCCTGACAGTCCTGTGCTAAAACATGTTGTTGACCATTTCCCCTGTGTCCTTTACTTCTCTGCATATTACCTCTCCTGTTATTGTACCTGCCTCTATTTCTTAAGCGAGCCTGTCCTCTCATATTAGGATTCTGAAATTGTGTGTCATTATTTGTACTCATCACTGGAGCTAAAAGAACTATAGGATGCATTTCCAAATGTCACCCTTTTATTCTTTTGTTGGTGTAAATGTTGTTGTGGTTGGTTGGTGAATGGATCATACCCATCCTTGGTGTATCTGAAAGCCTTTTCATGGCTGAAATTGGAGAGGTCTTTCTTCATTCCTCTGATACTTTCTTTCATGGTTAGTTCTTTAAATTCATCCATATCCTTTATTATTTTTTCTAGCCTTTTGAAAACATTGTGGGGTACCAGTTGTTTAATTTCGTCCTCTAATTTTGTCAAATCACTAGGTATTTTATCAGACATCTCCTTTGCGGTATCTTCACGGCATCTGATTAGTATGATCCAATCACGACCGCACTTGTTAGCTATACAGCTCCATTGTATAATAACATTTCTTTTGTCTAAAAACACATCTTGGTTTGTTCTGCTCTATTAGTCCCTGTGGTATGGCCCATTTCTTAAATATTCAATCATAATGGACCCATGTAGCTCTGTTCTGACCAAACGTTTTTTCATTTGCTATAATTCATTCCAATTACTGAGATTATGAACTAGTCCATAGAAAGCCTGTGGTTAAGGGTCCGATCCTGGTTTCTGTAAAAAGTGTCATTTGGCTACTGATGGCATACTCTGGGTGCCTTGTCTGCAGGAAGTGGGTAGGGTACAGGTGGTTTGGGATCTATAGCAAAAACCAAGTTGGTAAGGCTCATCTGTTGTGTGACCCTTGCCTCTGGGGTATGCTATCTGTTGTGCACCTACATCAAAAGGTCTCCAGTAGTGAGCACTGTGGTGTCAGATGGCTATTGTGATGACGAGAGTGGCTTTGAAATACCCATTCCCAGGGCACCTCCTAAGAGGGTTCCTGCTCTAGGGAGGAGGGTGTCAATCACATCAGGGGATTTAAAGAGAGGATTCCTGAGTAGGACCCAACATGATTGTTGTGGGTAAACACAAGCTAGACAGCCAATACACACCAGGCACTGTAATGCATGAATCACTGCTCACCAAGCTGACAATAAATAATACCAAATAACTGTGAATGTACAATTGTGTAATCTCATTAGCCACTGCATCAAATCCAGGCATGGCTTATATTTAGATAGTAATCCCTTCCACCAGGCTCCTGGGGAATAAAATGAAAATATATTGCACTGGAGGTGCAGACAATTAATAAACCATATCTTCCTGTTGGAACTCTGCCTGTTGGAACTCTTTGTTTCTGGCAGCTGTTCTCTGGAAGGCATGTGTGACCTTTGGCCCTGCCCTGCTGTGTAACATACACCTTTGGTACTGTAAGACACAGGAATCTGACTATCACACACTGGTTCCACTTCCTCAGCTCCCTTAACCTCCTCCGACTCCTCACCTGTACTGCTGGAATCTGATCAGTAGATGTCTTATCTGGTTCTGTACCCATAACTCTCTCCATCCTTCTGCTGAGGTGGTCTGCCTCGGTGGGTGTTGTAAGTGGGAAAAGGACAGAGCCCCTTTAAGAGGAAAGCCCAGGACTAATGGGAAGGAGTGGGAGGCAGGAGGAAGAGGAGGAGCAAGGGAAGGGAAACAGCAGTAAGAGCATGGAGGAATAAAGGGAAGGTTGGAGGGGTAATGGCTCCTGTGTCTGTCATTCAGTGTGCGTGTGAATGGCTCACCTCAGCAGTATAACAACTGGCGACGAAGGGAAACGTCCCGCGCTGCGGAGGTAAAGGTGAAAGAGGAACTCCATGCGGAAGATAGAAGGGCCTGTGTACCCAGCAGCAATGTGGGCCTATGTGCCCAGCCGTAACAGGGGGCCCGAGAGCCCGCAGTGAGGACGGGCCTGTGATCCCAGCAACCAAGCTTGGCCTGTGTGCCATGCAAAGGACCGTGTGCCTGGTGATGACGGGGGGCCCGTGTGCCCTGCAGTAGCAGTGGGCCCGTGTGCCCAGGAATCACAGTGAGCCGACGCGCCCAGCTGAAATACGTGGGCCGTGCGCCCTGCAACGGTGGTGGACCTAGCAGAGCGGTGGACCTGTGTGCCCTGAAGGGGGCCCGTGTGCCCAGGAAAAACAGTGGGCCGGCGCGCCCGGCAGACCGAGGAAGGCCAGTGCGCCCTGCGGCAGGCCTGTGTGCCCAGCGTCAGCGGGCCTGTGTGCCCTGTGGAAACTGTGGTCCTGTGTGCCCTGAAGAGGGCCCGTGTGCCTGGGAGCGTCGGCGGGCTGGAGCGCCCGGCAGCAGTGAGGAGGACAGCGTGCTGGCAGCGGGTATGTGTGCCCGGATCCGACGCCTGCGGTGGGCCCGTGTGCCCCTAGGAGAACAGGAAGAGGAAGCGAAGTGGACTGCATGCCTACAGAGGGCCCGTGTGCCCGAGAAAGAACACAGCATTACCATGTGGACCCGTGCGCCCGGCATCCACCAGGAGGATTGTGTGCCCCGGAGTGAAGGACCAGCGACTGTGGAGCCGCCAAACTAGGAAAGAAAAGACCGCGCCTGCAATACCCGCAGCAAGCCCAGCTGACCCACCGCTTCACGCCATCGACAGCAGGAGAAGAGGAGACAATGGACCGTTGCAGCCCCACCCTCATCAAACAAGGTACTGAGCCGGGGGTCAGGAAGAAAACGAGCCGCACACAAGGGAAACTCTGTGTCTCCCACCACGTTCATTCAGTGTGCGTGTGAATGGCTCGCCTCAGCAGTATAACAGTGGGAAGCCACAGTGGCCACTGGAAGACAGTGGCCCCTGCGGCCCCGTCACTGAGACCGACCGCAATGGGGAAAAAGCTGAAGGCAGAAAAAACCCCACAAAGAGTAGATGTCACAGTTGTTGCCAGTTGTTCCTGAAGAGGCTGGATCAGAAGACCAATAGTGAAGACGGTTCTGGTGGATGCTGAGAGTTGAAGTTTCCAAGCAGTCTGGTAGCAGGATAGACACAAACAGACTCCATTTGGCAGGAAGTGTGGAAAGAACAGGATGAGTTCCACAATGGGAGGTAAGCAGCAGAATAAGCACAAGAATGTATTGACGGGAGCGGGAGATCCGTTCGGCGGAACTGAGCAGGGATAAGGAGCGGAGAGAGGGCAGCAGGAAACGGGAAGGGTAAGAAAGGGAAGGTAAGCAGAGACACAAGGAGCGTAAGCAAACCGAAAGCAACAGCGCTTAAGCCGTGAAGTTGGTTGCAATGCAGGGAATGCTGGGAGGAAGCAGAATAAGAACATCCCAGCCACCACAGTGCAGAAAGAAAAGACTAGACCGTTACCAGCCCGTTAAGAGAAACGTGATGGAACCATTAATGGCAGCTCCATCGAAACCTGTTCCAGAGCCTGCAGGGAACCGTGCACATGACATGCTGCCCATGAAGGTGCAGCTGCTGGGGATGTCAGGAGACTGCCACAGCAAGGTACACGTGTGCATTGTGCTCTTTGGAATGGAGCATTATGAAAATGAGATCTAATTTGCAGATCTCAATTTCAGAAACAGTATTACCCACTTCATTGTATACTAACACTCAAGAAAGCTCAATCTATCCTGCCCTCACGAGATGGCATTCTTTCAAACATACCTACACTTACTGCCAGTAAGAGAATATTGTTAGCTTAACATAGGTGGGCAAGTTATGTGAATAGGATAAATGACCCGATCACCTGTGAATTGGCAGTTGTAGACCCAATAATTAACATTACGGGTATAAGCTGTGGTTGGTGTACTCAGTTTTGGCAAGATGTATAGTTGCTTGAGTGGTTTGTTTGAAAGTTCAATAACACATGCTTTCTGGATGGAATACTCTTTCAGTAACCATTCTGGCTGTCCCATGCTTGGTAAGAGGACCTGGATCAGGGTGCACCTTGAAGAGGGTCTATGGTTCAAGACCTAGGAAACCAATGGGGGCCTAAAAAGGCAAGGAGGTATCGCACATTGTACGTGGAAAACCCAGAAATAGCTAAATAAATGTTTCCATCTGTTGGGCAGTATTATAAAAAAAACAATCTCTGGCTGGATTTGCACCAAGTTTGTGAAAACACAGTTTTGAGAACAGATGCCTACTTCTCACAAATGATTGACGCACATCTACCCAGAAGTTGTCTCTGTAGGTGAGGGACTAAACCTCCAATGGGAAATTCATGGAAAAATGTACTTTTTAGGTTCCTCGATAGCTCCATTCTCTCCCATTGATCAAACTGGGAAATCTTTCAAAAGTTAAAGCCTGGTCTTTAGAATTGGGAATGATTTTTGAAGTTTTTTTCAATGGCGCAAACACTACAAGCATCCTAAAAGTGTTCCTTAGAATGGGGAGTCCCACTTAACTATAACAGTAGAGCTGCTATCACTAACTCTGTAATGTATATTTTGAAGTAGGTAAGTTGTGGGGAGTAAGACTAGGAGTAATGAGAATTATTGATAAGTAATCGAGACACAAGGGTGTATTCGTCTTTTGTTTCCCCTACTATGTATAACCTTGCCTTGATCCACTTGGGCTGACCTCACCTGTTGATTCTGTATGTCTTGAAACATACAAAATGCTATGTAACTCCATTTTCTATGCACTTACTCTATCAGAATTGTCCCTGGACCTAGTATGATAGAAACAAATGTTTGCCCCCCGCCCCACCATCTCCAGCACTATTTGAATTGTTGTCAGGCCTAGTACGATAGTCGCTTGTTTTGTTCCTCGCCCTCCTTTCTCCTCCCCCTTCCCTCACCTCTTGTTAATCTCCAGTTCTACCAGAAATATCGTTAGGCCTAGTGCAGTAGTCGCCTGTCTGTTTCCCATTTCCTTCCTATCTGTGTTTTAGCTCTTGCACTAACCGAAATGTCGTTAGGCATACAATACAATAGTTAATTTCACATTCTTGTTGTTCATGGCCTGTAAGAACGTAATTGTATTTTCCCTTCTTCCCTCCCTTGCCGTGAAGTGCTTTGAAACACTTTGTGTATAGGCTCTATATAAATAAACTATCATATCATATCCACCAACACTGTATACTTACATACATGTATGTTCTTGTGTTTTTTTTCCAACAAATGGAAGCAGTTATAAAACTGGATGAAAAAAGCAGAGAAAACTTCAGCCTTTGGGCCACATTACAAGTTTGGTGGTAAATCCACCAATTTAATGCCAACATTATTTACTGTTACCACTCGGTCCCATAGGCTTACCATAGGATTAGGAGTGGTGGTATGGTGGTGGAGTCCCTCAAACTTCATAGTGAATTTTTCAAAAATGCTGCATGTGGTAATTCTGATGATTTGCGTTGGCAACGTGGATGAATTGCTGTCAGGATTTTTTTGCTTCTACCAACTTACTAACAAAACATTTTGTATGGCGTTGCCATAATGAGGCTGGAAAGTGGTGGTCATAGAATTACTGCCACTTTACCATCATTTGTCCCCGCACTGCCATACTCTTAATGAGGCTGTTGAAGTCTGAAAAAATAGCATGATCAGAAGGAGCCTCTATAATGTCCTCATTTCTTAATCTTGCTTACTACTAGTCCTGCTCTTCTTTGTCGCAGAACTGACGTCATGAAGGTGAGAACATTCCAAAATAATTCCCATACAAATCTGTGCATTCCTTTTTTTGCTCCCTACCCCCATCAGGATAATGGGGTATAAATAGAGATTGCTAACCCATAATCATCCTGTTCTTAGCGAAGGATTCAGGACAATCTGCTAACCTAGGATGGCAGAAAAGGGTGTAAGTTCTGTGAAAAGGAGAGAAGGACTAGGAATTGCACTGCTCGTGTGAATTCTGAAGATGAGGCAGATCTTCAGGAGGACTGCCTCACGGATTTGTGTGTTTTGCCCTGTTTCCCTTTCGGAGTATTAGCTTGATCATAGAGTGTATCTTGTAAGTTAATTCAGATGATTAGAGAGCTGGATCGCTGGCTCTGTGTTGCCTGCCCCTTTTAAATTTAGGAGAAGTGCAACTGGAACAAGGATGTTTGATCAGAATATTCTTCACTGCGTTTGTGCTTCTTGTATGCCTTCAATGACCCATTGTCGCTGTTCTTGGGATCATTCTGAGCACACGTGCTTATGTCTATCTCTATAGACCTGATTACTTCTATTACAACGGCAGTAAATTTGGCCTTTCAAGAGGGGCTCATTCCTAGTTCCTTGAAGCATGCATGTGTGCTCCCTCTATTGAAGAATCCCTCGCTGGATCCAGCCGTACTGGCAAACCTCCGTCCTATCTCTCTTATTCCAGCCTTGATGAAAGTGCTGGAGGCTTTAGTCTCCCCCTCTTGTCATCTTTCATGGAAACCTCTGGGTTGTTTGATACATTTCAGTCCGGCTTTCGTCCAGGGAACTCAGTCAGTTCTTAATTCCGTGCTCGATGATCTTACCCGCCTAGTTGATCAGGGCAGTGTGGGAGCTCTCCTGTTGGATCTCTCAGCCGCGTATGACACGGTAGATCATTCTATTTTGATCTCCCATTTGTCGAGCCCAGACCTTGGTGACCAGGTACTGAACTGGTTCTCAGCCTTTCAGGCAGACTGGTCCCAGTCAGTTTTTCTGCCACCTTTCTGCTCTGAATTCATTTCTCTGTTCTGCAGAGTCCCACCAGGATCAGCGTTGTCACCAATTCTCCTTAATATTTACATTTGCCCCCTTCTTCTTCTTAGCCTGTCTTATGGCTTCCGTTTCTATTCTTATGCGGATGACACGCAGATCCTGGTACGCCTGGATCTCTCGTCCGGAAACCACGGTCCGGCTAAGGAAATGTCTAGCGGATCTGGGTGCCTGGATGGCAAACAATTTACTCAAACTAAATGGCAGCAAAACAGAGGTCCTTGTGGTGGGTACCACTAGTCTGGTCACTTACTGGACTCCTGATTTCTGGCTGGCTGCTCTTGGCCCATTCCCCTCCCCTTCTCCGGCAGTGAGAAATCTGGGGGTTAAGTTTTCATCTTCCCTTGCAATGACGGAGCAGGTTGGTGCTGTCTGCAAATCTGGTCATTTTAAATTGTGTACCTTGTGGAAGGTTCTTCCCTTTATTCCTGATCATCTCCATGCTCCTGTGGTAGCAGCGTTGGTTCTTAGTACGGCCGATTACTGCAACTTGCTGGACTTCGGCCAACCACTCTATCTAATAAACCATATTCAAATGCTCCAGAATGCAGCAGTCAGAGTAGTCGTGCACCCCTCGGAATGCTGTCACATGTCACAGCTTCTGAAACAACTGCACTGGCTGCCGATCAAAAAACAGATTTTGTTTAAATCTATATGCCTGGTGCATCGAGCCTTCTATAAGCTAGGAGCTGAATATCTCCAAGAAAAATGTGTTCATTACGTTCCTGCTTGTCCCCTTCGCTCTCAGGCTGCACTACTTCTGTCAGTCCCCCGTGTTAGACGGACTAGGACCGGTGGTCGTGCCTTCTCTGTGGCAACTGCAATAGCATGGAATCAACTGCCTTGGTTACTGCGTGCAACTTCTAACCACTTGGCCTTCTTGCGTGCTCTGGAGACCCTTCTTTTCTGATATCCCTTCTCTTTAAAATGTATGTCTGGCTCCACCTCCATCTGCTCAGTGCCAAGATGCCTTCTGGCGTACATGCGCTTTACAAGACTACATAACATAACATATGGTTGTGACGAACATGCGCCAACCCCTCGCTATTACAGAGCTGCCTGCAACCAGGGACCCCTGTGATCGTGATGCACTATGTGAGTGCATCAATATTTCAATCTATCATGATGCATTCAACATCCCTCTCCCCTGCAGACCCTCCAGAAGGGTAGAGTTGTGTGGCTAGCTCTCCTCGAAACCAGGGAGTACACACTCAACATGACACAGCTCCTACTGTGCTTTCAACTTCAGCCTGCGCAAGGCTCGGCAGAACTTAAAGAAGCCAGGCACATTTTCCTAGAATTACTGTCCAGGGGACAGAAAATAACAATTGAATCATGGATAAGGAATCTGAGGCCATACCACAGAATTGGTGTGGGAAGGAGGACCTTGGAAAGAAAT
Organism: Ambystoma mexicanum; assembly: GCF_040938575.1. Lineage (NCBI taxonomy): Eukaryota > Metazoa > Chordata > Amphibia > Caudata > Ambystomatidae > Ambystoma > Ambystoma mexicanum. The sequence goes on along the minus strand of NC_090922.1, from coordinate 411,671,149 downwards.
AAAACAAACATGGGCAATGCTAATAGCTTTGGCTTTTGTGTAGGCATGGTAAAGGCATTTGCCAGGTACTTTCATAATGGTATTTACTGGCCATTGATGATCACAGACACCAAATAGTGCGAGCAGCTGGTGATATAATAGGAGTGCCTGGCAAATGTCTAATACTTTTACACAAGCCAAAACTGTTGGCTTTGCCAATGCTTGATTTCAATGGCTTTATTGCAGCACACGCACAGTGCTTATACATCGATTGGCTGAAAGCAGACCTGGTTAAGACACGAGCAGAGCGTTTACAGCTTCAGTTACGTCTTTAACTCTCAGACGACCGTTTTGAAAAAAAACTATGCCGGGCAGGCACTTTCAGCACACAGTTTGATGGTAAGGCTCGAAAAAGACAACTCAAAGAGATCCCAGGAAGATATGTTTTGGGCGGGGAGAGGCATGCAGTGGGTGGGAATGGTCCTAGGGTTGTGCATGGCCTGGGGTATTCAATTGGCAGGTAAATAACCAAATACCACCTACAACATGTGTAACCCTCCTCATATGCCATTTCTCCCTAGCTGTTGTCTAATGCAATAGTTTCTGCTTATAGCGCCCCCAACTAGACAAAACTAAAAAAGCAGGATTATGGTGTAATGGCAGATCATCTCTTCACGAAAGAAAGGACTTCGATGAGGAAGAGGCGTTGGAGGTTAATAATAATAATATCTAGTTTTATATAGCGCTAACAGCCCACAGGCATCTGAGCGCAGAGATAGCAGTGGTGTTATTATCCCAAAATGTGGTATTGCATGGTACTCAATTTACCGACCTTGGAAGGATGAAAGTTTGAGTTGGATTTGAACCTGCATCAACGGGCGCTCAGCTTGCTACGCTATCTGACAGGCTAATGCCAATGCTGCATGTGTTCACGCCTATGGGTTGTCTGGGATGCTGTTCATGGATGATGTTTGTCGTTGGTTTGATGATGTGTTTCATTTTTGATCAATTATGTCTATGAATTTGAAACAAAACTGATGTTTCTTAGCACATAAAACATATGATCATAATTCAAAGAAGGCTATAAAATGTGTATTTTCACTGCCATAGAATCTGCCACAGAATGAAGCATGAAAGTCACCGTGAAGCTTTCCAAGCAATGCAGGCAAACAAATTTCGAGCAGAACTATTTGTACTGGCACCAGATTTCACTCAGCAACGCACAACAAGGAGCAGATGTTTGTACTTCCGGAGAGAGCGATAAAGAAAACAGTAGGAACAAGGCCATCAGAAGCAACCACCACAACTCCCTTATTTCTTCAAGATTACAGACTTGCTCCTGTTTACTTCCGTGATTAGCTTGTTATTTCATGTGCTTGTCAGGAATACTCGCCTAAATGCCATGTAACTCTCTCAGCGGATCTTCTAGCTTCGCATGATTTACGCAACCAGTGCCAATGATCTGCGCAGTATTCAGAAAAGAAGACACACACTAAAATACAAATAAAACATTGATAGACAGTCCTAAGAAACGAAGCACACAAACACAGAAGAAACAAAGACAGAGAAGATGCAATGATTAAAAAGATGCAATGATTAAAAAAAATCTACAACACTTATTTAGTTAAATTGGCAGAAATACAGCTCTGTTCACCAACACAAGGAATGACAATGCATAGTGGCATGCTGGTTAAGAAACACATTGCATTAATGTATCACATTTATACAAACAGAGCTAACATTGCATTCTTAGTGTCCATATATATTTTTGTGTGGGTGTCAGTTGCCGCCCTATGGTTAAGGTAAGTCGGAGTTGCATAGGAAATCGAAAAAAGGAATTGCTAATAACATTTCACTTGCATGTTTGCGAAGGATTCTTTAAGCTATAAAAACGTTATTAAGAAAAGAAAAATGGGCACTTTAGGTCTAGTCCCCATTGATTTTCCCATGGACAAAAAAGGTCCAATTTTGCTCTACCGGACAGCCAAATCCGCTGGACAGATTTGGACCAGGTTTTAAACAACACGAGAACAAAGAGTCAACTAAAGATCCCTTGTGGTTTGGAGCTATTCAGTCTAGTCATTTTTAAATTATTTGACAGAGAGGGCAGTGCCACCTTCCCAAAAATAAATAGCAATAGCTATATCTGCCCGGATACATTAAGTAGTTGGGTGTTTAGGGTGTTTATAAATGAAACAGCTATCATCTTTTTTTTTATCGATGCGAGTGATAGCCGTGTTGACACCTCAGGTTATACCCCAGGTCATAGGAAAATGAAACGCATATAAAGCCCATTTGCATGTAAAAAACATGCAATTGCCATCAGCCTAGAAGTGTGGAGGGGGGCAAGCAGACACCAAGTGCAATTTGGGAGTTGGAAGGGGGCTAGCGACCAAGTTTGCAACATGAGGCTTAACACATTTTCACAACCCCTCGGTTATAACCTGGGGTATAACTGCGGCCACCCAACATTTCAACTGAAACTGCGTCACGGAAACTACAAGTGTTGTGGGGGGAATGGGAGAGGGCAGGGGAGGTGAAGAGGCCATCAGGGGGTGTAGGGGAGCAGGCACATATGAGGGGGCACTTGGTGAGTGACTTGGAGGGTAAACAAGCATTTTTTCTTGATGTTCTCGATAGCCGCTGGTGTAAGGACTGCAAATAACCAAAGTGTTACCTGGAATACACGGGGCCCTAATACTTTCACCTCGAGGAAAATGAAAGATTACTTATTTCGGAATGTTGATATCATAATTTTACAAGAAACATGGTTGGTTAATCCCATTGCAATAGAAGGATATACTCTCTATTGTCAACCCGCCCTTCAAAGAGCCAAAGGCAGACCATCAGGTGTTTTGCTGATGGCACTTAAAAATGTTACGATAGGCGACTCCACAGTGATCGTTGAAAACAAAATGGGCATTCAGGCAAGTAAGATCACAATAAGAAATTCAAAACTGGTCTTCGAGGTGATTCTTGTAAATGTTTATTGGAACCCTGCTTATTCCAGTTTCCAGGCTTTTCTGGATATTTTATCCACATTGCTAGAAGAAATCAAAACAAGAGATGGCTGTGCCCGTGTGATTTTGGCAGGGGTTTTTAACACACAATGTATTAGATTAGAAAAGAAGTTGGGAAAACATGGTTCCTGAGTGATCTCGGGGAAGAGAAAGGTATTGGTGGAGTTTTTGGGGTTATGGGGACTGAAAATGGTGAATGGGAATTTGCCAGGGGACATCCCTGCAGCACCAACATGGCATTGAGGCATCACTGCTTCAATGTTAGATTATCTCGTCATGACTGCTGACCTTTTCATGTACAATGTATCCATGAAGATTGAGCAGGAAGGGGGGAGCGACCATTCTAGGTTGGAGTTTTCTATCTTGGATATTGCTCCGGGACCATCAGACATGCAGAGTCAATCCTATTCGATTGATAAGAGCAGAATTCGTTTGACTAAGTATAAAAGAGAAGAGGAGGCCTTAAACTGTAGGCTAATTGATACCCCGGAGCATATCCAACAAGAATTCTGCCATCCAGAAGTGTTTGTGAAATCTACTGGTCCTTGTGTCCACCGAGTATAGGAGGAGGAGGGGGAAGTAAACAAAATCATTGGCACTCATTCGATGAGGCAACAGTGCAAGAAACAAAACTGTATAAGCAGAAATTAAGATCCCTAAAGAAACAGGGACTGAGTTTGGAAGGTTATAGAAGGGAATCTAAGAGGTTGTCATTATGCTATAAGCGGTGGTCGGTGGTTAGGAGGATGCTGCGTTTGCAGCAAGATGGAGAACGCATGTTGAAGCTAATGGGAGGTAATGACTCCATAAATCTCTGGTCAGTGATCCACCAGTTAGAGGGAAACCCAGCTACAGCATTATGTAATTTGGTATCAGAGAGGGTGTGGGTGGATTACTTGTCGGACAGTTTTAAAAATCCTGTGGGTTCAGAATTAATTCCAGATAGAAATGTTAGCTGGTATCTCCCTCTGGAGGAGAACACCCTGGTTGAATTGATTGGGAAAGCCTCAATCTCCAAAGCAGCAGGGCCAAATGGCCTAACTTACCAAGTGTTGAAGAAACAGCCCTGTTTATGGGCAAAAATACTATTTTGGCTATTTGGAGAGATTCTTGCAGGACACAGTTTCCATCATCATGGAAATCACTGACTGTCATTCCATTGTTCAAAGGGGGCGATCGATTGCAACCTACAAACTATCGGCCAATCGCCCTCCTTGACACTGACAGCAAGCTTTTCATGAGGGTCCTACTGGGGAGTTGGAAAAATGGGTGAAGGAAAATCCTGTCTAAACATCAAACGGGATTCAGAGGGGGTCACTCCACAGCAGTAAATGGCCTGGTATTGAATGAATATCCTGAGTGAAAGAACAAGAAGCAAGGGAGAACATCCGTTGTATGGGGCCTGGTTCAACTTCTCAAAGGCCTTTGATCAGGTGAATAGAAACCGATTATGGGCCAAGCTGAGAAGTTGGGGAATTCCAGAGGGCATCCTTGCCATGGTTTCTGAACTCCATAGAGACACCAACATTAGAGTCCGGCTGGACACTGAAGGTCTTCTCACCAGTCCAATAAGGGCGGAAAGGGTAGTCCGCCAGGGTTGCCTGGAAGCTCCCCTTTTCTTCAACCTGTATCTTTCAGATATGGGAGAGTTTTTGGAAGAATCGGCGCTAGCAAGCCCAATAATCAATGGATGTAAGGTCCATTGGCTTGCTTATGCGGACAACGTGGTCCTACTGGACAGAACACCAGTGGGGCTGCAGCGTCTTCTGGACAAATTAGATGTCTATGCAAGGGAGAATGATTTGGCTATCAATCCAAAGAGAATAATGATATTCAAACATGCAAATTAAAAGATAGAATATTCTCAGTGGAAGTTAGGAGGGCAGAGTATAGAAAGAGTGGAAGATCTGACATACTTGGGGTACAAGATCTTTGCCTCCCCATCATTGGGTAAGGTGGAACAAGATGTAGAAATGAAGATTTCTCAGTTGGTCCCACAGATGAAAAAGATCCTAGTGAAATTGTGTTACTTCTCAACTCTCCCACTAATTAAATTCTACTCAGCAAAAGTAATTCCGGTGATACTTTATGGACTGCAAGCAAAAACGTGCTTGTGGAGTGTGGATTGGCAAAGGTTGGAAGGCCTTGTTTGGAAGAGTGTTTTTGGCCTTCAAATGAGCCTATGAGCTGTCTGCGATTCGAATTGGGCCTTCGGTCTCTAAAATCGCAGGCAGAATGGAAACTGACGTCCCTTTTGCGTTCAATCCTCACTGCGCAAGAAGATACCCTGTATTTTGACATAAAGGCCCACTTACGAGCAAAAAAATCTAAATTGCTGACAAATCTGGAAGAAAGGGTTATGGAAGAACTGAGTACAGCTGGAACCAATATAGAAACATTAATCCATAATCCGCTAAAGGCAAAAAAGGATCTGGAGGAGCGGGATTGGATAAATACAATCAACAATGTGCAGTCCCTTTTACCTGAAAACCTCTTTCTGAAAGTGGATAAAAAACAAGGGGTCATTGCAAGATATATGATAAAGTTCCCTGATTGGAGGATTCGGATACATTTTCTCAGAATCCTATTGAACATAGCACACACAGGAGAGGTCCTGTCGATAAGGGGGAAAGAGGAGGAAGCCAATCCTTTATGCAATGTGTGCAAAATCCCACAGAAACAATCCTTAAAACATTTACTGCTGGAGTGCGAAGGAACTTGGCCCGCAAGACTTCTACTATTTGCCAGATTGGGCGTAGGGGGGGGTTGGCTATATAGAGGAGTTTTTCTGGGACCGCTTGAGCGCTGGACATTGGAATGACCTGACAATTGCGGTAGTACAAGTCCTAGAAAGGTATAACATCATGACTTCTAAAAAGATACCATAAGAGGACATCAGCGATTCTTTGCTTCGACTCAATTGAGATCATGTTTAGTTGGGAAATGTTTTTTTGTTTGGTTATTGTCTCTGGTTCTAAGTGATTTTACATCAACCCGTTTAATGGATAGCTGTTCTTCTTCTCCTTCTCTCTCTTTGACAGTTTTTTCCTTTTTTTTCTCGCTCATCTTTGTTCCTTTTTTATTTTTATTGAATGAAGGGTGTTTTCTTAGTTTAAAAGGCGAAAGTGAAATTCCTTTTTTAATTTTCTTTTTCTTTCTCCCTATATTGGTTGGTTTTATTGAATGATTTGTAATAGAAGTAATACGTTTTTGTAAAAGGTTTTTTCTATACCCAAATACAAAGAAAAAGAAATAACCGAAGGTATTTGTATTTCATTGCAATGTACCCGTGGTTATAGAAAAAAGATATATACAAAAGAAAATTATATATTTGTAAAGCTAGAGTGATGATGTGGGCCATGACTATGATAGCATTTTAAACAACTGAAGGCCTGGTATTGTAAAATATAAAGTGCCCATGGCCAAAGGCACCAAAAAAAACAGTGGGCACGGCCAAAGGTAATAGAAAAAATGATATAAAAATAATATATACTTTTGCAGCACAGTGACCTCGGGGGTGAAAAATCATTGGCCATGGTCATGGCCGGTGGCATGGTTGAAAAAAGTAGAGAGCAGGCATGGCTGGAGGGGTGAGTGAGCGAGCACCGGGGGTGCTCATTGTGCAGAGGTTGAAATAATGATGGGGAAACTCTGGTGTAGCGGGGATCTGATGCAGTGGAGATAGTGTGGTGAAGCAGTAGTATAGTGCAGGTTTCCGGTGTGGCCACAATCAATCAACTGGAAGGTGGAACCAAAACTAATGTCTAGGAATATATAGGGAGGGGGAGGGATGGTGGAAGACAAAGGAGAGTGCCAAGTGCCTGGGTGTGAGGCAAAGAAGTGGTGCCTTGGTATGAAGGGAGGAGAGAGAGAGGTTACTGATGAGAGGGGGAAGCAGTTTATGGCGTTGCCATGGCAACACAGTGCTCCTAAGTGAAAATGCCACCCAGTCCTGTTTTCTTCCCTTTCGATTCTAGGCTTGTTTTCTACACCCTTTATTCCCCAACCCACCTTACAAAAGAACAATGAATTAAATATATATATATACCCGCTCATCCTACCTCTTACTTTATTTATTACCCTCTCACTCTCACCCTTTCTCTCTCGAATTTCGTCTTGCTCATAATAAATGGCACCCTCTATCACTGGCTTCCTAGCTCACTCTGTTCCCCTTCTCATTCTGCACCCCTTATGACATCATCCTCTGAAACTTTGCACTCTCCTCCTTGCACCCAGGTGCCTATAAATGCAACATGCAAATAACCTCAGTAAAAGCCAAAACTATTGCCATTGCCAATGACCTGTACATCTCAAGAGGCAATGACTTAAAGAGTAGTGTTGGATGAACCTGGAATGAGTAGCCCAGGGATGTTTTTTTTTTTCTAAAACTGAGGGACATCAGCCATGTGTCCATTGGATGACCAAAGATTTCATCTGGCCAGATGCCATTCAATCCTATCTTTGAGATTTATTGATCCATGACTGTTCAGTGCTTTGTGAACTAAAGTGAGCGCCTTGCACTTGATCCTTGTGTGTGGACTTTTATAAAAACCAGATGTATGGGTGCACATCTAGCGGTGTTATTTATGATACTTGCTGCTATACTGAGTGATACTTGGGGACATTGCATGATGTCCTGATTTGCTCCAAGAAAAATAAAGAGTTGGCGAGGAGGAGGTGGTATTCCAGAAGCAACAGGGAGATGTAGCAACAACGGTGCATGGGGTCAAAGGGAAAAGAGGAGAAAAGGTGGTTGTGCTGCTGTGAGAGACCAGGTATCAGGCGAGAGGTGACCCCCAAGCAGATTGCTCATGAGGACAAGACTGCAGACACAGCAGAATTGCCTGCACATGCAGAATGGGCAAGTCAGCTCAGGCTTTCCTCAAGAGGGTTAAGTAGGTTTAAAAGGCATCCTCAACTATGACAGCACCTACCATCTGCTTATGGATCTGGTGACTACTTCAGCTTGCCATCGGGTATGCCTTTCAGGAAGAGGCAGTCAGTGTGATATGCAATCTCTACCAGAAGTCAGATCATTGTGGGGGGAGGGTAACTCAGGAAAGGGTGCTTTGACACCTCAACAATGTCAAAACACTTTAGGATGCAGCACAAGGATGTGTTCAAGGAGTGTCATCACATGCCCAGATGCAGTTAATGCTGCACTTTCCTCCAGTGGTAACAGTGGTTGCAAGAACATTTCAGATGATACTCCAGGACATCACAAGTTGGGCTCTAGCAAGCGACCTCCAGCACCCCTGGCCCACCATGTCTGGTACAGTACAGCCTGGCCCTACTGGCACCATCGACTAGCAGGGCCACTTTACCACCACTGGCAGCACATCCTCCTGTTGACGGGGAGAGAATTCAGGGTGTTGTGACGTTTGCAAAGAACAGGCGAGAGAGAGAGACAATGCAAAATTCAGGTCCATACTGCATACATTGAATGACCTATGCCGGTCACTGTGATGAAGATGATGAGATTGTGGATGTCACGGAAAAGCATATGCTCCTGCACAAACCTATGCTCTTCTAGATGCCTGATCAGGAGGGTAGAAAAGGAGGTGCATGAGACACTGGCTTTGTGAGTATGGTATAAGGACTGGCTCTGCTGGTTGGTAGAGCACAATACAATTAGGCAGAACCACCACTGAATCCAATGTTGTTGTTAGCCAGACTTAAGAAGTGAAATAATTTTGTGTGGCTTCACTGGTTGGCAGAAATGGAGTTTGTGAGTTTGGTATTAGAATTCAGAAAGTGGCTCTGCTCATTGGTAGAGCCAAATACATTGAGGGTGAAGAAAAAACGAAAAATGTGCTTTTATAATGACCTCAACCATTACGGTCAGGGTGGACGTCTCCACCACCTTTCTTCATGGCACTAGATAGCTGGCATATACATCTTCAACATTTGAGCAGTCTGTTGTGTTTTATACCAAGTAATGGGCCTTGTGTTTCCTCCCATGTGTTCTAAGGCAGAAGATTTGATAAAAGTAAGCGTTTTGAGATGTGTGGCATGATCCGAGAGAATAGTTTTAGCAGTGCCAGAAACCCACTCACAATGTACAGCATCCAGGCAGCAGATTAGGTATTTCACATCAAATTGAACAAGTGATATGGCCACACTGACCTCTTGCCAAACCAGAATTGCAAAAGATCATCATCACTACTCCTTTGGCATATGTCAAAACAAAGGCATTAACCAACCGATATGCAGTGAGTCTGTCCCACAGCATGTTATATTTATCCATTTGATGAAAGTTCATCTTGGTGCCTCCTGAACACATTAATACACAATAACTAGTACTGCTACTTGGAAGGCTTCATCTCGATTATGTGTCATTGAATAAAGCATGACTTAGTTTAAGAAATCAAGGAGCCTTCCCTGTTTTTTTTACTAATGGAATGGATCATAATTGAAGTATTTGGCCCAGAAAAAAGATAAGTCCAGAAGAAAAAACACCATATACTCACTAGGGGTTTGTGTAAATATATAGGTTGTATTAAATACACGTATTTACAGTTTTGTGTGGAACATAAAACATTAATTGTGAAAAAGACTGAACCATAGTGTTTTTTCAAATAAAGAAAAAATATACAACTTGAACATAGTGTGCTGAAGAGAAAACAATAAATTGTAAGACATAAAACAGAAAAAATGTTGTTGCTTAATCAGCAATTTGAACTCTTCATGAGTTTTCACATTGTAACAGATTCATAGGTTGATCCAGTGGTCTAAGCGTTGTCCATCTGGGTGGATTGCGTATAACTCGCAGTGGTTGAAAGTTAATATTGGGACAAGTTTGTCCCGGCTGATTGAATCTCAGACAGTTCCAACTGGATGTATGCCAACGTTGCAGGTGTTAGTGTAAGTGGGAATCCCACTTTCTGTAGTGTTGCAATCTGAGTACAATATTGTATCACTTGACCAAATTGAGTTGGTGCAAAGGACCCCCTTGCTTGCAAAATGACGTTTCGGCGGCCTTGGCATCCATCTTGTATCTAAGGTTAGAGGGACGTGGAAGCTGCCTTCTTCAGGGCGGTTGGGTGACCCCTATGGAGGAGAGACCAAGAGAGAAAAAACATTGTTCAATTTTTCTCATGGTACATTGGTGTTTCTCTGCTGGACTTCCAAGGGCGGATTAGTAAAATGTTGGCTGGATCAGAACTGAAGGGGAAATAAATCCCCACATATTTAAAAGTTTTTTGGGAGGGAAGGAGGAACCTTTAATGGAAAATAGAGTGAACTAGGTATGGACTCTTGTCTCTATAGGTCTGTGGTGGGCTTAATAAATGGAGATCTCTCCACAGGCTCCTTGTGGACGTTCACTTAATATTGCAGACTCTCCGGACTGGGCGTAGCTGGATGGAGAGTTGGTTGTAGTAGTCGTAGTGCGTGGGGAGGCAGGTAGAAAGAAAATGTGTTGTTGTAGCTGCCTTGCTGGGCTGCTAAATGTAGCTCGCACTCACGTGAAAATGCTCTATAAAAGTTGTTGCAGAGAAAGAAATAGAATTATGAATTTGAGGAGAAGCAAGAATCTCCTAACGTGTGGGCCTATGCCTATCTTGTGAAAATAAAAAAGAATGAGTGTAGCACAGTACCTGGATACGTAGATTCATTAGGTATTCCAGGTCTTTCTGTATGTACAGAAGTGCTCCCGAAGTTGGGGAGGATCAAAAGGTATGTGGCCGTCTGTTTTCTTTATTTCTGTAACTGGAGGCGAAGAAAGAGAAAGCTATTTATGAAAATTGAAAAGAGGCCGGGATGCATTTAAATGTAAAATGCAAGGCACTGGAAATTAGTCCCCAAACGCTGTTAGTCTGCCACGGGGTTCGGGCAAGGCTTACCTAAGCTGGGGTGGTGCTGGGCGCCGGGTCAGGACTCGAAGGACAGCCTGCTGCCGAAAGACATGCGTTCGGCAAGTGCAGGGCTGCTGTAATGAAGACAGGAACTGGGCTGGGGGTGGGTCGGGGGTGTGTGGGTCTCTGGACCAATCAGGATACGGGAAAGTTCAGAGTCCTGATTGGCCAGAGCCGGTGCAATGCGGAACTGGACCTGAACAGGATGATAGTGGTCTTTGCGTTTGACTTAGTTAACACAAGTAATGCAGAGACACCCGTTAGATTTAAGAGCGTCGGAGTCAACGCAGGTGGGCCATGCAGCTGTAGACCGCGATGTAGGCGCTAAAGGTAAGTGCAGCTAAAAAATAAAAAAGGGGGGGGGATTTGTTTGTCGCGCGAGCTGGAATAGCTCGAAAGTCTGGATAGGAGGCTTGACTCCAAGAGTACTGGGGTGTGCCTGACTGGAGGTTGAAAGTGAAAGTACGGGTCACTCGATCTAATTTGATGGTGACACAGAGAAGATGGAACCCAGTGCGCTTCCAGAGTGTCGGAGGCAGTGACCGAGCCGTTACGTGTACGGGGCTTTTTGTAGGCTGTACACGGCCGTGGGGTGTTGATAGCTATGACCCATACGGGGACAGATGTAGTGAATAGAGTCTCCGTGTATGGGGGGACAGAGTGCTATGAGTTAACAGGAGCACTGGAAGGTTGTGGCGGTAATCTTGTGGTGCATGATGGCCTATGTAGTAGGAAACCATGAATACACTCACAACAGTAGTGAATTATCTTTGAGGGAAGAGTTGTTGTTCGTTGAGGCCGTGTGTGACAGAATCCATTCTATGTATCCAACGGCTTTCAAGGTCTAACAGGCGGCCCTGGATGTTGGGTCCGTTGCGAACCCGTTCAATGACCCACCATTTTATATCCTGAGTGTTGTGTTTCTTCTCCATATAGTGCTGTACTAGTGGAGATGTCATGTTTTTGCAGCGGATTCTTGAACGGTGTTCAGATATTCGTATACCGACATTTCGCATAGTCTGTCCAATATATCGTAGATTGCATGGGCATTCTATGAAATATACCACTTGATTTGTTTTACAATTTGAGACATCATTGAGGATCCATGTTTTTGTTGCGACCTGCAATTGTTGAAGTTTCACAGTAAATTGACATACTGAGCAGGTACCACATGGATAGTGCCCTTTGAGTGGTCGGAGATTCCAGATATGGGTTTGGGGAGATATTTTGTGTTGTACATGGAATGTACCAGGTGTTCTTTCAAATTGCGTCCCCTCTTGAATGCGAATCTGGGTTTGTCTAGGTCGGGGAGGCAGAGTCTAGCTATGGGCCAATACTTGTAAATGATTTTTTTAATTTGAAAGGCATGTTGTGATAGTATCGTTTTCTGCATCTCGGCTTTTGGGTGTGAGATGTGAGTCGCGACATGTGAAGCAGGCTCTTTTGAGAGATCTTGACACCAATTTTTTGGGGTAGCCGCGTTGTTTGAGTCTGTCACTTAGAAGGTTGGCATCTTGGTAAAAGTTGTCTAGTGAGGTGCAATTCCTGCGAAGTCTTAGGAATTGCCCATATGGTAAATTTTCCTTGATATGTTGAGGATGATCGCTTTGGAAATGTAAAAGAGTATTCCGATCGGTAGGTTTGCGAAAAGTGGTGCATGTTAATTTGCCTTGGTCGTGTTGGATTCTTAAATCTAGGAAATGGATGGAGGAATTACTGTATTCAAATGTAAATTGGATGTCTTGGCTACATGTGTTGAGCCAGGAGCTAAATTCTAGTAAGGCCTCTTCTGTGCCTTCCCATAGGCATATGATGTCGTCTATGTAACAACGCCATTGTTTGATGTTCTCTCTCCATCTATTGAGATGGCTGAGGACAAATTTGGCCTCAAAGTTTGCCATGAATAGAATGGCCAAACTTGGGGCAAATGCTGCCCCCATGGCGGTACCATTTGTTTGTAGGTAAAATTTTTGATTAAATTCAAAGAAGTTTTTGCAAAGGGTCAATGTCATGATTTCAATGATAAATTCTGGGGGAGTTTTTGTGTCGATGTTGGTAGCAGTCAGATATTCATACACACAGTCAATGGTTGCTTGTTGGGGTATACTGGTGTATAGTGCTTTAATATCCAGAGTGACTAATAACTGTTGTGTTGGTCAAAGTCTAAGTTTTCAAATAGCTGGATAGTGTGCATGGTGTCTCTAATGTATGTGTCCGTTTTGATACTTATGGGTTTTAAGAAATGGTCAACAAATTTACACAGGGGTTCAAGTATGGACCTGCAGCCCGACACAATAGGTCTCCCTAGAGGATTGGTTGGATTTTTATGCATTTTGGGAAGGGCATATAGGCAGGGTGTTCTGCCTTGGGATGTCTGGAGAAATTTGGATTCTTTTTCGGATATCCAATCTCTTTCCATTGCAAATGCTACCATAGCTGAGATTTCCGTTTTCAAGTCTTTGGTGGGGTCTTTCTTTAGTAATTTGTAACTCTCTGAGTCATTCAGGAGTTCCTTGATCATGTGATGGTATTGATCTGATTTCATAATTACGATCCCGCCCCCTTTATCTGCGGGTTTGATGATAAGCTCCGACTGTTTGGATAATGCAGGGCTTCTCTTTCTTGTCTGGTAATATTTTGTTGTTTGAAGGCGCTATTTCTCTTACTTAATACTCTGAGGTCACGCAGAACGCATCTTTCGAACGTAAGGAGATCATCTGGGACCTGATTGTCAGAGGGTGTGAATGTGGATTTAGGATGTAAGCCTGTGTCTGGGACTGTTTCTGTGTTTTCATGCTCCTGAAAAAACGAGCGTAGTCTCACAGTTCGGAGGAATCTTCGAATCTCCATCTCACTGTTGTACCAATCTGTATTGCTGGTAGATACAAATGATAGGCCTTTAGAGAGTACTGAGATTTGTGGAGCTGTGAGTGGAACCTTTGCTAGGTTGAAGATAGGTAGTTCTAGCTCTGGTTCTAAGTTTGTCTTCTCCTGCGTCTCGGTCGTCTGCGTTGGCCTTGGAAGGCCGGGTTCCATGGTGGTGGGCCCCAACCTCCAGCAATCCCTCTCCGGCCTAAAAAAGGATGCGGGGGAGGTGGTGCGGAGTTCTGTGGTTGTGAGTAGCCAAATTGGTTGGGTTGAAATGGGTTGTAGCCCCAAGTGGAATTACCACTTGATGAGCTACTGCTCGACCCTGAGAAGTTAACCCTTCTCCTTCTCGGTCGTTGCTGACCAGACTGGGGGTTGCCTGTCTGTTTTATATTTTTGGAATATTCCTCAGTTGTGTAAGGATATACCAATTCTGTATTGAACTCTTTAATATCCTTCTGTAATTTATTAGTTTTCCGAGTTAGAGTATTGGTTTTAAAACATGTCAGGAGTTGCGGAGAATGAGTGTGCACTGTCAGAATAAACTCTGCAGTGGCGGCATCCTGCACTTGGTTGTTGATCTCTGACCTTGGGCATTCGCTTTGTGTTGTAGCCAGGCTTTTTTTTTGAAAGATCGATTTAGTGATTCCTTACACATGGCTAGCATTTGTGAATGACAACCCCATGCATGTTCTCATTCTTACACATACTGTTTAACAGTTGCCAATATATTCATGTATTATATTGGATAGTTCTAATTCCAACAGGTACACCTTGTTCAAAGGGCTGCTGAAAGAACAAACAAGTCCAATATTTGCCCCGGTGTAGGTATTAAGTAGGCAATGGACCTGATTATAAGTTTGCTGGTCCAGGAACTACAGTACCGGTAAGCTTGTTGGTACCATAGTTCCCGGAACAGCAAACTATGAGTTCTGCTCGCGAGTGCCTTTCTGCCCGCCAGGTCTGACCTGCGGGCAGAGCGGCACCTGCGAGCACAGCATGTCGGATGCAACGGCACCATTTAGAACAGTGCCAGTGCATCTGGCTTCCCCATTCCCATTGAGCCCTATTGGGCTCAAAGGGAATGGGGAAGAATATTTTCTGGTGCCCAGGAATGGCCAAATACCGGGTCCGGCAATGCCGTAATTACACAGTTATTGCCCATTCCTGGGTGCCGAAAAAAGAAACTACCGGCAGCAGCCGTGCCTGTATTACAAGCACGACTACTGCTAGGCTCCTAATGAGGCCGAATGTCCAGTTGCCAGTTCTGACTATTGCAGTAGATGGCCATTACATTGTTCTTTTCTCACAGACACGTTTGCATATGGAGGGTCTAATTCTGTTGAACCTGCGTTTCAGTTTTCAGCTGGTTGTAAAGAAGATGGTGGCATGACTGCAGCTTGCCTAACATATTCAGGGAGCTGTAGGAGCAGCTAAAGTGGGTGCATAATTTCTTGTCCATCATATCTAGTGGCTGGTACTGGCCTCTGAAGCAGGTGACCACACGCACACGGGCAAAGCAGGGCATGTAACTGGTTTTTCATATCCTGAGGGCAGGTACACCATTTGATCTGTCAGATGCCACAAAGCGAACCTATAAACCATAAGTAGTGTGCCAATGTGCCTCAACCTCTTTTTTCTTTTTTACCAACAGGAAACACCTCTATGGGACCTGCTGTCAAACCCCCACCATAAGCAAGTTGATCTGCTTGCGAATGAAACTTAGTGGCTTCTGTCATGGCCTTTACTGAGGAGAGGTATAGCTGAAGATGAGTCAGTGTCCAGTGAAGGTAATGCAATATGTGCCCTGAGCACTAACCCACATGTGCATTCTTGGGTGGACGTTCGTACCCATAGTTAAGCAGATATTCTTAGAGTGGCCAGTGCCATTCCTGCTGCGTCCACAACATGGTTATGGAGGCATGGACCTAAAGTTTTTGTGAAGTAGTGGCAACCCAGAATTTCCCAGTCAGGATCAATGAGGTCAGCAAGCCATCTTAATCCATCATTTACTACAAAGGAATAGGGCAGTACATCTATTACCAAAATTAAATTAAGTTGTCATTGAATAGATGGAGCTTTTCATATATTTTCTGATGTGTTGAGGCATACTTAAAGCCTCAGTTAGGTGACATACTATTTGGGCAAATAACACGTTTCTGTGTGCCATGGGATCTTAAGACAAACATGGTGATCCGACAGGGCTTCTGAAAATATGTGAATCAGCAAGATTCTCTAGTGTAGAAGTGCAGAATGGTCCCATTACCTAAAGTAGAGGGCTGCTGGGAAGCTGGTTTGTCTCCCTTTCCTTTTTCAAACCATGTCCATGAAGGTGTCTCAAGTGAGCCCAAAGAGAAGGTTTGCTCCAATGGGACTCAGGTGGGCCTTCTTCTATCTTCCATCTTGGTATCGGCTCATTGTACTTTGCAGTGTATTCTTCGTAGGTGCTCTTGACCGAGGATCCAGTGCTGTTAATGTGACTGAATGAAAAGTTGTACTGTCATTAGCATGTGTTTTTTTAGACAAAAAAAAAAAATATATATATATATATATATATTCCTTGTTATTTGTGATGTCATCTTTGATGTCCTGAGCGTTAGTCTTAGCAGTGCACAGTGGTTGGCGCGAGTCATGGTTACTTAGCTTACCATAACTGGTGAATTTCTGAGGTTTTCCGTTTTTCCTTGTAACCATAACGTCCCTTTAACAACGTTTTTTCATTGAATTTCATAGGTTTCTATTAATGCAACTTAACCATAACGTCCGTTTAACAAAGTTGTTTCAGTGAATTTCATGGGTTTTCACCAGTGCATGATCATTTTCTATAACTTACTAATTTCATGCTTACCACAATACAGCAACATTTATGACCAATTTAGAAAGTTTCACTTTCACACTGCCATTTCCCACCTTTGAGCATCATTTTTAATACTTCTATACACTCTTTGCAACTATTTACACTTTTTTGTGTTTGTCGACGTCTGAGAACGTCTGACGTCATTGCAGACTTTCCGGACAGTCTCACGTGACCTCGCGCGTGCGGCATGATGATGTGTCCATGAACGCGTCCGCACTTCTTGATCAGGTACGTGCTTCGTGGACAGTTCGGAACTGCACTTTCCGCTGATGTAGAAACTTTCAAGTTCAAAATGTACCCTTGCACAGCTCCTACACCTATTCTTACTCATTATCCATTAACAATCTAGTACAGAGCACATACTTGGAAGAATATTAGCAAAACTGCTATTTATTTTAAAAGTGGCATCAGCTATTGCTATCCCTCCTCCCCAAGAGCCACCATGACCACCCGCTGGAGGAACTACACAACAAAAAAAGTGCAGTACTTCTAAAGACAATGAAGAAAGCCAAGAAGATGAGGTAGAGGAAGTGCCTACCTCTAGCACCCAGAGATAATCATGGGTGTGGCAGTTCTTTACCACTAAAGCCTAAAGCTGCCAAAGTGAAATGCACTGAATACAACGTTGTATTCAGTCGTGGACTACCTGGACAGTACTCTTCTGGGACCACCTCCATGCGCTGCCACACCCAATCAAATCACTGCTATGGTCTCAGAAAGGTTGTTCCTTTCTTAGCAAGTAGTAGGCTGTCTTCCTCCACCTCATCTTCCTCAACCAATTCTGTAACCACACAGCATACTTCTGTGGGACACAAAATCCCACCAGCTACCTTTCAAGCAATAAAAGAAAGAGGCTGTTGATCCATATCTTTCGAAGACAGCAGTCCTCTGTATATACTGCAACACACCACTGTGCAGGGGCAAGCAATTTCGAAGAGCTTTTGAAGTTGTAATAAAGGAGCATGAGAAACACTGCCGCTGCCTTAGATGTAACACGCACAACATATTTCCTGTGTGCACCTGCACCTCCATATTAGTGCTTGCTGCCTCTTACATCATTTCCCTCCCCACCTTACTTTCAAACCCTCTCTTGCAAAAAAAAAGATGAAAGGAAAAGGGTCCTTTAGGAACCACCTTTCACAGTTAAAAAATAGAACAAAATAAATCATTTTATAGACCACATCTACTTTGCTTTTCTCAGTAAAGTACATAGACTCAATAAGTTTTTCCAACATTTCCTTTAACATGTTGTGTTATACTAATGGGAATAATGTGGCATTGATCCCAGGGGGATGGTCCCTCGGGGTCTTGCCATGACACGAACAATCTAGCCACTGCCCATGGCAAAAGGCTATAGCCCTGTCACCAAAGGTATATCACTATTTTTTGTGCCTACATT
Source organism: Ambystoma mexicanum (assembly GCF_040938575.1). NCBI lineage: Eukaryota > Metazoa > Chordata > Amphibia > Caudata > Ambystomatidae > Ambystoma > Ambystoma mexicanum. The sequence goes on along the minus strand of NC_090922.1, from coordinate 411,653,170 downwards.
ATGACACTTTGCTCCTTTCATGGGTTTGCTGGAAATCTGCCCATGTTTTATTTTGTCAGAAGTGTCAAAATGTACATACATACAATAGTCCTATAACTTAGCCCCCACTTGACAAAATCCATTCAGACTTTGCCCAAACATTCAAGGTTGAATCCATACTCTTTCTGAAAACCTTTGTCTACATTCGCCAAACGGCAAAAAGTTATAAGCCATCTAAAAATGTTGAGACCCCACTCTAATTTTGCCCCCTCTTGACAAAATCCCACCAAACATTGCACAAACATTTATATCTATATCTAAAACCTTTTTGCAAACTGTAGTGCAGATTTATGAAATGGCACCATATTTATACGCCTTTGCAATATTTCTGGCTCCCCCCTCTAATTTTGTTCCCTCTTAACAAAACAGCACCAGAACCATTCAGTATGATGTCTAGGATAACATTCCAAAATTTCATGCAGTTTCATTGAGTGGCGCGAAAGTTATAAGCCATACAAATCAGCTGTTCATCAACCCTGTACAAATAAGCATAGCCTGTACAAATAGCATGTTCGCAAACATCACAGGACTGCCCCGGACATTTTGCAGACATCAGAGAAGAAACATGCCAATTTTCTGGCTTTTTAAGGCCATATCCCATCCCATCCTCATCACCACTCACCTATCCAGACATAGTTTCATTAGTTTGACAAGTACAATGTTGTGTTTTTGAACATGTTTTACTGCGATGTTCGCGGACAACACGCGCTGTCCATGAATTCAACATGGCGGTCGCAGTTCCCAAAAATATGACGCACTCCACTCTTTTCACCATCTAATCAGTGGGCACATCCAATGCCCACGAACCTCACTTCACCCTTTGGGCCAATCGGAAGCCTGACTGCTGATTGAACAGGGAAGTAGGTCTGTGTACCAAACCCAGATAGCACTAATTTATTGTGAAATACGTTCCGGTCATTTAAAAAAGAAATGACTGGACGGATCTTGACCAAATGTCCAAAACCACGCTTTCTGGACCAAGCCGCTGCTCCTGCCGCACATGTCATGAAAATCTGTCCAACAGTTTGTGCTGTAGGCATGAGCAAAAATGTTTTCCATTACATCTATGGGAAAAACCACACATTTTGACACCCCCTTAAAACTTTGCCCCCCTTGACGAAACCTCACGATACTTCGCAGGATCATACTGACGGGGCCTTATACTTTTTTTGCAAAGTTTTGGTAGGATTCGTCGAGGGTTGGGTGAAGTTATAAGCCAACCAAAAAGTGCACTTCCTATTGGTTAAGCAACCTAACCATAACTGTAGGGCTGCTGCCGCAGGCCCTCATATATATATGTATATATATATATATATATCAGGGCAGCGAAAGCCTCCATATTGTTAGGGTGAGTTTTAAACACATAGGAACCCCTCAAAATTCTATTGTTAATCATTTTGATTTGAGTAACGGATTTGGCCCAAATTTTCGAAAGTGATTAAAAGTCTGCTGGGCTCACTGACTGCAAAGTTTTGTAAAGATTTGTTAAAAAATCAAAATGTTATTAAGCGTGAAAAACATTTTTTTTATCCAAAAGTGCAGCCTACTTCCCATTCATTTTCCCATAGACAAAAAGGTACATTTTTGCCAAAGCGCACAGCCCAAATGGATTTGGACCCAGTCCTAAATAACTTGGGCACGAAGCGTTGACTCGCAATGCATGCATGGTTTGGGGTTATTCTGTGCCTTGGTTATTTTAAAAGTTGATGCAGAAGGGGTGTCCCACCTTCAAAAATTATAGTTAAATCTCACATGGTGCATTGCAGGATGATGGTTTTCAGAAATGAAATGCCTGCCACCTTGTTTTTCTCTGGATGCAAGAGATATTCGCGTCTGTAGCTGAGGGTATGGGAAATTGAAATGCAGTCAAATGCTATTCGTGGGTAAATAAATATACAAATGGCAACATGGTTAGAGTTGGGGGGATGGCTAGAGAGCACTAAGTGAAATTTGGTAGTTATAGGAATTTCAGGTACTGAGTTTGCAACACAAAGCTTTCTGTAGCCTACATCTCATAGCAAACTGTCTCATAGAAGCAGCGTGTGTTATGGGGGGAAAGGTAGAGGACAGGGGAGGTGAGGATGACATCTGGGGAGTGGAGGAGCTGGAACAGATGAGTGGGGCACTTGGTAAGGTGCAGGGGGGGCAGGAAAGCATTTTCTTCTATCCATTTTGCCAATATTCCTGGCTATATCCCAGGCCACAAAAGACTACAAATAGTCAAGGGTATGTGTGGTATGGTAATCGCGGCTATATAGTTTGTTTAGCTATAGTGATGTCAGGGGTGAAAAGTCACTGGCCATGGTAGGTTTTAGAGAGGCTTCTTTATTTTGGATGTGTGTTTTGTCTGTTGAGCACGTAAGACTTAGAAAGATAGAAGAAAACAGTTTAACAAAATTAATATAAAATGGAGCATTTGCAGTCTAGTTTTAGATGTGCCATACAATGTATTTTAGGTTATGTACTCTCACCTATGGTATTATGTTGTGTGGGTGAGCAATGTTTGCCTATCTAGTTTACTGTAGTTTATTTTTTCATGTTTCTTATTTTTCAGTTACTTTACACAATTACACGAGTAGTATTGTTCTGTATTCATCATTTAAGCTGGATTGTAGCATAAATCGTGAAGTGAGTCCCCCTTTTAACTGACTTTTTGTAGCTGCGGCTATGGTAAAAGTCAATGAAGTGTAGCTGCGAGTATAATAAAAAAAATGTTGTAGTTATTATTTATTGTGTTTGTGTATTTATGTATGATGAGTAGTCCTTAAAGGGACTGTTTTGGGTTACTCTCAGTGTAGAACTTTAGCACATCAGGAGTACTGTGTGGATGTTGTGAAGGAACACTGCATTTCCTTCATCGGTTAGGTGTCCTCCGTCATGTCTATAGAAATTGGCCATGTAGAATTGTATGTTGTTGTTCGCAATCCATAATTGATTGTGATCTGTCATGAATGATAAAACTGCTTTATTAACATTGCTCTGGGAATTCTCAATTTACCATTAAATCTGGTGGCCCATCTCCATTTATGCATCTGAGTGAGATTGAAAAAGATAAAGATTGTGTGAGGAAATAGTTCCATTAGTTTTCCCATGTCTTGTTTCATCATTAAAGTAAGGGCCACCCCTCGTACATTTCCCAAATCATTGCCTCCACAATGAATGAGTATGACATCTGGGTGATCTGTACTTCTCAGACTTAACAATTTTGGAAAAACCTGAAACCAACATATTCCCAGGAATCTAAACCATTTAATTGTGAAATCTCTCAAACCTAGGTCAATGTTAATATTTAGTTTCTCTCAAAAAGCCAGCAACCAAAACAGCCAACTGCCTCCAATCAGCCACACAGTTTTCAAACCAGCCATATCATCTGTAGTATTTCTCTGTTTCCTAAAAAAATATTCCTAGTTTTAATTTCTAGTAGTTTGTATGAGCGGGGTATGTATGATGTGTGTGTGTTGCACTTTCTAATTGGTCAATAGTGCTATTGTTAGTATTTGTGGCTATCCAACAACTGCCCAGCAAGCAGCATTGCCAATCGCGGGTAGATCCTCAAACACATACCTCCCCCATTGCAGGCATGGCTATATTTGTGCTAGTGACATGTCGTGTGTTTGTGGACTTGTGGTAGCCGCGACTATCTGAAATTTTGGGTGGCATTGCATCTTATATGCATTGAGTGTTTTGGGGGATTGTACGAGACAAGGGGCATGGAGGAGGACCATGAGGTGTGGAGGTGGGACTGGTAGGTATGTTGGGAACAGTTTTTGGATTTTGGTGCAGTGGAAATGCAATTTTGAATTTGCAGTTTTTGTGAATAGTCGCGTTGCCAGCAATTGTCTAGGAGGGGCTCTTGTATAGCTGAGTTTATAAAAAAGCACGTGTATAGGCATAGCAATACTATCCTGTGTTTCATTCATTATGGCTGGAGCCGTGGGCATATTTAAAGCCGCGTCTATAAATATGAATGTTCTGTGCAATAATCAAATATTCATGTGGATGATATAGTTCATAATTTTATTTGTGTGTCTTATTTTATGTACTTAGTTGTTCACTTATTTGATTTGAAGGTTTGACGGCCAATTTAGTTTGATTTGGGGGTTGCAGGAAAATGTGCATGTAGCCAATGGTACAAATCAGGATCTGTAGCCGCGTCAAATAGCCACAGCTATGAATGATGCTAGGTGGAGTAAAAATGAATTTGTGTCAGTTTCATTGTTTGCTATTGGTTGTTGTTACTTTTGCATTTGTGTAGGGCTTAGTGATAGGTTGTGCTAAATATGTGTCATCCATCTCAGTAGTATTTTTGGTATGTAATCCTCTTTTTTGGTGTTTGTTTTGGAAAGTATAAAAGCCACCATTTCCTGCAGTTTTTCCCTTTTGATTCCTGAACTCTGTGCACATGGCAGGAGTGTGGCTGATGTGTAACTGTTTATCTTCATTTGAAGGTTTATTTGCAGTGTGTGTGGGTTAGTTGTAGTGACCATTGCTATCAGATGGTGTTCATTATGTTTTTCTTCATTTGCTGTTCTTGTATTTTTAATGTATTTTGAGGTATGCAGTACTTGTAGGTTTTTGGAGTGTTTTTTGAGGTAGTTCAATTGCTGGTGTTTTGTTTGTTGTACAGAACTCCCATGAAAGTTCAACCTATATTCAAAAGATAGTGGTTTTGCTGCAGATGGATGCAGGGGATCTATGGAAATCTTTCTTAGTGTCCTTTGCAGTATTTATTATGATTTTTCACATGGACTGGAATCTCTCCCATTCCTTAACTGTGGCATCTGCCTTGGCTACCTATTTGAGGTATCATCCACACAGTACTTTCATCACTGAATTTGTGAAGAGTTATGAGGCAGTGCACCTGGTAAATGCGCACTTGGTTATGATACTGCTGTTGAAGTTTGGAACAAAAAGCGGGGAAAATAAATTGTCACTTAAAAAAAAAAAAACTAACTATGATAGGTAATCTGGTGTTCTGTGATTAAATTCTTCCATTCGCTAGATCTGGCATCTGCCTTAACTACCCATTTGCAGCATTTTATACACATGACTTTCATCATGGTTAGATTGGGTGTCGTTAAGAGAGGTGTTTGTGTACTGCATAACACTGCTGATGTAGAGGCTTCATTTTCAGTTGGAGTTGTTGATGCAAAGGTGCATGGAGGTTATGTAGTTGGTGCTGATCACCTTCAATGTAAGAAATGGGCCCCATGCATTTTTCTTTTGTGATGTTTATGTGCTTTATGACAGTCATCATCGACTGCATTCCAATGGATTCACACTAGATGGTTAATCATAATAGATGGTCCCAAGCTTTGAGATGGAACATCTGAAGGCCCACAGCATAGAGTTGTATTGCAGAAGGTGCACAGTACCTACTGTGGCTCTTTTCTGGAACAGTGTTCCTTAAAGAAGCGCCAACTGTCAGCTATTGTTTTCATTTTTGTGTACTTCTTCCTTGGTGGTGAAGGATTGTCTACCCAAATGAGGATGTCGTCACTACTCAAGTTCATGTTGGAATGTCTTAGTTTGTAGGAAAAAGTAAAATATTCAAAAAGACAAGTGAAAAAAGACAATGCTGAAAAACATGGAAAAGTAAAAAAAAAAGGAAAAGTAGTTTGATAAACATGATCTGTTTGATGACTTGTTCTCCCTATGTACTTAGCCTACCCTATTTTCGCTTGTTCTCCAAGTACTTATTCTACCCTATTTTCTCTCGTACTCCAAGTTTACTTGACCTTCCCATTCTTTGTCCTGCATGCAGCTAGTATAATGTTAGTTTATTTTCACCCAGTTTATATTCCTGTTTCTTTTTTGTAGTGGTAATTTCTTATAGTTTTTATTATATTGTTGTATGTTTGTTTTAATCCAAGTTGGATCTTTTTCCCAATGACCCAATGATTAGTATGTGCAAAGAGAACAACAGTGTACTATGCACTAAAGTTGTATCTTTTACATAGTGCATGTGATGCACTGCATATAAAATATGAGGGTTATACAAATGTGTATATTAAATTGAGTTTACTAAAGTTTGTGTGTCATTGAACTGATTCTGTTTTCTTTTTTCAGATAGAAGGATATTATAGATATCTTTTTTTTAAATAGATGTATAGTCCCTGCCACGATCCAGCCCAATGATCCTTTGGCATTTGGAGGTAACCACAGCAATGTCTGGGGGTGTCATAGGCAAGATTTTGATGACTCATACTCACGGCTACAGCTGTTTTGTGTGAAAAGTGCATACCTCATGTACTTCCTTTTTACTGTGTCTTTTGTTATTAATATTTTGCATTACATTTATCGAAAGAAAGACATGCAATCACAGCCGCAGTTATAAGATTTGGAGCGTACTTGGATTCTTTGGTAACCGCAGCTAAACATATTTTCAAAAAAAAGAATTAAATGTGTATTGAGTGTAGTGTTTACAAACAGTGCAACATTTGAAATATTTTGAATCCATAATAATGCACATACGTGTACATACTTGAAAAGGGCAAATAAATATTCAAACACAGTTTGTTGAAAACAGATTTATTTGGGAAGGATGTGGTTGTGGGTTTTCTTTCTGATTTAGTTAGAACACATGATATTTCGTGTTCTGTAGCCACATTTTCTGGATCCTTACTGTCCGTGTTTACTCTTAAATGTTCAATGTCCTTTTTCATTGTTTGCATGTCATTTTGAATATTCATAAATAGGTTTTTTAATTCTGTCAAGGAAGCCATAATTAGATTGGTGGGTCCTTGTTCTGGTGCTTCATATTTGAATCTTATCACTTCATCTGTTTGAAAATGTTTGAAATATTTTCAAACAATTGAAGATATAATACACTTAAAAAATGTGTGTGTTGGTTGTGTACACATTTGATAGTTTGATACTAGGTAGATACATTATATGTGTTTAGTGACTGATATGTGTTCCTGTAAATATAATTATTAGTCTCATTTTACATAAATATATAAAATGTACTTACAAAATCCTGATTGTGGTGTATTTCTTTCTGGACCATTGTTTTGAGTGTCTTCTTTTTTAATCTCTTCCTCTGTAGGGTAATTCTCCTCCAGCCATTCTTTGTACTGTTCCATTTTAGTAGCGGTACAGAGAATCACTTCTTGTGAGTTCAGAGTTCGAATTTGGAATGTAGGAAGATTAATGTGGAGAGAAGGTGGAATGTTTGTGTTTGCTTTGTGATTGGTCGTTCATTTTTTGTGTGGTGGGGGCTGCCAATAGGATTTCAAGTACCCAAGATGCTATTGAATTGTATAGAGCCTTTGAGAGAATGTATTTTTTTTGTGATGTTTATATATGCCAATACAATTGTACATAATATTGTATTATTATATTAAGAGTTTTTGTACATATTACATTTTTATTGTTTGAGGGTGTGGTGTGCCCTTAAGAAATACTGCTGTTTTTGGGATATATGTATTGTTTCATTTGATATTTCAAACATTGAGCCAATTTCAGAAGGGGCGGAATCTCTATGTCCAGAAGATTGTGGAAAATCTTCTGCAAATGGGGTTAATAGTGATTTTGAGGACATAGGCGATGAGTTTCAAAGTATTGGTTCACAAGGTTTTTTGTTTTATAATATTATTTTAGATGGAGTGTTTGAAATGAGAGGTATATGCTGCGATTGTCAGGGAGCACACTTTGTTTTCTTTGTGAAAAGACAATTAATCATCTAAAAAATGAGCACATAAGTTCTTCAAAATGTGTTGAATCATCATAGAGTTGAAGAGTAACCCAAAGGCTCTTTTAAGAGCCACCCAGAGAACATTTTAAGTATACTGGAAAAGGAAAATAAGTGTGATGCCCTTTTTTAAAATAGCTGCGCTTACGGTAGCAGCCAATGAAACGTTGTGTTCTGTCAGCTGTATTGCAGCCGCGGGTACCAACCATGGGACAGGTTATAGAGCTGTGAGTACGAGTAAGCAAGTGGCATGTTCTGTATTTTTGGCGGTGTAGCCGCATCTATAATTATTGCGTCTTAGCCGCGGGTGTAATGACTCTATTATCTATGCATTGATCATGATGTTCCATTGATTTTACACCCCACAATTTCTCATGTGTTTCTGATTTCATGCCCTCATGTGTACCTTTATGTTGTTTGAATTGTTACACCTTGTTAATATGTCTTTTTGAATCTCTTAAGATGGTACGGGTAGCCGCGACTACTGGTGGTTGGCGCGATTCACGGCTATGAACAGTCCAACCGAACATCATGTTTTTGGCGGTCTTTGATTGCTGCGGGTATGAATCGCAAGATGGATCATAGCCTTGGATACGGGCGGGAAAATGGCACATTGTGTATTTTTAGCAGGTGTATCCGCATCTATAACTATCGCGCCTTAGCCGGGTATAACGATTGCACATTCTATGCATTGATCATGATGTTCCATTGATTTTACACCCTACAATTTCATATGTGTTTCTGATGTCATGCCCTCATGTGTACCTTTATGTTTGAATTGTTACAGCATCAGCATGTTATGTAATTTTGAATCTCTGAAAATGGTACGGGTGGCTGTGAATATTGGCGGTTGACGCGATTCGCTGCCCTGAATGGGCCAATCGCACATTGTGCTTTTTGGCGGTCTTTCATAGCCGCGTGTATGGATCCTTCACTATACCTGCGACTATAGCTGGCTGTATTTTGGTGCAGTGATCATATTACATTATGATGTTTTTGCTAAGACTTGTACATGTATTTCTGTTTGGATGTTCTCAACTGAAGGCTAATGTGAATTGATTTTGAAATCTTTGTAATATGTGTTTTTGAGCGCATCTGAAAAATGTTTGTGTAACGCGGCTATAGGTGGGTATCATCATGCAACTGTGGTCATAGCCGTGCTTATGCATTGGGAAAAATTAGGAAAATAAAATATTTTTTTAATGTAGAGTGTAAATATTGTATAAAGTATGCTTTGAAGGATTGTGTTGGGGTTAATTGATTGATATAGCTTGTAATAGAAATGTGTCTGTCATTTTACTTGTTTGCTTTCTACAGTCCTCTTTATGTGCTATTGAATTGTGAAAACTTTGAAAGTGACATTTATGTGAACTTCTGACATTATGATTCGAGAACTCCGAGTATACACGTGTTCTGTGTTTGGCTCTGGTGAAGATCTATTCATTATTTGGAGCAGCTGAAGGTGAATGTGTGTTTTTATATATTGTATGTACAGTTTGAATTATTGTATTTGTAAGATAATTGAAGTATGTTTAGGTGTCTCATTTGGTCAGGTTCATAAGTATTGTTTGCAAAGTAGGGTTTTCTATATTTTACTTCAGTGTTTTAGTAGAGTGATGAAGAGGTATCATATGGTATGCTATACTTGTTTACCAGACAATATATTTACAAATAAAGGTTGTTTTCAGTGACATAGGAAGATGTGATATGAATGAAGGTGCATAGGAAGTCGTAGTGTGAAGCAAGCAGTATAACTCTTCGCTTGACAACTATTGTGGCTGAGTGTGTGCTTTGTAGTTGGATATTAAGCTGTTTTTTGTGACCCTGTATTGGTGATTTTCTACTGTGTTAGAATTGTAGAAGTTTGAAATTATGAAGTGAAGAAGGTGAAGTTATAGTGGCTACGTGGGTATGGTTTCATAGTATATGGGACATTTTGTTATGCTGTCATGTAATTAATTGTTGGTAGCCATTTAGAAATAATAAAAACCTATTATATTTGGCATTTTTCCAATTTCTTACAAACGGTGTGCTTTGGAAGTACAGGAATCTATTTGGGTTCCATGCTATGTAATGCAATATGTTGTTATGCAATGCACTGACATAGCGAGATGTAAAATGAATAGGGGTGCATAGTGGGTTGGGGAAACAGTAGTATGGATGAGGTTTGCTAACATGGTTTTCTGGGTCTGCTTAGGTCACATGGCCATTGCAAGTTTAGTGCAGTGGGGATGGGCAGTGAAGGGAGCACATATATGTTGATTTGTTATGTTAATTAGTAGTATTAGTGATTCGTTTATAGGTGAAATGTAGCATAGTGGGTCTGGCTGTTGGCCCAATGATTGTTGAATCAATAGAAACAGGTGAGGCATTTGACTGTACATGTTATTGGATGAGGATGACTACGAAGGACCGATTAAATGTGTGTTAGGAGCATGAAGCTTGTGACAGAGCACAGTTATGTGAGTAGCCGTAGAGTGAGTGTTGTCTATCTGGAGTTGACCTACAGTCCTTAAGCAGAGGGTTGTGACGTGTGAAAATTGGAGCTGGGTTGAGTAACTCAGTGCCTGTGCATTATTTTTCAGCTTTTTGTCTCTTGATACCTTTATCATATATGGTTTATGTATATATTACTTGTATTATGTGTATGCTTTATTAAGAATTATGCTATATAAGAAATGGGTAGTATGGGGTATAAGATTAGCTCACTTTTCATTTAGGTTTATCATTGAAAAATATATGGTCCCAAGCACAGATATATTAGAAGTTGGCAAAGTTAATGGCCAGTTGCACCTCTGCTTCCTTTCAGAGCATATGGTAGTCATGCTCACCTATTTAGTGGTGGAGGTTATTTTGGTGTTTTAATGTGATATATTTGGCATTGCAGGTAGACCAAATGGCTGATTTTCCAGCATCTGTTGTGTCAGGTTATCTACATCCTGTTATTTTCTAAATCCTGTTTTCTCTATTATGGCATGTATTGGGTTTCAGCATATCACTCCCTTTTTTCTGGATGTGGTGTGGATGTCGAATTATTGTGGTATGTACGAAATGGGTAATGTGGTGTATGAGATATCAAATTAACGGGGGTGCATAGTTGGTTGGGGGAAACCGCATTATTGATGAGGTTTGTTAAAAAATGTTTTCTGGATCTGTTTAGGGCATATGGCTATTGAAACTTTGCTACAGTGGGGATGGACAGTGAAGGGAGGACATACATACTGATATCTTTTTGTTGATTAGCAGTAGTAGTTATAAGTTTGTGGGGGAAAGCAGGATGTTGTGTTATTATGCTGAAATGGGTGGAATCGGGAGATGTAGTTAATTGTGCATTCTTTTTGTTGAGGATGGCTAAGGAGGAGTAATTAAATGGGGGCTGGGAGAAGCAAGGGTGTGCAAGGACCTAGTTATGTGAACACTAATATATTGAATGCTCTGTACTTGGAGTTGTTGTTTAGCTGTGAAGTAGAGGTTTGTGAGGTGTTTTTATGCGCTACTATGGGACTTAGTCATTAAAACTGTAGTGATAGTGGGGATGGGTAGTGGAGGGAGGGTGGACATGCTGATATGTTTTGTTGAGTTGTAGTATTAATTTTAATTTAAAGGTTCCTTTTTTAACTATGGTGGCCAATTTGGAAGTTTTGTTTATGTTTGCTGTCATCTGAAAAGGGAGCAAAGTCTTTTTGATTTAAATCATGGTGGTATATATTTTTTCTGCTGGGAGGTGTACTCACTTTAGAATATATCTTGTCAAGAATTATAAAAAAAAAAAACTCTCCTCACACAAGAAAATTCCCAGGGTGTGAATATCTATTACACTTGGTCTTATGAGCAGACACAGGCTTTTCTGCTCTGCAGCTTTGAGTGAGTCTCTTGTTTCGCTTGGCCTTACAAATCCCGGGTTGGTGTGCCGTTAAAGTCCATCTCCAGTTGTTATCCTAGGCTTGAAAGTTACATTTTATTTTGAAAATATAAAGAAACACAATGCGTGAACTTAATCATTTCAATTTTCCTTATTTATACAGCTTTTATTGTAAAATGCCACCAAGAAACCAACAACGAGCTATAAGAAAGGGTGGTCTGCAGGGAAGTAGAGTTAAACAGTATCATTTTTTTAAAGTAGTGTTTTTAAATCTGTACAGACAAATCCTGTAGATAATGCAACAATTTCTAGAGTTGAGGATAGTTAGATATAAGAAATATGCCAACACAAAGTTTTGCTGGAACCGTTAATGTTTTTATTGAAAGTAAAAAAAAAAAAGAAAAATGTTTCACATGTGTTACTAGCTAATAAAAAAAGAAAAATCTTTGGGAAAAATGGTAGCAAATGTGCTATCAATTTGAAACAGTGGAATAAGGCTATATATAGGAAAATGTATCACTCCCGAGTTTTTACCAATCTTTGGAGAAGCTTGAAACCAAAATCTAGATATGTGGTAAAATGTTTTTTGCAAAAGAAAAGGGTAGAAGTAATCATTAAGAAAGCTTTTGATATCAAAAGAAATTGTTCATTTTTGTATTAAATAAACTTAAGAAATTGCTTAAGGTGACTACACCATTCTATACAAATATGCAAACAGTTCAAGTGCTTAGCCGTGACAACTTTTGTGACATCTTTGGTGGAGAGTGGAAACACACTTCTCATACTGAAAGATTTTTAATGAGTAGAGTTACATTCAAGGAAAGCATGTTCCACTGGCTATTGATGAGAGTGGACATGGCTATGAATTCTGAAATTATGTGATTTCTTTGTTTTTGCAATTTAAACTTTATTAAGCATATTGTCAACATACTTCACTGACCAATGCCATTCGTCTTCACCAAGTTCAACGACAGGTGCTACATTTCCTGTTTGGTGCTTCATTCTAGCTTATAGCTAAGCTGAAATACCATATACCAGAAATCTTAGCTGCGCTTCGTTCATACAAAATGGTGTGATTTCTAAAAAAGATGAAATCATCGAGTGGAATATTACGAAAATGGAAACTATAGGTCAGTCAAAAATGAAAGAAAAGAAGGATTGTCAAGTGTGGCCTTGCAATTTTTTGTGCAATATTGATAAGTTTTCTTGTACAGTTTTAAAGAGATTTTTGCTTCTATTGCACAAAAATGATAATGTTCAAAGACAAATCAAGATGCTACAAAGAATAGATGACTGTGAAGATTGTAAATCAACAGGACTTTTGGGTCACTCTCTAGCTTGTCTTGATAAAAGTAGATGTAAGGGTCAGTTTCATCATATACGGATGCTGGCTGCACATCACACTAAAATCAGATACCTTCTAGTTAAACTGTATGAGTGCAAAACACCAAGTATGTCACTTGCAGTTTTAAATCAAATATCTTTGACCTGAACTGTAGAAAGTTTAGTTTCTACAATGCAAATGATAAATATGATGGATTTAAAACTATGGGTACATAGATGACACACATACAAGTGGAAATGATGATCCTATGCTTTCAAAGGATTTTTCAACAGTATAAAATAAGTATTGCAATATTTGAGTTGTCTAATACTGAAAGACCTGACATTGTTTGTGTATCTTGTCGACACACTTTTTATGAGTCTCAAGTGCAACTAGTGTATGTTGAGAACAAAATTAAACACACTGTTAAAGATGTTTGGAAATAACTTTATCTGTATTTGTTTGTAGAAGAAAGATTTGACACAAGTGAGGCACTTTATGTGTGTAGACACTATTGTATTTTATAATCAAACACGTATTCTGCCAAGACATGTCTTATATGATGTGGTAGGGCATGATATCCCTCTTGTGCTTCAAAAATTGAACATGTTTGAAGTGATTGCATTGCAAACTCTACATCCTTTTCAAGTTGTTGTTAGACTGCAAACAAATATGTCAAATCTGCAAACAAAGTAATTAGTGCAAGGTGTGAGAGGCAAAGTTGTGTATTTACCCCTGAATTTGAAAGAACATGTTAATACTCAAGAAGTGAAGCACGACATTGCAGCTTCTTTGTTTGTTTTTCTAAATGGTGTTGCCACTAAAGATATGAGAATTTGGCAACAGCTTATAAATATTGGAAAAGTGAAAAATGCATTGGCATTTCTATTGGAGCACAACAATTTATACAAAGGCAGTCTGACTGTACCAGACTTGTCTATGCTTGATGTTGAGTGAACAAACAAAAGCAGTGAAGGTCAGTTTCAGCATCTATCTGTTGCAGAAGGGAATAGTTTGTATGAACATGAATTAAACTATTCATCCTCTACACTCATATGAAGTCATGGGTGACAGTTTAGATTTGTACCAAATGAAAGCGATGAAAGGTGCACCAATTAGTATCTGGGAAAAGACATTAGAAGCCCGTTGTTTTCCTATGCTTTTTCCAACTGGTACTGGAGGGAGATTGGATGAACGAAAGGTGCAAATCTCTGCTTCAGTGTATCATTCTACAAGAATGTATTCAGCATTGTTGAATATATTTTTGACTTATTGTATGAAAGTGAATTTTCAACCTTATGTTATGCTGTTGCTCATACACTTCAGACCGGAACTAGATATAAAAATATTTCTGCATGTGAGATGCTGCAACAGATCAAAGAAAAAAATTAGGTTTTAGAGGGCAAACTTACAAATATTCTTGCTACAATGAGAGGAATGAGAGGAACTAAAGAATATTAGTATAAGAGACACTATGAGGTTAGATGCATGTTCAGAAAAATGGGCTCTCCAACCTGGTTTGTGAATTTGAGTTGCACTGAATATGGTTGGGATGTTCTTGCAGAGTGGATTCAGGAAACTAATGCAGAGAAAGACAACATAGAACACATGACACCAGGAGAATTGTCTTCTATGGACCTTCTAAGTGTTTCACAGTTTTTTTATCACATATCTTTTGCCATGTTACACTTTATATGTAATAAGGAAAATGGTCCACTAGGCACTGTAGAACATTTCTTTTCGAGAAAAGCGTACCAGGTATGTGTGGCACCACATATACATATGCTGTTGTGGATAAAACATGCTCCTCAGTTTGGTAAGGAAAGTGATGGATGTGTGATGGAGTTCACTGAAAAATATGTTACTTGTTCTATTCCAGCTCAGCACGTGAATGCTGATCTATGGAACAAGGTGGAAAGGTTTCAAAAGCATTAATTTGGAAAGTACCATCAAAGAAAATACAAACATAAACTCATTGCATATTTGGCTTTCCAAGGCTTGTGACACCAGTTGCTCGAGTGACTAGTTTAATGTCATCTGTTGTACACCATGTTACTGGTAAGTCACCGAGAAATACTGATCGTTTAAAAAGAAATAAGGAATGCCAATTTATTAATGATTACAATCCTGGCATTGCTCAGCTCTGCAATGCAAATACTGATGTACAGTTTATTGCTGATAATTGAACAGCTGTTGCTCGTTATCTTACAGGAAAGCAGAAAAGAGCAATGCAGCTTGCATATGGGCAGATTTCTCATCAGATAAAAGTCTGTCAGAAACCTTTAAGCTTTGGTTTGAAGATGCTTTCACATAAAGAGTGTGGTAGCTATTAAGTTGCAGAGCGGCTAACTAGTTTGTCTCTGTATGGAAGTAGCGTTAATGTAATTTGGTTAAGTCTTTGGCCAGATAGTACTAGAAATATTGTATTGAAGCCTTTGACTGAAATTGAGAGATATTAAAAACCAACTTTATGAATATATATTATCCAAATTGATATGAATTGTTAGAGGATATTTGTTTATATGAAGTAGCACAATGCTACTCATATCAAAACATTGAAGCAAACAGTGACAGAGGATGGTTTAAAATGTACGGATGTAGTGGTTGTCTAGTGAGATATGAAAAGGCAAGTCTTATTAACCACATGAAACTGTCTTGCCAAAGTGCAGAGAAAAAGGAATTATTTTAGTTTTGTATTTTGCAGTTGTTCTTCGTATGGCGTACAGAGAGTGATTTACTTTGAAGTTTTTAAACTTTAGAATAATAATTTTTTGCTAAACAATGCTTAATTACATATCCAGAATTTGAGCAGTATTTGGAGTTACTGGAGAAAGAACTATGTCAAGAAGAACTTTTGGCAGCTCAATTCCCAAAACCGACTCCTAAGGGCAGTCACGATTCTCCTGCAGCGAGTCAAAATGTTCTTGGTGAGCCAATTATTCAAACTGATGTTGAGCTTGCTATACTAAGTAGAAATTGCAATGCAACAAAGTAAAATTGCAGATGTGAATTGTGATGAAATTGTTAGTAAACTTAATATAGAGCAAAAAGAAGTTTATAATAAAATGAAAGATAAGTTCTTACATGGTTTACTGCATGACAAGCATGAATGCTCGTGTGTGCAATAAAAACCTGTATTATTGTATGTTAGCGGACAAGCAGTAACAGGTCAATCTTTTTTAATTAATGCAATAAGAGCTATGATCCAAAATGGAACAGATTTCTCTTTGTCATATATTGTAACTGTTCCAACAGGTCTATCAACATTTAATGTAGGAGGTGTTACTTTACATTACCTGTTAATGTTACCAGTGGAGCATGACAACAAACTAGAATATCGTAAACCTGTATCAAGTGCAGCACAAGAAGTAGGAAACGTTCTTAGAAAATTAAATACCTTGATTGTAGATGTAGTAATTATGGTGTCTAACTTGATGCTAGCTTTCATTCACTTGTGAATGCAAGAGGTTTTGAAGACTGACTACAACATTTTGTTTGGAGGTAAACATGTACTTGTTTTTGGAGACTTGTTACAATTAACTCCTGTGAAAGGTCAACCAGTTTTTAGAATGCTGCAATCTAAGGATGCTCAAAAAAGTATTGACAAGCAGTAACAGGTCAATCTTTTTTAATTAATGCAATAAGAGCTATGATCCAAAATGGAACAGATTTCTCTTTGTCATATATTGTAACTGTTCCAACAGGTCTATCAACATTTAATGTAGGAGGTGTTACTTTACATTACCTGTTAATGTTACCAGTGGAGCATGACAACAAACTAGAATATCGTAAACCTGTATCAAGTGCAGCACAAGAAGTAGGAAACGTTCTTAGAAAATTAAATACCTTGATTGTAGATGTAGTAATTATGGTGTCTAACTTGATGCTAGCTTTCATTCACTTGTGAATGCAAGAGGTTTTGAAGACTGACTACATTTTGTTTGGAGGTAAACATGTACTTGTTTTTGGAGACTTGTTACAATTAACTCCTGTGAAAGGTCAACCAGTTTTTAGAATGCTGCAATCTAAGGATGCTCAAAAAAGTATTTGATGCATTGGGCATTTTAACCTTTGATTATTTTTGAATTCCAGGAACTTCCCATTAATATGAGGCAATCTGGTGACTGAGTATCCAGACATGCATATTAAGATTTGTATAGGTGTTCTTGAGGAACATGTGAACGCACGCTTAAAGGTAAGAATGATTTCTAACATGTTTCAGGTAGATTGCTGTCCGTCTGATGTTACGTTGACTCTTAAGGAAATCATTTTTTTGTGTTGCTTTCATGTGCACACTTCTAGAGTTTAACACGTGTAACTCTACAATACTACTGTCAGAGAAGCAAAATATTGCAGCAGGAAAATGATGTGATGTTTTAGATGGTCATGTTATGCCGTTAGAGTTGGATAAGAGAGCAAAAGCTTGATTAGGTCAACTAGAGAATTAATTTTCTAAAACAGCAGGTCTGGAAGGAGTTTTAAAACTTTGCATCAATGCACAAGTAATGTTGAATAGGAACTTGAATGTAGAAATTGTTATAGTCAATGGAGTGATGGGAAGAGTGATTGCATTTCACACATTTCCTCACAGTACAAGTATTGAACATTTTGAAGTTAAGTTTGAGAAAGCACTTGATTTCTCTGAGCTCTGCATGTTTAATGCTTTTTAAGGATACTTTTGTGAAAAGAGCACAGTTTCCATTGTGCTCTGCTTATGAAATACCTATTCATAAATCACAAGGGTTGACTTTTGAAGCAACACTTATTGACATTGGTCATACAGTGTTTAAAGAAGGAATGTCATATGTAGCTTTGTCATGTGCTTTCACCGAAGTTTATTAAAAATAAATCTCTATATTATTCACAAAGTGACAGCTGATATTTCTTGCATTGAAGAATATAATAGGTTGCGTGTACTGTATTCTCCTCACCTGAACCTTATACCTGTACCTGTGAAGCTCTCATCCAGGAAACCTAAGGAGTCAGTGAAAGCACATTCAAATGAAATCAGTCCTTGTAAGATTAAAAAACTTGCAGCTTTAGTAATGAAGCAGGTGTTGAAGGCTATTGTAATGAAGCTTTGTGTATGTTCTTTCAAATGACTCCATTGATGCAAGAAATAGCTCCAACAGCAGAGTAATGAAACAGGAGTTGAAGGCTATTGTAATGCAGATTTGTGTATGTTGTTTCAAATGAATCCATTGATGCAAGAAATATCTCCAACAGCAGAGAAGCAGCTATGTGTTCAACTTTCATTTCTTAAAATATCTGTAGATGAAAATCCACACAGTTTGAATTTGGCAATGTCAATCCAAAATGTAGTAGCTGTTGCAAGTGGAAACCAACAATTTTCTCAAAATACACAGGAGGATTGTCAAGAATTTGTAATGAATGTCTTTCAGATGTTAGTGAAATAAACTGTTAATAGAGATAGGTATGTTGGACTTTGTTACGAGTGGAATTATGCGTGTCCAAAAAGTAACAAATGGTATTCTACCCCAGATCTTTGTGAAAGACTTGTGTATCTGCATGTGCCTGATCAGTAAAGTGTAAAATGCTCTGATCCTGTAACTAAAGCATTCCATGACATGCAATACAGTATGTATTGATTATCTTTCAAAGATACAATGTAGATGGTATTTAAATGAACACGTTAATAATGAATTTAGCAAATAGTCAAGTTTGTTAGTAAGAAACGTTTAAAATGGGAGCAATTCGTTTTCATGAGGGGGCATCCATTGAATCTGAACATTTCATGACATGGGTGCATACAGAAGTAGATTGGCTTGTTTGTAATGACTCTATAGTCACACACCAAGCTAGATTGCCAAAGGGTTTAAAGAATGCTTACTTAATGTTGTTAGAAGCAACGTTTTAAAATATATGTTTAATTTTCATTGTGAATATAAACATGCAAAATAAGAAAAATAGGCTAATAAGTGTTTTATGCAATGTATCACATGGTTTGTTGCTAGGACGTTTTTTAAAAACAGTACTAAATAAATGTAGAGGTAGTATTGTGAAGATTATATAATTTAGAAGAGAAAATAGCATTCTGCAATCTTCTACTCCAGTTTTATTGTGTAAGTGTTCCCTATAAGTGTAAGGTAACATAAATGGTTCCATGTACATTATTTTGAGTGTGAGGGAGTTTAGAAGCTGATGACTGTTTACATGTGAAACAAGGAAACAATAGGTTTTAGATACAAAAACTTATGGTGCAATTTAAATACAAAATCAGAATAACTGACTGGAAAGGTAACTTTGTTAATTGTATAAATATGTTTTATTTGCAGTGTGAGTTTTTTTTATAGAAAGTCATATAATCTATTCAGTCATTAAACTGTGCATACTCTTTCATTTTGTATGGTTGGTTTAAGATAATTAGCTTCTAAGGTGTGCAGGTGGCCAGAAAAAGGACACACACCAAATTATGAAAGAAGTTATGAAATGGCAATGTAGATATAATTAATATAATTTAGAATACATTTGATATAGTAAAAACGGTATTCCACACTGTGTAGCAGTATCAGTGCTAACTGAAGTTTAGACAATACATTTTAGTTTTAGGTTTTTTAAAAATATGTGTATGATACGAAATGGCATTATGAACTTCTCATGTGTGTAGGTGGCCAAACAAAGGACGCACACAGATTTGATTAGAAGTATGGAAATTACATTTGTTATGTTATTAGTGTTGTTTATGACTATTGTTAATATGATTGTTCAAAACATTTTTTATTGTCTACATGTTATTTATAATGTAGGTATGCCTATAGTTTAAAAAGATCAATACTCAAAATAATGTTACAGTTTTGGCATGTTTTCATTCATTTTTTTGTAAAACGCAAGACATAGTTATCTAATACGTCTTGGTTTCCAGGTGAAGAATGCATAAATTAATCTGTAAATTAGTCACCATTTAGCATAAAGTCATCTTTGTATAGTATTGTAACATCTGTGCATTGTAGTGAAATGCATTTATTGGTGTACTAACTATGGATGTTGTAGGCAATTCTTTTTCGAATTTGCTGATGCAAAAAGTAGTTCGGAATGACTTAAATGTTAAGTATCTATATAAATAAAATGTAAATGTTCGGTTTTTCAAAACCTTAAATCTCCAAAAGTTCTTCACCAATTGCTTTGACATTTTGACACAACGTTGCATTCGGATAGGTGCGTGTTTTTATATACCTACTATACATAGATGTCACACCTGTGACAGGTAAAAACATGCTTTTTTTTAAAAACAGCGCCATTTGTTGGATGTAAAAGCAACACACGCTGGCTGAAATACGTGCCGAGGAAGCAGCAGAGCGACGTGCAGCCAGACTTTAGGATGCATTGTTG
Source organism: Ambystoma mexicanum (assembly GCF_040938575.1). Taxonomy (NCBI): domain Eukaryota; kingdom Metazoa; phylum Chordata; class Amphibia; order Caudata; family Ambystomatidae; genus Ambystoma; species Ambystoma mexicanum. The sequence goes on along the minus strand of NC_090922.1, from coordinate 411,632,902 downwards.
CGAGCATGGCAATCGCGTTCTGAGGCTTCGGATCTTATTCGAACGCGACAGGCTGAGAGTGGCTGAGTTGATCAGCATCAAACATGACTCCGTGCTCAGCAATCACGCAATTATGATCGCCTTGCATTCCGGTACAACCCAAGTGATGATTATAGCTTCAGCTGGCATGTTCTCATCAGCCCCATGACTGAAGTGTGTCCTTATTGGAAGGCTCTGAAATTTGATGGAGAAACGAAAGGAATGTGTTGCGCCGACGGGAAAATTAAACTGCCTCAACTTGGAGAACCACCAGAGCCATTAAAATCTACCCACAAGCATTGTGAAATTAAAAATATTACAAATGTGTTCTTTCTCTTTTTTTTCTTTTCCATTTACCCAGCCTGAACCACAGCAACGCGTGGCCGGAGACAGCTAGTTTAAAATAACAGAACAGAGGGTTTTATTCTCCATCGAGAAGTTTTTTTTCCTCTTTAGCATGATTAATGACCACAACTTTGTAATTGTTGTATACTTGCAATACAATCAGTATTCTTTTAATATCACTATGAGAAAGAAATGTATTTATTTTGTTATGATGAACACCATAGTAACACTGCAGTGGTGATAGTGCATGGTATAATGGCCTTTACCACAGTTCATATATGGAAGAAAGAGGCAAGGACATAGAAAGGTATTTGGTAAGACTGTGGATAAATATGTATGTGTAATTTACATTTGCACATATTAATAATTGTTTATTTTTTTAATAATATCATTTCTAGCCGTGGTTACAGTATCAGCCAATGAATAGTAGGATTTATTTTGCGCAGCTAAGTTGAGCAATGACTGGAAAGCTTTTAATCGTGGCTCTGATAACCACAGCTACATGCAACAATTGATGGTTTTGAGTACTGAAACTGCTGAAAATAAATTACAATATATATTTTTGCAGTTTCTGTTTTATTTTATCTATTTTTGTAACATAAAAGGTGGTCCCTAAAAGGGGCGCTTTGGGAGATGGAAAGAGGTGGGTGAAATAGGGGAGGAAAATACATAAGGATGAAACACTTAATGAAGGGAATTGAAAGGGAATTGAAATAAAATCTAACATATATTTTTTTAATGTAAGTTTTTTTTTTGTTGAAAAAAAAGGAGGGGGCGAATTGCCACTTAAAAAATACTAAACATGAAAGGTTATTTGATGTTCAGCGATTATCTTTAGCCATAGCCAATGGTTAAAGTCCATGGCTAGGGCCTGACCAGTGTATATAATATACAGTGGACACGGTTCAAAGCTGTATCCACTGGTAAAGGCCAAAATCTATGGTTGGTAGCCTGATAGGGGGTAATTCATAGAATTCAGCGCACAAGTGGCGCACGCGGCTGGCGCACAGTGTGCGCGTGCGAATCCCTGCGCCAGCCGCGTGCGCTAAAATCCATTTCCGCGCACAGCGTATTCATGGATTCCAGCCACCAAAACCAGCCGTGGAGCACAGTTGCGCAGCGACCCTGCAGCAGCGCCAGTTACGCCTCCAAGAACGCCTCTCGCGCAGGGAAAAGCCATCAAAATCCCCAACCCAGCGCAAAGGGCAGCAGCAAACGCAGAGCTGGGAGCGTGTATTCCAGGGGTGTGCGGGTGTTTCCATACGCGGCTGGGCTGGGTACGTGTATTTCAGGGGTGCGCGAGAAAGTCTACACGCGATTGGCCTGGGTACGTGGATTTCAGGGGTGCGCGAGAAAGTCTACACGCGATTGGCCTGGGTACGTGGATTTCAGGGGTGCGCGAGAAAGACTACACGCGATTGGCCTGGGTACGTGGATTTCAGGGGTGCGCGAGAAAAACTACACGCGATTGGCCTGGGTACGTGGATTTCAGGGGTGCGCGAGAAAGTCTACACACGATTGGCCTGGGTACGTGGATTTCAGGGGTGCGCGAGAAAGACTACACGCAATTGGCCTGGGTACGTGGATTTCAGGGGTGCGCGAGAAAGTCTACACGCGATTGGCCTGGGTACGTGGATTTCAGGGGTGCGCGAGAAAGTCTACACGCGATTGGCCTGGGTACGTGGATTTCAGGGGTGCGCGAGAAAGTCTACACGCGATTGGCCTGGGTACGTGGATTTCAGGGGTGCGCGAGAAAGTCTACACGCGATTGGCCTGGGTACGTGGATTTCAGGGGTGCGCGAGAAAGACTACACGCGATTGGCCTGGGTACGTGGATTTGAGGGGTGCGCGAGAAAGTCTACACACGATTGGCCTGGGTACGTGGATTTCAGGGGTGCGCGAGAAAGACTACACGCGATTGGCCTGGGTACGTGGATTTCAGGGGTGCGCGAGAAAGTCTACACGCGATTGGCCTGGGTACGTGGATTTCAGGGGTGCGCGAGAAAGTCTACACGCGATAGGCCTGGGTACGTGGATTTCAGGGGTGCGCGAGAAAAACTACACGCGATTGGCCTGGGTACGTGGATTTCAGGGGTGCGCGAGAAAGTCTACACACGATTGGCCTGGGTACGTGGATTTCAGGGGTGCGCGAGAAAGACTACACGCGATTGGCCTGGGTACGTGGATTTCAGGGGTGCGCGAGAAAGTCTACACGCGATTGGCCTGGGTACGTGGATTTCAGGGGTGCGCGAGAAAGTCTACACGCGATAGGCCTGGGTACGTGGATTTCAGGGGTGCGCGAGAAAGTCTACACACGATTGGCCTGGGTACGTGGATTTCAGGGGTGCGCGAGAAAGTCTACACGCGATTGGCCTGGGTACGTGGATTTCAGGGGTGCGCGAGAAAGTCTACACGCGATTGGCCCGGGTACGTGGATTTCAGGGGTGCGCGAGAAAGTCTACACGCGATTGGCCTGGGTACGTGGATTTCAGGGGTGCGCGGGTGGTGGGTGTGCGGGAAGTTCAAGACGTGAATTGGCAGTGTGGGTCCTCCCAGGTCTCCCCTCTACCCCCTCCACGACCTCTGCAGGCATCCCACACCACAGGGGACTACCCTGCACCCCATGTCATGTCCCACAGGCAGCCCATCCACCATGGCCATGCCCCCCAGCCAAGCCACATGTCCCCTTGCACCCCCACCCCCCAGCACTGTGGGGCACCTGCCAGCAGGCCCCCACCCATGTCTCCCAGCACCCCCACCCCCCAGCCACCAGGGGCACCCTCCACCAGGCCCCCACCCATGTCTCCCAGCACCCCCACCCACCAGCCACCAGGGGCAGCCTCCACCAGGCCCCCACCCATGTCTCCCAGCACCCCCACCCCCCAGCCACCAGGGGCAGCCCCCACCCAAGTCCGACTCATGTCTCCCAGCACCCCCACCCCCCAGGGGCAGCCTCCACCAGGCCCCCACCCATGTCTCCCAGCACCCCCACCCCCCAGCCACCAGGGGCAGCCTCCACCAGGCCCCCACCCATGTCTCCCAGCACCCCCACCCCCCAGCCACCAGGGGCAGCCTCCACCAGGCCCCCACCCATGTCTCCCAGCACCCCCACCCCCCAGCCACCAGGGGCAGCCTCCACCAGGCCCCCACCCATGTCTCCCAGCACCCCCACCCCCCAGCCACCAGGGGCACCCTCCACCAGGCCCCCCACCCATGTCTCCCAGCACCCCCACCCACCAGCCACCAGGGGCAGCCTCCACCAGGCCCCCACCCATGTCTCCCAGCACCCCCACCCCCCAGCCACCAGGGGCAGCCTCCACCAGGCCCCCACCCATGTCCGACTCATGTCTCCCAGCACCCCCACCCCCCAGCCACCAGGGGCAGCCTCCACCAGGCCCCCACCCATGTCTCCCAGCACCCCCACCCCCCAGCCACCAGGGGCAGCCTCCACCAGGCCCCCACCCATGTCCGACTCATGTCTCCCAGCACCCCCACCCCCCAGCCACCAGGGGCAGCCTCCACCAGGCCCCCACCCATGTCTCCCACCCATGTCTCCCAGCACCCCCACCCCCCAGCGACCAGGGGCACCCTCCACCAGGCCCCCACCCATGTCTCCCAGCACCCCCACCCCCCAGCCACCAGGGGCACCCTCCACCAGGGCCCCACCCATGTCTCCCAGCACCCCCACCCACCAGCCACCAGGGGCAGCCTCCACCAGGCCCCCACCCATGTCTCCCAGCACTCCCACCCCCCAGCAGTGCAGGGGCAGCCTCCACCAGGCCCCCACCCATGTCTCCCAGCACCCCCACCCCCCAGCCACCAGGGGCAGCCTCCACCAGGCCCCCACCCATGTCTCCCAGCACCCCCACCCACCAGCCACCAGGGGCAGCCTCCACCAGGCCCCCACCCATGTCTCCCAGCACCCCCACCCCCCAGCCACCAGGGGCAGCCTCCACCAGGCCCCCACCCATGTCCGACTCATGTCTCCCAGCACCCCCACCCCCCCAGCCACCAGGGGCACCCTCCACCAGGCCCCCACCCATGTCCGACTCATGTCTCCCAGCACCCCCACCCCCCCAGCCACCAGGGGCAGCCTCCACCAGGCCCCCACCCATGTCTCCCAGCACCCCACCCCCAGCCACCAGGGGCAGCCTCCACCAGGCCCCCACCCATGTCTCCCAGCACCCCCACCCCCCAGCCACCAGGGGCAGCCTCCACCAGGCCCCCACCCATGTCCGACTCATGTCTCCCAGCACCCCCACCCCCCAGCCACCAGGGGCACCCTCCACCAGGCCCCCACCCATGTCTCCCAGCACCCCCACCCCCCAGCCACCAGGGGCACCCTCCACCAGGCCCCCACCCATGTCTCCCAGCACCCCCACCCCCCAGCCACCAGGGGCACCCTCCACCAGGCCCCCACCCATGTCTCCCAGCACCCCCACCCCCCAGCCACCAGGGGCAGCCTCCACCAGGGCCCCACCCATGTCCGACTCATGTCTCCCAGCACCCCCACCCCCCCAGCCACCAGGGGCACCCTCCACCAGGCCCCCACCCATGTCCGACTCATGTCTCCCAGCACCCCCACCCCCCCAGCCACCAGGGGCAGCCTCCACCAGGCCCCCACCCATGTCTCCCAGCACCCCCACCCCCCAGCCACCAGGGGCAGCCTCCACCAGGCCCCCACCCATGTCTCCCAGCACCCCCACCCCCCAGCCACCAGGGGCAGCCTCCACCAGGCCCCCACCCATGTCCGACTCATGTCTCCCAGCACCCCCACCCCCCAGCCACCAGGGGCACCCTCCACCAGGCCCCCACCCATGTCTCCCAGCACCCCCACCCCCCAGCCACCAGGGGCACCCTCCACCAGGCCCCCACCCATGTCTCCCAGCACCCCCACCCCCCAGCCACCAGGGGCACCCTCCACCAGGCCCCCACCCATGTCCGACTCATGTCTCCCAGCACCCCCACCCCCCAGCCACCAGGGGCAGCCTCCACCAGGCCCCCACCCATGTCTCCCAGCACCCTCACCCCCCAGCCACCAGGGGCACCCTCCACCAGGCCCCCACCCATGTCTCCCAGCACCCCCACCCCCCAGCCACCAGGGGCAGCCTCCACCAGGCCCCCACCCATGTCTCCCAGCACCCCCACCCCCCAGCCACCAGGGGCAGCCTCCACCAGGCCCCCACCCATGTCCGACTCATGTCTCCCAGCACCCCCACCCCCCAGCCACCAGGGGCACCCTCCACCAGGCCCCCACCCATGTCTCCCAGCACCCCCACCCACCAGCCACCAGGGGCAGCCTCCACCAGGCCCCCACCCATGTCTCCCAGCACCCCCACCCCCCAGCCACCAGGGGCAGCCTCCACCAGGCCCCCACCCATGTCCGACTCATGTCTCCCAGCACCCCCACCCCCCAGCCACCAGGGGCACCCTCCACCAGGCCCCCACCCATGTCTCCCAGCACCCCCACCCCCCAGCCACCAGGGGCACCCTCCACCAGGCCCCCACCCATGTCCAGGAACAGAGACTTCCATGCTGTCATGTGTGCAATCTGCACAGGGCTCCCCATGTCACATTCAAACACATGCAACAACCATGCGGTTCACACTTTACAGGTCGCACATGCATTACCATGATGTCCCTGCACACATACATGCGTACATGGCCTATGTCACACATGCAGGCAAGTATCAGACAACCAGCACACTGCAACATGCCCTGTCTCACACAGCAATGCTTGGCCACTTACCGCTCAACTCCAGACGGGTCTCCCTCTCAAGGACCTGGCTGTGGAGCGCTGGGTGTGCGCGTTCCAGGACCCTCAACTGGATGGAACTCATGCGGCCCCGGCCCCCCTCCACAAGGCGCCGGGCCTTCATGAGGGTCCTGGACCTCAAGTCCTCCCAGCGCTTCTTGACCTTCTGGATGGTGCGGGTTGCCACCCCCTCCGCGTCCTCTCCCGTCCTTCCCTGTTGGCGCGGGACGATCCGAAGAGGGCATCATACTGCCCCAGGACATGCTCCACCAGGACACCAACTTCGGTGGCAGTGAAGCTGGTGCCCCTCTGCCCCTCTGGCCGGGGGTTGCCACTGGTGTCAGATGTGGATGTGCTCGACATGGCAACCCCAGGGGCAGGAGTGGGTGACCAACTGGGTCCTGGGGCTGGGCTGTGGAGCGATGTCATTTGAGTCGGGACTCTTCTGTACCAGCAGGGGTGGACACAGCAACTGGAGCCCTGCAGATGGCTGATGTGCAGGCACCAAATGGCAGGGCACGGTGGCAGCAGGCAGGCAGGCAGGCAGCAGCAGATGGCATGTGGGAGGCTGCTTGGGGCACTGGGGGCCAGTGAATTGGCCTTCTGGGCAGGAGCGTGGTCTTCCGTGTGTTTTCGCGTGGCCAGCTTCATACGGAGTGAATAGGCACGTGAAAAATCTGCACGCTGCGTGTAAAGCGCGTAAGCGCGCGTGAAAAACTGCACATCCGCGTGTAATAGGAGGAAAGGGTCCATGCATAAGCGTGCGCGCGTGAAAAACTGCACGTCCGCGTGTAATGCGCGTAATCAAACGTGAAAAAGTGCACGTCCGCATGTGACGTGACGCGCGCGTGCGTTTCCCTCAGCACGGGTTAAAGGTGAGCGGGCCCAGCTGTTCGCTGTACGTGCCTTTCGTGGAGACCGACGTGTGTTGCTGCTTCCAGTCGTTTCGCGCGCCATCTACTTCACAGCTCTCAAGGACGTATCTCTTCTTTTGGCGGGGGTATTGGCTACGCGTGTTTTTCTGCATCGCGCTAGTCAGACGGTGAGTCGCAAACGCTCCTTTTCCCACTGCGGGTGCCCCTGTGTATCGCACCCATTTTCGATGTCATCGTAGCCTGCGTGTCCCACGCGTACGCGTTATACGTGTTACTGGGTGCCACCGCGTACTGCGGGAGGTTTAATCCACGCACGTAGGCTGCAGGGTTGCGTGCACGGTTTTACTGCAGTTTTGGGGTGCCTGAGCGTTGCGTGACCCGTCAACACATCACCGGGGTCACATACAGCCTTGCAGGTGCAGGGGGGCTGTTAACATCTTGCTTCCCACCCCCTTCACCCCAATTGCCCAGGTCAATTGTGCTGTACACCTCCCATTGGCACCACTCCATCTGTGCCAGCACTAATACATCTGTGCCATGGTAGGGAGGCTACCAAAGGTGAGGGGCGCCTCAGCTGGGCGTCCTCCTCGTGGCGGGCGTCGTCGGGGACGTGGCCGTGGTGACCAGGGAGTAGGGGGACTCCAGGGTGTCCAGGGCAGCCACAGAGGGGAAAGAGGCAGGGGTGCGCCACTTGAGCACAATGTTGTGCCATGTGTTGGTGCAGCCATGCCACCACCCCCTGTGGTTCAGGGGGATGCAGCTCCTGCATCTGGCACTGGCACCCGTATGACCCGGCAGTCCATTTCATCGACTGCCACGGGCCCAAGGGTAGCGGTAGCTGCAGGTGCAGTTGTGGACACCGCCACCCAGGCTCAGGGTCTGCCAGCGCAGGCTGCGTTGGCACTTGAAGAGCCCTTGGTAGATCTCCAACAGGCCAGGGGGGAAACCATTGGGGCAGGCCGGGCTGCTCAGACCAAGACACGTGTCCCTGGGGCAGTCATGTCATCTGCTGCCCCGAACAGCCGGGTGTTGGCAAGTGCAGGGGCAGATGCACCCAACAGCACCCCGGTTGTGAGTCTGCCAACCAGGACCGTTGCGGTCAATGACCCTGCCACAGCTGATGTTGCTGCGCAGGGTCCATTAGTGGGCACCCAGCTGCCACTGACACAAGTCAGGCCTTTGGTCATCCCTCCACCTGCCACTCCCTCGGCTCAATCCACCCAACCCACTGGCCATACTGGTCAGGGCGGCATTAGCCAGCCAGGGTCTGCGCCACAGTCCAAGAGGAGGAAGGTTGCATCTGCAGCACAGGCTGGGACCCCACACACAGCCACGACCTCCTGCACGTCGAGGAAGAAGCCTTTCTGTAAGCAGGAACTGGACTTCCTCGTGGACTACGTGCGGGGACACAGCCCTGACATGCTAGTGGGTGCCAATAGTCAGACTACGGCTGCTCAACGTGACACCCACTGGAAGCATGTGGCGGAACATGTCAGTTCATTCGGCCATGAGGTGCGCACGGCGCAGGAGTGCAAAAAGCGCTGGAATGACATCAAGCGCAGCACTAAGGCCAAGCGTGCCTCAAATTACAACTTGACTCTGGTGACTGGCGGTGGGCCTGCACCAGAGGAGGAAGAACTCACTCCGCATGAGGCTCTCGTTGCAGAGTTCATACCACCAGAATTGGTCGAAGGTGTGGGAGAGATGCTGGACTTTGATGCCCAGTCCAGTGAGTGTTGATGCGTAGTTGTTGAGGACGTGTGTGTTTCACTTGTGGGATGTGTTGTGCATGATTGCTGCTACATGTGACCTGTACATGGTTCTGATGTGTAAGTAATGCAATGCCACCGTCATGCGTGTCTCCTCTGCCTGCATGCGGGACTCCATGTGGCCATGCTCCCTTGCCCCTCCTCCGCCACTCTGCACCCCAGTTCCACCTTTGCACTGGTCTGCTACATTCTTGCCAATGTGTAGTTTCATGTGTCCTGTGTAGATGCTAACATCCAGCTTAGAAACTGCCAGACATATGCCGTGTGGTACAGCCTTAGTACTCGATGCAGGGCATCCCACTTGTACTGTGCATGGGTCAGATGTCCCGCAGGGACATGAGTGCCCCTTCATGCTCCATGTGCATTGCACACATGCCCCTATGTGTCCTTGACTGGATGATCACTGTAATATGAGTCCTTGGTTACATACATTGCCTGCCATATCATCGGCCTCCCCATGTCAACTGTGGCTCAGTCCTGCGTTGCACACATGTTTAGGCTCTGACAATCTGTGTGGCTCACAGGCCTCAGCCTGTTCAATGGCCAATGACTCTGTCCAACTCTTGTCGTGTCTTCTTCACACGTGGCCGGCCTCCGGATCTTCCATCATGTGTCCTGCCCACTGTCCCAGCATCATTTGCAGTGTTGTAATTGAAATCACATTAAGCTGTTGATGCCAGTCAACACTGCTTGTCAATACACAGGTGTATGGTCAGCCTTTTGATACCATGCTAGGCATCCCTGCTTTGGTACTGGGGTGGAGGGGTGCTTGCCTTCTAGACATGGTACACATTGAATACACAATGCACGTGATGTCTGATTTTGACATTGCACTGCCTTCACATTTCCTGGCACACACCATGGAGTGCTTGTACATGTAGGTAGTGAGTGGCGTACACATTTTCTGCACTGCTTAGACCCACTTCCATGCAAACTGCCACCTTTCAACAGGTCTGATCACAGAAGCTATTCTAAGTAGACCCAGCATGCATGCAAGGTCATATGTTGTGTGTCACATGTCTGCCAGATGCCTTTGCTGTCGGTGTGTGTGTGTGTGTTGTGTGCTTCTGACATGTGTACTGACCTTTTCCTCTCTATTTTTCAGGTGATGACGCAATGGATGCAGAGGATGGTGTTGTCATGCCAGACACAGGGTTGGTAAGACCACATCAACCCGGCACTAGTGGGGGTCGTGGGGTGGTAGGCCACGAAAACCCCCAAGTGCTGCAGTCCATCCTGTCTCTGGCTGCCTATGAGTCCAGCCTTGATGACGACTCTGACGTCCATGTTGAGTTGGATGACCATCAAGTCCATGTGTCAGGGGTGAGTGATTCTGATGTGGACACTCCTCTGTCTGCGACCCCTGCACTGAGGGATCAGACAGTCTTGGTTCCTCCGCCCGTGGTGGATCGGGACGCAGGGTCACCCTCCACACCAGTCACTGATGTGCCTGGGACATCACGTAGACGGGGGCATGTAGTCGTGCAGCCGCAGGCGGTGCCAACACAGCGAGGACCCCCGGTCCTTGGGTCCCGCAGGGGTCAAGCCCGGCAACGCGGTCGCCGCGCGCAACCGCTGTATACTGAGTGGGAGCAAGACATGACTGCCAATTCAGAACGGCAGGGGGCAGCAATGGAGAACATCGCTGACAGCATGGAGCGTGTAGCCCGATCTGTGCTCCCCCCTGCTAGGCAGGTGCTTCTCCAGCAGCAGGCGGCACGGTCCACGGCCCGCTCACTCAGGCTGGGCATGGCGGCCTCAGACAGGGCACGCCAGGCTGAAATGTCGTCTCTGCGTCAAGCAATTGCTGCTCACGCAGAGGCGCACATGGATGCCCTGAGGGAGGAGTATGCCTCCCTCAGATCCACTCTGGGTGTCCTTATGATGTCCCAGAGGCAGCAGGCAGAGGAGAGGTTTGCACAGCTTGAGCGCACCATCTCGGCTGAGCTACAGGCTTGCCGGGAGGTGCAGCGGTTGTCCAGCCAGGCCTTGCAGGAGGAACTCAGTGTTACACGTGCTACCTTGCAAGAGGAAGCACGTGTATCACGTGAGGTCCTGCATGCAGACCTATGTAACATCGCCACACAGAACCAGGCTCACCTGTCCGGCAGACTTGCTGCCGACGAGGGGCAAGCTGCGGCTAGGCGTGGCCAGGCTACTGTGCCACGTCCTCCTTATCAGGATGAGCCAGACTCGGACGACCATCTATCTCCCACATAGGTCGTGCTGTGCAGGCGTTGAGCCCATGGAGGTATTTTTTTTTGGCTCAGCATCATCGCATGTGGATGTTGAGCAGCACCCTGTACCTCCCCCCTCCTGGGTGCCTCCCCTCCCCCCCGGGTCGTATGTGGCCATTTTTGATTTTTCTTTTAGTTTAGTTAGTTAAGTTTCTGTTTGATAGTTAGTTTAAATAGGTAATGTAGGTTTTCCATAGTTAGTGTAATTAGTTAATAGTTGAGTTAGTTTAAAATTTGTAGTCTATTGTGCTTACATGTGACAGTGCGGTGCCTTGTGGTTTTTGAAGGCATCCACTGTCTGTTCCAGCTGGGCCCTTCATGGTTGTCTTGTGTATGTGTTTGCTGCTTGGGTTCCTTGACTCACATATGCCACTCCTGCCTCCCTTATCCATGGGCTCGCAAGGATGGTTCGGTGTAACAGAATTTTACACAAGGGCTTTGGACTGTCATATCTGTGGCATGTCTGGTGCTTTTTGACTTGTGTTGACACCCCTAGTGGGGATGATTTAGGTGTAATTGTCCACTGTTCAGCTTTTGCTAGATGGGGCGTGTCATGATTAATGTGGACATTGATTGCTATGCATTGTGTATTATGTTTCATATCTTTCCTGTACACGTGCTTGTTGCAAATCATGCTGTAGATAGTGTTCCACATTTTGGAGGTGAAAGACGGACTGATGGTGTGATTTGTGATGTGACTCTCTGACATGGTCAAGTAATGAGATGCATGATGAGACACACACAGATCACTTTGATGCATTAATCATGTGTTTCATGCACTTTCTGCAGGGGGATGAGGCACCAGAGCACCTTTGCCAGCAGACATGGCCCATTGGACAACGTAATTCCTGACCCGTTTGTTGGTGCCCACATGCACATGTGTGCACATGCAGAGCCACAGTGATTGCAGACCCACATCCTAGAACTGCTGAAATGTTCCAAGGAACTCCAGGCAAAGTGAGCATCACAGGGGGGCCACTAGACAGCAAAGCTTGCACCAGGCGAGTTGCACGTGCAGGCTTAGTCACAGCACTGAGGGTGAGCTTAGACAAATATTGGTGTTGAAGCACACAATGCAGCTCAGATGTGTTTGTGGACTGATGGCTGTTGATAGTAGGGTTGTCTGGGACACATGCGGGGGCAGTGGCACATACCCTGCGGTACACCAAGGTTCATTGAGGCACTTGTATCAACCATGTAGCCTTCCAAGACATGGAAAGGGGCAGCTCACAGGGACATACAGCAAGGGACATACTCGGGTGCAGTGCATGTCTATTCCACGTACTTCATGATAAATGCACTGGCAACTTTGTTTTGGTCATGGTGGTACGCAACTTGCTCTGTAGTCATGGCTTGCCATATGGGTCTGTCTGCTTACCCAGGGAACATTGCATGTTGTGTGAATTGTGACACATTGGTGTTCCATTTGCCACGCACCCACCAGCGGCTGACTTACTGCATTAACTGTGAATGACCCACCACAGGGGTGATGTTATATATGGGTAGGAAGCATGGAGCACAGATTGTCTGTTTGTAGAGTTGTATGTTGTCATGGGGCATGTTTTGTGTTGTGTTTTTGTGTAATTGGCACGTACAGGTTGCTGACTGTGTCTCTCTTTGCAGCATTGCAGTGCTCCTGTAACCGGACCTGAGAGTGCGCAGGCAGGAGGCCAGCACTCAAAACCAGAGCTAAGTGTCTTGTTGTATTTTCTTACGAACTGCCCTGCATAGGCTTGCTGGGGAGTGTACTGATGCATGGATGTATGTGTGGTCCTATTTGGTATGTTTTTTACCCTAATCACCCGTGATCCTATGCAATTTCGAAACCTGTACCCTCTACCCGGTGTTCCTGCTTCCCATGCCTATCCAAGCAATGTTCCCTGACCCTCTTTCCCCACTGGGGTTGCGGATGCCTGTGTAAGCCCCGAACTTGCAGGCGCCAAAACCCTAGAGGGGGTGGTTGGTTCGTACCACTCCTGAGCCTGGACTACAGAAGGCCATGACAATGATGTCCAAGTTTGTTTGGATTGTGCATGTGTTCATGCAGGTTGTACATTTTCGTGCATTCCCTGGTTTCATGTCATTCCTACTCCCCTCACCTGCCACGCATTCCAGTCATCCAGTGTGTCTACACCTGTCCCGACTGCATATCCCTGAACCTCTTTCCCCACCAGGATCTCAGGGGCCTGTGTGAGTTTGACCTTGCAGGCACCCGGGACATGGTGTGGGTGGTTGTTTCATGAGACTCCAGCGCCTGTACAGGGGATCTGTGACAGTACACATCCATTCATGGTGCATCATCCTATGTCATGTACCACACATGTCTCACATCCTGTCGTGACATTGTTTTGCTGTGCTACCTTGGTTGTTGCATCATTGTGGTAGTACTTGGCCTTTGAGACGTACTGCTATGTCAAGTCATCTACTGGAGGGTGTTTGGGTTCCTTTTCATGCCTTGGATTATGTGATTTTGGAAACGAGTGTGGATTCTGAGGGTTCAGGCATCTCTTTACACACAAGGTGGGAGATGGACACGAAGGGTAAAGGTGATCCTGTGGCCAGGTGGGAATGAGGGTTGGAGGCTCCATGACCCAGGTGCAGTTGTTCAGTGGGTCATGGTCATTTGCGAGGGGGGGGGTTGTTGTTGATAGTTGCGTTGCCCTGCAGTGTGATGGGAACTCTGACATTGTAATGTTGTTGTCCTATGTACATGTTGTGTTCTGCTGATCAATGCCTGTTCATGTGTTGTGTTTTCCTTTCAGGTGCGAGGGGATAGTAGTGGTTTGACATGCTGGGGTGTACACATGGTGGATGTTCACATGTGATGTGTAGGGAACACTGATGGTCACTTGAGTGCACATGCATATGTGGAGTGCATGTCCTTGCAGAACCACACACTTGCACTCGGATGCACTCCATGTCCTCCCACCCTTGCATATCCACGTGTACACTGTTTGCCTTCTGGTGCCCACTGTGTCCCGCCAGCACATGTTCTGTGACCGATTATGGTTCGAGTACATGCCTAATTTGATTTTTGATGTAGTCTGTCACTTAGATGTGATGCTCAGGGTGTGCATCACACGCAATGGCTGTTCACTGTGCTGTGCGCTGAGCAGTGTGATGCAGGAGTAGGACATTGCACACATGAGCTGCAGTGTTCATTTTGCAATGCATCATGTGCATATAGCCAGGCATTCATTGTGATGTTACGTCTACGACTGTTGTAATGCATTAGGAATCGACTTATTTTTGGTGGGACATTTTGTTGGTCTGTCATTTCATCGGATTCCGGGTCAGGCATCATTGTCCGATGCCACTGTACATTTAGGACATGGAAATGTGTACCTTATCGTTACTGGGTCGGTGTATGGGTATTGCTTGCCATGTCATGTTGATGTTTGGGAGGGTTTGACTGACATGACAGTGATGGCCATGGCCTGTTTTGCAGGTGTGTGTGATGCACACCTTGCATGTCCAGGTCATCCGCTTCTCAGAGCAACTAGCTGGGGGTAGGTTTCTCTCCGCAGCAGGGCCCTCCCCCTCGAACAGACTTCCTGACTTGAACTTGAGGGGAACCATCTCCAGTTCTGGAAGCACCTCAAGACCTTCCTCTTTGCTTCTGCTTACTCTCTGCCTCTCCCTTGCAGAATTGTTCACTGGAACTGCACAGGAGCTGCAACTGGGCCACTCTCACCAACCTCGGTCCCTGGCCCAGCCACTGTCCACTTGCACTGCCACCCTGGCAACCCCTGCACTGCAGTACTGTCTCTCTATCCCTACAGCCCTCCCTTCCCAGCACTCGTCTGCACTTACCTTAGCAGTTGCCACCAGGCGACCTATGTATAATTTTTTGGCCTACTTCCCCTGTACTGGACTCCCCCCCCACCCTTGCACTTTTCCCTTCCCCCTACCCCTGCACTTGCACAATCACAATGACACCTGGCCTAGTAGTACCGTTCTCTGTGTTCCCTTGTTCCCCCCCCCCCTGCCTCATTGTGCCTTGTAATACTTGTGTATGGCTCATGTCATGTCACATGTCATGTGTGCATTTTGGTTGCACAGGATAGCTTGTGTTTAAGTAGCTAGGGATGCAGACGATGTGGCACTTCCATGGCAACTATCTCGGGGTGGTAGGGTTGTGACAGTTGACTGTCACTTTGTCATCATCGATTGTCACCTGGTATGTGCCAGGCCTGTGTGCACTTCGCAGGGGTTGGAGTTTAGGTGAAAAATGTGGCCACAAGCTGGGTCCGGGCTACCTCGCCACGTGCCCTGTCCCCTCCCATGGGCAGCGCCTGTGCCTGTGGTTGGGGATGTGGGGGCACCACCATGTCCACCGGGACGCCCTGCCGTGTTGCAACATTGTGCAGGACACATGCTACCACAATGATCCTGCACACAACTGCTGGTGCATAGAGTAGTTGCCCACCAGAGCGGTCAAGGGAGCGGAAACGTGACTTGAGCACTCCGAATGTGCGCTCCACTATGCCCCTGGTTGCAATATGGGCAGCGTTGTATCTTACCTGGGGTGGTGTGGTGGGGTTCCGGATTGGCGTCATCATGTGGTTGCTCAGAGGGTAGGCACTGTCCCCTGGGGAGGTGATAATTGTTCAGATTATTAGGGTTGGTATATTTGTCTGTGTGTGACTTGCATGCATGTGCAAGGGCATTTGTACTCACCTAGGAGCCATGTGTCGCCATGCTGCCCAGCTTCCAGGGCCCGGCTCAGGGCGGACATTCTGTATATGAAACTGTCATGGGTGGAGCCAGGGTAGTTTGCATACACAGAGGTGATGATTCCCTTTGCATCGCATACCACCTGTACATTGATGGAATGCCAGTGCTTGCGGTTTCGGTAGATGTGCTCAGTGGCCCTAGGTGGACGTAGGGCCACATGGGTGCAATCTATGGCACCGAGCACTTTGGGGAAGTGTGCCACCCTGAAAAAATCCAGGACAACGGCCTGCCTTTCTGCGGGTGTTCTGGGCATGTATATGTGCCTGCGGACTGAGGGGCGCGCTGTCATGATTGCCAGTACCTGGTGTAGGCAGCGTGACTGCGTGGCCTGTGAGACCCCCCCCACTATGGCAGTGGTCCGCTGAAACGACCCAGTGGCCAAGAAATGCAAGACATTGAGCAGCTTCTCCAAGGGGCTCAATGCTTGGGAGCAAAGGGTGGGGGATGTGAGGTCATCTTCCCACTCCCTGACCAGGTCTAGGATGATATGGGGTGGAAACCTATACCTGCCGTAGACCTGGTCGTCAGGCATCCCAAAAAGGCCTGTCCGTGGTGCAAAAATGCGTGCCCTGGCTATTCTCCTCCTCCTGCGGTGTCCCACAATCACTGCAGCAACAAATGGGGCATTCATCGTCGCTGTATATACGCGTTTGTTGTTTGCGCGCACTTTTATGCTGTGCGCGGGCGCGGGACGCCTCCGTGTGGGCGGACTCGTTGGTTTCCCGTATTCGGGTGTCATCGCGTGTGATCGGAGGGGAGCGAGCGTACACGCGATTGGCCTGGGTACGTGTGTTTCGGGGTGCGCGGGTAGTTCCACACGCGATTGGCCTGGGTACGTGTGTTTCGGGGTGCGCGGGTAGTTCCACACGCGATTGGCCGGGGTACGTGTGTTCCGGGGTCCCGTGAACTTTCACACGCGATTGGTTGGGATCCACGTGTGTACTGTCATCACGTGCAATGAGGGATACTCCCTCGCACGTCACGTCACAGACGCGCTCACGCGCTGAGGGCCTTTGGTCCAATGAAAATGCGTATGCGTGCAGACGCGCTTACGCGCTAAGGGCCTTTCCTCGAATTACACGCTGACGTGCAGAATTTTCACGTGCCAAATCACTCCGTATCAAGCTGGCCACGCGTAAGCACACGGAAGACCACGCTCCTGCCCAGAAGGCCGAACTACTGCCCCCCAGAGCCCCGAGCACGCTCCCACCTGCCATCTGCTGCTGCCTGACTGCCTGCTGCCCACGTGCCCTGCCATTTGCTGCCTGCACATCAGCCAGGGGTGCTGTTGGTGTGACCACCCCTGCTGGAACCAAAGACTCCCGACTGGGATTCCATCGCTCCACAGCCCAGCCCCAGGACCCAGTTGCCCACCCACTCCTGCCTCTGGGGTTGTCATATCGGGGCAAACTCCATCTGTGACCACTGACAACCCCCGGCCAGAGAGGCAGAGGGGCACCAGCTTCAGTGCCACCGAAGTTGGTGTCCTGGTGGAGCAAGTCCTGGGGCAGTATGATGCCCTCTTCGGAAGTTGCCGCGCCGACAAGGAAGGACGGACTCGGATCTGGACTGACATCGTGACTGCCATCAACGCGGAGGGGGTGGCAGTCCGCGACTTCCAACATGTCAAGAAGCGCTGGGAGGACTTCAGGTCCAGGACCCTGACCAAGGCCCGGCGCCTCTTGAAGGCAGCGGATGCCAAGGGGCGCCGGGGCCACTTGTCGGAAGAACAGATGAGGGTCCTGGAACACATATCCCCAGCGCTCCACGTCCAGGTCCTTGAGAGGCAGACCCGTCTGGAGTCGAGCGGTGAGTGTACATGCATCCTGATTGTGAGCAGTGCGTGTGGTGATTGTTCAGTAGTGTGCAGGTTGCACATCTGTTTGTATGGGGTCGAGTATGGGTGCGGGTGTACAGGGCCGTGGGGCTGACACATGCGAGGGCTGTAATGTGTGAGACGTGGATGGTGCCTGTGTGTGTGGGCTTGCATGCCAAATGCAGTTGTGTGGGCACACAAGTTTGTATGAATGTGTATGTGAGTAGACATGTCCGTGATGTCACGCATGTATGTTGTTTTCAGCTGATTGTATCAGCGCTGTGTACATGTGCATGTGTGTGTATTTGACAAGGGTGCAACAGTGATGCAACATGGATGCATGTGACAGCGGTATGTGGAAGCCTGATTGGCAGATGTGACATGGATGCCCGTCTGATCACTGCGACACTTAGCAGAGGTGTACACATGCATGCAAGTGTGGTGGTTGGTGTGTACATGTGTGGTGCACTTCCTGTGTTGCATGTGATGTCTGGCTCACCTTTGGCTGCTGATGCTGTTGTATGTGTATGGATGGTGTTGGCAGTTGCAACATGGCTGTGGTATGGCTCGTGTGTGCAAGTTGTAATGACATGTGTGTTGGGGATTGTGATGACATGTCTGAGGTTTGCCAATGCCACTCATGTACAACTGTCATGTGTGTATGTGTCCATTGTACAGTGCCCTGATGCCTGTGTTTTTTTTCTCCCTGTCTGCAGCGTCAACTGATGAAGAGGGCGGAGAAGGTGCTGTGGAGCACAGCGGCGGGGATCCCACCGCCAGCCGGAGACGCAAGGCCCGGCTCCCCTCCCAGGTTGTCATCTCGTCGGGGAGTGAGGAGTCCGGTGCCGTGTCCCAGGCCGCAGCTGCCGGGGGGAGGTCCAAGAGGCGGAGGTTGCAGTTGGACTCCTCGGCAGCAGAAGGGGCAGCTGGGACCCCACAGGGCCCAACGGGGGAAGATGGCACAGAGTCATCCAGGTTGGTGGGGGGTTTGGTGGAGGAGGAGGCCGTGCAAGCACCGGAGACGGGGTCTGGGGGTGGGGATCCCACTGGTGCTAGTGGTGCAGTGCAGGACCAGGGACAGGAGGCAGCACAGGCCGCCGCGGAGGTGCCTGTGTGCAATCCTGTCCCTGATCCTGTCCCTGCATCATCTTGCACCAGCAGGGATGCCCATGTCCAGACCAGTTTTCAGGCAGGGGATGAGCTGACGTCAACTGGCCTTCCTCTGCCTGCGGACGTGGCTATCCAGGCCCGGGTTGAGCCTGTCCTGGCTGGAGTGGCGTTGCGTCAACGGGCCATGCGAGGTGACCTGCAGTCTTTTCATGAAGAGACTGCACATCATCTCGAATGGCTCGTTGACCACGTCAGCCTGCTGGGACAGGTCACCCAGGCCGGATTCCTCCGTCTGATGGGGCTTGCCACGACCCCCTCCTCAGCTGGACCCCCTACGCGCCAGTCGTCCTCTGTGCCATCTTCCCACCCATCAGTCACCTGGGTGCCCTGTGGAGCTGCCAGGCTGGTGGAGGAGGCATCCCTGCCGCAGTCGGGAGTCGGACGTCCAGCAGGGGTGGCCACGTCAACGACTGCACCCCAGCCGGCGGAGGATGTGCAGGCAGCAGGAGGCAGTGCAGGGGCAGAGGCACAGCAGCAGCAGCACCATGGTGGGAGCCATGAAGGCTCGGGGCCTTCGACATCGGAGGGGCAGGCATCGGCCGGAGGGCAGGAGGACCCAGGACAAAAAGTGTCTTCCGTGTGGCAGCGGTTGGGCCACGCCATAGATGCGGAGCGGCAGCGGGCGGAAGAGGCACGGCTCTCAATGGTCAGGGCGGAGAACTCCATGCAGAGGGCCCTGAGGCGGGTCGAGTGCCTCGAGGCAATCCGCAGGGCTTTGGAGGTGGACACGTCGACGGCCCTGCGGACCCTCGGGGCCATGGAGGAGGACCGCCTCCGGGACATTGAGGAGGAGTTCGATGATGCCCTGGCCCGGCACATCCAGAAGTGAGCCGTGGAACTAGCCCGCTGCCCTTGTACATAGTTATGTAGGTAGTGTTAAGTTTCATTTTTGTTTTTATTTCATTTGGACCTTTTGGACATTGGCCACATTTTTGTATATAGTTTTTTTTATTAGTTAGTGTAGTTAGTTAGGTTTCCTTTATTTTGTTGGGATGATGGACCCTGGCTTCTTGCATTGTACATAGTTGTGGACTTGTACATACTTTCTTTTTTGACATTATCCATGGATCAATGGCTTATAATTTTTTTTTCACATTGGATTTTGTTTGGTGGACATTGACTTTGTACTACATTACTTTGGATTTCTATATTCTTTCATTTTTTTTTTATTTTGAACGGACATGCTTCTTTTCATTTTTTTCCATTCACATTTCTGTTTCTTCATTTTTGTTTCTATTCATCTTTCCTTTAATACATTATTTATTTGTTGCACTTCAATGTGTGGTGTCTCATTGTTTTCATGCATTTCATGTTATGTGTTTAGAGAATCACTGACACCCATTGGGTGTATGTGAGGGACATGTGTTTGTTTTGGAACTTGCAATTGGTGTTCTGTGATGTAATTGCAGAATATGAGTGGGTGGATGCAATACTCGGGTGGGTGTTTTGCATTTGGGGGCTGACCATAGAGACCAGGGATCTGGACTGTGATGACATGTTGGGTGGGGAACATGAGTTGGACATGGGTGGGGGCCTGCTGGAGGCTGCCCCTGGTGGCTGGGGGTTGGGGGTGGTGGGAGACATGGGTGGGGGCCTGGTGGAGGGTTCCCCTGGATGCTGGGGGGTGGGGGTGCAGGGGGACATGTGTGGGGGCCTGGTGGAGGGTGCCCCTGCACTGCTGGGGGGTGGGGGGGGTGGGAGACATGTGTGGGGGCCTGGTGGAGGGTGCCCTGCACTGCTGGTGGGTGGGGGTGATGGGTGACATGAGTGGGGGTCTGGTGGAGGGTGCCCCTGGATGCTGGGGGGTGAGGGTGCAGGGGGACATGTGTGGGGGCCTGGTGGAGGGTGCCCCTGCACTGCTGGGGGGTGGGGGTGGTGGGAGACATGTGTGGGTGCCAGGTGGAGGGTGCCCCTGCACTGCTGGGGGGTGGGGGTGGTGGGAGACATGTGTGGGGGCCTGGTGGAGGGTGCCCTGCACTGCTGGTGGGTGGGGGTGATGGGTGACATGAGTGGGGGTCTGGTGGAGGGTGCCCCTGGATGCTGGGGGGTGAGGGTGCAGGGGGACATGTGTGGGGGCCTGGTGGAGGGTGCCCCTGCACTGCTGGGGGGTGGGGGTGGTGGGAGACATGTGTGGGTGCCAGGTGGAGGGTGCCCCTGCACTGCTGGGGGGTGGGGGTGGTGGGAGACATGTGTGGGGGCCTGGTGGAGGGTGCCCTGCACTGCTGGTGGGTGGGGGTGATGGGTGACATGAGTGGGGGTCTGGTGGAGGGTGCCCCTGGATGCTGGGGGGTGAGGGTGCAGGGGGACATGTGTGGGGGCCTGGTGGAGGGTGCCCCTGCACTGCTGGGGGGTGGGGGTGGTGGGAGACATGTGTGGGTGCCAGGTGGAGGGTGCCCCTGGATGCTAGGGGGTGGGGGTGCAGGGGGACATGAGTGGGGGCCTGGTGGAGGGTGCCCCTGGATGCTGGGGGGTGGGGGTGGTGGGAGACATGAGTGGGGGCCAGGTGGAGGGTGCCCCTGGATGCTAGGGGGTGGGGGTGCAGGGGGACATGAGTGGGGGCCTGTTTGAGGCTGCCCCTGCACTGGTGGGGGGTGGGGGTGGGGGGAGACATGGGTGGGGGCCTGCTGGAGGCTGCCCCTGGTGGCTGGGGGTGCAGGGGGACATGCGTTGGTGGGCAGTAGTGCTAGTTGATATGTGGGTTGGCTGGTGGGCATGGCCATGGTGGATGGGGTGCCTGCAGGACATGTGCTGGGTAGGCCCCTGTGGTGTGAGCCACCTGCAGGGGCCGTGGAGGGTGTAGAGGGTACACCTGGGAGGACCCACACGTGCAATTCACGTGTGCTGCTCCCCGCGCACCCCCGGAATACACGTACCCCGCTCAATCGCGTGTGGAACTTCCCGCGCACCCCTGAAATCCACGTACCCGGCCAACTCGCGTGTGGAACTTCCCGCGCACCCCTGAAATCCACGTACCCGGCCAAATCGCGTGTGGAACTTCCCGCGCACCCCTGGAATCCACGTACCCGGCCAAATCGCGTGTGGAACTTCCCGCGCACCCCCGGAATACACGTACCCCGCTCAATCGCGTGTGTCACTTCCCGCACACACCCGGAATACACGTACCCCGCTCAATCGCGTATTTTACTTCCCGCGCGCCACTTTTTTGATGCGCTGGGACTCTACCGCCTGCCTTCGTGTGGCGGACGTGTTTCAGCTTGTGCGCGGCTTTGGCTGTGCGTGGGTTTGCCCTATTCCATTCCATGAATACGTGTGGTTCGTGTGCGTGTGGGCGTTACCTCTGCTTCCGTGCAGTGCATCCCCAGTTACGCCCTTATTTTCGCGTGTTGTTCCCCATTCCGCGCGTTACGCCCCATGTCCCGCCCACTTTCTGCTGTGTGCGCTGAGGTTGTGCGCTTTCACTGTGCGCGTCGCGCACCGTCGCGCACGCCTTTCGCGATGTTGCAGTGACTTGTGCGCCATGCACGGGTTTGGCGCACATCCCGCGGTGAACACGCGCAGGGACTTCCATGAATCGCACGCGTGCGCGTGCGCCTGTTTTTTTCCGCTTGGGCATGCTTGCGCATGCTTGCGCCTAGATTTTCGGCGCACGTTGGTTCCATGAATCGGCCCCTTAGTGTTTTAAAATATTCAGTGCACATGGGTGAAGGTTGTGACCACTATCCATAACTGAAGGCCATGACTACTACCCATTCATATGTCAAAATATATTTGGCGTGGCACACTAACCATGGGTGACCACTTACTGTTGTAATGTAATTAGTGATGTCATCAGTCATGTGATCTGTGATGTCATCACTTTAGTCATAGGCTGCGCAACAGGGGTCGCAAGTTATGGTGGCTTTAGCTGAATTTCCAGGTCCAGGGTTTGGTTGCATTAAGTTCTCCCCTTAACATCCCTGCAACTAAAGTTGTTTCCCTTGAATGAATATATATATATATATATATATATATATATATATATATATATATATATATATATATATATATTTCAATTACGAACGGCTTCAACCAGAAACTATTCAGGCGAGCAGCACTCCACGAACAAAAGTGTTCCAGTAATCCAAGAAATCACGGAAATCCAACAGCAACAACTGCAGCAAAGGTTGCATATAATATAACAGCCTTTATTTAACGTGTGCAACAGATGAAAAAGTAATCTCCCAGTGCAATTTTATGCTTGGCTAGACGGCAGCCTGACGCGTTTCACCACTAACCAGTGGCTTGATCACAGTTACTCATCAACCATAGAGTGTTTGTTTTTATACCAAACACTCCCACCAAAGTGAAGGACATAAAAAAGGTGACTTAAAATCTCAAAAATAATGGCAATGAAACATCTTGGCTTTGGCTGCTGGTTCACATTAAAAAAGGATATAGGCATATGTTTAAATATAAACATGACTTTTCAGCCACAGCAGGACCAATAAAAATAAAATTGGCATTTTAAATATTGGTGCTTTTTCAGAGAATCAGTTCATAATATATGGCATAAACTATAGTTGTAAGTGCATTACGGGAAACATCAAGATTGTCATATTGTAAACAAAGTGTTGTCTTTCGCATTAGATACATAGTGACACAGATAACAAGATAGACCTGTCTGAAATGTATATGGAGCGAAAAGGTGACTACTAATGCGTCTTAACATGTTTATAAGGTGCCTATATATATATATATATATATATACACACACTCAAGGAAAAAACTTTGTTAAAGGGATGTTATAGTTACAAGTAAAAGCGAATTTCAATGATTTTTGAGAAGTTATGGTAATCTTAGCAACCATAACTTGCGCCACCACCGTGCACTGCTAAGACTAACACCCAGGACGTCAAAGATGACATCACAAATGTCATTGATGACATCACTGATGACATCACATGTGAAATTAATTTTGATGAAAAGTCCCTACAAAGGGTTGTGTTTATAATGTTGGTAACAAGATGTTAGGGGTGATCGGGAGACCTATCGTGAACTACTTGATTAAAGAATGTACTAATCTAAAGAACATTGTATTTGAGTGTTGTTAATCCAGGAACCTAATCATGCATAAACATAGGCAATGGCTGCAGCATGCATCATATAAGTACAATATTTATAATCTTGTAGTTTTGGAAAGTACAATAATGAATGCTGCCTTATGCGAGTTTTGAGTGATGTAAAACATATAATAACTAGATAACAATTCAAGACTTACTACACTTTTGCTAGTACAAACAATACATATGACGAACCACAATGCATACAAATCAAAGGCACATACAGGGAAACTAAAGTAATGAAGAAAGAAACAGCATCATCAGAAAATGTTAATAACATTAAAGTTTATCTTCATGTATACAAATGAAATGTGTGTTTGAGGCCTGCTTATTTCCCTATGTATGTGCACCATCAG
Organism: Ambystoma mexicanum; assembly: GCF_040938575.1. Taxonomy (NCBI): domain Eukaryota; kingdom Metazoa; phylum Chordata; class Amphibia; order Caudata; family Ambystomatidae; genus Ambystoma; species Ambystoma mexicanum. The sequence goes on along the minus strand of NC_090922.1, from coordinate 411,608,764 downwards.
CTGCGGCATCCTGCTGTAGGAAGGAAGGACAATCCTTTTCCAAGATTGCCACCATGGAAAGAGAAGGCAGTGCTCTGTACAGAGCCCCTCTTCCCTTTTTATGGCAGCCTGCAGAACCCTATGACCATATTACCACAAGCACATTTTTTTCCCCTTTCAAACCTATCTATCTTTCTTTCGAACAACTTTACCACATAGCTGGTCCCAGGTGGACATGGCCACTAAAACATCATGTTTCGTCTGCAACAGGGGATAACAGCCTGGCAGTCCAAGTTATCGGCCCAAGCAAAGTGTGTCTGTGTGTGCCCTGATGTCTGTGGGCTTTAGCGTGTTATAAATAAATAAATAACAAGGACTCCAGACAATTATCTCCCATTGCAGCCCCTGCAATGGGGGATAAAGGCTATTGCAACCCTGGTTCCCAAAGTGGGTAGCCGAGGTGCTAAAAAATAGATTTCTCCTCCTACAATAGGGAGGAAAGACAATCCTTTTCCAAGATGGCCATCATGGAAAGAGAAGGCGGGTCTCCGTACAGAGCCCCTCTTCCCTTTCTATGGTAGTCTGCAGAACCCTATGACCATATTACCACAAGCACATTTTTTTCCCCTTTTAAACCTATCCTACTTTCGAATAACTTTACCACACAGCTGGTCCCAGGTGGACATGGCCACTTTAGCACCATTTTACGTCCCTCGCGGTCATGGCCAGTAGCCAGATTGTCTGTGTCATGACGTTATGCCATGACCCAGACAATCAGGCTACTGCCCACGGCCACATGCTATAACTCAGTCACCAAAAGTATATGACTATTTTTTGTACCCACATTATGACACTTGGCAAAAAAATAAAACACGGGCACATTTGAAAAACCATTCTTTAATGTCCTTGCCAATGCTCCTCACGAGTTTGCACGAAATCCGCCCACGTTTTATTTTTTCAAAAGTGTGAAAATGTATGTACATACAATAGTCATATAACTTAGCCCCCACTTGACAAAATCCATTCAGTCTTTACACAAACATTGGAGGTTGGGTCTATAATCTTTCTCAAAACTTTTGTCCACATTCATCAAATAGCAACAAAATTATAAGCTATCTAAAAATGATGAGAGCCCCCTCTAATTTCTCCCCCTCACTTTAGAAAACCATTTATATCTAGATCCAAAATTTCCAAATGTTGTTCAAATTCGTCAAATGACACCACATGTATATGCCTTTACAATATTTTGGGACCCCCCCCTCTAATTTTGCCCCCTCTTGACAGAATCCCACAACACTTTGCAAGACCATTCAGGAGTGAGTAGGTCTAAAATAAAATTGCAAAATTACATGCAGTTTCATTGAGTGGTGCTAAAGTTATAAGCCATCCAAAACTGCTTTTCCCCAACCCTTTGTTGCAGAAATAGGTGCAGATGTCCTAGGACATCTGAAGGGTCCGCGGACACCATGGGACATCCGGACTGTCGGGGGTGAAACAACCCATTTTTTGGCTTCTTATGGCCATATCCCAACCCGCCCTCATCCCCCCCACCTCGCTAGAGAATGTTTGTTGAGTTTGACAAGTGCAATGTTGCTTTTTTTTGTAATGTTTTCGCTGCGCTATTGGCGGACCCTAAAAAAGTCCATGAATCCAAAATGGCGGGCGTTTCAGGGAAAACGACGCATTTCACGTTTTCTCGCCACACAATCAGCTGCTGCATCCCGATGTCCGCGGACCATGCAAAAGTCCACACATTTTTCTGGACCAATCAGAGGCTAGTCCGCAGACCGAACAGGGAAATGAGTCTGCGGACCGGACATAGATATCACACATTTTTTTGCCTTACACGGATTTACACCAATTTAACAAAAGCATGCTTTCGGGACCAAGCCGCCGCTCCTGCCGCAAATTTGGTGATAATCCGTACAGCGGTTTGGGATGTAGGCATGAGCAAACTGTTTTCCCATTATGTCTATGGGAATAAAAGACATTTTGGGACCCCACGTATAACTTTGCCCCCCCTTGACCAAACCTCACCAAACCTTGCAAAACAATTCAGAGTGGGCCATATACTTAATTTTGCCAAGTTTGGTGAGGATTCGTCTAGGGAGAGCGAAGTTATAAGATGCCCAAAAAGTGCTTTTTCCATGGGTTTAACATCTTAACCATAACTACATGGCCGCTACCGCAGGCCATGTAATATATATATTATGTTATCTTGCATTTGTATAGCACCTATTACCATAGTTCATGGTCGTCAAAGCCCTTTGCCTGTCAGAGAGGCAAAGGAGGAGTATGATAGAACATTCATTAGTTGTAAGGCGAAGCAAAGTCAGGTAAATGGTTGGAATGAGGGCGAGGGATAGATCAGATGCAGAGGAAGGTATGAGAAGGAAAAGGCAGTGGAGCTATGTGTACAAATGGACCAAATTTATCATGGCACGCAACAGCATTCTATGAGGCACAGCACAAAGAGGTGAGATAGCTGGAGAGGTGCTGTTCTCCCTTCATGGTTAGCCTGGGCATGCTGAAGACTTAGCAGGCTCTCCTCCAAAGCCTCAAAGGGGGTGCCCTCCCCTGTTTCTTGGTCTTACTTAATATGTGTGGTATTATAAAATAGGTGGTGCCTGAGTTTTCCTTCAACATGTTATTTTAATTCAAAGTCCCCTTCATTGAATGCACATGGGGTTCCCACTGCTTTGACCCATATACCTGGTAAATGCATGTTGGGTTCTCAGTGTTTTTTTTTCTCCTCTTCCTTTCTCAGTGATATGTCCTTTTCCTCCGTCTGTAAAATGCATGTGGGGTTCTCAACACTTTGGCCTTCCCCTACATTTGTTAGATACATGAGCCGTTCTTGGTGCTTTACCTTCTCCTCTGCCTACAAAATTATTCTCCCTTTTGGCCTTCTCGACCTACAAATTATATGTGGGGTTCTCAGTGCTTTGGCCTTTGCCTATGGCTTTTAAATGCACATGGTGTTCCCAGTGCTCTGCAATCTCCTCCACTGCACATGTTATTGTCAGCTCTTTGGCATTCTCCTCTGCCTACAAAATGCATATTTGAATTTCAGTAGGTTGATCTTTTCCTATACTTTGTAAATGTATGTGGGGTTCCCAGTGCTTTGGCCTAAGACTATGTCTGGTAAATGTGCACTGGGTTCTCAGTGTTTTGGCCTGCTTGTATAGATACACAATACCACCCACAAAGCATGTGCTCCTAACCCTCCCCAAAACATTGCAAACTACCTCTGTATAGGGCCTATTATTGTTTTAATTCTACTGTAGCCTAACTATCCTACCAATCTGTTCCGTAACATGCCTGTGCCACTTGGTTCTGTGTGAGATTTCCGCATTTCGCGTCCCCACCCCACGCTCTTCTGCTGGTTTTCCTGTTAATCAGGGGGATTTAATCCCTCAAATACCCCATTTACTCACCCACCACCCCCTTCCCAGCCCAAAACACACTTTCTCCCCAAAAACACACACACAACAAATTAAACATACTTACTTCCAGGGACATCATTTAGAGGTCTCCCTTGCGACCTCTGAGGTCTCCCTTGCGACCTCTGTGGTCTTCCTTGCGACCTCTAAAATAAAAACTAGAAGAAAACGTGTTTTTTTTTTGTTTCTATTGCAAGCTCCTGGGCTCTGGCCACCCCCAGTTGGCTCTTTACTTCTGGAGTGGCAGGCTTTCTTGTTCAGGCCCCTTTAAAAAAATAAGAAAAATAAGAACAGGGGTGCCACAAGTCTAACACTTTCACCACTGACCCTGAATAAGAAAGAATAGGAATACCAAATAATGTGTCTTTCTGGAATTCCATACAATAATTGCTAGACTCATTAAAGGTTTATTTCAGGCACACTTCAGGGGGTGAGTCACTGATTTGGTCTGTTCTTAAACACCTCAATTCTGCCTTTCATCCTATCTGAGGTCGATAAATGAGTACCAACACAGGTTGGGTGATACTGGGTGTATATTTTGTCTATATAAAGCGCTTAAGCGTAAGTGGTATATAATAACACATCATTATCATTTGGTCATGGACGTCTGCTTGCATTCATAGTAATTTGGTAATATGGGCCTATACACACTGATCTTAATGATACATATGGCAATCCATTCTTGTATGAAATGTACATCACATTATAGTATCGTAACCATATTTTTCGTAGTGTACAATGCTATGTGATGCCACTTCCTGGTTTGTCAACGGGTGAAAGGTCATGTTCCATCGCTTCCCACAATATCACTTCGGGGTGGGGTCAAATGACATCACTTCCTGTGATGTCATCAGGGGGTCAAGGGTTGTGTGATGTCACTTCTGCTACCCCTGGCATTTTGGTGAAATGATGGCCCTGCTTACTTCACTCAATGCTCCTTTCCTCTCCTGCAGCAGGGGCATGACAGTACGATTTAGAGAGACCACTGTGCGGTCACAGAGCAGTCTTTCAAAATCGATCATATTTTATGATTTTATTTGTGTGTTTTTTGTTTTGTTGGGGCAACAAGCATGTGCTAACGTATTGAGAAGATGCAGGTAACAAAAGAGAAGAGAGAGAATACGTGAGAGGGAACATGAGAGGTTCCCTAAGGTATAAGCATGGAGCAAGACAATAAGGAGGAAAGTGATAGTGCACCTTAGTGCTAGGGCCCTCAAACTGGGAGGTAGTGAGAGCCTGAGAGGAAAGCTAGTGGAAACCTCAAGGTGGTCCTGTTTGTCTGAGGCTCAGAGACTTTGATTAAAGTATGGCTCCGAACTAACAAATGGGGGAACAACGAGGTGCTCCTACTACTCTGAACTGGAAAATACAAGAGAAGGATTCCCAGCCATATGCAAGTTACAAAATACTGTGCAATAAAGGCAGGCCTCCTTCTGCTTCATAGAGACTGTGAGTGATGTGGGGTGTGACTCGCCCATATTTAAAAGGCTTATTTTAAGAAACAATATTTTGTGCCACCCTGAATTTGAGAAGCTTTTCTGACTAATGATTTCAGCACTTTACATATCGTTTGGTCCAACATTTATAAAGTCCCAAATAAATCACTGTTTACCGCATCTGAATTATGTCTTTTGAAGAATACACTTGGCTTCATGATAGATGGTTTCAGAAGGGGGATCCACAAAGGCTAGACCAGAACTCTGCGCCAAACCTACATCTCCCCACCTGCGGTTTGTGCAAACCACCAATTTGGCTTGAATATCTTTCCAGGCAACCAGAGGGTCAGCTGGATTTGACCTCTAGTATAGAGGACTAACGGCTGCTCTCTAGTTTCTATGGGCCTAAAGCATCAGTCTCTGCAGAGAGATATATGGGTTTTCTGATTTGTTATTAAAACCACTTTTTAACTTGATAATTTGCCACTCCCGTCTCTTCAAATCAAAACATTGACTGTCCTAACTATCCACTCTTCTGTCATTATATAGACATGAGTCTGAACCCAGTGGAACCTCATGTCTCAAACCTCAGTAAAAACCCATGGAAACTCTACAGGATCAATCTTTACTCAAGGTGTCAAAAAATCTAATAACGATGGAAATTGATGTAGTGTGTAATTACCAGACAAACGGCCTTGTTACAGTTTTGCTGGTATCCCAACGGTAATTCCAGCGGGATACTGGCAAAACTGCATTATCGTTTCTGCCACCCAATATCCCGGTATTGCCGGGATATTATGGGTGGCAGAGATGATAGCAAATTCCTATTCCATGGAGTCCTACAGCACTCCATGGAATGGGATTGCTGGAATTAGCACCGGCAGTACCGGTGCCGGTGTTTCTGGCAATGATTTGGCGGTAGGGGCCTGAACTCCCCCCAGATCGGACCTGTCAGTAGTTCACTGTCCCCTCGAGCAAACTTGTGTTTTCCCAGCACAGAAAAAATGCCAATGCCGGAATTACGGGATTTTACTGGATTTGTTTCCAAACCTGGAACTGCTAATGAATCTCAAAGAGACACTCTCCACCAGTTTTTTACTCTTTGGCCCATTTTCAATGGATTTCAAGTTGGAGCTGAGGAATGGAGCCTAAAATTTTCACCATCTCTTCCAACATCAATGTGCATTCAATCTGACAGCATCTCCACCCTTATAATTTCCTTATCAACTCTGCCTGCATTTTACACCTCTAACTAGCAGCAATAATCCATAAGGATTAATTGTTATGCCAACCACTATCACTATCCACCTACATGGCAAATGGCATTGCCATTTGTATTCTGCTTGGGGTTTAAAAAGATATGAGAAGTTAGGTCTGCAGATTTTCAAATGCCTTTTTACACCCCTGACAGAACTACCCAATATTGAATAGAGAGGAAAGTGGAAATGCATGTGTTAGAGACTGCCACACTCTGTATGCAAGTTCACCTAATTTAAGACAAAGGCATATGGTCTTCGTTCCGAATTCTTGACTCTGGTAGATTGACAGGATTGCAATAAGGGGCATTCCACCTCTAGGAATAGTACATTTTCATATTTACATCTTTTTAATGCCCTTGGATATGTATGAAGTTTATATCTGTTGCCCTATCACCCAGATTACATCTTTTTTGGTGACAGTGTGCATTACAAATAACAACACAACATAATATATTATGCTAATCCAGCCAACCAATGTTGGCATAATGTTGGCATAATGTTTTGCTTCCACTTGACTCTGTATTTTTAGTTTGGGCTGTTAGGCGGCAGTGCCACCTATATGCCGAAATTATTGAATACCCAGACCACAGCCCACCATTTCTGTCACATCCAGTTATCCATGCGCAACTGAAGAGGCACTGAAATGGTTGGGCTGTGAGTAGCTGGAGGTACATAAGGGAGCTTGGCTGCCAGTCATGCACCAAACAATGTCCAACAAGGTATGACTTCAAACCATACCTTGCAGTTACACTGGGTATGAGCACCTTGTGAAACTATATAGTTACAAAATCCAAACAATTCACAACATAATCTTTAGTTGATGGATGTGGAATTTCTCTGGAACCCACAAGTATTGATGACAAAAATCTTCACATGAAGCTACATCATGATTATGATCCAAAACATGAATTCCCTAGATGTGATTGAAGTAAAGGCGGGATCAATGGCATGTCTAGAATCTGCAGTAGGGCCTTACAGTCTGTACTTAAATTGCCATGTTATATTTTCACTTCCCTAAGTTTTGGGAGTTAAGCCTGTTTGTTTTGGTCCAATGACATTTCCTAGTTTTCCCCTTTCCTGCTATTCTTGATCCTGTTTCCTTTTCACCTCACAAAATCACCTGCAGGCGAGCGGTCAGGAGTGGCCTCTAAATGGACACGTCTTGTTTCTTTAAGACCACTATGGTGGTGATGTGAGTAGTATAAAAGACAAATAACATAATATATCCGATGACATCATATATGTAATTTCCAGTGGCACCATCACCGACTGGAATTCTTAGTCTCATGTACCATGCAATCTTCTTGGATCCTTACTTGTAATTCTAGGACTAAGCATTTTTGGCAGAGGTCATATTGTTTATTTAAAGGAGAGGTAACCAAGAGGGTGCTCGAAAGGAGAATGTTGGACTGGAGTTTAATGACATCCCTATATAAGAGGCATGGGTCTTACATTACCTATCCGATTAGAAAGCTTTGATGTTCAAGTGTCAGAGTACTTGGCATAGGCAGCTAGTAGAGATAACCCATATTAGCCAATCGACCGCTGTGTGACAACACGTAAGACCCAGTCAGTAGCTGAATTAAGCTGGTTATTGATTGAACAACAGACCTTACTGAAGATTTTAGAGCTGACACGCAGTTGTCTACATGGCAATGCTCCCTTCCACCTCTGCATCATAAGATACCTCTTGCGGGACAGGCTAACACAGCCACTCTGCTAATAAGGCAGAGTTGGCTTATCCAGCTCCAGATTCAAGGGAATTGGCCACCAGCTATCTACAGTACTGCCTCAGCAGCTGCACACACATACTAGTAGAGGTCCTGGACAGTAGGCGCTCTTCAGTTTCCTCATGCAGCCTCTATCGCAGGCTTTTTCCTTCTTTCTAAAACATCAGTACTTTTGCTCATCTCTTACCACTTGACTTCCATTTTCTGTCCCCTCATTCCCTTTTTAGTGTGGGCTATTAGGGTACAAAACAACCTAAAAGCTGAACCTATTACATCAGAGTACAGCTTGGGAGAAATGGCATATGAGGAGGGACAAAAAGCTTGTAGGTGTTGTTCGGTTATTTGCCCAACCAAGACTGTTTATGGCCTTGCTAATCCCTATGGCCATTCCGACCCAGTTTCTGCTCCTCCCCAGCCAAAACAGCTCCTCATGATCAGGTCTTCTTCCCATTTGCCAGCAAGGTCACCATCGTCAGGATTATTAAAGTGTGGGAACAGGATTTTCCCTAGACCTCTCGGGATTCTATCTTGTTCGATGTATGAATGTAGCATAAATCGCTCCCAGAATTTGTAAATTTCTTTCATGCACAGTCATTCAAGTTTCATACATTTTTAGTTGCTAGAGCATTAGATCTGGGCAGAAAGACATTAATGGTTGATCCTCATGGGGTAAATAATGATTTGATGTTGTCATTCCTTGATAGGAGATATTCCACCATGTTTGAAGATCTGATTGTGTACCAAGTAGCTCTGGAAATTTTAGATCACTGCACTTTTCCACTGTGTTCACTGTTACATCCTGCAGCAGGCTAGCAGTACCAAAAGATACGGACCTCAACTGTCATGGTTCCATTAGATGTCTCTTCGTCTGATCATAGATCGGTCCCACATAAGATTAAACATTCCAGAATCCACAGTAGAGCGAACAGTTTTCACTCTAAAGCAGGACTTTCTTTAGCTCCTCAGAATCATGGTTCGTCTCTTTCCCCGCTCCTTTTCAGGAAACGCTATGGGTTGCCTTGGAGACGCTGGCACCCTCTGCATTCACTTAGGTGTTCAGGCCTACAACGCGGTGTTATGCGTGCGATCAGTTGACCGGTATTTAAGCCCCGTCCCCGCACACGGCGGTGCTCCTGAATTTGTAAATTTCCTAAGCTACGCATCTTGTTACCTTGGCTTCTGGCTCCTTGAATCCCTGGTTTTCTTTGCGACTTTCCTGCCTTGTTCTTCTCATTGCCTTCATCTTACCTGCTCATTGCCAGACCCGGAACGGCCACGGACTGCATTTGCTTCATCCCTCAAGTCTTACCCGCTCATTGCCAGACCCGGAACGGTCAGGGACTGCATTCGCCTCATCCCTCAAGTCTTACCTGCTCATTGCTAGACCCAGAACGGCCACGGACTGCACTCGCCTAATCCCCAAAGTCTTACCCACTCATTGCCAGACCCGGAACGGCCACGGACTGCATTCGCCTCATCCCACAAGTCTTACCTGCTCATTGCTAGACACGGAACGGCCTCAGACTGCATTTGCCTCATTCCTCACGTCTTACCTGATTATTGCCTACCTCGGACCGTCCACGGACTGCATTGTCTCATTCCTCATGTTTTACCTGTTGCCAAGACCTAAGTCTCTTCGATTGCTCCAACTACATTCAGTGCTACGTCTTCATTCTCTTACCACCCAAAGACTTTAAGGATCAGAAAGGACTTTCGCACATCGGCGCAAGGATCAAAGGACATTAGCGCAATGGCGCAAGGATCAAAGGACATTAGCGCAATGGCACAAGGATCAATAGACTCCTTAGGCGTCCTCGTGCCGGAGGGAATAGGAAACAGGACATTGTGTTTCCAGGATTACCACTTCCTTCCCAAAACTACATCTGCTGTTTCTACCGAGAACACTCACTTGGTAAGTACATACAGTTTGGTTCTTCCTTTTTCTTATTCTTCTGTCCTCTTGGTAACAGTTACCTTTCTTGTTTCAGGATACTCACCAATCTAGCTTGGAACTATTCAGTCCCTTTCCGATTATCTTGCTTGTGAGTATCAATTCTTCACCTTATTTTGAGATTACATTGCCTTAAGCCCAATGTTAATACTTGGTTAATTTTTCTTGCAGCCAGCTGTCTGGGTACCAGGGTGTACCAATATTTTCAGGTAATACTCACCTCAATCTGTCCTTTTGTACTCTTGAGGGGTATATTGTCAGAAAGACTCAATTGCATCACGACGTGTCAAGCCACCACTACTGGATTTAGTCCTTGGACCCTAACACCCAACGTCTTAATTGTAGTTCAAATTGGGTTAGGAGGGGGGACTAAACTCAAACCAAGTGCTGGAACGTTATGAATCTAGGCTTGTATCTTAAATGAGAGCCGAGTCTGGCATAGTAGTTAATTTAAAAGTGTTTTGTTGGTTAGCCAGTTGTGCCTCGTGTTACAGCTTAGTGAAAAATGTCAATAGTGTTGTCGCCTTGGAAGTTTGGAATGCATTTGCATCTTTTTTCAGTTCGGGAATCCTCACGCATTGTTCTTCAATGTCTAGGTCCTGGAGGATATCTCATTTTGTGATGCTGTTGTTTGTGGCGTAGCTCTCCAGATTTACTAGGAGGGTCGTGTGATCAAGGTCGGCAAGGTTAACATCGCTGATCAGTGGTCTCGCTGGTATGTTTTTTTATTGGATTTTCTTGGCGAAGAATTTCTTTAATTTTAGTTTTCTGGTGTACTTGAAGAGATCAAGGTGAGCTTCCTTCAAGTTATTAGAGTTAGTGGGTGCAAATGATGACCCCTTGTTCAACATGTCTTCCTCAAAGGTTGATAGGTCATAGCTGTAGAGATTGAGTTCCAGGTTCAATTGCGTGGTTCCCTCTGCTGTAGCTGTGTGTGGGATCTTGTCAATCTGAGTGCCCCTACGGCTTCTGAGTTTGTGTTTCTTACATCGTCCTCTCTTACCCTCTGTTCATTGCTGTATCTACCTCTAGGGAATCCTGGATGCATACGTGTTACGTGTTGTTTTGCGATTGCCTTTCTTGTAGCTTTTGATTTGTTCTAAGAAAGTTGATCCTGTCAGGTCCTTTGTGTGTGGGGATTTAGTCTGTTACTCTCATGTTCTGTTACATGTTGTGGCCACTCTTAGCTCCAGGATGACTTCTGGGTCACTCTCCATATCCGAGCTGGCAGGTGAGTTGTTCAGTGTGCTTTCTCTTCAGGCACTTTTTTAGTGGTCATCAAATTTGGGCAGAAACGTACATACTTGGTCATTCCAATAATCTCTCTCATCTCTTGAGAATGTTCTGCATTTCCTTAGGTTCACATCGTCCTGGTGTAGTCTTAGGATCTCATACATAGTTGTATAGTTCTTATCCTTGGAGCTTTCTGGTGCATTCAAAGCTTCTATTTCCTGTTTGATTCTATCTATGTCTGCTGTGATTCTCTTGTGTTCTCTGTCAGCATGTTCAATTAGTAGTTCTAGCATGATTTTAGACCCTGTGACTAGGTTTTCTTTCCAATTGCCAGCAGGGTCAGCATCATCAGGACTATTGAAGATGATTATCCTTAGACCTCTCAGGATTCTATCTTGTTTGACGTATGATTGTAGCGTAAATCACTCCCCGAATTTGTTAATTTCTTTCATGCACAGTCTTTCAAGTTTGATACATTTTTGTATAACAGTTACTGGTGCATCAGATCTGGGCAGTAAGGCATGAATCATTGTAGCGGTTGTAGCGTAAATCACTCCACGAATTTGTTAATTTCTTTGATGCACAGTCTTTCAAGTTTGATACTGTAAGGATGAGGCAGACTGCAGCTGGATTGAAGAAAATAAATAGCCTTTATTCAGGATCAACAAAAAAAATAAAGAAATGGATGGCTCAAGTACTCAAATAGCCTTCTTTCTTCTCCTGTGATAAGGATGACCAACAAAGAGTTGTCGCCTAGTCCTAGTAGGCCCAGAGCGTCTCAGGTGCAGTTCTCTCTCTTTCTCTCCCGATGCTCTGAAAGAGAATCCGAAAATCACACACAGTCCGTCCTCAGTTTCAGCCTTATATAGGGGTTGGGGCTGTTTGAACCAATCAGGGCTGCCTTGGGCCCTTTTTCTATAAATATCCCTCCAAGCCCCACCCCCTTCCTCTTTGCCCACGGTCCTTCCATCAGCTTCACCCGCCAAAAACACCGGAACCCTGCGGGACCCTTCTGCTTCCCTGCACAAAGACACAACCAAGCCCTCTGGAGCTTCGCTTCCCAAATCTGCAGGTGATTGACACGTGAAAAACGGGTACCAGGACCTGTTTACTGTGGCAGCATCTGTTGTTTGTAAGTTTGTGGGGGACGCCATGAGGCCCATGGCTGAACGGGAGACGGGAGCGTGCAAGGACCCGTAACCCCCTGGACGACACTCTGTATTCACCCGTGATGGTTCCCCGTTATCAGCGTTCACCTCGGAGCCCGACCAGCCTTGAATAAAAGGAGCAGGGACCGCCCGGCTCTCACTGTGTTTTTCAGGCATAAGTTCAGCTCCATGTGTTAAGGGAACGGGAACCGCTGGGTTATTCTCGCCCGTCTCCTCGGCCCCAATCGACGCTGGGTCCAGCCCGGGAAAATGGGATTGCTGTTTCCACTCTCGGGGGCATCCCAGCTGTCTTTCCCCCTCATGGAGGTGCTTCCACGGCATTCATTTCTTTTCCTCATGGCGGCTTTCCTCCCCTTCTTCCTGTCCATCCCGTTCACAGATGCATTTTTGTATAACAGTTACTGGTGCATCAGATCTGGGCAGAAAAGCATGAATCATTGCTTGATCCTCGCAGGGTAAATAACTGTTTGATGTTGTCATTCCTTGATGGAAGATATTCCAGCATGTTTGAAGATCTGATAGTGTACCAAGCTATGGTGATCTTATTCCAAAAGTAACAGAGAGAAAGGGAGAGGCTCTGAAAAATGTAGATCACTGCACTTCTCCACAGTGTTTACTGTTATGTCCTGCTGCAGCTGATTAGTCCCAAAAAAGATGGGGCCTTAATGTCTTAATTGTAGCTCAAATTGAGTTGGGCCGGGGGACTAAACTCAAACCAAGGGCTGGAACCGTATGAATCTAGGGTTGCATCTTAAATGATAGCCAAGTCTTGTGAAGTAGTTAATTTAAAAGTGTTTTTTTAGCCACTTGTGACTCGTGTTACAGCTTTGTGAAAAATGTCTATAGCATTGTCGACTTGGAAGTTTGGAGTACATTTGGATCTTTTTATCAGTTCAGGAATCCTCATGCATTGTTCTTCAATGTCTAGGTCCTTGAGGATATCTCGTTTTCTGATGGTGTTGTTTGTGGCGTCCTTCTCCAGGTTTAGTAGGAGGTGTGTGGAATCAGGTTGGGCAAGTTTAACATCGCTGATCAGTCGTCTCGCTAGTATGTCTTTTTTCCATCTGATTTTCTTGGCAAAGAATTTCTTTAGTTTCAGTTTTCTGGTGTATTTGAAGAGATCATTGTGGGCTTCCGTCAAGTTGGTAGAGTTAGTGGGTGCAAAGGACAACCCTTTGTTCAATGTGTCTTCCTCAAAGGTTGATAGTTCATAGCTGGAGAGATTGACAAGATCACACACACAGCTACAGCAGAGGGAGCCATGCAGTTTAACTTGATACTCAATCTGAGTGCCCCTTCGGGTTCTAAGTTTGTGTTTCTTACATCATCCTCTCTTGCTTCTGGTCATCCTCTGTTCATTGCTTTATTTACATCTAGGGGATCCTGGAAGCATACGTGTTTGGAGTTGTTCCTGCAGTTGCCTTTCTGGCACCTTTTGATTTGTCCTAAAAAAGTCGATCAGGTCAGGTAATTTGTGTATGGTGCTAAAGTCTCTTCCTCTTGTGTTCTGTTATGTGCTCTAGCATTTCGTAGCTCCGGGATGACCTCTGGGTCACTCTCCACATCCGAGCTGGTAGGTGAGCTTTCTCTTGAGGCACTTTTGTAGTGGTCATCAATTTGGGCTGAAACGTAAATACTCAGTCATCCCTATAATCTCTCTCATCTCTAGAGAACTCTCTTCATTTCCTTAGGTTCACACTATCCTGGTGTAGTCTTAGGAACTCATACATAGTTTGATAGTTCTTATTGTTGGTGCTTGCTGGTGTATTCAAACCTTCTATTTCCTGTTTGATGGTATCTTTGTCTGCTGTGATTCTCTTGTGTTCTCTGTCAGCATGTTCAATTAGTAGCTCTAGCATGATTTTAGACCCTGTGATTAGGTCTTCTTTCCATTTGCATACAAGGTCACCATCGTCAGGATTATTGAAGTCTGGGAATATGATTTTCCCTAGGCCTCTCAGGATTCTATCTTGTTCAAGGTATGATTGTAGCATAAATCGCTCCCAGAATTTGTTAGTCTTTCATGCACAGTCTTTCAAGTTTGATACATTTTTGTCCAAGAGTTACTAGTGCGTTAGATCTGGACAGAAAGGCATGAATGGTTGATCCTCGTTGGGTAAATAATGATTTCATATCATCATTCCTTGATTGGAGATATTCTGCATGTTTGGAAATCAGATTTTGTACCAAGCTGTGGCGATCTCATTCCAAAAGTGACAGGGTGAAAGGGAGGGGCTCTGGAAATTGTAGATCCTGCGCTTTTCCACAGCATTCGAGTAGTTCCATAAATACGTAGCTCCAATGTCTTAATTGTAGTTCAAATTGCTTGTCTCTCACCACCATTTTCTGTCCCCTCATTCCCTTTTTAGTATGGCCTATTATGTGGCAGAAACCTACAAACTGAAACTATTACATCAGAGTACAGCTGGGGTGAAATATCATATGAGGAGGGACACAAAGCTTGTAGGTGTTGTTTGGTTATTTGCCCAACCAATGACTGCCCATGGCCATGCGAATCCCTATGGCAATTGCCACCAAGTTCCTGACCCTCACCACCCAAACACCTCCTCTTGGGAACTATTTGAGCTTCCTTTATTCAAGCCTTAGCATCAAACTTTGCACACAAAGGGCCTGCCAGTGTTTTTTCAAAGCAGGCTTCTGAGAGTTAATGACTTAATTGGAACTGTAAACAAGCTACTAATGTAATAATAATGTCTGAACCAGCTCTGTCCTCATCATCTCGATTTATAAGCACTATGCATGTCACTCACTGATGTCCTGTTAAAAACAAGCATCGGCAAAACCAACAGTTTTGGTTTGTGTAAAATTATTGGGAATTTGGCCAGGCACTGGTATTAGATGCCCAGGTACTTGCACCATTTTGCACCTGCTACCATCAATGCCAAGTTCATACCATTACGGCAGTGCCTGGCAAGTGCCTTTCCCATAGCTACACAAAAGCAAAAACGTATGCCTTTGCCAATGCTTGTTTATATTGATACTGATAGGAAGACCACTCTATACCTAAAGAGCCCTTAACCGTTTGAGATTTCAAAGAGAATTGACACTTTAGTGTGTTTGATATTCTCTTCTCCTATTTCCTTGTAGTACTCGTCTAACTAGGATCAGCTCCAAACCATATGACCATGTCACGTTGCATGCCAATGTACCTACAGCATGTGGCCTAAGGGCACAAGCCTGTATTTTACAGCCCAGATGATGGATTGTGCCAAACTGCAAGTGTGTGTTATTTTGAATTGCAGTCAAATGGGATGTTCTCTCTCTATTATCAAAAATTCAAATTAACAAGAAGGGTCCTGGGAGTCCCTCTGCCAGACATTAGTCCTGGTTACGAGAGACTTACCCAGAGTCTTTAGCTCATTATCTTTCACAGAGAAGAAATATCCCAAACATATCAGTTGGGATATTTCTTCTCTGTGAAAGATAGTGAGCTAAAGACTCTGGGTAAGTCTCTCGCAACCAGGACTAATGTCTGGCAGAGGGACTCCCAGGACCCCCCTTGTCAATTTGCATATTTAAGTAACTTTGGGTCTCACCCTAAGTTACTAGGGGAATCCAGACGTGAACCCCTTGCTCACTATTCTTAGAGAGGCACAGCTCCTCCCTACTGATGAGGTCCAACCAGACCGAAACACGTGTCTGGGGATGCTGTTGGTACTCTTGTTCAGAGGAGAATTGCCTACCATTTCGGTGCTGGACTGCCCGAGGGCAGGACAAAGATTGATATGTTTGGGATATTTCTTCTCTGTGAAAGATAGTGAGCTAAAGACTCTGGGTAAGTCTCTTGCAACCAGGACTAATGTCTGGCAGAGAGACTCCCAGGACCCCCCTTGTCAATTTGCATATTTAAGTAACTTTGGGTCTCACCCTAAGTTACTAGGGGAATCCAGACGTGAACCCCTTGCTCACTATTCTTAGAGAGGCACAGCTCCTCCCTACTGATGAGGTCCAACCAGACCGAAACACGTGTCTGGGGATGCTGTTGGTACTCTTGTTCAGAGGAGAATTGCCTACCATTTCGGTGCTGGACTGCCCGAGGGCAGGACAAAGATTGATATGTTTGGGATATTTCTTCTCTGTGAAAGATAGTGAGCTAAAGACTCTGGGTAAGTCTCTCGCAACCAGGACTAATGTCTGGCAGAGAGACTCCCAGGATCCCCCTTGTCAATTTGCTCTCTCTATTATCATACAGTGATCTCCAATGTTCATACGGTTGTGCTTGAACATTTTTATTTTTTAGGCTGAAAACTAGAAAATAAAAATGTGCAAGCACAACCGAATGAACATTGGAGATCACTGTATGATATATAGAGAGAGAGCATATATATATATATATTACATGGCCACTGTAGTGGCCATGTAATTATGGTTTAGTTGGTGTTTCCATAGGAAGAGCACTTTTTGGGTGGCTTATAACTTCGCTCCCTCTAGACGAATCCACACCAAACTCTGCAAAAAAAGTATATGGCCCACTATGAATTTCTTTGCAAAGTTTGGTGAGGATTCATCCAGGGGGGGAAAAGTTATAGGGGGGTCCCAAAATTTCTTTTTGTTCCCATAGACTGAATGGGAAAAATGTTTTGCTCGTGCCTACAGCCCAAACCACTGGACGGATTTTCACCAAATTTGGACCAGGAGCAGCAGGTTGGTCCCAAAAGCGTGCTTTTGCAAATTTGGTGAAAATACGTCCAGTAGTTTTTTTTAAAATGTCCAAAAAGTAGGTTAAAAAAATAGTGATATCTGTGTTCGGTCCACGGACACACTTCCCTGTTTGCTCCGCGGACAGTGTCCTGATTGGCCGAGTTGCTTACGTCATGTCCACGGACATATGGCGTGTTCGCTGATTGGATGGTGTTAAGCGTGAAGCGCGTCAAGATTTTCGGTAGCACCCGCCATCTTGGTTTCACGAACGTCCGCGGACAGCGCGGTGAAAGTTTGTTCAAAATGTGTATTTAGTAGAGTGTGTTGGTGTGTAGAAGTGTTTGGGGAGGATGGGAGGGTATGAGATAGGTTAAATGTTGTGCTTTTTTATGTGGTAGACGTTCTTGTTGTGTTCGATTTGTCTGCGGACATTACGGGTGTTCTGAAATGTTCGAAATAAACTGAATGGGGGGTGTTCTGAGGACTCAATATGTGTCAGTTTTGTTCGCCAGCAAGCTGAAACTGTTCTAAGAACACTCGCGGTGTCCTGAAATGTTCTCAAATAAACAAAATGGGGGTGTTCTGGGGACGCTGTCCGTATTGTTCTGTGGCAAGTTGAATGTGTTCTAAGAGCACTCGGGGTGTCCTGAAATGCTCTCAAATAAACAAAATGGGGGTGTTCTGATGACGCTGTCTGTATTGTTCGTTGTCAAGTTGAAAGTGTTCTAAGAACTCTTGCGTTGTCCTGAAATGTTCATAGGGCGTGTCCTGAAGACGCTGTCTGTATTTTTCGATGGCAAGTTGAAAGTGTTCTAAGAACTGTCTCGGTGTCCTGAAATGTTCGTAAATAAACAAAATGGGGGTGTGTTCTAAGAACACACACGTTGTCCTGAAATGTTCGTAGGGGGTGTCCTGAGGACGCTGTCCGTATTGTTCGTTGTCGAGTTGAAAGTGTTCTAAGAACTCTCATGGTGTCCTGAAATGTTCGCAGACTGTGTCCATAAGACGTGTCTGTATTGTTCGATGGCAAGTTGAAAGTGTTCTAAAAACACTCGGGGTGTCCTGAAATGTTCGCAAATAAACAAAATGGGGGTGTTCTGAGGACACTGTCCGTATTGTTCGTTCTCAAGTTGAAAGTGTTCTAAGAACTCTCGCGTTGTCCTGAAATGTTCGCACATAAACAAAATGGGGGTGTGTTCTAAGAACACACGCGTTGTCCTAAAGTGTTCTAAGAACACACGTGTTGTCCTGAAATGTTCGTAGGGGGTGTCCTGAGGACGCTGTCCGTATTGTTCGTTGTCGAGTTGAAAGTGTTCTAAGAACTCTCGTGGTGTCCTGAAATGTTCACAGGGGGTGTCCTGAAGACCCTGTCCGTATTGTTCGTTGTCAAGTTGAGAGTGTTCTAAGAACTCTTGCGTTGTCCTGAAACGTTTGCACATAAACAAAACGGGGGTGTGTTCTAAGAACACATACGTTGTCCTGAAGTGTTCTAAGAACTCTCGCGGTGTCCTGAAATGTTTGTAAATAAACAAAATGGGGGTGTGTTCAAAGAACTCACACGTTGTCCAGAAATGTTCGTAGGGGGTGTCCTGAAGACGCTGTCCCTATTGTTCGATGGCAAGTTGAAAGTGTTCTAAGAACTGTCTCGGTGTCCTGAAATGTTCGTAGGGGGTGTCCTGAGGACACTGTCCGTATTGTTCGTTGTCGAGTTGAAAGTGTTCTAAGAACACACACGTTGTCCTGAAATGTTCATAGGGGGTGTCCTGAGGACACGGTCCGTATTGTTCGTTGTCGAGTTGAAAGTGTTCTAAGAACTCTCACGGTGTCCTGAAATGTTCGTAGGGGGTGTCCTGAAGACGCTGCCCGTATTGTTCGATGGCAAGTTGAAAGTGTTCTAGGAACTCTCGCGTTGTCCTGAAATGTTCGTAGGTGTTCTGAAGACACTGTCCGTATTGTTCGCTGGCAAATTGAAAGTGTTCTAAGAACACTGGTAATGTCTGCGGACATTAAAAGTTTCCGTAGGCCATAGTTGAAATGTTTTACTCTATGGGTGTGATATGCTGCGGTGGTTGTGACCAGGGCATAGAGTGTCGGGTGCATGGCCGTTTGGCCATGCACCCAACACTCAATACCCTGGCCACAACCACTGCAGCATATCACATTTATAGTTGCTTATAACTTTGGGTCAAAAACAAATTTATAAGGAACAAAGTTATAAGATACTATGGGTGTGATATGCTGCGATGGTTGTGGCCAGGGCATAGAGTGTATAATATACTTACTGTTTGGTTTAGTAACTGGAGTACATGTCTTTATTGTTAATTTCTGTGATAAAAGAAAATAGCATGTTAGTATTAGTATTTTGTAATGACTTTTTACATTGTATAACCAACATTTTTTTTTTTTGGACCCTCATATTTAGTAGATTAGAAACCGGAGTACTGTGCAATTTGCTCAGTTTCTGTGTTCGTTGCTAAAATCATTGGGTCTGTGGGAGAAAAAAAAATCCATGTTGGATTAAAAAAAAAACCTTTTTCTGTTATGCTACAGTTTATTTGTTTGTTTGTTTTCAGTGTTCATTTGTTGTTTCTGGCTAATGCTTTATACATTGGGTTGTTGCATTTTTTTTGGAGCAGTAACATATTATTTATTTGTTTGGATATTATGAAATTTTGGAGCAGTTAGATACCAGTAGGCGTATTCTAACTGTCTATTTTTTGATATATTTTAGTGGTATTCATTTATCTGTTTGGATATTGTTAAATTTTGGGACAGTTAGACACCAATTGCGTATTCTAACTGTCTATTTGTTTATATATTTTAGTGGTATTGATTTATCTGTTTGGATATTGTGAAATTTTGGGACAGTTAGATACCAATTGGCGTATTCTAACTGTCTATTTTTTGCTCTAATTTAGTGTTATTCATTTATGTGATTAATTGTTGTAGAATCTTTGGGCAGCTTCTGGAATATTCTAACAGTTTATATTTTTTACTACAAGTTTACTTGAGGTTTAAGTACAGTTTAGTTATCAAATTTTGGTTTTAAGTACATTAAATAAGCGTTTGTAAGATTTGCTGGTAATCCCTGCTTTAGGGTAATGGTACTATCATTACATTCAAACCATCCACATTTCTTTTTATATATGCAGTGTAGTGCCCTGAATTGGTTGTAGCTCCTGCGTGGGAGATTATACCTATTGTTGTGAAGGTTTTCTTACCAAGTGATATTTGACCATGTGTGAATCCAGTCAGTTTGCAGTTGTTTTTGGTACCATCTGCATTGTAATGTAGAAGGATTAGTATTACGTATTTACTATGTGTTTGTATTACTAACGTGGAGCGATTATCTGAATTGCAGGTAGAACATAATTTACCATGGTTAGAATTTTGTACAAGTTGCTGAAATGGGAATGGATTCACAATTAGGTATTGATATATATACGAAGCGTTCATTGGGGATTTCTTCTTGTGTCACATTGTTGCAGAGAGTGCATGTATGTTTCCACATGTATGAAATCTGGAAGATTTCATTTATAGGTATGTTTTTGTTTTCCAGTACTTGTAGTAAGTACATTAGAAATTCTTGTGTATCTTCCTGTGAGTTTATAGTGAATTTCACCATTCCAGCACAGTAGTCCAATTGTTGTCTTATTCCATAAACACTATATGTGTTGTCAGGATTGTTTGCTGCGTTTCTGTGAAGTACTAACATTTGCATACCCAATGGGTCTGTACTGTGTAAGTAAATGTTGTCAACAGTTGGTGGTAATTGAAATAGAATATTCATTGCTACATTTGCTTAGCAACGTACACCAACTATATTTGAGAGTTTAAATGGACCAAGTAGTTCTGTATCTGAGTGCTTTTTTTGGAGTTTGTCTTCCTTCTTTGAAGAAGTACCTGATTATTTTTTGCTTGTGGTACTCGATGAAGTATTACTTTCTTTTACTCTCTTTGGAGGATTTGCAGTGACATCCTGTTGCTTTTCTGTTTGATTTATTTTTCTTTTATAACGTTTTACTTTTTGTGGAACAGAATATGCATTTAGATGAGGAGTGTATAGTGAGCGAAGTCTATTGTATTCTAAAATGCAAGGAATATCAGTGTTTATTTTACTTGCATCAAAGTTGATTAGAAATAGACCATCAAGTGTACGTAAGCGTGATAGTGCTACGTAGCTCATGCCTTCTTTAAAGACTGTGTTACCAATATCTATCATTGCTTTGTCTAGGGTAAGACCTTGTGATTTATGAATCGTGACTGCGTATGCAAGAGTGAGAGAAAATTGTTCTCTGCGTACATACATGTCTTTGAAGAGAAGGAATCGAGCTGTTGAGCGTCCTATCCTTTTTACTTCTGAAAGTTTGTCAAAGAGTATATTGACAAACTGAATTCTGTTGTCACGTGGGTATGTTTGAAAGCCAACAACTGTACCCAGTGCTCCATTAACTAGTCCTTGGTCCACGTCAAGGCTACGTTTAAGATAATTTTAATATCTTTTCTAAGCCTGCTGTGTTTGAGATTGATTTTTCTAAACTATTTAGTCTTGTTGTGGCTTGGTCACACATAGGTAGTGTCATACCATGTACATCTAGTTTGTCTGTGGTGCTAATTTCCATTATTGGTTGCCTTTCTTTACTTAACATTATTCATTGAATTTGAAACAGCTTGCAAGAGTTGGCATTAAGGCCATACAATTGACATTCTTGTGGGCTAATTGTTCCATAACATCTGTAGCATTATCACCATAAAGTGCATTAATGTGCCGGGTTTTCAATATTGCTTCTGCTTCTTTAGAAAGTATACCAACTCTGATACTTTTTAAGATGTTGGCATAAGTGAGATCTGCAGATTGCTGCATGTTTTCTGTTAATTCTCTGTATTGGAAATGTTGCCAAAGGTTGACATTTCCAATGCTGCCAACAGTTTTACGGCAGAGTTTGTATCCTAATGTTTTAAAAATAGGCTCACCTTTTACTGGTGTCAATTGAAGAAGATCTCCGAAAACAATAATGTGTTTTCCTCCATAGTTTGTTTTCAGTACTTCTTGTAATCTGAGGTGAATCAAAGCCAACATTAGGTTGGAGACCATGCTCACTTCATCTATTAATAGCGTTTTCATTTGTTTCAATACTCTGCGTAGTTCCATTGCAGCTTCTGCAGAAAGTTTGTAATAATCTAATTTGTTCTGGTGTTCTACTGGCAATAGTAGTAATCAGTGTAAAGTGACACCACCTATGTTATAGGCAGATAAACCTGTGGGGGCAGTGACAACAGCTGACAGTTTGTTGTTTGTCAATTGTTGAAGGAATTTACTGATGATTTTGATTAGGAACGTTTTGCCAGAACCAGCTTCACCACTGACATACAGTAGTATAGGTTTATAGTTATGGCAGGAACATTCTTTATTTTCATGTTGTACACCATGTGCAATTTGTTTTGTTACTTCTTCAAAAATGCTATGTTGTTTGTTGTTTAGTTTTGATTGTAGTATAGTTAAGTCTTCTTTATCTTCATACTGACACATGGTGTTTTCTACTTCTATCATAGCTAATTCTGCCTCATTTATTATTAGTGGTTCTCGGCTTCCTGTTACAGATGGTTGACTACTGTCAGGAGTGTCTTTATCTAGTTGGGCCTGGAGTTCTTCTTCGTGTTGCTGTTCATTGTGCAACATTGTTTTGTATTGTGTAAAGTTTACATCAGTTATAGTGCTTTCACTTGCTTTGAAAGCATGTTCATATGAGTCATAGTTTTCTAGTATTTCTTCCTTTCTCCATGGTTTAAAGAGTTGTAGCAGGGACATGTAATATACTTCTTTATGTTGAGGAGTCTTCAAAGACAATTTGATATGATTAATTAAATTTGGTTTAGTGAGTTTAACTAAGCTGCTTTCACAGTTTGTCACTCTGTATTTATCTTTTTTTCATCAGGTTTTATATTATTGTTTGTATGTGTAGGTTTGGGCTATGTGGTATAGACACATGGTTTCCAAAGTATTACTTCTGTTTGGGTAGTATGTGTCCAATAAATTGTTTTTTAGAATGTCTTGGCTGGGATCATGTTTGGCTATTGTTTCTATATCTTCGTATGTTTTTAGAACTCTTTTTCTAGATTTAGCTGGACCAAGACTTAGCCATACTATATTTTCAGATTTACCATACAATGCAGTACCAGTTAAACGATCAGCTGCTTCATATGATCCACATTCTCTATGGGAGAGCATTTTTATGCCCAAGCTGTATAATTTCTGAGACACTGTTTTATCTGATGACAGGTCATTCCAGAGGTCTTGGAGCTCTGTCTTTTCTGCTTTGGTTAAGTATGCTGTGACATATCGTGCAACTGCAGTTGAATTGTCTGCAATGTACTGCACATCTATGTTTACATTCCATAAGTGGGCAATGATTGCATTATAATCATTGATATATTTGTCTTATTCTTTTCTTTTTATGTAATATGTATTTTTAGGTGACTTACCTTTCACACTATGTCTAACTGAAGACATGAGGTTGTTCACTTGACCTGTATTTGTAACTGGTCTAGGGAAACCAAATCGGCATTTGGTGTAGTATTTCCCTTTGTTTTTGTATTTGCGACGACAATATTTGCCACATTTATGTCTTTGAAATTGTAAAATATGTGCATTTAGATCACTATTTGTTCAATAAACTGTAAAACAGTGGCATCACTGTCTTGACCAAATTTAGGAGCATCTTTAATCCATAAAAGCATGTGGATATGTGGTGCTCCTCTGGCTTGGTATTCTTTTCTCCAAAAGAAGTGTTGCACTTCTCCAAGGGGAGGAACAGTTTTATTACAAATTAAATGTAGCATAGCAATGAAGCGATGGTGAAAATATCTTGAAACATTAACAGGATCCAAAGAACAAAGTTCTCCTGGTGTTAGTATATCTATGTTTGTTTTGTTTTTATTTGATATGCTTTGGAAATCATGTAAATCTTGCCATGCATATTCTGCACAACTTAATGTAACAAACCAAGTGGGTGGGCCAAGGTTTCTGATCGTACAACGTACATCTCCATGACGTCGAAACCAGTACTCTTTAGTACCAGGCATATTTGCTAATAGATTTGTAATATTTGATTGTAAAACCTCATCCTTTTGTTGCACTTTTTGTAATTATTGTGTAGCTGTCATATTTTGAAAGTGTGATCCTGATTTTAATATGTGTGCAACTCCGTAACATAAAGTTGCTAGTTCACTTTCAAAGAGTAGGTGGAATATGTATTCCCAGATTTAGACAAAATGTCGATCTTCAGAATACATCCGTAATGAGCGTTATTCTGAAGCTGATATTTGAATAGGTCTATCATCATACCTTCCTCCTTTGCCAGTAGGAAAGAGTAGAGGAAAAGCACGTGCTTCTATACTTTTTTCCCATATGCTGATTGGTGATCCTTTTGTTTGACGCATTTGGTATGTTTCCAGTGCATCTTCTATGGTGTCATTAGAGTGCAAAGGATGAATTGTATAATGGTCTAAATTATTTGATATTGTAGCAGGATCTAGTAGCTCAAATTGACCTTTTGTCTACTTGTGTTTCTTGAATTATTTCAGTTGTATCTTTCAAGTTTTCTTCAATATTAATTTCTTCGTAATGTTCATTATTCTCTTTAAGATATTGTAAGGCTTGTCTAACTTTATGTAAATCTACCAGCTGTTGCCATATTATTTTGTCTTTTGTAGGTACTCCATTTACTAAGATAATAAAAGATTGCTGTATTGGACGTTTCACTCCTAGAGTATGCACATTTTCTTTTAGATCTAATGGTAAATAAACTACTTTTCCACGAATGCCTTTTACCAGTTCAGAGGGAGGTAATTTTGCTGTTTTTGGTTGAAGGCGTATTATTGCTTGAAATGGGTGTACTGTTTGAATTATGATGCTCTCATATAAATTAAGTTGTTGTAGGGGTTTTGGTAGTGGGTATAATTCCAAATTATTTGTGATAGCATGTGAAGGAGTTTGGTTGTTGTCATGTTTTGTAGTACAGTAACTGCAAAGTATTAAGGGGTCACTTATTTCGCATTTGTTTTCTGCTACAAGGTAGAGAGCTAATTCAAACCATTTATAATCTTCATTGTCTTCTATTTTATATGATAGGTCTACAGTTTTTGTGTTACTTTTATAAAAAGGTCTGCGGCAACATACACATACATGGTTTGGTACTTCAGCTGATGTACTTTTAAATTTGAGTATTTCTTTTTTGTGTGTGTTTAGCAAAAGGTTGCCATGTGTAGAATTGTTGCTAATTTGGTTTAAAGCTATTTCATTATGTAAATGGCTTTCACTTCTAAAATATTTTTTCTGGATATAGTCAATTTCTTGAAGTAGGTCTTTCGCTGTACCATGTAGAAGAATGTTATTTAAATTTGCTAGTGCTAAAGCAGGACTTTTAGTATAGTACAGTTTATAGACTAGATTTCTTATAGTTGAATGATGTGTTGATATTCTTTTGATATCATGGAAGGTGGTTTTACAAGTAGGTCCTGTAATGCAGGCCAATGAATGTCCTTGTAGTCCTGTGTATTTGCGCACTGGACAGGTATCCATATTTTGCAGTAGTTTCATTTTGATTTTGTCTTTGCTTTTTACATATTGATTGAGGAATTGGCGTAAAGACTTGAAAAATTGTTTGGGAATGTTATATATTGACGTGCATGGCCATTTGTACACTAGACGTTCTGATTCAGTTGAATGGAGGGGTAATTATAAGTTTTCAGGGCATATTTTTGTAAGGAGTACTTCTTGTTCCATTATGGTATTATTAACTTTTTCATA
This sequence comes from Ambystoma mexicanum, assembly GCF_040938575.1. Lineage (NCBI taxonomy): Eukaryota > Metazoa > Chordata > Amphibia > Caudata > Ambystomatidae > Ambystoma > Ambystoma mexicanum. The sequence continues at coordinate 411,583,093 of NC_090922.1, read as the reverse complement.
AACTCGACCCCTGCTATGTATGGCAGTTGTATTTGTTTGCTTTTGTTTGTACGCTTCTTCATTAAAGTATGGTTCTGTGCTCGTAGTGTGACTCCATTCACCTCCGCAGATACTTAAGAAGTTCTTTCTGTTGACATTTCGTTTATTGAGAAGTCTTTTTTGTAATTTAGTTATTAGTTTTGTTAGTGGTTTCATTTTGTTTAACACTAAGATAAATAACTTTCTTTTGAGAAGAATTGCACTATCTATCAACGCTTCTAAAATGAATTTCCTACGATAGGTTTTAAGCATTGAACCTGATTTCTCTCCTGTTTTTATAAGATTTTGAAGGACTTTGTGATGGAACATTTTGGCTAAAATACTTTTCTTGGTATGCCTACTTTGCACTATATTAAAATTTAAAGAAGCAGTTTTATCTGTAGTGATAGCTGATTTTCTGTTAATTGTTTTTTGGTTTGTTTTAATTTTTGATAGAGGAGGCAAAGTTTTTGTACTTGAAACTTCTTGTGCTTCACTAAATGACTGTATTAGCTGTTTTGTGTCAACTTTTTTTTACAAATTCTGCTAGAGATGGATGCTTATGTTGGACACTTTTATTTTCATTTGCTCTACTTCTGCGTTGCTTTCTACAGACTTGACTTTTCGTAGGCATTCTTTAGGGTCTGTTGAAAAAAATAAAGAAGGTATGGGTTGGGGTGTTCTGCAATGTATGTGTGCTGTGTGCATGAGTGTTTGAGTAAGATGATGTATGTAATGGTGTCTGATTGTGCATTGGGAACTACAACTAATAGGGATGTGTATTCTTCAATTAATATGTTACTAAACTCAGGTTCAGATGACAGAAAAAAATAAGCTAGTGGTGTGGAGAAGTACAATAGTAAATCTAATGTATACAATTAAAACAGTTGTTTGTTCTATAATATGAAAATTCTAGCGGTTGAGTTGGGTAATTTGTGTGTCCAAAAGTAAGAATGTGTGCACCATTCTGGCTGTAAATCGCTGTTTAAGACATGGGGAATGGTGCACAATCTCTATTTTTAGGCACAGAAATAGCATGAATTAACTTTACAGTATGTTTGAGTAATAATACAAATATTATGGTGATATTCTACTTACTTTTTTTCTAAAATGAACAGGTTAATTCTTAGTTCTTCTTTGTTCTTCAAATTCGGCTTCTTCTTTTCAGGAGAAGGGTCTTCACTGCAATTGTAAAAGAAACAAATTAGTAATTTTGTTTGTATATAGCATTGTTTTTAATTTAGATATTGATTTTTTTAATTGAAATCCTTAGCGCCTTCCTTAAAACCATTAAAACTGTAAAATACGTTGCACCAGTTAAATACATATGATATGTTCTTAATGAACAAATTGTATTGCAATGAGTAACTGTAACAAACAAAATATCTTTAGTATGTCTTGTGAAATTCATAATGTACCACTGAATACCACTATTTCTGTAACTAAGCTGTTCTAGGTAATAGTGCCTTAATGTCATGATTAAATTAAAGTAATCAAATAAATAAATAAATAAAAAATGTAGTTGTATAAGTATTATTTTTTGAGATTTGAACATAGAGTGTGCATGCATGCAATTTTGTTTGAATATATGTAGTCTATACATTTCATTTAAAAAATGTTAGTTTAACATGATTTGATAGTGTGTGTATAAATAAAGTAAATAGTATAAAGGTTTATAAGTGATAGTTGATTTTAGAAAATTGGAAAAAATACAGTAGATTCATTTTACATATTACACAAGCTAAAAGTCAGTTTGAAAATGAGTTCATGTACTGTACAGAAAATATGCATACCTGTAGTTTGTGTTCATGCATATGGATATGCATGGAGCTGCAAGTAGAAATCTTGGAGACTTGTACAGTATTTCTTGTAGATGGTGCTTGCCAATGATATGACACTTGTACTCAGAGAGATTCACAGTACATTTGCAGTGCTGATCTATGATGATGCAGTTAGATGTAGAGGTCCTGAATGTGATTGGTGCATGGTCATGTGATTTCTTAGCTACATCCAATGAGGGAATGGCACAGAGAGTGAAGTGGAAATGGTAGAAGGGCTGTTCAAGTTACGATATGTCCGCGGACATGGCGGTAGTTCGCGGACATCGGGAGTTACATCCGGGGATTTTTGGGTTCAGAAGTCATGCAAATGAGAATGAGCACTGAAAGGGATTGGTCAGGAAAGTTTAGTGGGTGTGTTGTGCCAGGAGAGAGTTTCTCAGATACTCTTTTTGCTGAGAGAACAACAGATAGCTATGGCTCTGTGTTTCAGAAAACAGATTGTTTGGATTTTGGGAGATTAGTGGATACATTGGTTGAAGGTGCATGCAGAAAGCTGTGGAGTAGCTGTAGATCTTGGATTTCCATATGTCGAAGTACACTGGCATGGAGTACGTGGAATGAAGTGGTCTCTCTGTGCTACTTTGGAAACAGAGCAACATCCAGACATAATTGTAATTCATTGTGGAGGGAACAGTTTAGGACATGTGTCTGGAATTTCTTTGCAATTTGTTATGAAAGAAGGACTTGGGAAAGTCATGGCCATGTTTCCTAATTCGCAAATAATATTTTCACGGATTGCACAGAGACAAATGTGGCTTCGTTCTTCTTCATTTGGTCCACAAATGGAAAAAGCAAGGCACAATGTTAATAAGGCTGTTTGTGCATTTCTAAGAGATTTTGGCATGTCCTCTTTTCACAATGAAAATATTATGTTTCGTAGTACATACATTTTTTGCAGAGATGGAGTCCATTTTACTTATGCTGGCAATCAGATTTTTCTGAGAATTGTACAAAATGCATTGCAACCTTTTTTAGAAATACAGCATCCATTTTGAAGTATGTGTTAAGTATTTATAATTTTTGACATACAAACACCTCCCAAATGCTCTTTTCAGAGCCACCACTTCCTCCCAGAGAAAAATGCAATGGTTACAATAGGGTACCACCCCAATTTTTTTATTGTTCACTAACTGTCCGTGGACTTTTAAGAAATACAAAGGGCCCTGCTTTATTTATCTTCACTTCTATTTTTTAACTGTGAAAGGCGGCTCTGAAAAGAGCCTTATTTTTTTTTATTTTTGTAATTTTGTTTCTTTTTTTGGTTTTTTAGACACGAAACACTAGGAGAGGAGGGTAAACACCAACCACAGGGATAAGAAAGGGCGAGCTGAGAGAGGAAGATGTAGAGTGAGTTTTATTTGGGTAGTGAGCAGGTCTTCTCGTGCTCTGAGACGATAGTCTCAAAAGCACTCCGAAGTCGCTCCCCCCTGCAGAGTACTGTGTCACAGTACATACATACAACTGTGACTCTCGAAAGGGAAAGGTCGTCAGAATTCTGTATGGCCTCTAAGGCAGCTTGAGGAAGACGCTGTCCCACATAGGTGGTCCTTGTGGTAACAGGATCAGAAACGGAGGATGAAGTAGAGGAAATCAACCTACTATGTTCTTCGCAAGGTACAACCTTGCGAATAGCCCCAGAGTGAAATGACCTCAGGTTTCGCTTCATGGTCGTGGTCCCAAAGCTGTACGACCGTGCTTCCTGCGACTGAGTATTTTGCACTCATTGCAGATAACACGGTTTGCACGAGCCTTAGGACCATTCCCATAAATGGAAAATAACCGCCACACCCAAGACTCATGTCTAGTGCGGGTAGTAGGGATTTCCTCTACCTCATTCTCGTCATCCTCTTCTTCCTCCTCTGCATCCTCACTCCTGTTCCCCTCTTCAGGCCCTTGGGAAGGTGGTGGTGGTGGAGGGGGTGGGGGTGATGCTGAAGCAGGTGCAGCACCAGGTGGCAGTTCTGCAGCCAGGGATGCCATGTCGATGGTGTAATCAGCAAGTTGCTGGAGAAATAGCTGTGCTCTGACGAATAGCCTGAAACACAATGAGAATAAGCTCTAGGGCGTGGTCTTTTATAGGGGTTCTTGTACATGGTTTGCGGACATGCACGCTGTCCGCGGACAGATCGAACACAAAAAAGGGTTCAAAAAGTTTCAAAAGATATGTAGAAACTCAGGATTACTATGTGGGACTTGTGCCATAATGAGTTTTTATGGAAAAATATTGTGGATTACTCGAAAATGTACTTTTAAATTGTTTGGGGACACGAACAGTGTCCGCATTCAGAACACGCGATCAGCATGGCCGCGGTCACATGATCCCTTCGCGAACATGTCCGCGAAGGAAGCTCCTGTCCGCAGGACACCAAATGCACGGACATTGGTTCGCGCATGCGCGTTGATGTTCTACGGACAGTGTTCGGGTCCTGAATTAATTAAAAGTGCATCACACATCAAACAAACATTTCTGGACATCGCGTGTGTTCTAGAACAGTTTAAACTTGCTAGCGAACACTACGGACAGATATAGTGTTCTTTAGGACACTTCCATTTTCGTTTGATTACAAACTTTTCAGGACATCAATTGTGTTCTTAGAACAGTTTAACTTGCTAACGAACATTACAGACAGGTATAGTCTTCTTTAGGACACCTCCATTTTCGTTTAATTATGAACATTTCAGGACACCAATTGGGTTCTTAGAACAGTTTCAACTTGCTAGCGAACAGTTACGGACAGGTATAGTGTTCTTTAGGACACCTCCATTTTCGTTTAATTACGAACATTTGAACATTTCAGGACACCACTTGTGTTCTTAGAACAGTTTCAACTTGCTAGCGATCAGTACGGACAGGTATAGTGTTCTTTAGGACACCTCCATTTTCGTTTCACTACGAACATTTCAGGACACCAATTGGGTTCTTAGAACAGTTTCAACTTGCTAGCGAACAATACGGACAGGTATAGTGAATTTCCCTAGGAAGTTAGTGAAGACTTCAACAGATTTGTCAAACTATCCTCCACCTTTCTTAATTCGCATAGCTTTTCCATTTGTCTGTTACTTCTGTTATCACCTTTCGACGTTAAACAATCATAAGCTTCCCACTGAGTCACTGCACTGTCCACTGTTCCCTCCTTCTCCCTCAAATAGTTGTTTGTGTCGTCCCCTAGCGCCTCCTCCAAGCCTGGCGACAACAGATGTTATGCATTCAGATGCCATATTCACTGTGTTTTCTTCTTGCCTATTCCCCATCAGAAGTGGAGAGTGATCCGAGATGCTCCTTGGTAGGTATTCCACCCTTTATTCCCTAGAAATCAACTGTTTGTACCCCAGAGGTGTGTTTCCTGAAGCATGACAACCTCATGAAATTGCATCACAGCTCCAGGACATAAGTATCATCAAAGCCTCTCCCATTCCATCCAGAAGAATTCAAGTTTGGGCTGATGCAGAAATTATGAAGCATCTTCTGAACTAATATCTCCCACCTGCTACCCTTTCCAAACCTTGAAGACCGGATGCCTAGCCACACCCAATCAAGAATGACCCACCCCCCTTAGCTATCCCTGCCCCATACTTCCAAACTCTAGTAGCATCTGCCACCCCCACCTTCTGTCCTCAATTCCTACAGCTAAGCAAAAGAAAACAAACTTTCACCACAGCACCCACTTTCCACCCAACCTGACACCAATATCCCTAGTAGCAATATCTCTTCCTTCCTCCTTCCCTTCCGCTCACAGTGCTTGACCCCTTCCACTCTGTTCCCCTTGACCTGGTTCACGACCCACCTTCACAAATCTCTTGAGAACTCCCCTCACCAGGATAGGCCATAATTCATGCCCTAGAATGATTCCCATCAACCCCCTTTACAACAATTTCACACCCCATCTGCCTTTCCTGGTAGATCATGATAGCAGTGTTCCATCAAGTGTCCTGTTCTGGAGTTATCAAGCCTCTGACTGACACTAGGCATCCCAGCCTTAAAGTTCTGTCCTCCATCACCCATATTCTTTAATCACTCTGTCCTATGGGCAACCGGTGGCTTCACCCAGGCTCTCTCCCCTCGGGCTTCAATCAATCCTCTGTACCAGCCATGTTGACTCCCTCAATGTGCTAGCATTTTTTGTCCCCCCGTTACTTTCCACCTAGTCCCATGCATCTTTTGGGCTGCTGAAAAAATGATATTGACCTTCCACCAGTGCTTTCAACTTTGCTGGAAAAATTAACATATATCTGATGTCCCTCTTCTGCAATTTACGCTTCATCCTCTCAAAGGACGGTTGCAATCTCTGGACCTCTCGCATAAAGTTGGGGAAAAAGCGAAACCCTGGTGTTGCCGACAAATACTGGGCCGACTCGCCTGGCATTTTGCAGGAAGGCCTACTTACCCCTGAATTTGAGGAGCCAGGCTATTGTGACCCGTGGAAAGGCCCTCAGTGGGGAGATCTTGCTGGCACCTGGTGCACTATCTCTATTGAAAAGAAAGAAGGTAGACCTGCCTTACCAAATCTTTTAAGCAGACAATTTTCCAGGAATGGTTTCATGGTTTCATGGATTCGCCCGCAGTACTCTCAGGGAGACTTACTATGTGAATATTGTTCCTGCTGGATCGCCACTCTGCAACCTCTGTCTGCCTCTCCAGCCTGGTTGATGCATCTTGCAGAAGGGATATCTGACCCTTTATCAATGTTAATTCTTCCTCCAGCATAGAGATCTGATCCTCCACCTCCTTTGTTTATCCGACACTCTCCTTGGATCTTCTTGCAATATAGAAATGTCAATGCCCACTTCACTTCTGTTTTCTTCCAACACCATCCTACTACTCTGTATCTCTTCCAACATTATAGTCAGAGTGTATTTCCCTCTTCCTCATTGGGTCCCCTGTTCTACTCCTGGTTGACCTTCCTCCACCACCTCTGCCCGGTCAGGGCCCCATGGCCCCATGTGGCCCCCTCTGTGCGGAGTGTAGTTGTCCATAGTGTTGGCCTTGGAAGTTGCTTTTGTGTGCTCATGCCCTAGTCAGGGCTTTCTTCTCCCCCTCATCTGAATAGGGCTACACTCTTCTAAAAAGGAAAAGGCAGTGGGCCGCAATACGAATATGGTATTCTGGTGGATTTATCGTTGGAATACCACATATGCCCTAATGAGACCCAGTGTTTTTAACCAAGGCGGGGGTCAAGGATGCACCTTACCTAGATCAGGATTTCAGCCACAGAGCAATTTGAGGGTATTACTGGCCAGCCACCTACAGCCACTAAATCAAGGCATCACTACAGTGTTTGGGAGGGCAGGCAGGTAGGCCCCCTACCTTCAGGCACATATTTTACAGGATTTTGCCCCAGTCTGGGCTGATGCTCACAGTGAATGTGCTGCGTGCCTCTTCCCCACAGCAGCCATGCTGGGACTACATCCCACATCATCTGCATGGCCCTACTCTGCCAGGCCACTGTGTGGCCCTCCTCCACTCTGCTGTGGAGACCTGAGTGCCCTCGTACTACCCCAGTGCTCATCAGCGTCAAGGAGATGGACGAGGTAGAGCCAAGGTGTGGGGGGAAGCGCCGACCCCCACCACTGGCTGACTCCTGACCCTGGCTCCGGTCCTCGCCAGACCCCCCACTGATCTCAGGCGGTGCCCCCGGCCGGGGCTTCTGCAGCCACAGCTGTCATCTTGTCGTTTCTTGGCTCCCTCCTAATGTTTCTCACTGGCAGTCCCTCATTCTCACTGGGGTCCGCGACTGCCATGCACCTGGGTGCCACCTTGCGGCCATATCCTTCTACGTTTCAGGATGTAGGGGGAGGCTGGTTCAGTTCAAAGGATGTCACACAAAAAGCAGGACCATACAAGAGCTCCTCAAACACGCATTCGCTCCATGTGCCTACCAGCCTTCTCTCAAGCCAGTGCCACCTTTGATTTTTGCATTTCTATGGTCATACATCAGAATACGTAACCATTAATTTCCTACATGACTATCTTCTAGGCTTCCAAATCTGCATATTTGTACTCATACACAAAGGAGGTGCTTGATGAGTCAAGAAACATGGCGCAAAGTCTTCCACCCTCGCTTTAATGCATTGCTAGGACTGAGCAGCTTGTCACCATTTCCAAAGCAAAGTTCAGCAGAGATTTGGCATCACAGATCTGGTGGTAGAGAACATGAACGGATTCATTTTGATGACGCATAATACAGTTCTGTTTCCACCCAGTCCCTTACATTAGGCTAGATTTTAAGATTTTTTGACAAAATGACACACTAATTTCCCTTTCCGGGAAGAGCCTATGCAGAAACCTGAGATTGCCTTACTGTAGCACCAACTCTGTATAGTGCTTTGCAAACCCAGCACAAATTCATATTAGACTTGGTTAATAAACTCCTACATTATTTGTAGATTGCCTTTTTTAAACTAATCTAAACTAAAGTTTATAATCAAAGTATTTGATGCCACATAACCTATTTGGTATGGGTGATTTAGCAAAGAATCATCAAAATGGTGCTTCTTGACACCATGGACACCTAATCATGAACAATTAAAACAGGATTTAAGGGGATAACATTCCACCATGAACACTGCAGTCTCCATATAATAAGTGGATCGTTTGTACAATTGTTAAAGTGCTCTGCCTTAAGCATCTTCCATACATGTTTTCCTTTCTGCAATACTCAGTGAACAAGTGGAGTTTCTTTATGAAAGTATTGAAAAGGCAGGCTTGCATTATTTACATGCGGAATTCCTCAGAGAAATGTGTCAAACCCTTGTTTCTTTGACAGAGGTCCTATTGCGGAATATGCACCAGGGAACCACACCAGGCGTCACTATTTCGCTAAACATCCTTCTCTATTGAGTTATTTCGCAGGGGCCTAGGAGGCTGTAATTCTCGTCATATTTAGATAATGTTTTAAGACATGTCTTCAAAACAGATATCTAGGCAGTAATAGGTTAAATTCAGCCATGCATTTGCTCCTTATCTATATTATTTACGTTCTAAGGTAGTAGCGTTTTATGGATTTCATTGTGATGATTTGTAGAAAATTGTAACATAAAAATGCAGTAATATTCAAAATATATATATACTGGGAAACATCTCTGCAAAGAAGAAAGCCAAAATGTTTGTGTTTGCTAAGGAATCAGACTCGAGGTTAGCATTGCAAGATTTTTTTTTTTTAACTGAAAAAGGATATGGCCTATCTGTCCCTACCACTAAGAGGGATTTCCCTGCCTACAAAATAAGTTAAGGGGGCTTGCCAAATGTCAAAATTCCAAAACATAGTCCTCAGTCCAAATCCTATCCAATATCTGACCGTACCACTTTAGAAAAAAAACAAAAAATGAGCCAGAGCCATAGTCTCCCGGCTCTTGCTTCATCTGGCAAATGTTAGTTGGGTCTCTCCCAAAGTACTGGTCGTAGGACAAAAGGTTCATTCTTATAAAAAGTTTTAAAGTCTCTTTTAAGTTCCTCAGGAAAATGAGCAAGTCTTTGTATGAACCAAATGTCTCAAGTTCTTGAAGGGAAGGAGTTACACCTTTAGTCTCTCTTCACAAACTGTGACTTTTTCGTTTCCCTGATACTGTGCATTGTATAGATTGATTGTGCCGGCCTTCTGGGTTCCCACTTCTTTGGTTCCCTACGTTACCGCTGGCGCTGCGGTGTAGAGCGGCTCCACCCCTCCAGGATGTTCACATGTCAGAGGCTCGCCTCTGCGTAGGATTCTTCCTCCTCCATTCAAGGTTCCTCGTCACTTTATTCTCACTGCCGTACTTCAAAGGGGCGTGTTGTTTTTCACCAGCTGCTGAGTTCAAGGTGATTCCAGCATTACCTTGAGGCAACGATATGGGAGCAATGCCAATAGGGTTAGAATGCAAAAGAGAACTAACAGCAGTCTTCCACTCTCCTATATGCAGAGTATTCCTCACAGGGAGTACCTTAAAGGAATGGAAGTCCTTGTCCCCTAGAGGGGAGTCACTCCCAGTGAGGTCCTGCTTGCTTGGTGGCTCACCTGCCTAGCGTCACAGGGGGTGTCTCTCCCACATGGGAGAAGGGACACATTCTCCAGATTGCTCACAGTGGGTATAGTTGAACAAATAAGTGTCTGGAAAAGTCTGAATTATGGGAAAGTAAATGTTTTTTATCATAGCACCTGAAAACAAATGTGTTTCCTTGAGGTGGCGGGTAAAAGCGCCAGCCAGTCAGACAAAAGCACCTTGGCAAGTTAAAGGGAAGTTTTAGACAGATGTCCGCCTGCCAACATATTAAGGAAAGTGAAGTGGGTGACTGGGGTTTTCATATCTCAGGTAGCCTTTTCTCTGAACCAAAGGTTCATGCCTCCAGTACAATTAGCACTTCTTTTATGACAATCAGTGGACCACCAATCGCGCTGCTTGTGTAGTCGACCATGGAGCAAACAGGTTGTGCCCCAATCATGTTATCTACAAGTGTTTTTATTAGGTCCAAGATTAACTATATGTTTTTTGTGTTTTTTTAATATCTTTTGAAGTTATTTTACCTTCTTTGGCCATTTTCACGTGTTGCTGACTTCAAATGCATTTGTATGTATGTCTTGAATGTTGATGCCTTGTTATATATGCTTATGCTCTGCCATTTGGGGCTGCAATATTGCCTGTGCCCCCATCAGACATAAAAGCCTTCATGCGCTTGATCCAGAACACCTGGAAACTGTCCCACGTGCAGAGTTACGTGGGGTTCTGGTCTACAAGCATCAACACAACCGCGTAGTGGTCTTGCAAGTTCCACTCTCCCTCTCTCATCCCGGCCTCTTTCTGATTTACCAGAGTGCCTAGTGTCAATGAAAATGGCAGAAACGCACGCCTTAAATCACAGTAACATAACATATCATAGCTGAAAGGGGTCATGAGGTGGGCTTCCCCGGCCCGAACCCACTCATATTCCAAAGAGCTGCACGAACTGTCCCCTTTTACTCTCCCCCGCTCGATTTTTAACTATTTTAGCATTTGAAATAGGACATTTAACAAAAGTCAATGCCTAGGCATGATTTCTTCTGCTTTTTGTATGGAGTGACCTGACCGCTTTCATCTCCAGGTGACACAGCTGAATTGTGTAGTTTAGGCAAGATGTTTATGGCGATGCCCGTGGCTTCCACGGCTTTGTTTTATGGTGCCAGTCACTGCCTGTATTCTGATGACAGTTAAATTGCCAGCGGTACCGCTCCTCATTTACATCACAGACACCAAGCGCCACCACTGACCTGCAGCAAACACAAACCAGATGCGCCGAAACGTATCCATTGTACGTTTTACTCCATTTCAAACACTTCTCCGGGCTTTCAACTCAAACCTTCTGTCCGTCTTGTCACGCGCCAGTGCCTAATGATATTTTATTGCTGCATAGCACAAAGCCCTCAAGTTCTTCAGTTGTTCTAAGCTAATGGTCTGTATCTGTAGCCATTTGCTAATACATGATCCTTCTTTTAGTGGGTAGCAGAGGCTGGGCACATAAATCACCATTTCAGATAATGGATCAGGCTCTATTGTTTCCCAACGAAATGGGGTCTTTGCATTTCCACGTGACCCGTGCATTCGAGCTTGCAGCTCTACAGATGTTTGGATGCTTAGAATCTCACTGTTCTTTTGCGGAATCTGCTTCAATAGCATTTGTTTGCTCCTCGCCCTTGACAGTCAATAACAAGTTGGACCGAATGCTCCTTCAACCTTTCCTCAATCCAAGCTTAGCCGTGTAGATCATGGCAGTTTTATGCAGAGAAAAGATCGTATGTATGCAGCTTCCCAGCTAGGTTTGGACTATATACATATACAAATAATAATAATAATAATCATAGTCATTGTCAAAAGATTTGGGGATTTTTTGTTGTTGTTTATTTAAGTATTATGAATGTTTCTACTGTGGGGAATGATACAAATACTTGTGCCTGTCTATGGATAACGTTTTGTAAAATGTGTAGAAGCTAGCCGCTTGCTTAGCTGGTACTTAATAAATGTCATACATGGTTCTTCAAAACTGTAGTTTTGTGCACCGTTTACAAATCTAAAATGTAAACAGCAGGGATGTCATTTCACCAAAATGTCAGGGGTAGTGGAAGTGACATCACACGACCATTGACCTCTGATGACATCAGAGGAAGCGATGTCATTTGACCCCACTCCGAAGTGACATCACAGGAAGCGATGGATCACGACCTTTCACCCAACAACAAAACAGGAAGTGGCTTCACATAGCATTGTTTCTGAGTACACCACGAAAAATATGGTTAGGATATATATCACTGTAAAGTTTTATACATTTCATACAAGATAGGATCACCATATGTATCGTTAATATCAGTGCGTATAGGCCCATATTACCAAATCACTGTGAATGCAAGCAGACGTCCAAGGCCAAACGATAATACTGTGTTATTATATCGTGCTTCATATAGAACACATATACATACAATATCACCCAACCTGTCTGAGTTGACCTTGCTGGGAGTCGAACCTGCAACCTGCAGATCACACAAACATTGCAGCAGCCAGCGCTCAACCCCCTGAGCTATCTTATTGGCTATAGCCAACAGAAAACCAGCCACTCCAGAAACAAAGAGCCACATGCTTCTGGCGACAGCCCATGAGCCTCAAAGTAAAGAAAAAAAAATGTTTTTAGAATTTTGTTAGGGGTAGTAAGTGAGACCTCAGGGGTCGCAGTTCCGACCCCTAAATGATGTTCATGGTCAACGGCTGAACTGTACTTCATGTTATTTGTATTTATGTATATATTTGTGACTTGTAAAAAGTCACACACCACCTCCATACCAGGAGCAAGATTGCTTTAGATTTTCGACTGGTGTACCCAGTGTCCGACTGGCCTATAGGGCAAGAGGCCTATAGCCGAACCAAAAATGCTGGTGTGGTCCAGTTATTTTGGTCCAAGTGGGCCACTTTCTCTGCCAATGTGGGCCAGTTTGATGAGTTACTTCAGTATGCGGCTGGTAGTTTTGACCAGTTTTTCTGAATAAATCTCTTTAAAATGCACTATTTGCATAACATTTTGACAAAAAAACTCCCCCTTGGGTACTATTCAAACAGTCTATCACAAAAGGAATGCATTGTCATTTGCAACTGTGGCCACTTTTTCATTGGTGTCCGAGACAATTTGATGCCCCAGTCCGACCCTGGGTGTTACATTAGTAGAGCATGTGCCCTTGACTTACACCAGCCGCCAGTGTGTCCTCTGCGCGAGGATGTGAAGACAAATGTTTAGCGTACTGGCTCTGCTGCATATCACACATGCTTGCTGAGATGCATTCACTTTTCTGGATTTGCATCAGTTCTGTGGAGCGGAGAACTCACATCTCCAACTTTTTAATCCCTGCTCGCTATTCTCACCTCCCTTATGATATGGCATTTATAACACGCCTATACACAAGTGTTTCAAGGCGCGACGAGGCAAAGGAGGGGAACAGAGGGAAGACAGAGACAGCGATCTTGCTAGGCCAGGTGACATTGAGATTCTGCCTGAATTCTCCAAATGCTTTGACGCTCTGCATCGCTTCTCAACCCCCTTGCTTTTAAGAGCACCAGACTTGAGTGGGCACCCTCCTATATCATTTACATCTCCTACATCTCGTGAAATTCTCACACCCATCCCCGTGGATGACACTCAAGGATCCGTTTGCAGGCTGCTCTTCTTCACCCTCTACCTCCCTAGGCAGATGTACCTCATCATCTGGCATTTAATGCCACCTCCTTGCTGATGACACCCAGATCTGTTTCTCCCTCTTTCACCTCTCCTGTCTCTGAACACATCACCCGCTGCTTCACAGCTATCTGGCAATGGATGGCTCCATGCTATCTGAATTTAACCTCCTCCAAGACAGAAGTCATTCTTCTCCCTGCCTCCAATGGTAATCCCACTCACCCACAACCCTTTCCCCTGACCTCTTCAATCCATGAACCAAGGCCCACAACCTTGCTTTACTCTTTGACAGCATCCTCAGAACCCAGCAGTCACTACAACAAAAGAGTGTCCATCCCTGGAAAGGATAGCCCCCGAAGAATGAGGTACTAATGATTAGTTCAAGGAAATACATGTTTTTTTTAATTTACATTCAATAGTTCTGGGTTTAGGTGGGCCCAGCACAATGCATGTCAAGCATGAGTGAATGCATGAAGCCCTATGCCAGGGTTCTATGCCGACGGTATATAGTGCCTACAGCTAACAAAGGTGACACTAGGAGAAACTGAACTGATTTTATTTAGTTTTATGTTCAAATTTTAGTTTCATATATAGGACGACTGGGGGGGATATCATTCATAACTGAAGCCCAGAGGATTTGTGATGAAAGGGGATAGTGGAGGCAGCAGAAGGAGGACAAAGATCAGAAATTGCAGTTTTATGTAAGCTCTCTGAGGATGCAGTTAAAAAGAGGATACACAATTCTGAATTGACATTTCAAGTGCAGTTTGTGTTGCTTTGTGGAGTTGAATATCCATTATTGAGGCCTGCACGAGCAGGGACACGTTCACTATGAACAGCAATGATTCATTCCTACTCCGAGGAATCTTTGACAGAAGTAATTATTGGTCCCTCACTTCTTGAGGATAAATAATCTCTTGAAAAAATTGCACACTTTGCTGTAGACAACGTTTTTGTAATACTTATTTACTGCACACATTTAGTATATTGTTAAACTGTTTTAATAGTTTCTGTCACCATATTGTTTGTACCCGCACTATGACTACACACTCGTGTATACTTGTCACACAGGCGCTCCATGTGACAGAACACCAAACTCACGCAGGCCGTCACCCGGCGGCTCATGTTACAACACCATACGGGCTGCACTCTTTTGCACAGAAAGCTGGACCGAACTTTGGAATCTTGATGGGATTCAGATAAGGCGTATTCTGGCGATTCTTAACACAATATCTCAACCCCTATGCGTCGTCCTTTGTGTTACACTCTCACAAGCCTACTCGTTGAAGTCATATTATGAGTTTGAAGCAATTTATCCCGGGTATTCCAGTAAGAGACATTTGCATTTTATTCAGGATAAATCATTGTTATTGTCAGAATATATGAGAGGCCAATAATTTGATTTACTTATAGAGAGTATGCGTAACAATCAGATTCACTATGTATATGTTTATAAAGCTAATTGAACATACCCCTCTATAGCGTTCTGTGGTATACTTATAATTGAAATAGTCTTTGCTTACCAGTAAACATGACTTTCAAAGATGGCGCAGCAGAATGGGGAGCGTGTATTAAACTGCATAGATATGCATCCTCCATTAGTGAGATTGTGTTTACATCTGAGCAACGATTACAGGATATCAATCTCCACTGACACGCTTATTTGGAGTCAGTTCCTGAGGAATATATTCCCTTTTTTATTCTCAGACAGATACTCTTTGCCTGATGTGCTGCAAAAAGAAATATCACTCTGCGTGTACGGGTGTCAGCCTTTTTCAATAAATACAAGATCTCATTTTTACAATTCAGCGCTGGCAGAAATATATGCCATAAAATGATTGATTGCCTGCTGGCTTGCTGTATTTCAAATTTTGATAATTAATTTCAATGCAGTGTTACTTCACAGGAAAATGACACCCTGAAATCACATTTTAAATATCTTTGAAGGTTTCAAATTGGTTTGGAAGGAAAGCTTACAGCCACTCCGTTGTAGAAATAAGAGCCACAATGAGGAATCCTTTTTTTGTGTAAGGCACAACAATAATGGAAAAAACACAACAAACTAATATTTCCATGCAGGTATGGTGTACTAAAATATGAATCATTTAGACTTTCTGGCAAAGTTGCTCGGTGGACACTGATGCTCACATTTGAAATCCAATTCTTCACTTGTGGGCTGCATATTTTGTTTAGTTTTTTTCACATTTATTATAAAATATTAGTTCTTGAGTTTGGTCTCCATCCACTGAGTGATTTCATTATAGGACATCAGAACATTTCTTGTCAAAGTACAACATTAAAGAAGGTGGGTCCGGAAAGTTTGGCATAGTTAAGAAAGGAAGAAAAAAACCTCTCGAACCAAAGTCGAGACAATGGGGGTCATTATAACTTTGCCGGAAATGCTGTGTACCAGCACTATTACCGATCCAGAAATGGTTGCCATAACACATTCCCCGGAATCACCGGGACGGACACAAACGTGCCCTGAATTACTGGTACTGGAAATACCAGCAAAGGCAATACCGGCAAAGCCAGAAAACTGTGGCAGTAATACCAGCACAATGGTTGACCTGACCGTCACACACTGCTGTGCCGGTTCCCAGGATCAACCAACAACTCCATAGTCCTGCGGAACAGCACTCTGCCAGCTTCGCTGGTGCGTCACAGAGGACAAAGTACCTGCATGTTGGGTGAGTACGTGAAGATTTACACCTACATTGCAGCATGGGTGACTGGCTAAGGGGGTGGGGCAATGTCACAAATGCATATCCGGCAAGCATCCTGGACATGTAGAACCAATCAGAGCATGCCTCAATTGACAGGCCACAACACACAGGAGTAGCACATGACTGGAAATGCATTATAAACCTAAAAGGACATCCACATGTAATGCACTACAGTCACCGGAATGGAACATCCACTCCCCTCCAATGCCAGTGAACCTGTATACCAGGCCAACTAGGGTCAAGATATGTATTGGTGGGACATGGGACTTGCATGGGCAGACTGACCGTTGAGATTCTGCTGTCACAGGCAAGATCACTGTCGAGCATCATTACTCACATGTGTTCTTACCACTTGCAGGTGACTCAGGATGCCTGCTTCTTCCGTGGCTGATGAACTGTTTGAGGGATCCCAAAATGCAGGATGAAATGGCATACCATAGGGTGCATGTGAGAACCAGAGTGACCATCGAGCAGACCTTCAGGCTCTTGAAGGCATGTTTCATATGCCTACCCAACTGTCTGTGTGGGCTGATGTACAGGCCAGAGAAGGTGGGGCAGATAGCCCTGGCCTGTGCAATATTGCATAATATCTGCTTCAGATGCAACCTACCCCTGCCCCCAGAACTGGACATTACTCCACCAGAGGGTGATGATGCAGTGCAAGTTGGGTCCATGCATGCGTGCATGGAGACATCGGATTGGTGCATGGCCCATCAATAACTCATAGATATGTTTTTCTGAGTACCGCTTTCACTGTGCACTTCCCTAGCGCTTTACTCCATATGATGTGTAAACACAATACATACTTTCACCAAAATAAGGAATGTCCACTCATTGCTTCAACTAAAACTATGTATTGAAATATAAATGCAAAAACGAACACCCAGTGCCCCCCTACAAAAACCCTCCCTCTTCCACCAACACCCCAAACTCACAAAGTGAAATATAGTGTCACACCAAATGTCATTTTCACTGCCCTTTTGTCTCATGGCTCTTGGCTGTCACGTGTCCTGGAAATCTGCTGGGAGCAGCGCCTTGGGCTGGCTTGCTGCGAGCTCCACGGGGTAGTGATGGTTAATCCTGTGATTTCCATCCCCAAAGAGGGCATCAGCGTGCATTATAATATTGTCCGCAAGGGCAGCCAGCTCCGGCTCTGCAAACTTTGGCTTTGCGAGCCAGACCTCCGGGACTCTTGATTTCCCAATTCCTGGCATGTCTGCAGTGGGGTGTATGGCAGCAGGAAGTGGGGGATTTAAAGTGGATTGATATTTTTAAATGGCTGCCAGGGAGCTTCCCGTTCATGCAATGATGCTAGTTCCAGTGCCAGTAATTCCGTTGCTGGTTGGGTGCTGGTACTTGCATTTCCGGCACATTTCTTTCTGAAAAACTGGCGCTTTGGTGTTGACATCATAAACTCTGTTGTGCCGGTATAACAGTTTCTGGCAGGGCATTGTGCATGTGCCCGAGGACCTGTAAAGTGCTGATAATTCTAGCAGTTGGTGTGCCGGAAATGGAAATACCAGTGTTTTTTCAGGAAAGTTGTAATAAGCCAATTTCTCCTCCATGTCGGAAGCCCGGAACATGTATTGGGTGGGGGTTGGAGAGTATTTCACGCAAATACAGAGAGCCAGGGACATCATGACTTTTTTCTCTGTTGTTCAAAATCTGCATGTACTCACTGCCTCAAGTCTCGCAACATCATCAGTTATTGCTTTTCTAGATGATTTTCTATTTGTGGATAGTGTGATGATCCTTCAGATGATATAACTTCTCCCAAGAGGGAAACCCCTTTTCATGAGGCTAGTGAGGTGACCAAAAGTGCCCCTAAGTATGGTAACATACTGGAGGATCTCATGGGGCAGGAATTCCCTCCTGGTGACAAGGACGTACATCTGGGATATTGCCCCTTTATGTCCCAACTACAGGGTTAAAAACAACACCCAACCCTTCCCTACCTGTGGTAACATTTGAGATGATGTGTTACTGTAATGTGTCAGACAGTCTCATTATGATAGGTACTAAAGAATGCTACCGTGCAGCATGAAGTGTTCGACCATCTGTTGTCAAGCAAACTGATGTTACGCTGGGGCAGTCCAGCTACTTATCTAAGCAGTAATGAAGGACAGAGAGAGCAACCTCTTTAGAGATAGAAGCATCCAGAAGGAGAAGTTGGCAAGTTAGGAGGCTGTCAAAAAGACAGTGTCAAAGTAGAGAGAAAATTAAATCCATGGAGAGAATTTAAAGAATTTATGAAGAATCTCAAATTGAAGTACCTCAAGAAAATATAGAAATGTCAAGGAGAGCTTGGGGAGTCTCTCCCTCGTCATGGTGTGGCAAGTTGAAAGACAATGTTCAAGTCATGAAAAGCCTACTAAAAGCTGATTGTAAACTAGGAGAAGGGAGCCATTCTCCTATTCCAGTGATTTCTCTGGGCATTGGTGGAAACCTAAACTTGAGGGACTTTTACCCAGGAAAAGGGAGTCATTCTCTTGGATTGAGAGGCAAATTATTTTTCTTCAGTTTAGTAATTGGGGAAACAGATATCAGAGAAGCCTGGTAAGCATAAGCAAGCACCCATTTGAAGTTGACTCAGAGCATTGAGAGGTTCCTTGCCCACACGGCAAAGGGCCACTAACGCCAAAGTTCCCCTGCTATCTGGCCTGGAAAAGCTAATATAAACTCTCTCATATTTATATAATGTATCCCTGCAGTGGAACACACGATTCCTTCATCAGTAAAAGATATCATCATGTTAAGTTTCGTCATTAAGTCATGCACTATAATGTTACTTGCCGTTTGCCTGCAGTATACTAATGGCATAGACATGCTGTGTTCTCCTATAGATATTGGTAATTCGTATGTAAAAGTAACTGAACTCATTTCCCCAGAGAATCCCTGCGTGTTCATTGCAATATCTGACATTGGGTCTTTTCCCTCACAGATACAGGAGTGAGTTACTTTGTTGTCTACAAGAAATGAAAATGTCTTGCCTCCTATGGTCACCTTTACCCTTGGTTCCTCTTGGGGGTCTGGTGTCACTGTTAGTACTGAAAACATTATGTCACTCTGTGAGCTGTCCTATTGTGAATATGAATTCATCTCTGTACTTGTGAAAGGATTTCCTCCCACCACAGTCACACTCACTAATTTGGGTGCAGGTGCTTGCTGAACTCCGCAAGTCATACTCCATTGTGGTACCACAGCCTGCAGTGTCTGTGCTTGCTGCGTTTGTACCTGTTGTTCTTGCATGGGTACTTGCTTGTGGGATGTATTGACCCGCTCCGCAATGCTATGCGGCATCACCCTGCCAGTATGGGGAAAGAAACGGCAACAATGGCGGCAAAACCCTTGTGCGCGCCAAAAATCTACAAAAACCTACAAAAACCGTGTGCTTCTGCACACAAAAAGAGGGATGCGCAACCTGCCACCCATGGTGCATGTGCAGTAGAATAGAGCACACCCTGCAAAAATGTGCCAGTGGGCTCCATGACCAGCAAGCAGAGTGCAGAGAGAGAAGCAACACTTTGCAAATGAAACCTAAAAATGTGCCTACAAATGACATTTTCTTTGTTGCCAAAAACTCCAAAATGCCTATAACACAACACTTTTCAACATTCACAATCTTGCCTGGTGCTAAAATTCATGTATGAAATGAAACATTGTGAAACATACAAAGTCTAAAAACTGACAGCCTCTATGCCAAAATCTGGGTGCAGTACCCGGGGCGACCTGAATGACAGCTGTCAGAGGAGTACTAAGGCAGCTTAAAAATGACCTAAAACTCAAAAGTCTGCTGAATTAGCCAACATAAACAGGATTGTTGCCAAAAAGAAATACAGATTTTAGTTGTGTTTTTGATTCCACAGATTTTTAAGGCCAAGAAAGAAATGTATTTGTATGTGATGCAACAAATGTGGGGTTTGTTAGGTTTAAGAAGTAATTAGCTTGGTTGAAGTTGAAAAAAAATGGGAAAGCAGGTTTGTCTCCCAGAAGCAGGGCCTTCCCCCTCAGCAGAAACTCACGAGAGGTATTAATTGAAGGTTAGGACATAATCTTGTCAGAGAGCACAGGAACAATGACAAGGCTGCAGTCCAAGAAACTAGAAGTGTGAAAAGGGGTCTTAAATGGCCTCTGGAAGGAACCAGTAAAGAGAGGGATGCCCTAGACTGCAGGTAGACAAAAAGAGGCGGAGCCAAGCGACCCTCTGTTGCTAAACATGAACAAAGAACACTTTTTAAAAGACTTATAACTTGCTATTCAAAATTGTGAATAATATAAAAATGACAGAGTTGTTCATTTAATTTCTGGCTCCACGTGTGGAGAGGCGGCAGAACTGTATGACGTGTTCTGGACAGGAATGGCAATATATGTGGTTTTATGCAAAAATGTGGTTTTATGCAAAATGTATTAGTTAGAATTGTAAAAATGTACACGCTTATCCCTATGTTAAACACGCACATTTGTTTAAATTTGCATAAAATGTGGACATTGTGTACATAGCAAAAAGGACAACATTCTGTAGAAAGTTGATACCATATACTACAGCTGTGAGATTTTGATGAGCAGATACTCCATAAAATATGCAATCTGTGTATGTGACTTTTTATAGAGGTTGCACATGTGTAAATATGTCTTTTGCCAAAATTAGACTTTGTGTTCCAGGGGCTAGGGGTGGATTCTCAGCATCATACAATCATACCATAAAGATGACACTCTGTTTCTCTCCTCCTATCAAGGCAGAGAGTAGACTCTGACCCAATCACCTTTCACAGGGGCAAGCTTAGCTAAGCCGGCCCATACACCCCTTTGTGATGTTATTTTTAAGGCATAAATAGAGACAGCTGGCAGCACATAGGGACTCCATGATCCAGCACCTTCCAGATTCCGGTGAAGCACTCTGATCCAGCTTTCTACATCCAGCTTTAAATATTCTTCCAGATACAGATGCCAAATATCTTGCCAGCAATAGAGACTATTGATTTCCAGCAAGGCCCCAATCCTCAAATTTATTCTCCCCACTCAGTAAAGCGTTGTGTGGTGTGAGAAGGCCGTTTTGAACCAGTATGCAGAAATTTTCTGGCTTACCAGAGGATCTTGCCATCCAGCTGATCCAAATACCCACAGACTAGGAGAGCAGATCCTGTGCCAATCCGGCGACTGGCCTAGAGGATCCAATCACGTGCCTGATGTGCTGCCTTTCCTAGACCAGACCCAATCCATGACCAGAGCTGACAGTCTCAATTAAAAACTTATCCTGCGAGTATAAATAGGAAGAACTGTGTCACATAGTAGATGTCCTTTGCATAGTCTTGTCCCTATCCAACCCATCCTATCTTTCATTCAGAACCAGTATTGTTAGAAGTATCTTTGCCTTGTCTCATCCCTATCCAACCCATCCTACCTTTTCTTCAGAACCAGTATTGTTAGAACTATCTTTGCGCTGACCCTTCCTCATCTGGAGAAGTCGAGTTTCCTTATGAGGTGGGTCACCCTGATCCAGTGACTGTAACATTTCTGTGTGGTATTCGCTTCTTCATAGCCATCCCCTAGTGTAAGGAAACCCATTTGTCATTTTCAAAGTGCATTTCTGTTTTCAATTTTTGCGCCTATTTTAAAAAACGTGTACCCAACATCCATAGCTATCCATAGAAATCAAAACCGCACTGCAAATCAGTGCGATTCTCGCGTTATCGCGAATATCGCACACAGGAAAATTTGCCACAAATTTTCATTTTGAGAAATGTTTACACGTGTGAAAAAGCTTCCATTTGTTTCCGACCTGGACTTTAGGATCCCAAATGTTTTTTTTGGACTAAATCATTGCTGGTGATTATGTGCAACTGTTCAAAGCGGCTCCCGTAGGAATTTTGAAGAATTTAAGCATTTTTCCACACATTTAGAGTTCTTGCTCAGCCACTTTAAAAGTCATCCTGACAGTTGAAAAGCTCACTTTGTTTTTCTCTTTCTGTGTAAGGGGGAGGAGGGGAGTGAGACACTGTTGGATCTGTACTATTCCTGAATACCTGCTCTCTCCTCCTATTGCTTTACATTGCCTATTGGAGGGTTGAGGGGTGTTGCAGGGGGAACTGCTAACCACAGTGCTATCTGATCTGAACCAACACAAAAGTATTATTTTCTGTGCTGCATTTGTTTTTCTTATTACCTATTCCTAGTGTACTAAATATATTATTCAGTGTTCTGTCACCCCATTGGTGATTGTTGTTTATCTATTAAAACATATTGTGATTACATTTTAAATACATAAATACATATTTACCTTTGCAAACCAGCCTGATTCCTGGTTCAGTGTGACCGGGGGGTTCCAGGAGAAGGGTCTGCTATGAATGGTATATCGTTCAGAATATTGAACTTTTAGACAAAACTAAATAAGGATTTCAGTTGTGCACTACATGCAGAGCTTTGACTTGGGTGTGTACCGGATTGAAATCACTTACATGCTGTGATTGCCCTTGTGGTGATTGCATTTGTAATAGCACTTGCTGTGGTTGCAGCACATATGTCTGAACATGTGTGTGATCTTGGGCATAATATTCCTTTGGTTCTGTATTATATTGCACAGCATAGCACACGCCCCACCCCCCCCCCCTTGAAGCTTGTCAGTTTTGCTGCATGCCTCCTTTGCTTCTACATGTTCTAGCTAGGTGTCCTATTCTTCCACAATTCCAACATTGTTGTGGTTGTCTGCCATTAAATCCTCCTCCTGCGTGAGGGTTTTGAAATCCACCTCATTGTCCTCCTCTCTGCCCATTTCCTATTCCTCTAGGCCAAAAAGTGAACCCACTCTGATCTGTGGGATATGGTATGTAATTTTTCTGCACTTATTGCATTTCCTGTGTCACCCCCCTTCATTACTTGTCAACACCGCTCCCTCTATAGTTATCTTTGACAACTTGTTCTGGAATAACTTTGCTTCCTCCTGCTTTCTATTCTCAGCTTTCTTTTTATTATTCTCATGCATTAATCGGCAGTGATACACAATCTTCAATTATATTTCTGGCTATGGCTTTGTTTCCATTCCCACCTTTTTCTTTAATTGCTGTTGCACTGGCTCGGGCAGTCTCTGAAACAAAATGTGGTAAAATAATGCTACCATTTCATCTCACAGTTCACGTGCCTCAAGGCACCATTTCTCTTGAATATCTTGAATATAAGCAACAGAATCTTCATCCTCCCCCACTTTCCTAGTCATAATCGCACCCATGTCTGATGTATCTCGGTATTGTATACTGAGCGCCCGCCATACATCTGCTCTTCAATTATTAAATGGCACTCCATCACGAGTCATGTTTTGTGCAGTCAACCCTGCGTGTCCTGTTTTTTTCCAAATGTCTTCAGCTCTCTCCCCTATTATAGTTGCTAGAAAGCCTTTTATATCACTTATGGCTAACGTCTTTCCTGATGTCATTCTCCCTAGCTCATAAATAAATGTTACTGACCTGGAAGTTAAACTCAGTAATTTAATCTTAAATAGTCTTTATCCATATGTTGTCAAGGTATATATTTTGGCCATCCTCCCCCTTTTTCTAAAAATGGGAATTGTAAAAACCCGGGTCCATAACATACCTGCTACACTTATTGTTGTCCAGACGGGACTAGTTTCACTTGTTTGTTTCTGTCCTGGTAGTGCCCTTAATCTGCTTACGCAAGGCAGGGATACATCATCTGCACTGTGTGATCATGCTTGTGGTCGCCCAGTGTATCGTGTCGATTCTAATGTTCTCTCTTTGGGGTCTTCTAACTCTGTCAATTTTACCAATTTTACCCCTTTTTTATACACTCGATTCTTTTCACAATCTGCATGCGCTCTCCCTTCACGCTCTATTGTTTCCTTCTCTCTCTTCATCTGCCATTATTGTGCCCCAGCTTTTATGGCTGTTATCCTTTTCCGCATCATCAAGATCTAGTCTGCTGAAAGACAGCGTTCTATGCTTGCTTGTATGTCATGTTGTTATCTGACCTACGTCCAGTTTTCCTTGATAGAGATCCTTCTATGTTCTCTTGGGTTTTATACCCTTCTTTATCCCTCAGTTGCCTACATAAATTCCAAAGCCTTTTCTCTATGCCTTCTGTGTTTTTCACATCAGCCCATGATTGTATTCTTGGTATCCCTTGCAGCTTCCTGCAGGGCTGTTGCGACCCTCTAACTTCCTCAAGTTGTTCTTGTGCTTCGATCAGCACTATGCTTCTATGACATACATAATCTATCTCGTCATCTTTTAGTCCCCTACTTTTGTTCATTTCTGCTTCTCTTCTCCTCATTTCCCTTAATTCATCTTCCCCTCCCCTTCTTTGCGACCACGGGGTACCTCTCATGGATTTTGGTTCTCCCCTATGTCCACTGTAGAAATTCTCAATATTCCCAAAGCTATACACCCTACAAGCTGCCCAGGAGACCTCCTCCCATCTAAGATAATTCTGGAACACTAGGAACTCTTCACGCCTTTTCTGTGTAGGTATGTAAACGCATCATTTTGAACATGTGTTATCCCGCAGTCTGTTAAGGATGTGGCGTAACTCTGCTTCTAAAAAAGGTTGGCCTGGTTCCGAACGATGCTGCTAACCTTCGACCTATTACTAACACATTGTTCTTTTTTAAACTGATTGATAAAGCTGCTACCTTACAACTACAATCGTACATCTCAGCAGCTGGCATTCTACATAAAAAGCAATCTGGGTTTTGATATTTTCTAGGCACTGAGAGCGCCTTACTGGATTTTCAAACTCACATGCTATCCATGATGGAGAAGAGTAAATCAGGGCTGCTTGTTCAATTAGATTTATGAGAGGCTTTCTATTTACTTAATCACAAGATTCTGATAGACAGGTTGGCCACTGTGGGAGGACTTTCAGAGGAGGAAATCAAATGGTTAAACTCATTCTTAGAGGGCCGTAGATCAAGGGTTTATTTGGGTGAACATTCATCTGTAATAGAAATCATATGTGGAGTCCCTCAGGGGGCATGTTTATCACCTCTATTGTTTAACATATACATTACTTCACTGTGAATTGGAAAATGTGGGGATTTTTTTCACCAACATGCAGATGACTTCAAGCTGTAGTTAGAGATCAGCAGGAACCATGAATTGGACCAGGTAATGCTGGATCATGTCTATCGGATCATAAAGGGTGTTATTTCAAACAACTGGCTATGTTTGAATGCAGCTAAGACAGAGCTCATTATATATGGGTCACAGCATGCCAGAGACAGATTGGACCAGGACTTCAATAGTTTTGTGATCGATGGTAGTCGGATAGCAATCACGTCCAAAGTAAAAACCTTCGGCACTTAAATGGAGGCCAGCCTAAATAGCGGTGCTCGTTTTGAGGTGATAGTAAAAAACACTATCACCACAAAGTGCTAAAACAAGTGGCCCCTCTGGTCTCAAAAGACAATGGGGCCAAATTAGTTAGGGCAGTGATACTCCCAAGCCTGGACTATTGTAATGCCCTTCTATGGCTGTGTGGGGCGTATAAAGAAGATGTCCAGAAATTACAAGAAGTGCAAAATTTGGCAGTGCGCATTGTGCACCAGATGAGCCGCTCTGAACCTACCTGTGCAGCCTGGAGGGAGCTTCACTGGTTGCCTGTGTCTGCAAGTATCTTGTTCAAGCAGTTGACAGTCTGTCACAAATGTGTTTATGGAGATGCACCTCACTATCTTAAGGAAAGGGTGAATATTTATCACCCTAAAAAGAGCTTGCGATCTGTCATGGCCTGCTGCCTGGAAATCGACTGCTCGGGGAAATGGTTGCATGTTCCCAGTCTTGGAGCATGGGCCTGGAACGAACTGCCTGAAACACTTTGTAAGGAGGAAAATCAGCTTACATTTAGGAAACAGCTTAAAACCAGACTGTTGAAGTAATTTTTGTGAATTAGGCTGGACCTGTACCTCCTACTTCTGGTTGTGACAGCGCCTGGATGCCCTCAGGCTTTGGCGCTATAGAAATCCACTAACATAACATAACAATGTTCTTGAATTCTTTGCACTCCTACCTCTTCTCGTCTCTTCTCTCCTAGTCTCTCCTTTTCTTTCCTTGCCTCGTGCCTTCTTTGTTCTTTTCTTCATTTGCATTCTTTCTTTACCTTCTTTATATTCTCTCTCTTCTTCCTTTTCTTTCTTTTTCCACTCTTCTTTCTCCTCTATTTCTCGACCCTCATCAATGCCCTTATCATGCTGCTTGAGTAATATCTGTCCTCCCATCCATTTGTTCTGTACTATTGTTATTCCCTTAGTTTGTCCTTTATCTCTTCCTGCTTCTTAGCTTCTTCCTCTATCTACATCTGTTTATCTTGTCTGTCCTTCCTCTCATCACGCTGATTACTTTCATCTCGTGTTGAGATATATTTGCGTTCTCTACTTCTGTTCCTTTAAAGGATAAAATTCCTCTCCTCTGTATCTACTCTCTCATTTTCTGGAGGGAAAGAGAAGCCAAAGGTGTTTTATCCTCCCTTTTATGCTGATTAAGTATCCACTCCTTTTCCGCTGGATCTTCTTTCTCACTCTGATACATCTCCATAGCTCTAAAACAGCCAACCTTTTCTGTAACTTTTTTCCTTATGTGTAGCATGAAAATATATTGTCATATGTCGCAGTACAGTTTTTGACAACAAACCTTCCTGAAGCAAAGGCATGAGTGTCTTATTAGTCGTGCCTTGGACCCATTTTGAATGATATTTCCTTATCTTAGCTGTGCATAAGTGTAGAAGAGGAATGTCTCCCATGATGAAAACGCCAATCTCGACTGTTCGTACTAAGACAATATTTTACTCTTCACTTCATGTTATCAAATATACCATGCTGATCAATTTGAGCAGGCACCATCAATTTCCGCTTGGTTATCCAAAAATCAAAATATTGTACCCGCCATTGATATTTTAAGTTTCTTCCTCATTTATGTATTAATTGCCTTTGATTTTTACCCTTCTGATTGACGTTAATTACTTGATCAAAAAATCTGAAAAATCACCTTAATTCTTTACTATCTTTTTATATCTACTAGTTCAAACACAACACAATCTTTATACTGACATATGTATAACCCCACATGTGTGCACTCTAATACATTTTCCCCTGTGTACGCCTCCCTTTAAGATCTTTAGCAAATGTATCTCATCTCATTTTTGCCTCATTTTGAGCTTTATAGGCACTCTTCTTCTTGGCTTTGCTGTTTAGAGTCTTTTTAGGTGCATACCCTTCCGTCCTCTTGTAACCAGGAATCAAGGTATCTATTTCTCTTCTGTATAATCCCCCAAAAATCTTGTTACTTTTGTACATACATTATTTGAAAGGAATATGGCACAGTATGGAGTAGGGTCAACTTGCAAACATCAAATGGATTCTTGCACGCTCACACACAAACTTGATTAAACAGGGGTTTTATACCCCAACATGCATCATCTATGACGTCATCCTACGTGGCAAACCATAGAACCTATTAGTGGGAGGGATTGGTTAGGGGGATATTTCTACTTATAGGGTATATATGGGTTAATAATTCATTAGCTGTCTCTTATCTGTAAGACAACCCTCAAACAACCTCTCAGTGCGTACAATACTGATTATAGCAAACAAAATAACAGTGGATTGGTCTATGCAACATTGTATAGAAAGACACACTGATTGGTTGGCATTCTTACCCAACCTTGAACCTTTGGCAAAACCCAGGTGCATAGATCACATCAGATTACTCACTACTTTCCCAATTAGTCCATCATCCCTCATCAGACCGGCCATGAGCCAACGTTTCCCATCTGTAGTTGAACTTCTTCTCCTGTTCTCTGTTCTGGGACATTTCAAGGGAGTGAAAGCACATCACTATCTTCATCCAAGGCTTAATGAATAGCCCTTGTTTTTGACTTCTGAGTCACATGTGAAGAGACCACACATTTGTCCATTTAAGCATCTTATTTACTGCTATTTGATTTCATTATACTCATGCCAATTGTTCCTCTTGGCCTCTAGAGACCTGCTCACTCTAACTTGTATAAACTTTATACACTTTTAATTGTCCAGTGCTTGGCTCTTGCAGATGTTTTTCTTCTTCTTTAATCCAAGAGAAATATGTCCCATCCATACCTTATCCGTCAGCCTCCCTTGGTGCTTTGCAGCTATTCTTTAAAAATAGCATCCTTGATCCCAAGCCAACATTGACTCGTCTTTGTTTTGCACACAAAGCTGTTCTTCCAGCATCTCCTGACTCCGCAACCCTGATTGACTTCTGAGGTAGCTGAATTGAATACTTGCATGAGACGGTGTCCATTTTCCAACTATGGCTATCATTGCCACGTTATATATTTCTCTATAGGAAGCTTCTATTGTGTTACTACATAGTTACACTTATTGGTCAGCAAGTTACTTTGCCTTCTTTTGCATTCATGATTACTTTGTTTCGTACATGTTTCTCTTATCACTTCAGTTGCATCATCATTCTTAAGTATTTTCATATAATTTCAGTATGGCTTCATATATCTTCTCCATGACATCACTCTGCCCTCGTCAGATTTGACCCATCCCTCCATGATGTCCAATGGTGCCTGCTGACATCCTTACATAAGGATGTAATTGCATGTCAATTGCAGAAAGGAAGCTAAGAACCCTTGAATACATTGAATACAGGCACTTTTAGTGTGAGGTTACATTTGATATGATTGTCTGAGTGCATATTGTCTCTCCTACACTCAATGAGGTATAGGCATAACACATGAAGTCTCACACAGGGCCCTTCTCCTGCTGTTCCTGTATGATGGCAGTGAGGGGGCGCGAGTTAGGTAAAATGTGTCCACCTGCTCCTCTACACTGTCCTTTCC
This sequence comes from Ambystoma mexicanum, assembly GCF_040938575.1. Taxonomy (NCBI): domain Eukaryota; kingdom Metazoa; phylum Chordata; class Amphibia; order Caudata; family Ambystomatidae; genus Ambystoma; species Ambystoma mexicanum. The sequence continues at coordinate 411,554,018 of NC_090922.1, read as the reverse complement.
AAAGACCATGACCGTCTAGAAACCCCAATACTCTACATAAGTAGAAAGCTATTCCCTAGAGAGAAAAAATATTCCGTTATAAAAATGGAAGGCCTTGTAATCAAATAGGCCATTATCAACCTAAAATACTATATGTTGAGGCAGAACTTCAGGTTAATCACAGACCATTCACCTGTAATATGTATTCGCCAATGGAAGGAGACACATATATGTGTTATGGAGTGGTTTTTGGATCTTCAACCATGAACCATACTGTTTCACTGTGGAACATCGTTAGGGTCGAGATCAAGGAAATGTTGATTTCCTTTCTCGATTCCCCTGTGAACACACCCAGATCCAACCCGTATAGGGAAAGGGTATGTGAGGAATCTGAGGGTGTCCTCACATCTTTCCCCAATATATCCTACTCCCAGGTGACCAGGGAAAGGCTGTCACTATCGGATCGTGACCTTGGGTTGGGTATGCAAGGGGGGGATCAGTGGAGGAGACTTGGGGAGTGGGGATGACGCACCCTTTGGTGAGAAACGGTATCCCCCATTTCCCTTTTCTAACAAGTCCAATAACCCCAGCCCTTTTTCGGTTATTACCAGCCCCTTCCCTATCTTTCCAGTAAATCATTTCCCAGTAAACACCAGTCAGGTAATGGTACAAGGAAGAGTCAAACCAGAACCATACATACTGTCTTTATTAAATCTTACACACACACAAATATCACTTTGGTATTGGGATGAGGAAGATCCATCAAACACTGAAGAAAGACAAGGAGTGGTCTAGTCTTTGCAAAAACGTAACTGATGCCGGGAACTTTAAATTTGGAGACACAATGGCAAGAAGAGAACTCCTTCCTCTTTGGAACACAGCGGGACACGGGGCGAGATGCAGAGACCCTGAGAAGCTGCAGAAGTAGAGGAGGGGAAACCAGAGAGAAGCCAGGTCGAGACTCACGAGTAAGCCAGGTGAAGTGGAACCAGCATTGTAGAACGCTGCAGAGATCCGAGGAGCAGAGGGAAGCTTCCTGGGCGTTCACAGCTGAAGAACAGCGAGGACAGTGCTTACTGGTGCTTGACAAAAGGCAGCAGGGCTAAACAAAGTCCTTCAGAAGGTAACCCAAGGCCCTGGAAAGGTGGCACCAAGCAGCGTGAACCAAAGGAGGTTTTCCAGCAGCGTACCGCAGCCGACAAATGTGCTATTGGAAACCGGAGCATCTGCTCAGAAGGCAGGGGGCGCCCGGGGCATGTCAATTGCAGAAAGGAAGCTAAGAAACCTTGAATACATTAAAGGTCAGAGAAAAGGGGGCTGAGAACCACCAAAGAGGCAAATATTAAGAAGCCATTTTAATTGAATGAAGAAAGATTTGAATAAGCATTGTCTAGAGCTAAATAAAAATTGTCAAGAGGGAAACAAGCATTGCTAAGAGTCCAGCAAGAAAAAGGGACAGATGCTTTGGTCAAGAGAACTGTCAGAGTGAATGAGTTTCCTAGCAGGAGAGTGCATTGGGAATCTTATGTTGGTCTTTGCAAGTAAAAGCTAGTAAACAAGTGAATGGTGGCAAAATAAGCTGCGATAAAACATCAAGAGGATGTGAAATGATAATCTGTTAAACATCACTGTGAAGCTGAAACCATGGTAGGGTGCCTAGGAAGCAGACACAAGGAAGGTCTGTCAGTTGCGTGACCTGTAATGGGTGTACTGTGTGGTTCAACAACTGCACCTACACAAAGCACACCCACCTAAGTCACCCACAAGGTTGTAATAGAATAATGGAAAACGTGTGTGAACTGAAGCTAAGGAACCACATTTTCTGAGAATAGTGAGAGATCACCAAACCAGAAGAGCTGGGAAGTATTGTCGAAATCGAAATAATATTACACCTCCTATCGCATTGTTTGAATGTATGTTGGCCTATGCCAAGTTGTCTAAAAACATTGTGTAAATAGATTCCGCGTCAAGGTCTTGACCTTAATGTATTGTGTAAATCGCCATCTTGGATTTAGCCGCCATTTTAGGTTCTCTTGTAGTGTGGAAGTCACCCGGAACATCAAAATGGAGGCCGAATGACATTTCGAGTGGGATTCTGGCCGTTGTGACCTCCGCACACATGAATAAGTAATATGCCTGCAGGCCACTTGTTGGGGTCGCAAACTGAGACCTTGTCCTATCCCTGACCTATGTGTAAATGAACAACTGTATCAGCAAAACTGATCGAAATGCATACATTATGGGATCGACCTGGCAACGAACTCTAGGCCTGGTTCTAGGAATGGTTAACCCGCGAGGGGGTTGGCCAGAGCTGGATAAAAAGTATAAAAACCGGAGTATCCCAATGTACGGTCTCTCACACTAACACGGCGAACTACCGTTGGTAGTTCGTTCTGTTACTCTGAGGGCCGAATAGCTATCCGTTTGTCAATTGACTTTTTGGTAATTGTTGTAGCTTTTGAATAAAGCACTTTTTATGTTCTTTGTAACCTGTGTTGGTGTGTTTCCTTTGGGCTTCCCGGCCTCATATCAATTTTTCTGTTTCCACAGTATTCCAAGGATCTGTGTTGTTCTGGAAAGTCGATAGACTTGAATGCTTGGGGAAGGGAAACCCTCTTTTTCTTATAATGTGAACTACCTTGAACCGTCGGGAAGGTAAACCCTCTTTTCCAACTAAGAGCTAGATGAAGTTTTTAAATTTTATTTCAACACTTCTAATTTTGAGGCTGACATCCCTATAAATTGTATACAATTAGATGTGAGGGCAAGTATATAGGCCTACCCTCTCTTTGAGTTAATACAAGTTTATAGCCCAAACTTCATTCAATTGTCTGTGCCTACTTCATGATGCCTTCACAATACCCGAATACAGATCTGTAATAGTTTATCTTGGCTGGCAGGGGAGTATACCAGGTCCAAGAACTTTTGTGACAATTGGTTCTATTTGGGCAGAAGTGTATACCGTAAGAGAAAGCTGTAGTACTAGTAATCCTGGCATGAGAGTAAACCAGGTGGAAGTTCATGAAGTACTGTGGTGGGGGTAAAGCTCATGAAGCAGCAATTGAAGAAGTGCTTTGGTGAAGTAGTACTGAAACTAGATGTGGTGCCAAAATATCCTGACAAAGACATTTGTGTTGAAGCTAATGACGCTTTGAAATATTCCTCATGTGTAAGGAAGCTCTTTAACTAAGGATAGAGGTACCACACTAATTGTTTCTTCTATGGACAATGCCTTTAAGGTTATGCTATAAGAGACCATCTCTACACCATCTCAGAGGGTCCCCATGTTCAAAAATCTTGATTTGAAGTGGAAATAAGAAAGCTTGGTTAAACAATTGTGAATCATCTTAGGAATCCAAGTGGACATTTTGTGAAGTCAAGTTGGATTAAGAAGAGAACTGAAGTGGGACTTTCTTTTGTTATGACATAAGATTTCCCTATCCTTTATGAAAAGTTAAAGTAAAGTCTGCTTGAATCTGGTGAAGGGGAGTTTGCACAGAAGAAGCAACTATTGTGGTGTGAATTATACTGTTATATTTGTTGTTGTTTAATTGCCAAATATGTCCTTATTGATTTGGCGAGTATATAAGTGCGAGGGATATAAACCTTTTGTTAGAATTTTTCTGTTCGTTTATTTTGGGCCACTGTGTGCCACTAGAGCTGATAATCACAACACCATTCTTCATGCAGACAGAATAGGGGTGTACATGATCTAACAATCTGCAAACATTTGCCCTAAATCTCATCCTGAAGGGATATTTTAATTTCAGAGAGCAGGAAGGCTGATCTCTAGGAGTTCAAAATGCTAATCTCTGGCCTTTGACCCTTTAATAATAAGGATTTTTTAAGCAGACTATGTTTCCCATATAGTTCATAGCAATATTCCTGCCTTGCAACCTACATGTGGATTATAAGATGGGTCTTCGATTGTAAACAGCCTTCATGGTGTTGCAAGAGAGGTGGCCACAGTTGTAAATACACATTGAGTTTCTGTACATAAGCTCGCCTCTTGGAATACCAGTTTGTTTTTGCACATCTTGCAGGATTCTTTTTCACAAATGTTTGGCTGACGATTGTTCAATTATTTGTCTCCAGGAGACCTGGCTTATTTTAGATGTATTTTATATTTGTCAAGTCGAGGCAAGGCAGGGTCCTCTTGGGTGTCCGTTTGGTGGTCTACAATGTGTAGTCCAATCTAATATGGGTATTACAATGTCAAATTGTGTTACAAATTCCCATTACATTTTATTGTTAATGTTAAAGGATATTTGTACCATGCACTATCAGCACCGGAGTGGTCCCCTGGCGCCCTGGCGGATCAGAAAAGGAAAGGGGTTGGGGGTTGAGTTAGTGGGAACAAGCGGGATAAGTACAAGAGTGCAGTGATGTGCTGTTGGCAGCTTCAGTTCAGTTAACACCATTTGCTGAGCTTGGGGGTGCTTTCTGGTCGGTAGCCGTCAAGTGCTGTTGTGCAAAGCTATGTGTGGTTTGTTTTTGTTGTTGCAGTGTAGTGAAGTTTGTGTAGTTTGTTGTACTTTAGGGTTGTGGTTGCATTTGGTTAGAGTTCAAGAGCTGGGGTGAAATTGTTAGTGGGTTGGTTATTGTCCTCGCTATCTAGAAGTGACATGTGTTAAATGTCCACGTTCTTTCTAGATAGGGTGCGTGATTATTTCTGCATTTCTATCTGGATCCTGCACTGGCTAATATTCACAATCCTGTCTATATATGACGCATGCCAATATTCACAATTATATCCAAATGTGGCACTGGCCCACCTTCGAAATCCTTTATAGATGCGAAGCAAGCTAGCATTCGCAATTCTATCTAAATGTGGCATTGGTAATATTCCCAATGCAATCTAGATGTGGAAATGGCTAATATTTGCTATTCTATCTAGATGTGGCACTGGCCGAAATTCACAATCCTGTCTAGATGTCACAGAGGTTAATGTTCACAATTCTATTGAAGTGTGGCACTTGCTAACTTTCACAATCCTATCTAGATGCGATGTTATTGGTGAAATTAGGGCGGCAGGATTTTATTCAGATGAAATTGCAGAGTTGTTTGCTTTTTAATCTGTATTTTAATCCTAGGTCTACTGAAGTTGAGTTGTTTTTAACCATTTCATCTGATCTATTACTGTACTGGTCCTCAGAATGTGGCAACCACATTGTTATAATGGGTGATTTTAACAGGCAATGCCTAGACGATGAGTGCTGTAGGGTTGGTCAGTGCTTGCAGCCATCACAAAACTCTAGGAAGTGTGGTCCGCTAATTCGACAAGAAATGGGTTCATGGGATCTCTGCTTGCTTAATGGTAATATTCTGGATGATTCTACATTTTTGTTTCTCAATCCCTGAATAATTGATGTGCGCAATTGTGTATTTTTGAAGTTTTGGAGAGTGACCATTGTATCTTGTTACTTGAGACTCACATTACTACACGACAGGTTGAGACTCCTGTATTGAAGCTTCAGGTGGAAGAAATGCCTAGAGACCTCTCCTTTGCCTCAGGTTTTAACAAATGTGTTATGAATAACATGCAATGTAATAATATGGAATTTTGTTATCCTGGTAAATATACTGAGGTAATGCAGGAATTGCTTAGAGGCCTGAAAACAGGCCGGCAATTGAATTTGGCCACAAATCACCATATTTATACCTTTGATGAGGCTATCTATGAGAGGAAGAAAGTTCTGAGAAAGAATCTAAGGCACATTATGAAAAATAATGCGCTATATGTGCAGAATATACGTAAGTTGAAACTAGCCTATACCAACTGGTTAAAGTCTAAAACATTATTGATATACCATTTTGACCCTGAAGCCATGTTAAGAGGTTGTGCGAGTAAAGATGCACATTTATTATGGTCATTGATAAAATCTCTGGGTCGGCAAGACTCTTTACAGGCCCAACCTTTGCCTGAATCAGTTTAGATATATTATTTTACTCATTTGTACTTGAACCCTGTTTCAGCTGTCTCCTTGCCAACGCTTACTGTGCCCCCGGGCTGGTGGCTTGATTTTGATGTCGATGATATTGTATATAACATCAGGAAATGTAAGCCATCTAAGCGCTACCTTTAAATCCAATCCTTTTTATGAGCGGAAATGTTGATGCATTTATATAAGAGCATAATTTCCTTATGTGCTGTGCCAAATTCTCCGAAAGGTGCTCTTATTATCTTAACATACAAACGTGGTAATAGACTTGATCGTTTTAACTAACTGGCCATCTTTCTTTCAGATGATTCTAGTAAATTGTTCTCTGTTTTAATTTTGAGAGATTTTGCAAAAATCAGTGTTAGAGAGGATGTTTGGATTTTTCTCAAGCTGGTTTTAAAAAGGGTGTTGGCCATTCATTAAATTGTTTATTGTTGCAACTATTATTTCATCAAGTGAAACATCCAGGCATCCCTGTTTATCAGGCATTTTTAGACCTTACATAAGCTTTTGATTGTGTGAGCAGCCAAAGGGCCTCATTACAATGCGGCGGTCTGCAAATAAGGGTGCCGTCGCCCCGTACCAGCACTTTTTCTGGACCACCACACTACAACTCTGCCAGCAGGGGCTGTTGTGCCTGATAGGTCTGACCTGTCAGGTGTAATGGCACCCGCCCGCAGAGTATTCACGGAAGCACCAGCACCGTTAGCAATGATGCCGGTGCTTCCATGTCCCCATTCCCGTAAAGGGAATGGGGACTTAACTTTCCGCCACCTGATATCCTGGGCTGCCGGGACATGGAATGTTCCACTGGCACCAGGATCTCAGGCGGCAGAAACAGTGTTACTAGTTTGGCTGCAAACCGCCGGAGTTGTAATGAGGCCCAAAAGCTCTGGATTAAGCTACGGGGCACTGGGTTGTCCTTCTGCTTTAGTGATCATATTGATTAAGCTTTATTCTGGAACTAGAATTAAGGTCAGGCTTAATCAACAGGGAAATTGCACCAAATGAACAAATACTAACCGTGGGTTGTCTTGACCCTTCAACAGGTGAATGCGTATCCCCAATGTCTAGGCACATAACAACTTCATCACCTAACCTATGCTGATGATATAATACTTTGTGATCAAAATCCTGTGGGACTCCAGCGTTCCTTGGCTGCTTAAATTATGATTTAACAGGAATTGACTTAAGGGTGTACGCTGGTAAAACCAGAATTTTGATTTTAAAAGCTTTTAAATATGGTAGAGCTTTTAATTAGTATATTGAGAATGTAGAAATAGAGGTGGTCAAGAAGGTTACATTGTTGGGATTTATAATTTATAATAAAGCGACAAATCAAGTTGTACAGAATTCATACTTTGCACCTCGTTAACTGGCGCTATGGTCGCCTCTCGATCTATCCTCTACTACGATTCTAATAACAGAAGATAGTACCTGGACATGTATATGGTGTTGATGTTCTCTCAGGGATATAGACTGGGACAAAACAGAGGCCCTAATGTAGCGCAAAGTATTCTCCCTTCCACAGGCTCTCCAATAAGTATTTTTCAACATGAACTTGGGCTGATTTCATTGAAAGCAAGAGTGGAGTGGAAGCTGCTCCAACTTTATTGCAAGGTGTTAGCTCCACTGGCTTGTAGTCTGTTTCTTAATTTATAAGACAGTTAGTTAAAAATTGATGTAAACTTTTGTTAGCCTGGGTCTTGAAATATGAGGCTATCAAATCTAAACTTTAGGTTATTTAAGAGGTATTGTTGCAGACTCTGGGTAAGGTGAAAAAGAAAATGTACGAACTGGACTAAATCCTAAATAGGGAAGTGATTGTGAGTTATCTTTAGTTTTTATCATTTTAAATTTGGTGCACTTTTAATGTTATCCCTCATTGTTAAGTGAACCACCTGTTCCAACTTTTTAGAAGCAAATTCTTACTATTAAAACTGAACATATTTTTAACGAGAGAGGTAAGCGGTGCTAGGAGTGGAGTGGTGCGAGCCGACTGGCTTTGTTGTCATTGTTGCAGGATGGTGGACATTTTGAAGCCCATGCTGATTGAATGTTTTATTGATGGAGGAGTTTTGGGAATGTGTTCTTAATCCCTGTGAAATCTCCTTAAGTATTGCGGTTTTATTATTTTTGGAACAGTTTTTAAAGTAACTGAATAGCATTGCATTAAACTGCATTTTTATGTATTTATGAATGTATGTAATACTGTTTTACTTTTGTTGTATGAATTGTTGAAACATGGTATATCATGCAGTTAAGGATATGATGTGATAGGTTATTTATAATGTGCTTAATACCCAGAGGTTTCTAAGCGCGGAGCCGGGGATTGAACCTGTGTTGCTCCGTGTCGTCTTGCTTCCAAGGTGAGCACGTTGCCCCTGAGCTATCCACCCAAGATGAGTTGTGTGTAAAGTTTTCTATAAACTGAATCACACATAAATAAAGTGCTGTCATAAACAAATATTAAGTGTCCTGCTCAATGACAACAGGATGTGACCTTCAACAACTTGATGAGCTAGTGCCAGAGGTATGTTTCTGTCTCCACAACTAAACATTGAATGCTCTGAACTTTGAATATTGACACTAGCAGGCTCATTCTTATGACTACAAATGAAGAGATAAACAATGCAATATAATTTGGCAAGTCATTTTTTGCCCCAGGTATTCCCAATCTAACTGTGACATTCATGTGATTTAAGTATTAAATCCACGTGCATGGATTTGGGAGATGCTGACACAGTCAGAAAAGGGGGAAATGGATTTACTCACTTACCCTGAATACATGTTCATCTAATCCAGCAGAACTGAACATGAGTCACTGCCATTGGGGTCGGGTGACACATCTGCCAGCTGCATTGGTCCTCTTTACATTTCCTCTGACCACTGACAATGCTGAAAGCTTTAAAGAGTTGGGGCCAAGAAGGTGTGAGGTGAAGAGGTGAAACCAAGGCTCCCTGGGATCAGGTAAGTCGTATAAGGGGTTGTTGGAGACACAGAGGGTGGTGGATCGAGGAAGGAGTTTTGTGGGAGCATTGATGCAGGCAGGGAGATCAGGCAGGGGCATGAGGCCATAGTTCTACTTTAAAGTTGAAGGGATAGGAAAACGCTGTGCAGGATGAGGTATGTGCGGCCGAGTCCCCAGAGAGACAGAGGAGATTCCGGCAGATGGGATTGGCAGGAGGGTTCAGTGAAAAGGCTGCTGAACAGATGATAGGTGGAAGGGATTCAGCAAGATGCATTCGGCAGACCAAAAATAGGTGAAAGCTGAATTGGTGACAACTGATGGATTCAGGGAAATAACTGAGAAAATGAGCACCTCTTATAAGCAGGTGAAAATGATCTGCGTAAGCACCATAAAAGGGCCCACATTACCAGACGATTTACAACCGAAGAATATGAAGTGAGAAGCACCCTACTTCATCACTCTATGAAACATGGCGCTATACTTTGCAGCTGCCCTGCGGGGGAGTCAGCAGTCCAGCAAACATCCCAGTATAGACCCCAATTTCCAGTGCAGCAGACAGCACAGGCTCAGTAAGAGTGTAAGGACACATGGGCCAACAAGGTAAGCTAATCCCCAATGTTTTGAGTGACCAGTGAGTATTTACCACCTGCTGGCTGATCATGGTAACCATTCATAGAACTCTTCCGGCAAAAACGATTACATGAAACCAGATCGCCACATCTCGCCTGAATAATCAATTTTCTTCTGTGCAACTTAATCCTTCTAGGACCCTATAGCCCTTTTCATTAGTATCACAAAACCCTGTTTTTCCCAAATCTTTTGAAAGGTCCTGGGTGCTATGCTGCACTATGTAGAGGTGCACACAATTGTCTCTGGGAGCCGGCCATGATAAATGGCCTAAAGGGTAAAAAGTATACTATTACTGGCCTTCTTAATGTTGTTTGCTCCCTTGAGTGCATGTATGTTGCCACCCAACCCCATGGAAGAGCTGTTCAGGAACCAGAAGATGCAGCAAGGTTTCAACATCTATATGATTTGTGTTACAGAACGAATGTTCCTCAATGTCTGTGCAAGTTCTCTGGCTCTAACAATAAAGTAATGCTCTTGAGGAATAGCGGCCTAACACATACCTTGAACCAATTGCTTGGTATACACACATTACACCATTTTCATAGAGATGCTTGTGTGTGTGCACAATGTCAATCAGAATTGACAAATATATACATGTCAGCAAAATGTCAAATACATGTATGGCTATTAGAAAGTATGACTTGAATCATCCATGTCCACGGGTTTAAGAGCCAAAACCTGTGGTCATAGCTGGCAACCTGAACTGCTGGAAATCAAAATTAGTTCCAAACCATCAAATTACTGACATGTGTGAGCGGTCAGAAATGAAAGACTGACACATAGGTATAGTTTTCTCACAAGTTGCCATTTTATTAAATGACTAGTGGAAAAGTCTGTGTACACAAGCTAATGTGCATAAAGGAAGACATTTTAGAGTGTAAATATATTACGTGGTGTATTTTAACGTATTTTATGTTAAAAGAAAAAAATGTGTTTACCTGGAGGAGTATTAACCTCAAGGAAAATATCACAGAATCAATTGAAACTACAACATAGTACGTACGGCCAATTGTTGTATCTGCTCATTGTCTTGGATTCCACTTATGGGTTTTGGTCTCAAATATATGGGGCTCGATTCATGGAAGTGTTTAATAATGGTGCAATCCCATAGGGAAACGTTCCATGAATCAGACCCATAATGTTGGGGGATGTCAGAGTAATACAATTCACATGCAGCATGAATCGAAGTAGACAAGAGATCATAACATTAAGGAAATTGAAGTCAAATAAAGTTAAAAATGTACATGAAGAATTGTATTGATATAATAATACATACCAAGAATTATTACAATGAATAATTACATACAAAAACAATTAAAAAAGTTATTTTTTTTGTTAGCAAAATAGTGCTTAATCAAATGAATTTCTGTTAATATGTTTTTTAAAATGTATATAATTTTGTAGCATATGCAACTGGAAGTATGCCCTGTCTTGGGCCTTTTCTGCAGCTAATTGTATGTCATCATTGTTAATATACAGGTGTTGTTCGCCTGGAAGATGAACTTGAAGTCTTATTGTTGTTTGCATAAGGCAACAACTCCCTCTAGTGGTTACAATATGAAATACACATTTTGTTCGTCTAGAAGATGAACTTGAAGTCTTAGTGTTGTATATGTAAGGCAACAGCTCCCTCTAGCGGTTATAACAGGTGAAGGTGGCAGGATGGATTCAGACAAACATACATCTGGCCTTTTATTATATAGAATGATATGGGGTGAGACAAACACCTATCTTTCCCTAGCCTAACAAGGACTTCCCTACTTGACAAACTAAGGCTAAAAGAAAATGACTTACTGTTCAAAAGTATATGTCCCTCACACTAATGCATACAAAAAAATCATACAGGAATTATCTATCTGTTTAAACCTGACAAAATAACATTTAAATTCAAACATAAAGATTATAAACAGGAATCCTTGTGACCCGGGTTTGATCCCCTTCCCCATGATCAATACAGGATGTTTCAAGCAAATGTTCAATTTCAAGAAAGGTATTTTCACTAGCTACGTTGCACTACAGGTAGAATCCACAGTTCTTTTCATTCAATATGTCTTTCACTTGGCAAAGTGACTATCTTAGTTCCAAAGGCTTTCTTAACACTTAAAGACAATTGTTAAAGTTTCCACAACCTTATAATTGAAAAAACAAAAAGACTTTCTCTTAACACATCACATCGGAAGTCATTGTTAATGTTTTTTACTCTGATGACCAATAACCTTTGATCACATCATATTTCTCCTTCATAAGCAACACCTTAGTCAGGATAGTTCATTCAAAAAGATGTGTCCCAGGAGGATAGCTCAGAGGCAACATGCTCACCTTGGAAGCAAGACGGCACAGAGCAACACATGGTCATTCCCCGGTTCCAAGCTTAGAAACCTCTGGGTATTAAGCGCATTATAAATAACCTATCATATCATATCATACATGGATGGTTGGAAAACAGTTAATCAAAACATGGTAGTGGAATTGTCACTTGTTTTCCACCATAACCTTCTAGCGCATCCACAGTACTTCAAATGATCTTCTTGCTGGTCCACTCGCCTTCCAGGACTAACTAGTATTTGTCCCTTTCCTGGTTTACCCGCCTGCCAGGATAAAAACTTCTACTGCTGCAACGTGTACTCTGTGGTAAGGCTTGTTCCAAACTGTCCACACTTAACTCCTCAATGGGGAAAGTTGAACCAACACCTGTTTCTCTGGTTAGTTTTTTACTTTCAACACTATTGGCGTACAACTTCTTCCACAAGTATACTGCACAAAAGGACCCTGATTCTCACATTGATCTGTTTGCCATAGGCAATGCAAGTTACAATTCTCACCCCCTTTATCCTGTTTACAAGGAGGGTCTTCTTCAGTCTCTGATTTTTATTTACACTACTCATTGGCTGCTGCAATGTGGTTTACAACTTTCTGCCACGGGGTGTCTTGTTCTGGGACTGTGATGTTCAAACTGCCTTGGTATCACTCTCAGCTTTCCTTGGCTTTAGCAACACAGGTTGTAATGTCCCCTTTTTGGATATCCCTCTTTAGGCAAATTGTATTCACTTTGCTTTATTTGCCCCTTTTTGGCATCGGCAATGCAGGTTTCAGTATTCCCCCTATTCAACATCTCTTAATAGGCAACTTGCAGTCAGTTTGCTTTAATTCAAAAGTTCGGAATTCAAAATAGTATTCTCAAATCTATTTATAATTCATCTATTTGTTTACTATTCTCTTTGTCTTCTCATGACTCTATTGCCTCTGCTCTTTCTTTCTTTCTTTCTTTCTTTCTTTCTTTCTTTCTTTCTTTCTTTCTTTCTTTCTTTCTTTCTTTCTTTCTTGCCACTCTCGCCGCCTTAAATTTAATTTAATCCTCGACCTCTCAGCTCAGCTTTTTCTTACTGTTTCTCAGCTTCTGTGTGCCAAATCAGGTTTCACATCTTTCGCCGTGTTGGCCCCACTTCACTGGAATACGCTACCACTCCATCTTTGCTCTATTTCTTCTCACCCTCTCTTTCATGCTTTTTCTTCTTTCTTTTTATTTGGTTTATATTGTTCTTGCTCATTATCCATACCTGATGCACAGATGTCATCGGTTTGGCGCTTTGGCGTAAAGCACAGTAAAAATACCAAGAAAAAGAAATAAAAATACATAGACCACATGTGATACACAGTGAATACTGCACATTTTAAGTCAAAGCACACACATAAAATGATGTTACTGAACAGTTTCTCCATAACACATTTCTTAGAATGGAATCATAATTCTACTAGAATGATAATGAATTTGCTGCCTATTTAAAAATAGCTATTTTGGAACCTTTCAGTTATCTCGCTACACTTAACCTTCCATTTGAAAAACATACACGTTCGTATTATTTTATTTTATTTTGAGTTTTATAATGCTAATACACAAGGCTGCATCAAAGTGCCTGGGAGAATTTAAAACAATGTATTGGGTGCCATACCAAGCGGTGACATATACAAGGAATAGGTTGCATGGGATGAAGTTGCATGGACACATATTCTGCCTAGGCACAGTTGGTATCAGAGGTATGAGATGAGCGTTGGGTTAGGTAGGGTGGTTGAGGCTTTTGCTGAGGCACCGTTTCTGTTGTTGCAGGTTATATCTATATATTACAAACATAAAGCAAGAGAACATAGGAACAAGTCCAGTAATATTTTGCAGTACCAATGCAGGCAAATTTGAGATTATCAGGCAATTTCTAAATGTGGGCGAGGAGCAGAAGGGCTGGTCATGAAGTGTAAGTGTGGCTGAGTCAACTATAAGAGTCATTGGGGAGGGATGTTTATTTGGATAATGTTGACAGGCACATCTGAGTCAGAGCTTCTGTTCATGGAGCTATATTTTCATATTCCTGTTGAACCTTGAGGGTACATTCTATTTTCAGGGTTGAGGGGTGATTGTTTCAGAACATTGTCTACCTAATACTTCTAGGGATACCCTTCCGTGTTTGCCTTTTGAACCTGATTGTAGTGAAGTTGTAAACCTGTGATGATGAACTTAGTGTTCTTGTAGGTATATAATGGTTTATGTAAGTGTTCAGCTATTTACAAGCAATGCCATAGAGGATTTGAAAAGTAATGCATTTGGCTTTGTGTGATTTAATTGCAATGAGGGGGCAGTTGTGGTCTTTCAGGCCCGATAGAATATGGTTCCTGGGCTTCAGCACCAGAATAAGTCTAGTTGATGTCACTGGATATGTTGCAGTTGGTTCAGTTGTTTTTGTTTAGTCCCAGACAGAGACTATTACAATAGTTTAGGATACAGAGGACAAGGACTCAGGTGACCTCAATCCTCTGTTTCATTTCCAAGTAGGGTACAATCCTCCAGTGGATGTAGAGCTGAAAGTGTAATTGTGATGAAATGACCACTGCTCTTCAGGAGTACAGGGACGAGGAGTGGCTAAACAGCACACTCAGCCCATACTACTACTAAACCAGCAGTGAGCCCAATCATAGAAGGTGAAACAGGCACAGCCTGACAGGTATAGACTTCAGGAGGGGTGTGAGCTCATAGGGTTGCAACAAACACAAATGGTTTGTGGTACCAAAATAAAAGAATGTCCAACCCAGGAGCTGTAAAATAGGAACATTAATAAAAACAGCTAATTCAAAAACACTGAACACCTGCCCTGTAAAGGAAGCACAGAGAATGCAGACTTTGAGTGTAAAGAACATTCTGGGTTGATAGGCAGGGGTGCACAGGCAAAGGATTTCTGCAGCACTGTCAATGTACATAGATATGTCTTTTAAAGTCAGGACGTGTGACGTGAATGTCATTATGGTCCTTTAAAGGGGAGCAGGAGGTCAGGCCATCTTCACATGTCTTTATTTTGTTTTCTTGTGTGCTCAACAGCATCAAGCTGGGCGCCTGGGTGCTTTATTGCCCTCAAGCCAGTGTTGACATGTCAAGTCATTTTGACCCAGTTGCAATTTGGCATCAAGTCGACTTTGAGGTGGGGCTTTCTGTGGATCGAGTCAGCGCTTGAAACTGTTCAAGCCAATGGGTCCCAAATGCTTGAGTTGGTGGTTGATACCTGTCGAAACCATGTATCTGCTGGGTTGAGCCAGAAACAGATGAGTCAATGACTTCCAGTGAGTTCAGTTGACATTCGAGTTAGTTAGAGGTGATGCTTCAGTTGGGTGGAGTACCAATATGCAGGCGTCTTGCTTTGAAATTACCCATTTTCTAATGTTGTGTACCTATAGTATTGGAGAAGGATTTGTGCAGGGAAAAGCAGTTAAAGATACATTCTATCAAACAGATATTTTTGGTGAGAAAATCATTTTATGTTGTATGTTACCGACCCATTGTACTAAAGAATCATGTGATAATGTATTATATTAGAGAGTGCTTAGTGCAGGGTAAATTGTGTAACATGGGCAGATTTTTTCAGAGTAAATCATTTCATGATGTACAGTACTCATTGTATTGAAGAACAGTGCTTGCACAGTAAATCACCTGACAATGTAGTCTACCTGTTGTATTGAAGAGCAATTTCTGCAAGGTTACATAATTTAAGGATGTATAGTACCAACTGAATTGGAGATCAATTTGTACAGGGTACATGTATTTATTGATGATGTGAACCCATTGTATTGGAGAGTAATGTATGCAGGTTAAATATGTTAATGATGTATATACCTATTATATTGGAGACAGATTTTTGCAGAATAAATCACGTAAACGTGTATGCATTGCATTGGAAAAGAATGTGTGCAGGCTAAATCATTTAAGAATGTAGTGTGTTCATTTTATTGTAGTGCGATTGATGGTGGGAAAATCATTCATGGTTGTAGATATCCATAATATGGCTCGCGTTTGTCAAATACTGTGGAGCTGATTCACAGAGGGTTTTCCAAAGAGATTGCACCATTATAAAAACAATTTGGTCAATCAAGCCCTGTATGTATGCCACACGCTATACTATTATAATTTGTTGTGGGTCATAGATTAAAATTTCTTTTTTATTGAACATGGGACATACTGGCGCCTTATGTCATGTTTAGTTCAAGCTTTGGACTTTGTGCAAAAATGTTGGTTTCACCCACACATACCCCTCCAAGTCCCCTCCCGTTGTCCAACATATATACTCCTCTCCCCCGACCTGCCAGCACTCCTGTTTTCACTGGTGGCGTCTTCACCGCGTGCTTCTCAGTAGGTTTTTGCGAAGTGGTGACGGTACACTGATTAAATAGTAAGCCTATTGTCCTCTCCACTCAATGAAGCGGCGCTGCCTTTGCTTTCTTTCACTTGTGAATATCCCTTATTTTAACCTTTGTGAATGGCTCTTGTCCATGCCAAGTATTTGTCTTGACCCGAGGGTTAGACGACAGCAAGATAGTGTGCGGCCTGCTTTCTGTCAGGGCTTCCTTTCTGCGGGGACTCCTGTAGATGGCTTTGTGGGAATCCAGTGATAAAACACACTTAGCTCCTTTCTCACTCACCGAAATGAAAACAAAGCTGAGGAAAGAATGTTTCCTGCTAGTCTTCAGCCAGTCGATAAGCATAATTAGCTGAGCCTGTCTGTTGTACATTGATTGGACCGGCTAATAAAAGAGCTATTGATTTGCACTTTATTTAACAGTGGGTGGCATGGCTATAGTTGCTTCTAATGTTATTACTACATCCACCCTTTTCTGCTCCCCAGCTCTTTAGTCTAATAAATTATGTGGAATGACAAACACGTTTTCGGCAGCCTTTAACTTGTCATGTCGTAGTTTTCTTGTCCAACAAACGCACCGCAAATCTCCTGAACAGATGGGATGATGCAAGATTTATTTTCATTTTGTTTTTGTAAATTGACAGATAGAATACACAAAGCGGAACCACTTGCGACGTAACAACGTTACGTTGAATGCACCAGACTAACTAGTGGTACAGCAGATATCAAATCTGTTTTCACCTTATCTCGCGTTATTTTGGCCTGACAAGCAAGGGTCAGTGCTGAGGCCTCGCGAAATGGAAGCCATCTGCCAACTCCAATGTCAACAGCATTGCGACACCGTGATCCGCTTCCATTCTAATGGTAATGTGAAATTGTAAAACCACAATACACTTTTGGAAAACTGTCCATGGCTAACCTTGCTTTATATTGTCATTTAGTTTGATAGCTATAAGTGCTCATTTTATAGCGATACTATGGATGAGTGACTCCATGAGAACCTGTATACTGGCTAACCCTATATATCAGACTGATAACTGGAAATAGGCAATAATACATGGCAGGACTTGTATTTAGACATGTTGACATGTGCTTTAAATGAACAGCATGGCACACAGCATTTAATACAGCTTTATAGACCTGCTGCGAGGGCCGTACCAGGCGTTATGGGCCCTGAAGACCGGATGAAACGCCAGAGCAAAGCTATTAGAACACCTTCCGTGTTTAATTAAATTAGAAAAAATGACAATAAATGCTGCAGATATGAAGTATTTATTGGGAAACCGGTTAAAGGGTGGAAAGGGTAGTTTTGTAAAGAAAAATATCTATTTCAGGTTTACGTGTGTGGTGCTGTAGAAATTGATGAGTTTTGAGACCTGCATTGGCTAAAATCTCCTCAGTTGTAACGTAACGCGCACGGTGTGATTTTTGTAGATGGTAGTTTATTTCGCTTTTTTGGTGATTGTTTGCATCATTGAACCAAGTGTATTTTCCCAAGTGGTCTGCAGCTATACCAGATGGGGTGAAGTTTGGCTTCAGCAATGGTACTTTATTTGGCCAATACAAAGAAACATGGTGCATTATGAGGGAGTTTTTGTGGATATAATTGCAAAGATTTAATGTTGCAGTCTTCCTCATCTGGAACTTCGTACATAGCACCACGAAGGTTATCTCGTTTTTTCCAGAGATGGATTGGTGGTTTTTTGTAGCTTTGTTGAATGTCAATGTGACATATTTGCGGACTGTTTCATCTGTGCGAATACAGAAGGCATCAGTTGGTAGGGCACAGTGTCCTTCTCTACCTCAAAGTGCAAAATGTAGTTGGATATCATACCACATTTTGTTTGGGAGAGTTATGGGATCATCTATATTGAATATTTCACTTGTTCTAAGTGTGTGCCGGTCATTTGCGGTGATATGGTGTGTGTGTTGTTTGATCTCTGCACTCACGGATATGTAGACATTGTTGGCACTCTGGAAGTCTTCACCATGCATCAGGTTCACATTTTGTGAAAATGGAGGGTTGTTTAAATATCTATTTAGACAAACACGGATAGAAATTAGTCTTGCAGGTTGATATTCTGAACATGATGAATTTCTTGCTTCTGTGTAAAATTTGCACAGTAAGTTATTCAAATTTGGCAGTGGTGGCAGAGTGTAAGGATAGTTTGCACTGTGCTAGCCAGGTTTTGAATATATGTGTGGACCATTTTGTAGTTTGGGTATCTGCTTCGCATCGGTTTAGTTTTAGAGCATTTAAATCAGCATCTGACAGACAATGATGTCTTTTTGGAATGTCAATATTTTCAAGTATTTCGTCTGTATCTACCTCTGTATCTTTATTGAGCCAGATATCTATGGTTTGGTCTCCAAACAGGCCAAATGATTGTATTTATATCTACACAGTGTAGGAGCAGAAAGTACAAGGTCTGTTCCTACTGGTGGATTTTTGGTTATGTTTTTTTATTTTATATGGTTGTAGGAGGTAATTAGCAGGGTGTGGGTGGAGTATTTCATTGCCAAAGCATGTAGCGGGTGCGAGTTTCTTTGTATGTATGCACATGTAGGGCTAAGGTACTTAGAAATAGTGACAAAAGATGTGTAAATAAATACTGCTCAATACTGCTTTTTAACCATATTTAGTATGTAGGTATTGCTTTCATCAAAAACTGTTTTGTACTTGCATTTGTTCTGTGTCTTTGTAGCGTTGTATTACAGAAAGACGTGTTTATTTTCTGAACCACACGGGCAGGGTTGCACAGCACACATATAATCAATGCTGGCTAGCGATCTGAGAACGCGTTGTGAGGGGCTAGTTGGTGTTTTAAATGCTGAGCTATTGTAGCAGCATAAATGGGAGATAAAGTTGTGAGGGTGCACACAGGTATAACAGGGTTATTTGGCTCCAATGACAATGAAAGTTAACTTCCTTGAGGGGGCTGGGGCACACCAGGCACGCTTGCACAGCAACACGGCACACACATCTTTAACTGTTTCAGTTCCATGTGCTGTGTTCAATTGAAGTCAATGCGGGAAGTGTTTCCGGATGGGCGGCGGTGGCAGCGGTATCAAGGATCACTTACATTTTGGCTATAATTAATATGCAGTTTATGCCAGTTTGTATAGACTACAGCTTAACCAATCAGGTTTGTGTATACCCCACTAGGGTGTTCTAATGGAGTGTATTAGTCTTTAAAATCCAGTGACACTGCTTGAAAACTACCATTTACATTATTTATTCTGCTTATATAAGTGTGATGTATACATGCTGCATTAATGCCTTTAAAGCTTGGACTTCCATTTAACTCCATACCAGTATACTGTAACTGATTGTGTTCCATGACTATCCTGGGACATCCTATTAAACACATATAATTTGCACTAGGAACAACAATTAACTGGAATTTAATTATGTATAATTAAAGGCCTAGAGTACGTCTACAATTTAGAGTTGGTGCTAAGAGAGACACTCATAGAGGCTTAGGTGATGTAAATAGTGATATGGGTCCTCAGTGTGATGAGTGTTGTTCATTTCAAACTAAAATACTAGGAGTAATACTGGATCCGACACTAAGTATGAAAGCTCATGTTTCATCTGTGGTGGCGGGGGTAGTTTATAACATTAAATTGTTGGCTCACTTGAGGCCCATGATTTCGCAAGAAAGTGCTGAGACAATAGCTAGGGCAATAATCGGTGCTAAATTGGATTATTGTTGCAGTCTCTTGCTGGGCATCAGTCATCGAGAATTAAACAGACATCAGGTTGCTCAGAATTGGGCGGTCAGAGTAGTACTCAGACTCCCCAGGCATAGTCACGTAACCGAGGCCAGGCGCTCTTTGCACTGGCTTCCTATAGAAGCCAGGATTAACTTTAGAGTGCTAGTTATAGTCTTTAAATGCCGGCTCCAAATAATGCCAGCGTATTTACAACAGCACATAAAAGAAAAGTGTAATCAAAGATCTCTGAGATCTGACTCCTTAAATCTGATCACACAGCCAAGATGTAAGACATCAAAGGCGGAAAAGGGAGCATTCAATGTGAAGGCCCCTTCTCTGTGGAACAATCTTCCTGTAGGTTTGAGGAGTCACTCCTCCCTCCTCTCTTTTAAGAAGGAATTGAAGACCCTCTTGTTCGCTTGACTTCCCTAAAAAATTCGGATCCTTCCAACAGTGCTGTCTCTCTTACTGGGGATCTCAGAAAATCTCCTTTAAAGCTTCCTGGACCTGTCTTTTTTTATAGTTGTCTCCTTGGTGTTGTATGTCCTCTCTGTAGTTTGTGCCTTTATGCCCGAGGGTCAATAGTGCGCATAACAAATATAATGTAATGTAATGTAATTTGCCTCAAGATTGATATTTTCTATAATTGTACATGTTGCTTGTGTACTGACTGCACTGCCCGATTTTACATGACTATGCAGTAAATATTATCTGTACAGAGCACATAATATGGCAATATAGTACTCTCTCTTTCACTCTTTCCCTCACTGCCACTCTGTCTTGCTCATTCTCTGTCTCTTTTTATGTGTATGAGAGTCTCGTTGTCTATGGAAAAGAGGTTGCATGCTTGAATCAGTGGGGCTTGGTGCGCTTGTCATTCCTCACATCACTCAACAGAACAGTAACATTTGTGTAACATTCAGCCATGCACACTGATATGGGCAGCCTCAGGATTTAGATGTGAAGGCAGAATGACTGCAACACCAATAACTCCATTTGAGTCCACGGGCCATACAGGGATGTTTCCCTTCCTCATGCCGAATTTGGCCCGAGGCTCTGGGTAAGAAGGAATGTGCACATGCTCAGTTCGCAATGCACAGACATCCTAAGAGAAGCGCACTGTGCTGTTTTCAAATGACAATGGGGGTCATTATGAGTTTGGAGGTAGCCATGGTACTATTAGGGCCATGGCTGCCTCCAAAGTCGTGTCCGGGTTCTTTGAATGGGGACTTACTGGGTCATTCCAACCTTGGAGGACCCGGTAAGTCCCCATTCAAAATACCCTTCCCCATTCCCATTCGAGCCCCCATAGGGCTCAATGGGAATGGGGAGGGAGCTAATAACGGGCCCGTAAATAGCAGGCCCGTTATTAGCTCCCTGGTCCCTTAGCGGCTCCCGCTAATGACGGCTGGTTTTACCAGCCGGCCTTAGTGGGACCCACTAAGATACCTCGGAATGCAGCAGTAAGGGGTTAACGGCACCGGCATCCTTACCAGCACCGTTAACCCCTTACCGCCAGCCTCATAATGAGGCCCAATATCTATTGTGAAGCATTATGTTACAGACTCCTTCTGGACATAAGTATGCAATATAATGGATGGAAATAACAAACAGGGGCAGATCTGGAGCTGTGTGAATTCATGTTTAATCCATTGACATGGACTGTTTGAAATGTGCAGATTGAAGTCACCCATTTCACCTCCCTTACTGTGTTGGTTGAAAGGCTGAGAGATGACTCAAACCACACTCTTAACATGCTCAGGTGCTCTGCTCAGCTAGGACTTTTGGCCATCAAGGGCAGGTCCATTTGGGTGAAGGTTGCAAGGTGCTCGTCAGGCAGTTGGGATAGGAGCCTACTCTGCCTTCTCCCAAAAACCCCACACTCTTCTCACCAAGTCAAAAATGAAATCCTCCCCATGCCACCAACAGCCACAATTTACCAGGTTTAGAGGGAGGGCCAGGACTTTGGTATCAGAGTGATGCTGCCACAAAGAAACAAGGAGCAGAAAAGATAGATGGTAGAGAATGGATCCCTCAAATGTGCAGCACCTAGTCCTAAAAAGCAATGCAGCAGCTGCAGGATGGTAAAGAGCAGCACAGTGGCAATGACCGAAAGGGGGCTTGGATGTTGGGGGATAGGATGGGCTGTCCAAAAACATTGCAATCTTAAGTTTGCACCCTCTCTGGCACCTTGTGTGGTAAGGGTCCCTGGCCATATTCCTTACACAGCTGTTTGCCACAGTGGAATGTTGTACCAGGGCAAAACAGCCATGCTTTATTCAACCAGATTTTAAGGACTCTCCTTCCAAGGGATTAGCAACTGTACAAGGTGTGAGCTGTTCACCAGAGTGGGTATCCTGGAGCAAGGATGGTGATGCCCCACCAATTAACTAACAACTGTTCGCACTGCAAATGAAAGGAGGGGCTTGTGCTAGTGCAATTACAACTTTTAAATAAGTTAGTATCATGTCTGGGGAAGCATTTCAAAGAAACACGTTTAATTAAGATGCCCCATAAGGGGCTCCCGCATAAGTTGGTCCCCTGAATACTTTTAAATTAAATACACAAGGAAGGGACACAACTAATTTACTGGGTATCTGGTGATCTAAGTCACTGTATATGATTTGCAGAGCATGAATTCACTTTATGAACTTTGACAAGTTGTCATTTAGAATATAGATCCATTTTGGTGTCTAGGTAGAATTTCTTTGCAGTATACAGTTATTGTTAATGAATGGTTCTTTTGAAAATGCTAATTTAGGCATTCATTTTTGATTATGTACTGTGGATTTGACAACAATTATTTAATTTAATGTATTCAATGTTTTATCAATGGATTAACATTTTGTAAGTACTGCTCAGCCTGACTTGAACAGAAGGCTAAAATGGCTACCTAACTCACTGGCTTCTTTGGTGCCATATCTGAAGCCTGTAAGAGCCTGGTCATGTGACTAGGTCAGAGTTGTTCTTTTGAATGTATGGTATTACTTCCTTCTTCTAAGTGTGTGAACAAGTGCCGTTTGCAGTGAAAAAGGCATATTTTTTTCCTTCCCTGCTGCCTGCAGGTTACTTTGCAGCTTTTGCCCAGTTAAGTAAAAATTCCACTGCATTGTATATTACTGGGTGGCTTCTGTGTGATTACTTAAAGGGACATTATGGTTCAGTTGCCCTAATACAAACCTATCAAATTCAGTGCAAAACTTTGTTAAAGGGACTTTATAGTTACTTTGCACTAATAACAACCTATCCATATTATGGTTATAAGTAAAACTGAAAAACCCCAGAAATTCACCAATTATGGTAAGATAAGCAACCGTAACTCGCACCACCACCGTGCACTGATAAGACTAACACCCATGACATCAAAGATGACATCACACATGTCAAAGTTGACATTACTGATGACATTGCATGTGCATTTACTTTTCATGAAAAGTCGCTAGAACAGAGGTCGCCAAACGGTCGATCGTGGGTGATAGTAGCTCACCTGAGCCTCTTCAGTCGCCCGCACTGGAAATACTGAAAAAGAAACACTTTTTAAAGTTAAATTATTCAATGCTGTGTTTTTGCGGTTATTTTCCTTGATCAGGACCAGAACCCTGGTCGTCCCAATAGGGCAGGGAGCTTGGCTGCTGTGCCACATGGAGTTGCTTGCAAATTCCCTGACAGATGTCAGTATCACGTTCTGCTTCTGCAGGCCGCCTGTAGTACCAGAGTTGGCCTTGTGCGCCCCCGACACTGTCTTGCTTTAGCAAGCTGCTCTTGTTTGCCAGAGATGTCAGAGAGGTTGGGGCAGGATCAGGATCATTGTGACCACGCAATGAAAATATCACAGTAGCACTGCTGCTCGCCTATGTTCAAAATAATATTTTTAAAAATGGTGTTATTTCTTTCATGTGGCTTCTTTCCAAACTCCACACTGTACATTTCCACTTTAAATCAGTTCCATGACACAGGTACACCCACTTTTAGCACATTAAGCGATCCATAGACACGCTGTACAGTAGAAGCCTACCAGGGTAGCTCAGCAGGTTGACAGAGCGATGCTGAGATGTTATATATTCAAAACTAAATGCCGTATCATATCATGTGTTTCAAGGCGCGACGAGGCAAGGGAGGGGGAACAGAGAGAAGACAGACAATGATCCTAGTAGGCCAGGTGTCATTCAGATCGTGCATGGGAAGGGGGAAGGAGGAAAGTGCGGGGGTGAGGGGAAGGGGACAGTGCAGTACATGGGGTAATAAATAACAATCAGTAGTGTCCGGCCAGCTGGTGGCAAGTGCAAGGGTAATGCAGACATCAGGTGTCAAGTGCTAGTGGTGGAACTGGGTTGTATGTCAAAGGATCGAATCAAAAGGATCAAAATGCAATAGGGTCGAATCAAAAGGACCGAAAACCAAAAAGTTGAATTTTTCTTAATTTTTTTTGGGGGGGGTGCCCCCAAACCCCTGTTTTTGCTGTAAAAACCACTTTTTTCCTATACGAAACCCCCCCAAAAAATATACATTTAAAAAAAGGCATTCAGCCTTTTTTTTTTTTTCGGTCCTATTGACTCGACCTTATTGCATTCGATCCTTTTGTTTAGATCCTTTGACTGGACACTGTGGAACTGTAGGGGTACAGAACAGTCCCTAAGTGCGGGGGGGTTTCCAGGAAGGCAGTGCAAGTGTGCGACTGGGGGGGCTGGGCTTGAGAGCAGGGGGGTTGCCAGGTGACCAGTGCAGGTGACCAGTGCAGTTTCAGTATCAGCCAGGAAGTCAGCAGGTGAGAGGAGGAGAAAAGGCAGAAGCAAAGAGAAAGGTTTTGAGGTGCTTACGGAACGATGATGATTCTCCTCAAGTTTCAGGGAGGCTGTTCCAGAGGGAGGCCCCAGCCGAGGAAAGAGATCTACCACCAACTCGTTGCTTGGAAAAGCGACTGACCCTGAGGGAGTTGGAGGCGATGAGCGAAGAGCTCGAGAAGGAAGATATTTTGGAAGAAAGAGCTGAAGGTATTGAGGCCCCAGAAGGCCTTGTGGACCATACAGAGGGTTTTGAACTTAATCCTCACAGCCACTGGGAGCCAGTGCAGAGATTTCAGTCCTGGAGAGATATGATCCCTGTGTTTGAGGCCAAGGGCAAGTCTCACAGTCCTGTTCTGGATGAGTTGCAGAGGGCGGAGAGTAGAAGCAGGCAGATTTAGAAAGAGGCTGTTGCAATAGTCCAGCCTAGAGAGAACCAGAGCTCTGGAGACATTGAGCACCTGGGGGAAGGAGGGGAAAGGAAAATATGTTATGATGAGACCTAAATACCTTCCTCCCCTGAAGCCTCACCTGATTGAAAATCCTAATTCCTTGTGTAAGTTTCCATTTCTGCTACCACTTCTCTTTCCTAATTTTCGTATATATGTGTATAATAAAGTGCTAGGTGTGTAATGCTGCTCTCTGTGTGTTTCTTTTTTTTTTTAAAGCCCCATTATGAGTCAACGGAGCACGGTATGGTCTGGGATGTCTGGAATTAATCAAAATGGAGGTATCCTTTGGACACCACGTGGGTCCAGAAGGTCCGTATTCAAAATGGAGGTGTCCGTAGAACCTTGCTTCTGTCGGCATGTCCGCAAAGTTGTGATATACCTTTAATTAGTTTGGGGAGCCCAACCCTGTCCAGCTGACACTGGGGGGCATGCTCATTTTTCCCCCGGGTCCTACTAACATACAGCGTGTCTGGCATGTCTGCCAAACAGGGATGTAATTTAATTAGTTCGAAGACCCCACCCATGTCCGGCAGACACCTGAGCGCATGTGCAGCTCATCCCCTGGGTCCTTCGAACACTGCGCCTGTTCGGAACTCTCCGCCGCACGTGTCGCAGTTTTAATTAGTCCGGGGAGCCCAACACTGTCTTGGACACCGAGGCGCATGCGCAAATTGGTTCCCGCACAATAGGTGTCCTCGGACATCCATCCCATTCGAAAATGTCCACGTTGTCACCATGTGACTGCACCCACGCTGTGCGTCGGCCCTTATCCATGGACAGGGTCCGGGCACCTAGACATCAAAAAAGTGCTTTCCTGAGCATTACAAGGTGTTTAACCGTAAAATGTCTCCCTCGCAGACATCCTAAACCATGGCTCTGATGATCTGGACACTTTTTGGAACATTTTGAGCCCAGTTTGGGTT
Organism: Ambystoma mexicanum; assembly: GCF_040938575.1. Taxonomy (NCBI): domain Eukaryota; kingdom Metazoa; phylum Chordata; class Amphibia; order Caudata; family Ambystomatidae; genus Ambystoma; species Ambystoma mexicanum. The sequence goes on along the minus strand of NC_090922.1, from coordinate 411,527,952 downwards.
TCGAAATGTCAGCGGAGCATGCGACTGTCCGCAAAGCACTCCCCTGCACCCTTATAAAAGGCCACACCTCAGTGCTGCTCCTGATTCTGTTTTGGCTGACCAGGACAGAGCACTCACTGATCCACATTTGTGCTTTTGCATCTTTGCTTTTGGCTCCTAGCTGGAACTGCTTTTGCTCTTGGCTTAATTGCTTTTGGCTACTAACAGGAATTACTTTTGGCTCCTTTCTGGTGCCCAGGACTGCTAAGCACTACTGCAACTTGCTGTTTGCTGTTTCCCGTTTTACAGATTGCTGTCTTCCTGGTTCCTGATATCTTTGGTGATGGCATCCAAGGCTGCTCCTGCCTCAGCACCCCCACTACCAAGGGCCTGGCGAGGGGAACAGGTGTGACGATGCAGAGGAGGAAAAAGAGGAAGAAGAGGATGAGGTAGTAGAAGTCCTCACTACGAGCTCACAGTGTGAGTCTTGGATGTGGAGGCTTTTTACCACCGTAGATGGGAAGCCCAGGGCTAGTGTGCCCAAGGTCTGCTACACTGAGTGTGGCTTCATACTCAGTCCAGGGGTGGACTGGCCTATAGGGAAGTCTGGAGGTTTCCTGGTAGGCCTCTGCACCCTGGGTCTCTTTTGTGTCGTATTCCACAATTTTCCCATAGAAAAGGGGTTGGGCTATCTGAACATTTGTAATATGGGGCCACTTTGAAAATGATTTCCAGGGCATCTTTTGGTTCCCAGTCTTCCCCGGACTCAGTCGCAGCAAACCTGGGTCCAATCACAAAGCAGCAGTTTGGAGGGTCGTCCCCGTTGAACAGGGTATTCTGTTGAGTTCCTCTGCAGCATCCTCAACATCTGCTCCTGTCACCACAAGGGATACACCTGTGGCAGAGATGATTGCTCAAGCAGTGTCATAGGCCATACAAACCACAGTGGATCCTTACCTTTCCAAGGTCACTGTTTTGTGTATGTACTGTGACGCAGTACTATGCAGGGTTGAGCAGTTCCCGAGTGGTTTTGAGGCTGTGGTCCAGGACCATGAAGGAAATTGCAACCTACCTCCATGAGGTGCACCCAAAATCTTCCTCTCTCCATCTGCCCTTTCATATCCCTGTGGTTGGTGCCCCTTCCCATCCCTCCCTTGTGTGTCGTTGTGTAAAAAATACAAATAAATACACAAAACTGAAAAATCCCCCAAAAATGATCTTTCACATTTTATAAATAGAAGTGCCAATGAAATTGTGCAGGGCCCTGGGCATTCTGAAAAGTCAGCTGACAGCGCAGTAGTACGCAGACTTCTAAAAAAATGTAGGGGGTGGAGCTATCAAAAACATTGCATTCTTTTCCAGAAGAAAGTGGTGGCTCTGAAAAGAGCCTTTTTTGGGGTTTCTTTGTTCTTTGTGAAAGGTTTCAACTGCACAACACCAACTGCGAAAATGCTTGCTACAGTTGCAAAAAAAGGCTGCAATGCATTTTGGATATTTCGCAAAAAAGCTGATTTCCACCATCAGTAAGATGACCTCCCATCTCTACGAAAAAATGTTGTTGATACGAAACCTAATATTTTCATTGTGGAAGGAGGACATGCCAACATCTCTCAAAAAGATCAAACAATAGTCCATAGGCACCCCTCTGCAAGACTGTTCTTTGGGAAGGTACCCACTCGAGAGTCCGCAACCACACTTTAGCTCACTGTACCTTTCACAGATGGGAAATAACTATTTACATATCAGTCTTTGTCCTGCCCACATGGGCAGTCCAATACCAAAATGCTATGGCAATTCCCTTCTGAACAAGAGTACCAACAGAAACCCGATATACGTGTTTCAGCCTTGTTGGGACTCATCAGTGAGGTGGAGCTGGGCCTCTCCGAGCACCGTGAGCAATGGGTCCAAGTCTGGACGACTCTAGGAAATTTAGGGTGACTAAACCTAAGTCCCTTAAATAATCAAAAACAATCCCTAGGCGCCCCTCTGCGAGAACAAACACGGCCCATTGACCTGTTCACTGGGAAGGTACCCACTCAAGAGTCCGCAGCCACACTCTAGCTCACTGTACTTTTCACAGATGGGAAATATCTATTTGATTATCAGTCTTTGTCCTGCCCACATGGGCAGTCCAGCACCGAAATGCTATGGCAATTCCCTTCTGATCAAGAGTACCAACAGCAACCCCATACACGTGTTTCATCCTTGTTGGGCCTAATCAGTGAGGTGGAGCTGTGCCTCTCTGAGCACAGTGAGCAAGGGTTCCACGTATGGATGACCCTAGGAAACGTAGGGTGACTAAATTCAGAATTCCTCATCAACTGGACGATTTCAATTCTAGATCCTACAACAGCCTCCAATATTTTAGACCAGTTCACAATTCACCCAATACATTCCAAAGACACCATAGACGATGCACTAGAAACATATCAATTGCGGCAAGCCAAAGGATCTCCAATCAGCATATGGGAAAAAAGTGTAAAAGCACAAGCCTTTCCTCTACTGTTTCCTACTGGAAAAGGTGGAAGATACAATGAAAGATGCACACAAAAAACAGCATCAGAAAACCGCTCTTTACGAATGTATTCTGAAGACCCAGATTCAGCCAAAACGTGGAATACAAATTCCACCTCCTCTTTGAAAGTGAACTAGCAACTCTATGTTACAAAGTTGCACACACTTTGAAAACAGGTTACAATTTTCTAAAATGTCTGCTACACAGTTACTTCAAAAGGTGCAAGAGAAAGATCAAGTTTTACAGTCAGTATAACAAATCTCTTGGCAAACATGTGTGGTAAGAAAGAATACTTGTTCCAACGCCACACAGACGTACAGTGTATGCTATGCAACCATGACCCACCCAAATGGTTTGTCACTTTAAGTTGTGCAGAGTATGCATGGGAAGACTTGCATGATTTCCTACACATAGCAAATAAAAACAAATCAGGGATAGACATGAAAACACCAGGAGAACTCTGCTTTCTTTACCCTGTAAATGTGTCAGATATTTCCATCATCGCTTTATTGCCATGCTGCTTCTTTTATAATAAAACAATTCCCCTCTCAGAGAAGTCGAACACTTCTTTTGGAGAAAAGAATATCAAGCCAGAGGAGCACCACACATCCACATGCTTTTGTGGATTAAAGATGCTCCTAAATTTGGCTAGGAGTGTGATGCCATAGTTTTGCAGTTCATTCATAAATATGTCACTTGTTAAATCCCTTCAAAAAGTACACATAGTGACCTACATGCAAAAATGCTGCAGTTTCAAAGACACAAGTGTGGCAAGTATTATCAGCACAAATATAAAATGAAAGGCAAATACTACACCAAATGTCGCTTTGGTTTCCCTAGACCTGTTTCAGGAAAAAGTACAAGTAAGCAACTTCATGTCTTTGGTTAGACAGAGTGTGAAAGGCATATCGCCTAGGAACACATACTACATAAAAAGAACCGAAGCATCAAAGTACATCAATGCAATCATTGCCCTCCTGTGGAATGCAAACATAGATGTGCAGTACATGGCAGCCAATTCCACTGTAGTTGCACGGTATGTCACAGCCTTCTTAACCAAAGCAGAGAAAACAGAGCTGAAAGACCTCTGGGATGACATATAATCTGACAAAACACTGTCGCAAAAATCTTGCAGCTTTGGCAAAATAATGTACTCCCATAGAGAATGTGGCTGCTATGAACCCGCAGACCGTTTACTGGCACCACCTTGTATATATGGCAAATCTGAAAACATAGTTCGGCTAAGCCTTGGTCCTGCTGCATCCAGAAAAAGAGTTCTCAAATCGTACCAAGACATAGACCCAATAGACAAAAAGGATCACACAGCCAGGACATTTTGAAAAATAACTTATCGGACATATACTACCCAAACAGGAGTACTGCTTTGGAAACCATGTGCCTATACCACATAGCCCAAAACTTCTCGTAAATACATAGTCAAAAGTTGTGAGGGCAGCCTGGTTAAACTTACCAAACACAGCTTGATTAATCATATGAAGCTATCATTAAAAGCTCCCCAACATAGAGAACTGTACCACATGTCCCTATTACAACATTTTAAACCATGGAGAAAAGAAGAAGATATATTGAACACCCATATCTCCTATGAAGATGCTTTCAATGTAACTGAAAGCACTATAACAGATAAAAACCTCACACAGTACAAAACCATGTTGGACAATGAATGTCAACAAGAAGCACTCCAAGCACAACTAAATGTAGACACTCCTGGGAGCAGTCAACCTTCTCTTACAGGAAGTCACTCATAGCAAATGAGGCAGAATTAGACATGACTGAAGTAGACCATGTGTCAGTATGAGCAATCTGCAGAAAACATTGCTCTACTAAAGTCACAACTGAACAATGAGCAGCATAGCATTATCCTAGAAGTCACTAAAGAAATTGCACATGGCATGCAGAACGAAGCTAAAATCTGTACCTGTCAAAACTATAAACCTGTCCTCCTTTATGTAAGTGGTCAAGCTGGTTCATGCAAACATTCTTAATAAAAAAGCTATGAGCAAGTTCATCCAACAATTGACAAAAAACAACCTTTCAGCTGTTGTAACTACCCCCACAGGTTTATCTGCCTACAACATAGGTGCTGCTACTTTACACCGTTTACTACTCTTTGCAGTAGAGCACCAAAACAAATTAGACTACTGCAAACTTTCAGCAGAAGCTGCTATGGAGCTACGCAGAGTTTTGAAACAAATAATGAGGTGAGCATGGTCTCCAACCTAATATTGGCTTTAGTTCACCTCAGATTGCAAGAGGTCCTTAAAACAGCCTACAAAGAACTCTTTGGAGGAAAACACATTATTGTTTTTGGAGATCTTCAATTAAGACCAGTAAAAGGTGAACCTATATTTAAAACCCTTGGACACAAACATTGCTGTAAGACACTTGGCAGCATAGGAAATGTGGCAACATTTATAATACAGAGAACTAACTGAAAACATGTGTCAGTCTGCAGACCTCACCTATGCCAACATTTTGAAAAGCATTTGCATTGTTGTGCTTTCTAAGGAAGCACAGTCTATCTTAAATAGCAGACGCATCCATGAGTTACAGGGGCATAACACATATCCAACTGGTGTCATGGAAGAATTGGCACACAAAAATGTTAACTGTATGTCATTAATGCCAACCCTAGCAAGATTTGCACAATTCAATGAAACAATGTTGAAAGAAGAAATGCAACCACTAGTGCAAATTTACTCTACAGACAAACTGGACGTGCACGGTATAACAGTACCTATGTGTTAACAAGCCACAGCATGACTGAATACCTTAGAGGATTGTCTCTAACACAACTGTTTTGGTGACAATTTTAAGATTGTGTTTAAACTGTAGATTAATGCTAAAGCATAACCTTGCCATCGAAAAAGATTTAGTTAACAGAGCACTTGATACTGTTGTTGGCTTCCAGACATACCCACGTGACAACAGCATTCAGCTTTTCAATATTCAGTTTGTCAAACTTTCAGAAATTAAAAGGATAGGATGCTCAACAGCCCGATTCCATCTTTTCAAAGACATGTATTTACACAGAGAACAGGTTTCTCTGTCTCTAGCATGCACAGTTACTATTCATAAATTGCAAGGTCTAACCCTAGATCAAGCATTGATTGACATTGGCAGCACAGTCTTTAAAGAAGGCATGTGTTACATAGCATTGTCACGCCTACATACAATTCAAGCACTATTTCTAGTCAAAGCTGACATCCCTTGCATTGTAGAGTACAACAGGCTACATGCACCCTACACACCCCATCTCAAAATGTACCCTGTTCCTCAAAAAGGCAACCTTTGTAAAAGAAAACTCGAGCAAACACAATTTATACATGATCTCCCAACAGTACCACCAAAGAAATTGAAAGCAGCTGGTACTCCATCAATTACCACAACCACAGAAGGATGTACTGAAAAGGTAAATTCATACAGAACTGCACAAACAAACAGAACTACCTCTTGAAACAAACCACATGGACTTCCACCAAATGAGTCAGACACAGAACTGTCTGGTCCATTCAAATTTTCCAATACAACTGGTGTAAACTGCTATGCAAATGTAGCAATCAGTGTTCTATACCAATTACCATCAATTGTTGAAAACATTTACTTAAACGGCACGGGCCAGTTATGTTTGCAAATGCTACTCCTTCACAGAAAATGCAACAAACAATCCTAAGAACACTTAGTGTCTTAGGAATAAGGTAGGAATTTGATTACTGTGCAGGAATGGTGAGATTTATTGTAAACACACAAGAAGATCCACAAGAATGTCTAATGTATATACTAATAGTACTGGAAAGCAAAAACATACCTATAAATTAAATCTTCCAGATTTCATACATGTGGAAACATGCATTCACTCTCTGCAGCCATATGGTACAGGAAGAAGTCCCTAATGAGCGCTTTGTGTATTTATCTACCTAACTGTGAATCCATTCCATTTCAGCAGCTTGTACAAAATGCAAACCACGGTATATTATGTACTACTTGCAATTCAGACAATCGTTCCACCATACAGATACAGTCACATAGCCAATACCTAATAGTAATGTTTTTACGATACAATGCAGATGGTAGCAAAAACAACTGCAAGCTTACTAGCTTCACACACAGACAGGCATCACTTGGCAAGAAAACCTTCACAACAGTAGGCGCCACAACCTGTGCAGGTCACTATATTGCATACATTAACAAGAAATGTGGATGGTTTGAATACAATGATACTTCCTTTACTCTAAAGCAGAAAATACCAGCAAATCTTGCAAATGTCTACTTAATATTCTTGAAACCAAAATATACTCACTGATCTACTGCCCAATACACACCATCACATATAAGAAACTGTAAACAGTTAGAATACGACAACTGATATCTAACTACACCCACAATACTGCAATATTACTTCCCATTAATCCACCAGCAAAAATGAAACTTCTTCTGAGGAAATCCTTCAACATTTATTAAGTATAAACAACCAGCTATAAACATACCCTCAACAACTTTCAAACTACCAACAGTTAGAATATGCCAACAGGTATCTAACTGACCCCACAATCCTGCAATATTATTCCGTAATACCACAGTACTTGGAAAACATCAACAGAAAGCAAATTCATAAACAAACACTACTAAAAAGAGAAAACAAATAAACAGTTAGAATACGCCAACTGGTATCGAACTGCAACCATAGCACCACCACTTCCAAAAGGAAAATCATACACCATTTTAATTCCTCCTACTGCAACAGTGCTAGATCCACAATACCACATGCATATGCACCTTAAACATTACTGTAAGCAGTGCACACATCACTGAAACAGTGTTCCATATAACAACACATTAATGTAGATTCTTTTTAAATCCTGCATATATTTTTTCCCCACAGACCCAATGAATATGCGAAAAAACACAGGAACTGAGCACATTGCACAGTACTCTTGTTTAAAGCATAGTACTTCTCAAGTACTTATTATGAGGGTCCACAAAGTGCACAAATGTCTGCAATGCAATGCAATACAACATTACAAAGTACTTACTTTAACATGTTATGTTTCTTTTATCACAGACAATGGAACAACAATTTCTCCTGCATTTCCACATACGACATTAGGCAAATCTGCTATTGGCTCTTGAACAGTATGCTGCAGTGCATGCAAAAAAGATGCACAGGCCCTCAACAATGCATACAGTGAGTATACAATTATTGGCGTCATGCTTCTTTCTAATCTGCAAATTGCATTCTATACACATATTGATGCAATCCATATGCCACTGTCAAAAAGTTAAGTGCATGGCTGTATTTTGCTTCAGTGGTTATGGCCAGGGCCTAGACTCTTAGATGCATGGCCTATGGCCTGCAGCCACCAGCCATGCACCCAAGAGTCTAGGCCCTGGCCACAACCTCTGCAGCATCATACAACCATGCATGCAAACATTTGCCCACCTACCAAAACCCACACACCTAACACAACCACTTGAGGCCCTAGCCACTTCAGTTGACATACTATTACAGTACTTCAAACCAATGGACAGACTCTTGGATGCATACCATCTGCACCCAAGACTCTACTAACTGCCCACAACCAATGCAGCATAGTACAGTAAAGTACCCAAAAATCTGCCCAGTGGCCTCAACCCAAACGCATAAAGCATCCACCTGAGACCCTGTCCACTTCTGTACACATAGTCTTACAGTACGTGCAACGAATCTGCACACTCTTCTCTCCAATAAGCCATCTGCCGGAAGCCCTGTGCACTTTCCTACACATACCATTACAGCACGTCAACCAGTGGGCACACTGTTAACTCTTGAGTGCATCAATGAAGCCTGCCTGCAGTTACCACATAAGCTACTTGCCTGAGGACTTACCCACAAACAGCCACATAGTTATTGCAACCATTCATATTCCACTCCTCTACCCTAAACAGCCTGCAGCCCTGTACACTTCTCTACACATGCTATTACAGTACTTCAACCAGTGGGAAAACTGTTGGGTGAATGGCCTTCGGCTATGCACCCAAGACTCTAGTAGCTGGCCACAAACACCACAGCATAATACAGCCTATACAAACATCCTCATATCATCTATATTCCACTTCCCTACGCTAATGAAGCCTGCCTGCAATCACCACATAAGCTGCTTGCCTCAGGACCTATCCTACCCTAATGAAGACTACCTGCACTCACCACATAAGCTGCTTGCCGAGGATCTGTCTGCGAACTGCTTCGGTGTTCGTGGATACCCCGAACACAACACGATCTTCTTCCACCTAAACAAACACATCATATGAACCATATTTCACTCCCCCACCCTTTCCAGCCTCGCTTCCCAACACCAGATGCCCCAAAACATGATTTCCAGCCATGTCCGCCACTGCGCCATCCATGCATATCCGCAAACACAATATGGCGGGCATTTCGTAAAAATATGAGGCTCATCACGCTTCAGTCCAACTAATCAGCAGGCTTGCTGGATGTCCGCAGACATCACGCTGCCCTCTGTGCCAATCAGAGTCTGGTCTACACAGCGAGCAGGGAAATTTACAAAAGCACGCTTTTGGGTCCAAGCCACCACTCCTGCCACACATTTGGTGAAATCCGTCCAGCGTTTTGGGCTGTAGTCGTGATTCAGTCTATGGAAAAAAAATGTTTTGGGACCCTCCTATAACTTTGCTGCCCTTCACAAAACTTGCCACAGAAATTCAGAGCAAAGCTTGGTGAGGATTCGTCCAGGGGGAGCAAAGTTATAAACCACCCAAAAAGTGGTCTTCCTATGGGTTTAGCAACTTAACCATAACTACACAGCCCCTATTGCAGGCCGTGTAGTTATGGTTAAGTTGCTCAAATTATCGGAATAGAACTTTTTGGACGGCTTACAACTTCACTCCTCCTGGACGAATCCTTATCAAACTTATCACATTTGAGATGTCATCTTTGATTTCCTGGGTGTTAGTCTTAGCAGTACACAGTGGTGGCGCGAGTTATGGTTGCTTAGCTCACCATAACTGGCGAATGTTTGAGGTTTTTTGGTTTTACTTATAACTATAACGTCCCTTTAACAACATTTTTTCATTGAATATATATATATATATATATATATATATAACATATCCTTTGGTAGCAGCAGTGAAGTTATGGTTAACTTGCTGAACTCATAGGAAGAGCACTTTTTGGGTAGTTTATAACTTTGCTCCCATATACAAATCCTAATGAAACTTTGCAGAAAAAGTATATGGCCCACTCAAAATGTTTCGGAGAAGTATGGTGCGGTTTCATCATGGGGGGTGTAAAGATATGGGGGGGTCACAAGATTTGGGGAAATCCTCATAGACGCAATGGAAAACTATTTTTCTCACGCCTACAGCCCAAACCGCTGGACAGATTTTTCACCAAATTTGCAGCAGAAGTGGCAGCTTGATCATGAAAGCGTGATTTTGTGAATTTGGTTTAAATCCTTCCAGTCATTTGTTTAAAACGGTCAAAAAGTAGGTTAAAAAAAATAGTGATGTCTGGGTTCGGTCGGCAGACTCACTTACCAATTCATTCCGCAGACAGTCTTCTGGGCCAATTAGTTGGCGCTGTGATATCTGCGGACATCAGACACACCTGCTGATTGGTTAGTGAAAAGTTTGAGGTGTGTCATATTTTTTTAAACGCCTGCCTTGTTGGATTTGCAGACATCTGCGGACAGTAGATGAAGTGCAGTATGGCAATGAATCAATGGTGAAAGTACCCTGATACAGTGACAGGGTCAAGGGAACAGAGTTCTCCTGGTGTTCTGTTCCATCTTTATTTTGGTTTACAGTGCGTAAGTAGTGGTGTAAGTCATCCCATGCATAGTCTGCACAATTTAAAGTAACAAACCATGTGGTTGGGCCTAGATTCCTTAGCAGACAACATACATCAGCGTGATATTGGAACCAGTATTCCTTTGTACTACACATGTTTGCCAAGAGATTTGTGATACTTGTCTGCAAAACGTAATCTTTATCTTTTATTTTTTTAAACAATTGGGCAGAACACATGTTTAAAAAATGAGAGCCTGTTTTTAATGTATTTTTAATGCATGTGCAACTCCATACAGGACAGGAGGTGGAAAATGTATTCTACATTTTGTCTGAATCTGGGGTATTCAGAATACATTTGTAAAGAGCGATATTCTGAGGCCCTAATTTGTGTGGACCTTTCATCATATCTTTCTCCTTTTCCTGTAGGACAGAGTAAAGGAAAAGAACGTGCTTCTACACTTTTTTGCCATTCGCTCTTTGGGGATCCTTTAGCTTGACGCATTTGATATGTTTCTAATGCATCTTCAATGGTGTCTTTGGAGTGAAGTGGGTGAATTGTATACTGGTCTAAAACGTTAGCTGCAGTAACAGGATCTACATGTTCAAATTGACCAGTAGGTGGTGAATATTGAATTATTTCGGTGGTTTCTCTTATGTTTTACTCTGTTTTTATTTTTAAGGTATTCATTGTTTTCTTTTTGATATTGTAGGGCTTGTCTAACTTTTGTTTAAATCAACTAGTTGTTTCCAAATGTTTGTCTTTTGTTGGCACACCATTAACTAGTACAATCAAAGATTGATCTATTTATTGGTCATTGTAATCCAAGAGTTTCTGCATTTTCTTTACGATCTAATGACAAGTATAGCACTTTTAAACGGATACCCTTTAGTAATTCAGATGGAGGCAATTTGGCTGTTTTTGGTTGAAGGTGTAAGATAGCTTGAAATGGGTGTGCTGTTTGGATTATAATGCTTTCATACAAGTTGTTGGAGAGTAGTTGGAAGTGGGACTATTTCTAAGTTATTAGTAATAGCATGTGACAGCATTTGGTTGTTGTCAAGCTTTGTTTTGCAGTATGTGTAAACTATTGAGGGGTCAGCAGTTATGTATTTATTTTCTGCTGTTAGATATAAAGCTAATTTGAACCATTGGGATTCCTCATTGTCCTCTATTTTGTAGGCCATATCTACTATGTTTGTGTTCTTTTTATAATGCTCTTTTTATAAAAAAGTTCTTGCCACAATAGACACATTCTTGGTTTGGTATTTCAGCAGATGTGTGTTTGGTTGCTAGGAGGTTTGTTAGCACTTTAGTGTTTGTGAGGTTTCAGGAAATTATTTTTGATGTTACTGAATTTTCCGTTTCAAAGTATTAACTTTGGATGTGCTCTATTTTTTGAAGGAATTCTTTGACTGTTCCATGTAATAGAATGTTATTTAAATTGTGCAGTTCTACAGCAGGACTTTTTGCATAGTATAGTCTATGCACAAGATTCCGTATAACGCAATAGTGTGTTGCTGAGATTTTGATGTGGTGGAAGGTGCTTTGCAAACAGTTCCTAAAATGCAAGATAAGGAATGTCCTCGAAGTCCAGTGTGGCTGCACACTGAACAAGAACCGATGGTTTGTAAAGTTTTCACTTGACTTTTGTCTGTTAGTTTCACATAGTGATTGAGGAATTGTCATAAAGATTTAAAGAATGATTTGCGTATGGTTACATATTGAGCTGCATGTCCATTTGTACACTGGACAGTTTATTTGGGTGAAAGGAACATTTGGTTGAAAGTTTGTTGGGGATGTTTTTTTCGGGGACTATGCCCCTGTCCTGAGGACACTGTCCTGCATGCGCACCTGATCTCACTATGCCCCCAGACACTGTGCCTTTCCGGACATGTCTGCTTGCACGTGTCACAGTTTTATTTAGTTCAGGGACTCTGCTGCTGTCCTACTGACACTGGTACGCATGCACACCTGATCTCACTATGCCCATGCACACCGTCTGTCTAGACATATCTGCTCCCACGTGTCACACTATTAATTAGTTTGGGGACTCCGCCCCTGTCCTGCAGATACTGGCACGAATGCGCACCTGATCTCACTTTTCTCCCGGATACTGCGCCTGTGCAGACACGTCCCCTCACACGTGTCGCACTTTTAATTAGTCTGGGGACTCAGCCCCTGCCCTATGGACACTGGCATGCATGCGTACATCGTCTCCAGCCCAATAGGTGTCCACAGGACAGCCGTCGTGTTCCTGGACGTCCGGTGATGTCATCATGTGACCGCATCCATGCAACTCGACGGAAGTATTTGGAGACTGCGTCTGTACCGCGGGACAGTTTTAAACTGCATTTTATGTCAATCTAGGGTGTTTCAAGCTGAATTTACCCTTGCACAACTCCTAGACCGTGTCTTAGTTGATCTGGCAACTTTTTATAACTTTTTAAGTGCAATTTCTGGCTCAGTATTCTGCAGACAGTTGCGCGGTCCGTGGACTGCCCCTCTAAAGGGTCCCACTCATCACTTCTCTTCATTCTCAATCTGGCTGTCCAGGAGAGAGCACCTGGTGGTTTTTCTGTCCTTGTTGGAGACCACACTGGCATCTTCTATGGCCACTGCAGATTCCCCACCACCACCACCACCACCTGGAGGGCCTGGAGAGGGGAACAAGCGTGGTGATATAGAAGTGGTTCAAGAGGAAGATGAAGATGAAGATGAGGTACTGGAAGTCCCTCTCTCCAGCTCCCATCGTGAATCCTGGGTGTGGCAGTTTTTACACCATTGGCGGTGTACCAAAGGCTCAGCAGACAAGGTTCAATGCACTGAGTGCAAGGTTGTAATCAGTCACGGAAAACCAGGTCTCAATGCAGTGCCACCTCAGGTCCATTCACAAGGGAGCAGTGTGTAAGGTCGTACCTTTTGAAGGGACGAGTAGGATGATGCCCACTACCTCATCCTCCACTCCTGTCACCACAAGGGCCACTACTGTGGGGCAGTGGATCCTAGCTTAAGCCTCACAGGCCATCCATAACACAGTCAACCCTTACCTTTCAAGGGTGACAGTGCTGTGCATGTACTGTGACACATCACTCTCAAGGGGGAGCAGTTTCAGAGTGCTTTCAAGGCCATGGTCCAGGAGTACGTGAAACACTTTCCCCTACCTGATTAAGGCCAACCCAACATCTTCCTATCTCCACCTGCCCCTTCGTACCTGTGGTTGGTGCCCCATCCATCCCTTCCCTCCACTCCTCTGTCTCTCCTGCAAAAAGAGCCCAAAAATATCAAACACAAAAAACATTAAAAAAAATAGTTTCTTTAGTTAACATTGAAAAATCAAAGCACCCAAAAAAGTTACATGCCTCTACACAGCGGAAAGCGTGGTAGTCTGCGGACATCACAAAATGTGTGTGGTGGTTTCATCAAAAACATTTAACTGCGTGGGAAAGTGGTAGCTGTAAATATAACCTTTTTTGTAATTTTTTTAAACATCTTTTTATTGGGATTTTAATATAGTACACATGATAAACACATTGCATTCAACATATTGATTTAGTACAGCTGAGACAATATTTAAAAATATGCATTCTGGTAGTGTCTTCTCCTTTCCCAACAATTCCCCCCTCCCTTTAGTTTTTTTCAATATTGAAATTAAACTGAAGAACATTCTATTAAACTGAACTGTTTCTTTAAACTTGCAAAAAAGTAGGCTTTTTGTCTTCCCTGCTACCATGTATTTTTTTTTTGCACCTCTTCTTGTATATTTAAAAAACCTGTTTCAAAGCACGTTGAATGTTTTGCAGAATAAGCAGATTACCCGCATCAGTAAGATGTACTGGAAAATATTACCAATGTCAAATTTAATATTTTCCTTATGGAAGACACCATGTCAACATCTGCCAAAGATGCACACACATCCTCGTTGACATTGCGCCTCGCTTTCTCCATTTGTGGACCAAATTAACTTGAGTGCATCCACATGTGTCTCTGGGCAATGCGAGAAAAAGGGAGTCTAGAATGTGGGAACATTTCCTTCAATTTGCCAAATGTCTCCTACATTGCAAACTGCAGTGACATTCCAGTGACATACCCTAAACTGTTCCCTCCACAATGAACAATGATAATGTCTGGATGTTGCAGTTTAACCATATTTACACAAAATGGGAGCAAGTCCACCCACTTCATGCTGTGGATTCCATACCAATGCACATGAAATTCAGCCATTTCACAGTGCTCTGCATACACCTTCATCCAATGGATCTACGAGTCCCCCAAAATCCACAGTCTGCCTCCTGAAACACATAGCCATAGGCATCTGCAGTCCTCTCCGCAAACAAAGCTTCTGTCAGACTCTCTCCTTGTAATGGGCGTAATTATGGGGTGGGGGGGCAGGGGACAAGTCCCCCGAACTTTGGTGGCATGACTTTTTGTCCCCCCATTTTTGGTGGGAGGGCCAGGGCGGGCCACATTGTGGCCGCCGCATTGATTGATCATCTAATTGGACAGCACAAGCCTTGCTGAGGTGCCCAGCTAGACATGAGCGGTCTCATTACATAATGCTGAGCTGAGCTCAGATGTGTGTTTGTTTGTTGGAGGGCTGGGTTGCGGGCTCACCCTAGTGAGGGGTCACTTTTGGGCAATCACATTTGGGGGCGGGGGAGAATCCAGCATTGCAAGAGTCGGTGGTGAGGTGAGCCACAAAATGCAGTGTGTAATATCTCATTCACACACCCAAACTGCCCACCCCGCCCCAATAAACTCTTTTGGTAACATTAGTGGTAGATGTCATTTTTACACATAAACAAAATAAAACTGCAGGATCATTGCAGATGCAGCAAACACATCTATTAGAGCTTTGTCCAGGCGCTCTTGGGCAAAATACATGGAAACCTCCTAATTTACATATGGATTGCACCAACAGAAGTGACTTGACAGAAAAAGACATTGCTAGGAGCATCATCAGTCTCTGATACTTGGAGGCACCATAGAAGAGACTTTAGAATAAGTTGCCATAAGTAATAATAATGTTCTGGTGCAAAATACCTGATTTGCGCTATTATTATATATGGGGCAACTCTATAGACATTAGGTATTTTTATTATATTATGTTTAAAGATGTAAAGGCAGGCGCTCTGTTACCAGTCTTTAGCTTCTCCTCCTAACGCACGTTTTCATGACTTCATCAATCTTCAGGGAGGCTGAGTTTCTTAGTTATTTCAGGCAGGTCTGCATTTCTTTTTCAGGTGTGGCAAGTTAATTGGCTCTGAGGATTCTGGTACTTGTATTTTTCGCACTTGATTTTGCTGGCAGGTGACTGGAAACAACTCCCTCGATAGCACAAATCTTCTCCTTGATGGGGGGAGGGGGAAAGGGAGGTAAATGGATGATTGGTGCAAAGGCTCATTTGGAATGATGAAGTTATGTTCCTTAGTACCATCTTTAAAATCTGCACAAATCACCATTAGGTTGTTTAGAATGGCAGTGTGTGATCACACTACTACTAATAGCACATCATATAGCTTTACTAAAAGTGGAAGAACAAAGTTTATATCTCCAAGAGATGGCGGTTGACTGTGAACAGGAGTGCAATTCAATGCTGTTTCAAAAAAGTCAAATTTAGTACATTGTTTTGTTGGTCCCTTGAGGTTTTCTGTTCAGCCACTTTATCAGAACCCATGAAAAATGAACCTGAAATGCATATATATTCTTAACTCACATTTTGGCGGCTAAGACAAATCTGTACAAAGATTCTGAAGTAAAATCATTCCAGTTAAAAAGGGAACAAATGCTATGGGAGAGAGATGCATCATTTATCATAAGCTTCTTATAATTCCATGGCTTATACTTATCATCATGATTCCCCTTTTGAATTATAAAATAAAATGTAATGGCAATGACATATGTGGTGTAGGTGGATTTTGATGTTATGATTGGTATGAAACAACTGGGGTATAATGGTGAGCTGCAATCTGTCGGGAAAAAGGGGTATCTCAAAAGGTGGGGTATGGGTTACTATCAATGTTACTCCCAAGATGGCCCTCAACTACATGCAGCTGTATGCTGGTTATTCGCCCCCCATGCTCTCTACCATCATATCTAGACAGCCATTTATTCTGCAAATTTTATGTTTCCAAATTTTTGAATATACTCCCGAACCCCCTGAACTCTGAAGCTAGGCACATATGTATCGGCGATGAGCGCGCTGGCAGTCACAGTGGTGTAGGTCTAGCTTTGTTCCATTCCTATGTTATGAAATAAACCAGCGATAAAGAAAAAGTAAGCCTAATGTACAGTATAAGGACACATGTCAGAGAAACTGAACACTGTAAGTACAGTAGCAATAGTTTATACAATCATTTTAGCAAAACAATTTTACACATCATCATTTTTTTAAACAACGCACCACTTTTTAATTCTTGCCAAAGCAAAACTTATATCTTGTCCCAGAAAAAACATAGCCATACTGTAGCTGATGTGGCAAGGGGTGAGATAACATTCATCCAGTTACAACTAAATCACCTATTCACAAAATTACTAAACCCAGCTCCATTAATCTCTCTCCATAGATTGTTTTCCAATGCTGTCAGTCACTCTTTACATTACTCCATAAAAAACACCAGATATGTTCCCAATTTTCTCTTTACTCCCCCATTTACCATCCTTCAACTTCACACACAGTACCTGTTGCCCATTTTCACCCACCCCATGGTCATTGTATAAAGTGTTTTGAAGTTCTCAACAGCACTGGAATATACTGTACCTTTGATAGCATCTCCATGGTGATTATTTGACACACTGTGGTCCATAGCTTGTCTTCCATCTTCATTTGGCATCTAGAAACACTTCCATTACCAGGTGCTACCTGGGAGCTGTGGGCTTGAAGGATTCTAGAACAAAAATAAGAAACAGTCAGCCACATTACGCAGCTGAGTACAATAACTCATGTACTCTGTGCAGGATGTTTCAGAAGATAGCTCACTGTTGGTACCTACATTTTCTAGCACCTTTCAGGCTGCCTAGAATGGGAAGGCTTCCAAAGTCCAACTGTGGCAGACCCTGCCCACCGTAGGTACCATCAAACTCCCACCTAGCAATGAGTGCAAGAGATAGACATACTGTACAGTGCATCCGCATACAGTAAGCATCTATATGGAGAATCTTTTTCTTGCAGGCAATCTTGGGTGGCCTCACAGACTTCTATGCCTGTGACTTTGGAGCTGTGTCCTGTGTGCGTTTATGGGGATATTCGGTGCGCACCTCCTGTAAAAACTGCTTGTGTCCATCTTTAGTGATTGTCTGGGATCAAAACCAAGGAAGCAGAGGAGTTTCAGCAAATGTGGCACAAGCTAAATCAGCATGGTCTTTTAAAGGTTGAGCCGTGATCAAATGGACCATTCACCTGGTAATTATGAGACAAAGGTGGACATTGATGAACCGAATATTTCAGAAAAGTAACCAAAATATGCACCAGGTTCTCCATGTCCTCTTTTAGAGAAAAGTTTAAACAAAAGTATAAAATACAATGAGTCACTGTGGCAAACATCATATTGTGCACAGAGATTCTAGCAGTGGCAGTATTTTGACATAATATGTGAAGGAAAACACAGCATCAATAGGAGGGTGGAAGGTTTCAGTGCAGCATAGACATGTGATACTGGGCAAAGAACATTTATTTTGAGCTTGTGTTTTCTAAATGAATACATTACTTGCCACGCTGACAATAGTGTCTAGTATATAGAGTAGCAAGCTCCTTTGTCTTTTCTCAAAAATGATCACATTGCAACTCATCCCCTGCCATTATCTCTTCAGGCACCCAGTTCAGAGTTATTTGTAAAAGTAACAACTATTATTTTAGCCCTGCAAATAACAATCCAAGCTAAACAATGTGTATTTCACTCATGTCTGGGACACCCTTGTGATGATACATTAGTCCCCGGCGAGGGACAATCAGATTGTAATCAGATTGTAATCAGATTGGCCCTCACCAGGTCTTTACCCGACCGGGAATCCCTTTCCCAATGTTGCTTTCTTTTTTGTCCCTGGCAGGGGTCAGGGGGGGGGTTTGTGCCAGCCACTCAGTCAATGAGGAGGCTCGGAACGGGGTAATCCCCGCTCTGAGCCACCACACAGCTGGAGGCTGCCATCTTCCCCCGCTGGGGATCGAGGTAGGTTTTTTCCCTACCCCTGCCACCCCACAATCCAAACAATCCCCTCCCCACCCTCTCAACCCCACTTATATTCTTTTTGGTGACTTCTGTCCCCAGCGCGTCTGCTCCCGATCCGCGACAGGCCATCATGGAAAGGAAGAAGGGACTACGCGTAGTCCCTTCTTTCCTTTCCATGATGGTCATTTTGTTTGTTTACATTTTTCCATCCATTTTGAATGGCCTTCATGAAAAGGGAAAATGGACTCCATTTTCCCTTCCCCGGTGGCCATTTTTTAAAACTTTTTTTGTTTGTTTCTGTTCTGAAACACCAGAGCACTCCGGAACAGAACAAAATATTCCCTTAGCACCCTTAAAATGTCATCACATTGATCACCGACTAGCGAGGAGACGTTAGACTGAGGCACTGGCCTCCCAAGAAACACTATCCACTGCACAGTACTACTCAGGCAATGCGCCCCTTTCTTACTCAATATTCACAACATATCCCTACTTGCCTTGACCCTTGAGTGGTCGAAACACATGTCGGCACTTTCAGTAACAATAAAGACCTAATGGCACAAATTGAGATAGCAAGCTCTGCATTTTCATTGAACAGAGATCTAATAAGCCAACTGAAATTCCAAACTATAATTACATAAGAATTGTGTGCCCAGTGCCATTAATGTAGGAATCCAGCACTCATCCTGCAACTCTTCACCTGGGACACTGGAGCACTGCCCCATCAGATTCCTACAACAGGCTGTTAGTACGCAACAATCAGAAGTAGAACAGTTCAGCGCCGTAGCCATATCTTCCCGGTACTCTCACCCCCTCTGCACAACTTTAAATTACTACCGTATACATCATTAATGTTATCATTGCTGTTTGGAGACTTGTTTTTGTCAATAAGTTCCTTAATAGCAAGCTTTACTGTGTCACACATATTCAATTCACATTTTCTTTGTAAATTCTATTTGCTGGGAAACTTATTGCATACACAGTCAGTCTGTAGACAATATAGATAAATAGCAATCTTAAATTGTTTTTTATTACTCACTCTTCTAGCAACATTAGCACTTGAGACATGAATTGTATCCAATATATTCTCAATTTAAAGTTTCGTTTTATTGGATTACTGAAATAAATCTGCTTTGTAATATATGTCTTGAGTTCAGACATTTTTCTGAGTAATTACATATTTGATTTTATTTCCATTGAACTACTTTATTTTCCTTAATCCAGTTTTTAACAATAATTAAGTATCCAGTAAGGAAGATGCTGAAATGTTTACATTGTTTATTTAATACTGCTTATTGGATTCAGAAATTCTCATTCCTCGGATACTAAATTCAGGATGGCCGTGTGATAGTCAAATTGGCAATGCATACACATTTCAGGGACCGTGGCAGCAAACTGCACCGAACGAAAAATGGTTTTAGGAGATAGCAAAGCAGTAGATTTTGAGTGGAAACTTGCTGTAATGTGCACGGGCACCTGTAATGGGCACGGGCACATGTGGAATGTTGATGCATGTTCATCAATCGACATTCCACAGCAGCAGTTGAGCAGGGACGCTGGAGGAGGGAGGCTGTGCTTGCGGGGTCCTTACAATAAAGAGCTTGTACAGTCTTATCGTTGTGTGGTGGAGATCTTGTCAAAACCGTTACACAATGTGCATTTAAATAATCTCATGTCAAACAAATCTACGTAAGCTGATTCATACGGTTGAGAACAGAGGTTTAAATTATGGACTGGTCGATTCCTAATGCAATGTCTGTGCTTAATATGATAAAGAGGAAGTTGTGGTACTCACCACAGGGATGCCCAAAACCAGATAAGGCTGCATTTATTAGATGCAGCACACATCAACACAACTCCCTGTATCTGGCTCTGAAATTGGCTGGTGATCTACGGCAGCTTTGTGGAATATTCACCACTTCAGATATAAACAATTCCTCAGGAATCATCTCCCATTAGCCATACTTTGAAATAAACATTGCATCAGGAACAGCCCCTTCCCCACCTCACCAGCCTGGAAAAGTGCCACACTGGGTACGAACAGACACCCACATCAAGACAGACTATCTATAGTTACTCCTTCATACACAGTCCACCATATCAAGGATTGGGATCAGCACATTCCTAACTCTCCTCAGTATCAAGCACACAGTCTCTACCCTGTAGACATATAGACCGCATCATTGCTCTCTTCTGCCTTGGCATCATTCATGTCACCCTCATACATGGCACCCCAATAGTAATAATAAACTCATCAGGCTCAGTCCCCTAAACTGGATGGTAAAAGGGAAAAGAAAGGAAACAGATGAATGGAAAACAAGCGAAAATGAAAACAAATAATCTGTAGAGAAAGAAAAGATTAATGAAAGCAAAGACACAAGAGACAGAGAAAGGCGTTTATATAACACAAACAAATTGAAGTACTGGGGAGGGGATAAAGAGGCAGCCAGAATTACATAGGGAAGAACACCCACATGATGGGTGGTGAAAGGGGCACAGTGAAGATGAGCCGGAGGTGGCATAACTGTAAAAAGGAGGAAAGACGCATCCTGCATTTTTCAGCCATAGAGAGAATGGGAGAATCGAGATTCAGAGCATGGGGCAGAGAAGAAGTAGAAACTCACAGTTGACTGGGCAGGGGCACAATGGCAGAGTAAGAGGGAGAAAAAGACAGTGGATTGCATTATCCTGCGTGTTGAATAAAGTGTTTAATAGACAGATCCCAGCAGCACCTCACTTGCTAAATATTTCAGCATGGGTACTATAGAGGGATCTTCACCCTGCGCGCTCTGGTTGCTGCCCCTGGAGATTATATTAGCATTTCTTCAGTCACGCGGTCCTCAGATGGATACTCTGAAGAAACCCACCTATTTTTTTCAGTCATTCTCCACCTATTTCTTTCAGTCATTCTGAATATGGCAGTCCAGGAGAGAGCACCTGCTTTGCAGACCTTATTATCTGCTTTAATGGCATCTGTTATATACATTCCTCCTCCGCAGTAAGTCCTGGGTGTGGCGGTTTTTCATCACTGTTGGGGGTGTACCAAAGGCTTGGGCAGCCATGGTTAGATGCACTGAATGAAAGGTTGTGCTCAGTCTCAGAAAACCTGTGCTGTTCTCCTACCGGACCACCTCCATGCGCCGCCCACCAGATCCAACCACCTTGGTGCTCTGAAAAAGGTGGTATCTTTTTCAGGGAGAAGCAGGTTGACAGTCTCTACCCTCAACTGCTCCTGTTAGCACACAGACTACTCCTGTGGGACAGAGGATCCCAGCGGCGCCTCACAGGTTATACAGAACACTGTTGACCCCTACCCTTATGAGTGTCACAGTAATAGGTTTGTACTGTGAAGCACCAATCTGAAGGGGGGAGCAGTTACATAGTGCTTTCGAGCCCGTGTTCAAGAAGCACGAGGAACACTGCTCCCACCTTACATTTAAGGCCAGCCCAACATCTTTCTCTGTCCATATGCCCCTCCATCTCTGTGGTTGGTGCCCCTTCCCTACGCCACCTTACCTTGCCTCTCCTGGAAAAAAAAGCCGACCAAAATACAAAATCACAAAACACAAAAAAACGGTTCTGTTAGGAGCCCCCTTTCACAGTTAAGAAATAGAACTGAAAATACAAATCACAGGCCCCCTAGCAGCTGGCATAGTCCGCAGACAGCACGATAGTACGCAGCAACCAGGTAAATTCCAGACTCGGGGTGGGAGAATTAATATAATTTTGATAGTTTTTCACTAAAAAATTGTGGCTCCTAAAATAACTTTTCTTTTTTGTTTTTGGCGTTTATATATTGTTTTAAAATGTTTGACTTTATATACTCAACTAACAAATATTCTACTGAAATTAATTATTTTTTCTAACTTTCAGAAAAAGTACTTCTAATTTCTTTTTCTGTTTTTCCGTTTTGTTTACTTCAACTACTAAAGAATACATACTTGAATCCATATTCTATATGTTCACAAAAACTGCTTCAATGCATACTGAACGTTTTCAAGAAAAATCTGACTGACCACATCAGTGAGATGTACTCCATCTCTTTGTAAAATGTTGACAATATCAAATTTAATAATTTCATTTTGGAGAAATGTCATCTCAACAGCCCACAAAAAAGTACATATAACTTTATTCACATTGCGTCTTGCTTTCTCAATTTGTGGACAAAATAAATTCCAATGCGTCCACCTTTGTCGCTGAGGTATCCACAAATTCTTTTGTTTTTAATGTGGAAACAGTTCCATCAACTTTCTAAATAAATTCTTCATTGCAAATTGTAATGAGATTCTGGTGAAGTAGCCCAAACTGTTGCCTCCACAGTGAGCTGCAATGATGTCCGGATGTTTCAACTTAACCATATTCTCATAAAGCTAGAGGAATTCCACCCACTTCATTCTTCAAACTCCATACCATTAAACTTGAAATTCATTAAATTCAAGATGGTCAGAAAGTCCACAGTGCTCAGACTACACCTTCAGCCAATTAATCCAACTGTCACCCACAATCTGGACAGTCTGCTTCCTCAAAGCGATAGGCATAGCCATCTTCACTGCACACAACACATATAACTCTTTCTACCCAGTCTTCCTGCACACCACACACCACACTCAGGAAACCTGATTGGCTGACCCCCCCCCGATGTCTGCAGACATCCATGACTGTTCACAGTCTACACAGTGCTATTTCCGTGGAAGGTATCCTTAAAAGACCTGCATGGCACGTGTAGTGTCTTCAGAGTACCCTGGTGACCACGGACACCGAAGCACAGGCAGCCCTTTTACCCTTTCTATTTTCATGTTTCTAACACTCCCTCATTGGCTGCTTTCAAACAATCACACATCCAGCCACAAATCACACCCAAAAACTCTACATCTATCTCTGTAATCTCAGTTCAACACTTTGGATGTGCTCCTGAACTCTGAGTGCATGTCTCCTGTTACAGCTTCCAGCATCACAAACTACTGTAAACCTCTTCAAGATGTCAATTTGCAGATTAAACATTATCTGCATATAACAAGAAATTGTACAGCTATGTTTTTATTTTTGAAAGTATTTTTTCAACTCTTTTACAAAGTTATATACAACTTACCCTGTAATAAGCTTCTCAATAAGCATATTCTCAATTGTCAGTTACTTACAATGCTGTGCATTTACAAATGTTTATAAAAGAAAGAAAAAGCAGATAGATTTGTGGACCATTTTTAAATGGCACTTGGTGTGTGCCAGTTTAAGTTTTTGGCAGTACATGCGTACTTGCCAAAACTCTTTTCATATTATAGCTGCTTATCAAGTCTTGGTTTCTTTCATTGCATCCTGTGACTTGTAATACCACTTCTCCCATTACATAACTCGGACTTCAACTACCAGATTGCCAAAAATAAATAACCAGGCATCAACTGCAAGGTTCAAAAGTGTCACATCTATATTAAATGGAAAATGCTTCACGTTTAAAATTATTTCTTTTTAGGTGCATTTTCACCAAAGTTAAGAAATGCATATACACATTTACAGCAGCACTGTGTGTAACTTCTTTGTACAACAAAGAATAAGCAGATGCAAAAATGTGTGCAACATTTTTAAGTGCCACTTAGTGTGTGGAAGTTTAATATCTTCACAGAACATGCAGACATTCTAACATGACCCATTCCAATCTGTAGGTACTTATCCAGTCCTTCTTTCTTCTATGCATTCTGGGACTTGTAGTCCACGTTTTCTAATGTAAAATGTGCAACTGCAACTCTCAGAATACAAAGAAAAAAAAACTTGATAAGCACCTACATATTGTAATGGATCATGTTGGAAAGTATGCATGTACTGCCGACATATTAAACTTTCACACACTAACTGCCACTTAAAAATGTACTACTAATCTTTTCCATCTGCTTTACTTTTCTTTTACAGACGTGTTAATGCTGCTATGAGTGCACATCTGCATTTTTTACTTTCAAGAAAAAGCTCCTAAAAAGCAACATTTTTAAACTGTCAGCATTTTCCATTCCATATAAATCTCACACTTTCCAACCTCACTCATTACATCTCTTAAACCGCCACCATTCTCCACCTGCTCACACGTATGCATATACCACCAAAGTATCTATGTACACCACTTCACCTTAAATATAAAGTACTCTTCTTTCTGAACATCTAATATAAGACACAAACCACTGCAGCAACAACAATACACCATTACATTACCACTAGGCCACAGTTTCATATTCTTTAAAAATACTGCAATATATAACAAATACATTACACCACAAACACAACACTACTTCTGTTAAAATCAGCAGCACACAAATAACCTAGATATGCCCCTTTCTCTCACACCCATGTTTGCCCTGCTCCTCCTAATGTGCCAAACAGCACTACTCATACTTCAATTGTTTCAACAACATACGTAAAACACTTTTGTACACCATAACACAACTTTAGTAACTCTTTTTCCCAACTCCTCCTCCTACCTTCATAAATAACAACTTTGCTTACTGAAAGTACTTTACCATTATCACATACACACACTTTCTTTTACAATTACAGGAAAGAAGAAGATTGCCAAAGACAGCTACCGAAAAAAGAACACTCTTCACATCCTACAACGTAAGTACATCAATATAACATGTATATGTTTCTAATTATAATAATTTACATTCACTATATATTAACCTAGAGTATTCTTTTCCAATCAGCAACATTTATTTCACTTTTCCTCATTATATTGCAACATTCACACTCTTTCTGTTCCCATCTACACACCAAGCATTACAACAACCACTATTTTCTTCAAAACATCATATTGTCCCTACTTATTCAATCACACAACTACTGAATTACTCACTAATCCAATCCCATCACACCTACACATACTCTTACTCTTACAACTGTAGTGCGTGTGCGAAAAATGAGCTAAACAACATGGCGCCGATGCGTAGCCATTTTGGACATTCACTTCCATTAGAGCAATGAAAGCCTATATTTTCGTGGGCTCTGTAAGCTAACGAGAATTCTAAAATGGTTGCAAGGTCATATATTGATTTCAGATGAACAAACTGTGGAGAATAGTTGCTGTATTGTCTGCTGAAGAATGAGCCAGAAAGGGAGTCAGAGCGCTCTGCAGGTGCAGTGATAAGGGGTGCTGGGAACGGAGGCAAGGTAGAGAAGCTGGGTTTTTCCACTTTTAACTGGCATTTTACACTCTTTGCTTCTCATGATCATTGTCTGCTCTCCGGCTGTGGGTAGTCTGGTAACAACTGAGGGGTGGGGAATCCCCCCATAAAAAGAATAGGTATTAATCTTGGGAAGACAGAGAGAATTGGACCCTGGGTGATGCAGTCTCGCTGAGAGGGAGGATGCACTGCTCCAGACCCCGTTAGCATGAGTGATCTCTCTGCCTACCTGCTCTGGGACTAAGCAGTGTTGTGGTGGCTGAGATGAAGGTGTCTTCTGCAGCTATACTAACAGTACATGTTTATGTATAATTGATTATATTTTATGTTTAGTTATGTGTATGTATATTGGGTGTGAATAAAGGACCTAAAACGAGCCGTTTATTTTCTTCTAAACCAGTAGTCTAAGTGTGATTCATTGCCTCCTGGAGTCCAAGTATTTGCTTTTGGTCTGTGTAAGAGGGTGCCGGATTCTATGGCCTCAGTATGTGACCAGAAACGCAATACAACAACCTTCCCAACTACACGAATCATCCCACTACACAATCACACAGCACTCCCTTAATCTCTACAATCACACCCGCACACCCATCCACAATACATGCATAAACATTCCACAACTTTCAATCCCAAACTTTCTTTTTTCACAACAGACAGAACATAATGCCAAGTAAAAGCAACTCTGTGGAAAACAAAGAAGAGATGGAGCACATAAGAATTAAAGAAAGCCATATAGCCATCCACCTAAACAAAATGTATAGAAAACATTAAAACAAAACAGCTAGTAACCTCACTCAGCAAAACAAAACCAGCAACAACTAAAAAAAGTACATCCCCTCTTCCAAAAACTAAAAGTGAAAAAGTATGTACAAACAAAAGCAGACCTGCTAATGAACCTAACACAATATCTACAAATGTTAACGTAGCCACAGTAAAGCATTCCATAAATAGTCATTTGACAAAACAATTCCACTGTAGAGTTATAAACAATCTTATAAAGACAGCCGAAAAGTCACGATTTACCCTTAAAAAGTACAGCAGAAGACTAATCCTCGAAGCTCTAATTGAAAGTGCATTTCGACTAAAGAGAAAACTGTTTATATCAATTTTAAACAGAATGAAACCACTAACTAAATGAATCAGTACATTACAAAAAGTACTTCGAAACATGTGCAATGTCAATTCTCAAAACTTCTGTGAAGTTGAATTGGTTCACACAACCAGCACAGAATCATATTTCAACAAAGAGACTCATGAACAAGAACAAAACAACCCAATTGCCATAGGCAGTAATGGCCGAGAGTATGAAATGTTAGAAGACATCATTGTGGCAAAAGAAATCCTTATAGAAAAAACATCCCCAACAAACTTTCATCCAAATATTCCTTTCGCCCAAACAAACCATCCAGTGTATAAATGGACATGCAGCTCAATGTATAATACACCAACAATCCTTTAAATCTTTACGACAATTCCTCAATCACTATTTGAAACTAAAGGACAAAACTAAAATGAAACCTTTGCAAACCATGGACTCTTGTCCAGTGCACAGCTAAACTGGACTTCAAGGGCATTCATTAGCCTGCATTTCAGGAACTGCTTGCAAAAGCATGTTCCACCAGATCAGAATGTTAGCAACACACCATTTGTCTATATTGCATCTTGTTCATAGACTATACTACGCAACAAGTCCTGCTCTAGAACTGCACAATTTAAATTAAATTCTCCTTCATGGAACTCCTTTGAGAAATAGACCACATCCAAAGTAAATATTTTGGAACAGAAGTTGACTTAGAAAATTCAGTAACCTCAGAAAACATTACCCGAAAATTCACAGACACCAACCTTTATAACAAACACATAAAAAAAATAGTTACGTTTCAAAACACATCTGCTGAAATACCAGACCAAGTATGTGTCTGTTGTTGCAGAACCTTTTATAATAAAAAAAAGCACAACAATAGTAGATGTGGCCCACAAAATACAGGCCAATGAGGAATCCCAATGGTCCCAATTAGCTGTATATCTAACAGCAGAAAATGAATACAAAATTACTGACTCCCAATAGTGTGCACGTAATGCAATACAATGCTTGACAATAACCAAATGCCATCGGGTGCTATTACTAATATCCTCCCACTTCAAAAAGCTCTCCAACCTCTTAACTTGTATGAGAGAATTATAATCCAAACAATAGACCCATTTCAAGGTATAATACACCTTCAATCAAAAACAGTCAAATTGCCTTCATCTGAGTTACTAAATCTGTCGCAAAGTAGTATGTTTGCCATTAGATCTTAAAGAAAATATAGAAACTCTAGGAGTACAACGGCCAATATAATAATCTTTGATTGGTGTACCAACAAAAGACAAAAACATTTGGCAACAGCTAGTCAACGTAAACAAAGTTAGACGAGCACTACAATATCTGAAGGAAAATTATAAATTCTACAAAGATATAAACATAGAGGAACATTTAAGAGAAAGCACCCAAATAATTCAAGATTCACCAGCAACTGGCCAATTTGAACATGTGACCACAACCAACATGTCAGACCAGTATACAATTCACTCACTACACTCCAAAGACATCATTGAATGTGCATTATAAACATATCAAATGCGTCAAGCCAAAGAATCCCCAATGAGCGTATGGGAAAAAAGTGTAGAAACACATTCTTTTACTCTACTCTTTAATAAAGGAAAAGGAGGAAGATATGATGAAAGATCCACACAAGTTAGTGTATCAGAATATCGCTCTTTATGAATGAATTCTGAAGATCCCAGATTCCGTCAAAAAGTAGAATACATTTTAGACATCCCATTCGGCGCAACTCCATGTTATGAAGTTACACACACATTAAAAACAGGCTCTTATTTTTTAAACATGTCTGCTACGCAGCTGTTTCAAAAGATAAAAGACAAAGAGCAAGTTTAGCAAATGTCTTGGCAAATATGCATGCTATAAAAGAATACTGGGTCTGATGTCATGCTGATGTATGTTGTATGCTACACCCACATGATTTGTTATTCTAAGTTGTGCAGAGTATGAATGTGATCACTTGCACGATCTTCCAAAATAAAGATGGAATAGATATAAAACCACCAGGAGAACTCTGTTCTCTTGACCCTGTCAATGTATAAAGATACTTTCACCATCGCTTCATTGCCATTCTGTACTTCATCTGCAATAAAATGACCCCTGCTTAGAGAAGTGCAACACATTTTTGGGAGAAAATAATATCAATCCAGAGGAGCACCACCCATCCATATGTTTTTTTGGATAAAAGATGCTCCCAAATTTGGCCACGATAGTGATGCCACTATTTTACATTTTATTGAAAATACATTACCTGCAACATCCCTTCAGAAACCACACATAGTGACCTACATACACAAATCGTACGCTTCCAAAAACATAAGTATGGCAAATTCTGCAGAACGAAATATCAAAACAAATGTTAATACTGTACCAAATGTTGCTTTGGCTTCCCCTAATCAGTTTGCATAGAAGGACAACTAAATAGCTTCATGTCTTCTGTTAGACACAGTGTAAAAGGCAAATCCTCTAAAAACACATACAACATTAAAAAGGGACGAAGCATCCAAGTACATTAAAGATTACAATGCAATCATTGCCCTCTTGTGGAATGTAAGCATAGGCATACAATACATTACAGACAATTCCACTGTAGTTAAAAGAGATGATGTCATAGCCTATCTCACCAAAACGGAGAAAACGGAGATAAAAGACCTCGCAGATAATATATCATCTGACAATATACTGTCAAAGAAATTGTAGAGCTTTGGTATAAAAATGCTCTTCCATGGAGAATGCGGGTGCTATGAAGCAGCGGATTGTTTGACAGTTACAGCCTTATATGGCAAATCTGAACACATTGTCCGGCTAAACCTTGGTCGAGCTTCATTCTGAAAAAGAATACTAACATCCTACCAAGAGATAGAAACAATAGCCACAAATGATACCAACCTCCAGGGCATTTTAAAACACAATTTAATGAACGCATACTACCGAAACAGAACTACTGCTTTTGAAAACATGTGCCTGTATGACATAGTCCAAAGCTACTGCTACAAAAACAATGTCACACCAGATGAGACAACTGGCAAATATTCAGTCTCAACTTGTGAATGAAGTCTAGTGAAACGTACCAATCTCCACAACATAGAGAACCTTATTACATGTCCCTACTGCTATGTTTTAAACCTTGTAGAAAAGAGGAAGATTTATTAGGTAACTATGACTCATTTGAAGCTGCATTCAAAGCAAATGAAAGCAGTATCACAAATTTCAATAAAAAAAAATACAAAGAAATATTGGACAATGAATGCAAACAAGAGAAAGAGATTGAAGCTGAACTAGATAAAGACGCTCCTGAGGGCAGTCAGCCTCCCCTTACAGGAAGCCAAGAACCACTTGGAGAAACACTCATTCAAAATGAAGCAGAAATAGCCATGAGTGAGGTAGAAAATACCATGTATCAATCTAAACAATCAGAAGAAGGCTTGTCACTACTGAAAACACGGCTAAATGATTAAAAACTCACCATTTATCTGGAAGTCACTGAAGAAATTGAACAGGGATTTGAAAATGAAACTAAAACGTATAGCTTACATAAGGCAGCAGCGGTTTATAATTTTTAAAGTGGTGAAGCTGGTTCAGGTAAAACATTCTTAAATAAAATAATCAGCAAATTTCTACAAAACTGAACGAATAACAACCTTTCGGATGTTGTAACGACCCCCACAGGTTTAGCTTCCCACAACATAGGAGGTTTAACTTTATACCAAATACTTCTCCTTCCAGTAGAACACCAAAACAATTTAGAATATCACCAATTATCAGCAGAAGCTGCTACTGAATTATGCAGAATACTGAAATGAATAAGGATGGTTTCCAACCTCATGTTGGCTTTAATTCACTTCAAAATGAAAGCCAACAAGTCCTAAAAGTGACTATGAAGAACTGTATGGAGGAAAACACGTTATTGATTTTGGAGACCTCGTACAGTTAACACCAGTAACAGGGTCAACCTATTTTCAAACTATTAGGCCACAAACAATGCTGCAACACACTCAGCAGCCTTGGTGAATGTAAATCTCTGGCAACATTTTCCCTACAGAGCACTAACTCAAAATGTGTCAGTCTGCATACCTGGCCTATGCTAACATTTAAAAAAAGCATTAGAACTGGTTTGCCTACTAAAGATGCAAAATCCATCTTAAAAATGTGTGTAACCCATCAGCTATCTGGGCGAAACTCATCTGCTCCCGATGTCATGGAACAATGAACTCAACAAAATATAAAATATATGTCCTTCATGCCAACACTTGCAAGCTGTAGTCAATTCCACGAGACAATGTTAAAAAAAAGAATTGCAACCCATTCTGCATATCAGCTCCAAAGACAAAGTAGAAGTGCATGGCATGTGTCAAAAAGAACAGCACGACTAAATAGCTTAGAAAAATGTATCTCCATCACAGCTGGATTAGAAAATGTATTAACTCTGTGTCTAAACTGCAGAGTAATTCCAAAATGTAACCTTGACATAGAACAATGTTTAGTAAATGTAGCAAATGGTACACAAATATATCCACATTTATTTTAAGTACTTATTGTGGAGCAAGGGTGTCGATGTGGTCCTTGATGGCTCTGGATGAACAGGGGTGAACCTGCTTTGATGAGACTTTCATAGATCAGAATTGTCTAGAAACATCATCAGGGGTGAAAAAGGGAAAGGAAGAGAAGGGAGGGAAGAGACGGCCATGGGTGGGCCAGGAGTGGAGGAGGAGGAGGAAGAAGAAGAAGAGAAAGAGAGGATGGCACAGGATGTCCTGAATTTTAGTGATGAAGTGAAAAGCCAAGGTAGTACAGATGGGCTGGGAGGGAACAGGAGAGTTAGAGACTGCAGCAGGATTAGCCAGCTCCTTGCAGATTTGGAAGAGTTGTTAGATGCCACAAAGACACAGACTTGGATGTGGACTCTCTTCTTGGTGAGGAGAGAGAGTCTTCATTGCCATTGGAGAAGGTGGCAGGCCAGTTTGTCATAGGGTGTGCCTGATGTCCTCCACTTCCTCTTAGCCACGTGCACTTGCGTTTGAGGGTGACAAGGTTGGAGTTGTACCAAGAGTTGCACTTGGATTTGGGCTTCAAGCAGATCCTCATGACAGGGTCAACTACATAAAGATTGTTAGAGATAGAAAGATGAAGGTTAGAAGGGGCTCTGTCAGGGTGTGAGCCAGCCAAAGGTACATAAGGAGTAGAGAAGGTAGCAGCGATAGCCTCATCTGACACACACTTCATGGGTTGGATGACCGAGAAGGTAGGTGGCAGTGCTGGAGTTGGCTTGGCTTGAGGGGTAGAGAGAGAGAGGTGGGAGGAAAGGAGAAAGTGATCACTCCAGGAGAGAGGAGTGGTGAGAGAGTTGCAGAGGGGGAGGTCTGAGGAGATCAGACCATCCAGGGTGTGCCCTGCAGAGTGAGTCGGGCCAGATGGAAGAATAGAGAGAGAGTCCTGAAGAAGGGCAGGCAGCAACCAGGTGGATGTTAAGGTCTCAGAGGAGGAAAAGTTGAGAGGAAGAGGTAAGGCGAGAGGAGGAGAGGTCTGCCCACTCAGAGAGGAAGGGGGCGACCTGGCCAGGCTGCCTGTAGATAGTCGCCACAGTGAGAGAAGGGCCAGGAGAGAGAGAGTGCCTGCAGACCAGGCATTCAAAAGAGTAGTCGTCCTGTATAGGAATGTTATAAGCAGGGATCCACTCCAAGATGATCAAGGCTACACCCCCACCAGGACAGATGGTTCTGCATTCAGAGAGGATGTTGCAGCCATCAGGAAGGAGAGTGTCACAGCTTGTGATGGAGCTTGCCGTGAACCAAGTCTCGATCAGACCGAGTAGATCCAAATTGAGTCCTTACAGGAGATTGCAGATGTCAGAGCAGTGTTTGGCAGCTGAGCGAGTGTTAATAGTAGCAATGTGTAGTAGGTGGCCCCCTTTGAAGGACTTCTGTGGGGGGTAGAGGTCAGAGGTACGACCTGAGGATGGGCAGAAGAGAAGCCAGAGAGGGGAAAGAAGGAACAGCAGGAGAAGAAAGAAAGTTGATAAGGTGCAGGAAGCGTGCATCAAAAGGAGCAGGTTGGCCAGAGGGCCTTGGACCAAGACAGTGCCATTTAGGTACAATTGATGATGATCTTGGAGGAGTGGAAGGGGGCAAGGAGGGCCTTCCACCGGGTGCCACAATTAATGGGTGAAAGAGAAAAAGGAGAGAGAACAGAGACCATATGGGGCTCCATAGGTCTGGAGAGGGAACGACAAAAAGGATGTTGGTAAGGGTCTGTCTTGAGGAAGCAATAATGTAGGTATCAGCGATCGGGAGGCCCGGGTTGGACACCAGTATATTCCTTTTGAGAATTGTCCTGCCAGACTTAGTGAAAGGGATAGGATAGTCGATAGAAAAGTAGATGATAGGTGAGACAGAGTGCACCATAGAGGGTGCAGAGAGGAAGAGGAGGGGGAGACAAACCATGGAGGGGGTAGCACTGGGAAGCAGGCAGGCAGGGGCGAATACTATGGGGGGACACGGAAGGAGGGGGGAACACAGATGACAGAACACTGTCACCAAAGGAACTTAGAAGTAAGGAATGAACACACAGCTACAGTGTAAGCAAACAACCCTGGAGAAACAAAAACATCAAAAACAACAATGAACAGAACAGTCACCACAGGAACCGAGAGTTAAGGATGAACACAGTCGGAATACAGGCAGTAAAATGTAAGCAAACAACCCTGGAGAAACAAACACATCAAGAACAGTACACAAAAGATCATGGGGGGAGGGAAGGCACAGGGAGGATGCGGGGAGCACAGCAGCAGAGGGAAGGAGGGGGGTGCACCCAGCCAAGTAGAGAGAGATCATATCCACCTAAGAAAAGGGCACAGGTGGACGTGGCTTAGGTAAGAAGGAGCGCATGCGGCTTACGTTGCGAGAGAGCAAATGCAACCTAAATAAAGCAGGGGCGCATGTGGCATAGAGTTGCATGGGAGCGTGCGCAGAATAAGTTGTATCCATTCCATTTCACCCACTTCTGCAGAATGCAAATCATAGCATATTATGCCCTTTTTGCAATTCAGAAAATCGTTTCAGCATACAGATAAACTCACATAGCCAATATGTCATAATAATGCTTCTGAGGTACAATGCAGATGGTACCAAAAATAACTGTAGGCTCACTAGCTGTACACACAGCCAAGAATCTCTTGGCAAGAAAACCTTCACAACAGTAGGCATAATATACCACAATCATGCTTCATCCACTTCAGGCCACTATACCGTATATGTAAAAAAAAGAAGTGGTTTGAATGTAACGACACATCCTTCACTCCAAATCATAGTTTACCAGCAAATCTAACAAATGCCTACTTAATATTCCTTCAACCCAGATTTACTCACTTAACTGTAGCACAATAAACAGTTGGCATACGCCAACAGGTATCTAACTACTTCAAAAATACCCTTCATTGCAATCCACTTCAAATACGCCATCACAGTTCTTGTTACTGCAAAACTTCTTCTAAAGTCTAATATAGTTAAAATACGCCAACATTTACCTAGCTTCTTTAAACATTCCCTTAATTACAACATATTTCAAACAAACATACTATCACACTTACACTCACATAATTGTAATAGGGTCTGTTTAATCCTTTTATTGATTTTATTTCCCAATGACTAATGTATCAAACATAGTATATAGAATGTACTGTTTATGAAGGTCAAAAAAGTGAATGTATATGTACAATTGCATGCAATTAAAACATTTAAACTATTCTGCTTAACAAATTACACGTTTCTTTTTTTCACAGAAAAAGAATCATAGTTCAGCTTTATTACTGTATGCAACTAAGTAACCATACCAAGTATAAACAAATACATATTCCATAAGCACTATCCTTAAATGTACTACAGTGATAAATGCCATATAAACTTCAATTATATGACTCCACCATATTACAAATACTGTATACTCCCACTTAATTACCTATAATTACTATACACATATTACCATGGCCAGGAATCTGGCGACTGGCCATCACCACCACAATAGTATTAAACCAAATAACAAGTTTGTACAATACACATTCACATAACAAAACTCTCCCATAACCCCATGCCATCCAAATGATGTCTGTCAACACCAAAATTGGTCGCAGACTCGTGGACATCTGCACATCATTTCTTCACCTATAAAAACAGCTGCATATTTTTTTATTCCATTCTCCCACCCTTTCCTCGTTCGGCCACCAAATAACTCCAAATGTGTTTTCCAAACTGTTTGTTCACAGCGGTGTCCATGGCCACTGCAGCGTACGCAGTATCGTGGCACAGGCATGCCCTTTTTGCACCTATAAAAACAGCTCCATATAAACTATATTCCGCCCCAACCTTTTCAAAGCCTCTATTCCCACCATCAAATAACCCCAAATGTTTTTTCCAGACTTTTTCCCCACTGCACTATCCCCAGACACTGGCGACTGCCCGTGTATACAACATGGCAACTGTTTAAAAATATGACGCACCTCATGCTTTTGAGCATCCAATCAGCGGGCTCATACGGTGGAGGTGAATCCGTGGAACGGACCCAGATATCACAAATTCTTTTTGCCTACTTTATGGCCGTTCAAAAACAGACTACAGGATGGATTTACACCAAGCCAACTCTCCTGGTGCAAATTTGATGAAATGGAAATCCGTCCAGCAGTTTTGACTGTAGGCGTGAGCAAATCATTCTTTCCAAATGAGGATTTCCACACATTTTGGGCCTCCCCTATAACTTTGCCTCCCCCGGTTGAAACAACACCAGACTTCGCAGAGTCATTCCATGGGGGCCACATACTTTTTATGCAAAGTTTGTTGAGGATTCATTCAGGGTGGGTGAAGTTATAAGGTTATAAACTGCCCAAAAATGTTTTTTTCATTGAGTTGAGCAACTTAAACATAAACACAGGGCCATTGCCACAGGCCATGTAATAGGGCAGCAGTCGCTGTCCCATTGTTAAGGTAAGTCGGACTCCCATAGGAACCCCTCAAAATTCTATCATTAGTAACTTTTGATTCGAGCAACAGATTTGACAGAAATTTCAAAAGTAATTAATGACTCACTCGTGGCCCCCCCAGACTGAAAAGTTTCTTAAAGATTTGTTAAAAAATAAAAAAGGTATTCAGAAGACAACCATTTTTTTCCCCAAAAGTGCAGCCTACTTTCCATTCATTTTTCCATGGACAGGCCAATTTTTGCCAAAGCGCTGGTCAGATTTGGACAAGCTCCTAAACAACTTGGCATGGCACGTTGACTCACGATCCATGTATGGTTTGAGGTTATTCCGTTCAGTAGTTTTTAAAAATGTTTACAGAGAAGGGGTGCCCTTTCTCAAAAATAGATGGCTATATCTCAGGGATTTCGAAATTAAACAGCCATTGTCTTGTTTTTCTCTCAATGCCAGAGATAACTGTGGCTATCGCCGAGGATATTGGAAACTGAAATGTAGGAAAAAAGCTATTTGCAGGTCAAAAAATATGCAAATGCCATCAGGCTATAGGTGGGGAGGTGGATAGATGGCACCAAGTCAAATTTGGAAGTTCGAGGGGGTCTAGGGACTGAGTTTGCAACACAAAGGTGTCTGTAGCCTCGAATAGCCAATATCGCATAGCATCACAGAAAGTGTGTGTTATGAGGGGAAAAGGAGAGGGCAGAGGAGGTTATCAGGAGAGCTGGCACTGATTAGGCGGCATGCATTTCTTTGGGCCGTTTTTCCGATATTCGTGGCTCTAAAGGAATACAGATACCTGAGGGTATGTGTAGTTCTGTACCCGCAGTTACAATTGTTTTTTAAAGATAATTTACCAGCTATAGTGACATTCAGGTCTCCCATCCAGGCAGTACCCAGGACAGACTCTGCTTAGCTTCAAAGTGAGGAAGGGGCCCGCCTCCTCAGGCCATGTTGCCGGATAAATGAGCCAAAGTTACAGGACCACTTAGAGAAATAGACCAGCCCTTTTATCCATGCACATTGGTATTTTTGCACACTAACCGGCCACTAGCTATCGCCTTTGGTGCTAGACAGTGACCACAGCCTTTATCATGGCCAAGTCCACGTCCTAAATTGTTTTCAAGGTAATCAAAGTTTGCATGCGCTAACTTATAAATTATGTTATACCCAATTCCATTATTGATGTAATCAGTTATATACAATGTAATTAGTGTTGTCACCAGTGATGGCATCAATGATGTGATTTGTAATGTCATCAGTGTTCTCATACAACATGTAATTAGTGCTGTCCTCAGTGATGTGATATGTGATGTCATCATCATTGTGCAACAAGGGGCGTGAAGTTAAAGCAGCTTTAGCTGAATTTCAGGGGTTTTGATGCATTACGTTCTCACCTTAACGTCACAGCAACTAAAGTGTTTGCCTTGAATATATATTACAAGCCATTTAGGTTTGATTAAGTTGTTCAGCTCATAGGAAGAGCACATTTTGGGCAGCATATAACTTTGCCCCGCCTGGACAAATCCTCAAGGAACTTTGCAGAAAAATGTTATGGTCCAGTCGGATTGATTCTTCAAAGTTTGGTGCGATTTCGCCCAGGGGGGTCCAAAAATGTATTGAAATCCTCATAGACGCAATGGAAAATACATTTTGCTCAGGCCTACAGCCCAAACTGCTGGATGGATTTTCACCATATTTTCGGCAGGAGCAGCGTCTTGGTCCCAAAAGCGTGCTTTTATGAATTTGGTGTAAATCCATCCAGTCATTTTCTTAAAAACAGCCAAAAAGTTGGTAAAAGATAATTTGTGATATCTAGGTTCGGTCCGCAGACCCCCTTCTGTATTTGGTCCACGGACAGCTCTGTGGACCAATCAGGGGGCAGCGTGATGTCCGCAGTCGCTTGTACAATAGTCACTTGTTTTGTTCCTCCCCTCCCTTTCTGCACCCATCTACCTCAACTTTTGTTTTTCTACCAGAAATGTTGTCAGGCCTAGTACGGTTGTCACCTGTCTGTTTCCATTTCCTTCCCACTCTCCCCCTCTGTTCCTTATCTATGTCTTAGCTCTTGCATGATCTGAAATGTTTTCAGGCCGAGTACAATAGTTAATTTCACATCCATACTGTTCATGGCCTGTAAGAATATAATTGTATTTTCCCTTGTTCCCTCCCATACCTTGAAGTGCTTTGAAACACATTGTATATAGGCGCTATATAAATAAACGTTCATATCATATAATTATCAGACATCGGACACCCGCTGATTGATTAGTGAAAAGCATGAGGTGCGTCATAATTTTTTAAACAGCCGCCATGTTGGTTCATGGACATATGCGATGTGCGCGGATAGCGCGGTGGGGGAAAAATCTGAAAACCACATTTGGGTTCATTTGGTGGTCGAAAGAGGGGCTGGAAAGGGTGAGGGGTGGAATAAAGATAATATTGTTATTTTTTTCTAGATGAAAAATGGGTTTGCAAAGGCTGCTGAGTCCGCTATCAATTTTAGTGTCCACAGACATTATTTAAATTGCGGGGGGGTTCAGGGTTTTGTTATTTGAAGGTGTATTGTACATACTTGTTATATGGTTTAATTCTATTGTGGTGTACCACCACAGTGGTAATATGTGTATAGTAATTATAGGTAATGCAGTGGGAGTATACAGTGTTTGTAATGTGGTGGAATGATATAGTTGAACTGTATATGGTATTTATGATTGTAGTACAATTGATGATAGTGATTATGGAATATGTATTTGTTTATACTTGGTATGGTTGCTTAGTTGCATACAGTAATGAAGCTAGCATCTCTGGTTCATTTGCTGTGAAAAAAAACAATATCATTTGTTAAGTAGGATAGTTTAAGAGCTTTAAGTGCATACAATTTTACACATCCCTCATAAACAGTACATTCTATGTATTATGTTTGGTATAACATTAGTGTATGATACACTGTTATTGTATTGACATTAAATAATCATTGGGAAAAGAAATCCTTACAGGATTTATAAAAAAAAAAAACGATTACAATAATGTGGCTGTAAGTGTGATAGTATGTTTGTTTGAAGTAAATCTTCATTAAGGGAATGTTTAAAATAGTTGGATACCTGTTGGCATATTCTAAATACATTAGCCTTTAGAAGACGTGTTGTAGTAACAAGAATTGTGAGGGTGTATTTGAAGTGCATTGTGATGAAGGACATTTTTGGAGTAGTTAGATACTTGTTGTCGTAGTCTAACTAGTATTTTGGATGTAGTTAGATACCTGTTGGTGTATTGCAACTGTTGATTGTGCTACAGTTTAGTGGGTAAATTCGGGTTGAAGGTATCAAGTAGGCATATGCTAGATTTACTGGCATCCTATGTTTTGGAGTAATGGAGGAGTCCTTACATTGAATCTAACCATTTTTTTTTTTGACATATGCAGCTTAGTTCCTTAAGTGGTTTTGGCACCAGTGTGGTATATCATGCAAACGGTTGTGAAGTTTTTTTGTCAAGAGATACTAGGTTGTGTGGAAAGCTAGTGAGCTTACAATTATTTTTGGTACCATCTGCATAGTACCTTAGAAGCTATAGTGTGACATATTGGATATGTGAGTTTATTTGTATGCTGGAATGATTGAATTGCAAAAAGGGCATAATATGCCATGATTTGGATTCTGAATAGTCTGGTGAAATGGAATGGATTCACAATTGTGTATGGATAGATACAGAAATCATTCATTAGTGATGTGCTCTTGTGAGGCATGGTTGCAGAGAGTACATGTATGTTTGCAGATGTATGAAATATGGATGATTTCATTCATAGGGATGTTTTTGTCTTCCTGTGTGTTTATAGAACATTTTATCATTCCTGCAAGTAGTACATTTCTCACCTTATACCTGAGACAGTGTCAGTGCTGTCATGATTAGTCGTGGCATTTCTATGAAGGACGAGCATTTGCAAACACAACTGGTCTGAGCTGTTTAAGTAAATGTTGTGAATGATTGGTGGCAATTGGAAGAGAAAATTGATTGCTACATTTGCATAGCAATTTACTCCAGTTGTTTTGCTGAATTTAAATGGACCAGTGAGCTCTGTCTGTGCATGGTTTGATGGGCCTGCAGATTCTTTGGGATAAGAGAAGTTTGTCTCTTTGTTTTCTGATGGGCGTGCAATTCAGTTTGCACTAGCCAGTTTGTGGCTGTATTATTTGATGGAGAAGGAGTTGTTCATTGTTTCTTTAGTGATATTGTTGGATATCTGTTATTGTTTTCTTTTTAAAGGTTTTCTTTTTGGTGGTACAGGGTAAATATCTAGATCGGTGTACAGTGTACATAGCCTGTTTTATTCTAGGATGCAAGGAATGTCAGCATTGACTTTGTTTGCATCAAAGTTAAGTAGGAATAGACCATTGAGTGTACGGAGAAATAAAAGTGCTTTGTAACTCATACCTTCTTTAAAAACTCTGCTGCCAATGACAATCAAGGCATGATCTATGGTCCAACCTTGCGGTTTGTGACTTGTGACAGCATATGCAAAAGACAGAGAAAATTATTCTTTGCATACGTACATGTCTTTGAAAAGACAGAAACATGCTATTGTGCAGTCAATTTTTTTTAACTTCTGCAAGTTTGTCAAAGTGGATGTTCACAAACAGAATGTTGTCATGTGGATATGTTTGCAAGTCAACAACTGTAAAGATTTCTCCATTGACTAAACCTTGTTCTACATCAAGGTTTTGTATTAGAATTGCTCTGCAGTTTAGACAAAAAGTCAATATTTTCTCTAATCCAACTGTGTGGGAGATTTTTCTACATATTTGTGCTGTTGCTTGTTGACACATATGGAGTGTCATGCTGTGCACTTCTAGTTTGTGAAGCTGATAAGTAGTATGGGTTGCATTTCTTTTTCTTAACATTTTCTTGTTACATGGGTTGGCATTAAGGACATGCATTTTATATTTTGTTGAGGTAATTGTTCCATGACATCAGGGGCAGATGTGATTTTGCCCATATAGCTCATGGATGAGTCTACTATTTAAGATGAAAAGTTGGCGTTCATTCTCAAACATGTCTTTGTATTGTTTGAAATTGATATTTGATATACTGCTTTCATTTACTTTGAATGCAGCTACAAATGAGTCATAGTCACCTAATAATTCTTCATCTTTTCTCCAAGGTTTACAAATTTGCAGTAGGGCCATGTAATACGGTTTTCTATGTTGCAGAGATTTAAATGTTACTTTAATATGATAAATTAGGCTGGGTTAGTAAAGTTTTAAAAATGCTTCCTTTACAATTTGAGACTGAATATTTTCCAGTTGTCTCATCTGGTGTGACATTTTGTTTTTGCAGGAGTAGTTTTGGGTTATATAGTACAGGCACATATTTTCCAAAGCAGTACTTCTGTTTGTGTAGTATGTGTCGATTACATTGTTGGTTAAAATTTCTTGGCTGTGGGGATCATTCGTGGCTATTGTTTCTATCACTTTGTAGGATTTCAGTACTTTTTTTCAGGATGCAGATGGATCAAGCTTTAGCCAGACAATGTGTTCAGATTTGCACATAATGCTGTACTTGTTAAATATTCTGCAGCTTTGTAGCACCCACATTCTCTATGGACGAGCATTTTTATACTGAAGCTATACGTTTATTTTAATAATGGTTTGTCACATGATATGTTATCCCAGAGGTCTTTTATCTCTGTTTTCCCAGTTTTGGTGAGATAGGTTATGCCATATCTTGCAACTGCAGTGGAATTGTCTCATACAAGTTAAGATATTGGAGAGCTTTTTGAAGTGGGAAGTTATTAGTGATAGCACCTGATCGTATTTGGTTATTATCAAGCTTTGTTTTGCATTACATGCAAACGATTGAGGGGTCAGTTATTGTGTATTTATTTTCTGCTGTTAGATATAATTGGAACCATTGGGATTCCTTATTGTCCTCTATTTTGTAGGCCATATCTATTATATTTGTGCTCTTTTTATAAAAAGATCAGCGACAACAGACACATAAGTGATCTGGTATTTCAGCAGACGTGTTTTGAAATTTAGCTATTTCTTTTTGTATGTGTTTGTTAGGAGGTTGGTGTTTGTGAGGTTTTCGGTAATGTTTTCTGAAGTTTCTGTATTTTCTAGGTCAACTTCAGTTCCAAAATATTTAATTTGGATGTACTCTATTTTTTGGCTGTTCTATGTAAGAGAATGTTATTTATATGTTGTGGTTCGAGGCACAGCATTTTTTGCATAGTATAGTCTATTCACAAGATTCTGTCTAGCAGAATGGTGTGTTGCTAACTTTTTTGTGTGGTGGGAGGTGCTTTTGCAAGCAGATCCTAAAATGCAGGCTAATGAATGCCCTTGAAGTCCAGTGTGGCTGCGCACTGGACAGCAGTCATTGGTTTCTAAAGTTTTCATTTGACTTTTGTGTGTTAGTTTCAGATAGTGATTGAGGAATTGTAAAGATTTAAAGGATTGTTGGCATAATTTACACATTGAGCTACATGTCCATTTGTACACTGGATGGTTTGTTTGGGTGAATGGAACATTTGGTTGAAAGTTTGTTGACACAATTTTTCCCATGTCATACCCTCAGCCATCACTTTCTATGACAATAGTTTTTTTTTATTCTTGTTTATAAGCCTCTTCATTGAAATATGCTTCTGTGCTGCTTATGTGAATCCATTCACCTTCACAGAAGTTTGAAAATGTATCTATATTTACATTGCGCATGTTTAAAAGTACTTTTTGTAATGTATTTTGCTTAGTGATTACATTCTGTTTAAAATCAATATAAACAATGTTCTCTTCAGTACACATGTGCTGTCAATTAGTGCTCTGAGGATTCGTCTCCTGCATTCGTTTTAAAGTGTAGATCGTGATTTTTCAGATTTTGTTATAAGATTGTGAAGAACTCTACGGTGGAACATTTTATGTAAGATATTTTTTTTTTTATTGGTTCATAGTGGCTACGTTTACACTGGTAGATATAGAGTTAGGTAAATGAGTAGGTATGCTTTTCTTTGTACATGTGTTTAACTTTTAGTTTCTGGAAGAGGGGCCTTACCTTTTATAGTTGTGACTGGTTTAATTTTTTTGAGGGATGTTACTAGCTTTTTAGTTTTAATGTTTTCTATACATTGCTTTAGAGGTGGATGACTATGTGGCTTCCTTTTATTCTTACCTACTCTATTTATTC
Source organism: Ambystoma mexicanum (assembly GCF_040938575.1). Lineage (NCBI taxonomy): Eukaryota > Metazoa > Chordata > Amphibia > Caudata > Ambystomatidae > Ambystoma > Ambystoma mexicanum. The sequence continues at coordinate 411,485,086 of NC_090922.1, read as the reverse complement.
TTTGTTTTCTATGGAATTGCTTTTTAGTAGACATTCTGTTCTGTCTGTTGGGAAAAAAGAAAGTTTGTGTTTGAAATTTGTGCAATGTATATGCATGTATGGTGCATGGGTATGTGGGTGTGATTGTTCATCTGAATACACTGCTGATTGATTGTGAAGTTGCATAACAGGTGTCGTTAAGAGGGATGGAAGAGTAAGAGTCTATAGAGTTGTGATGGGCTTGGGTTAGTGAGGAAGTGAGTGGTGTTGTGATTGAATACATAGTAACATTGTGATACACAATGATACACTTTTGCCATTATGAAATTTGGACTATAAATTCCAGATTGCAGAGAAAAACAGGACTGGATAAGCACCTACAGATTGGAATGGGTTTTGTTAGCAAGTATGCATGTACTGCTAACATATTATACTTCCAGACACCAAGTGCCACTTAAAAATGTTGTAGAAATGTTTTGCATCTGCTTTTTCTTTATTTTAGGGAAATGTTACACATAGGGCTGCTATAAACACACATATGCATGTATTTATTTTCAAGAACATACTCATAAAAAGAGACATTTCTAAATGCAACAATTTCAAATATTACATTCCAGTACTGTTATTGTCTTTGTATTGTTGGGCTTGTAGTCTGAGTTGTATAATGGGAGCAGTGGAATTACAAGTCACAGAATGTAAAGAATAAAATTAAGACTTGATAAGCACCTACAGATTAGAATGGGTCATATTGGCAGGTATGCATTTACTGCTAACATATTAAACATGCAAACACCTAGTGCCACTTAAAAATGTTGTACACATGTTTTGTATCTGCCTTTTCTTTCTGTAACAAAAAAGATACACACAGTGCAGCTAAAAATGTCATATGCATTTTTTCTTTCATCAAATTGCTCCTAAAAAGAAACATTTTTGAATTCACAGCATTGTAAGTATTTGCTGCTTGATGTGAGCAGGTGCTGAATGCTGCAATGCATAGATTTTGCTAGATTAGTTAAAAAAGAGCATTTGCTTATTGAGAAGCTTATTACAGAGTTGGTAGAAGGAAATATATATATATATATATGTGTATATATATATATATATATATATATATATATGTAAAAGAGTTGCACAAAATACTTAAACATATATAAGCATACCTGTACTATGTATTGTTAGATGCAGATGTTTTTAAATCTGGAAATCGAAATTTTGGAGAGTTTCACAGTAGTTTCTGATGTAGATGGCTGTGATTAATAGGAGATATGAACTTTCAGGGCTCAAGTGTACAACTGAAGTGTTGAACTGAGATGACAGGGTTAGGTGTAGAGCTTTTGGATGTGATTGGTGGATGCATGTGTGAATGTTTGAAAGCGGCTAATGACAGAGTGTTACAAACATGAAAATGGAAAGGGTAGAAGGGCTGCCCCTTTGCTACGGGGTCTGTGGACACTGTAGTAGTCTGTGGTCGGCAAGTGCTACATCCACGTCTTTTAAGGATGCCTGGCATGAAAAGGGGACCGTGGGGGTTAGCCAATGAGGTGTTCTGGTTGTGGTTCACAGGAAGACAGGATAGGTGTGTTTGTTGTATGCAGGGAAAATGGCTGTGGCTATTGCTAGGAACAATATGAATGTGTGGATGTGGGAGATTTTTCCATTAATTGATTAAAAGGTTATAGTGAATCATGTGGCATGTCTGCTACTAATGGATTGCCAGGTGTAGACATTAGGTCGTATACAGTTTCTGGGGTAAAATGGGTGAGTTTATGATAATTTTGTCAGAGTATGGCTCAATTTCAATTCCCAGATATTATTATGCATTGTGGAGGAAGCAGTTTGGGCCATCAGACTGCTGCATTGTTGTAGTTTGCCATTAAGGATTTCTTGAAAAAGCCTAATGGAACTGTTTCCAACTGTGCATATTATTTTTTCCACAATTAATCCAAGGCAAATGTTGAGATCTCCGAATGCATTGAGTCCAGACATGGAAAAAGCAAGGAAGCTTGTCAATAAAGGTGTATGTACTTTTTTATATGCTTCAGGTATGGCCTCTTTTCAGAATGAAAATATTATGTTGGAAGGTGTAAATAGTTTTTGGAGAGATGGATTCATTTAAATGATGTTGGGAAATACATTTTTCTTTTCAATGTTAGAAATGCTTTGAAAAAGGTCATATGAACAACTTAAAAAGCAAAATGTGGCGTTTATAGTAAAGAATTTCTTAGTAGGTGTAGGATATAAAAATGAGAAAAAAATAAAAACAAAAAGGCTCTTTTAATAGTCACCATTGTAGAATGAATTGTTTAAATTGAGTGTAAACCTCCCCGCCCACTTCAATTGCACACACTGTCCGCAGGCACCACGGTTATCCGCGAATGACATGTGCCACATCCGGGTCTTTTGAGGATGCCTGGCATGGAAAGGGGACTGCGAAGACCCCAGGCAGTCGTGGTGTACGCTGACATCAGAGGATCAGTCAATCAGGTTTCCTGGATGTGGTGTATAGGAAGAGAGGGTAAGAGGAGTATTGTCTGGTGAGAGCACTGAAGATGGCTATGGCTATGAGGAGGCAGAGTGTATGGATTTTGGGGGACTCTCGGACACATTGGCTTAAGGTCTATTCTGAGCACTGTTGATTGGCTGAACATCTTGGATTTCATGAATTTAAAGTTTCATGGTACAGAGTGCAAGGAATGAAGTGGGCAGACTTACTCATATTTTGTAAGAATATGGTTCACTTGAAACATCCAGACATTATTGTTGTTCATTATGGAGGGAAGAGTTTGGACTATGTTACCGGAATTTCATTCCAGTTTGCAATGAAGGATACATTTGGAAAGTTGATGGAAATGTTTCCAAATTCGAAAATAATTTTTTCTTGGATTGCTCAGAGACAAATGCGGATGCGTTCAAATTTATTTTGTCTACAAATGGGAAACGCACGGCAGAATGTGAATAAAGCTGTTTGTGCTTTTTTGGGAGATGTTGGCATGACATCTTTTCACAATGAAAACATGACATTTGATATTGGAAACATTTTAAGAAGTGATGGAGTGCATCTAACTGATACAGGGAATCAGATTTTTCTGTAAAACGTTCAAAATGCATTGAAGCAGTTTTTGTGAACACATAAAGTATGGATTCAAGTATTTGTTAGAAGTTGCATTAAATAAACAATGAAAACCAGACTAAAACATTGGAAACACTTTTTTGTGAGTTACAAAAAATGATTACGTTGTGTAGAATCTTTGTTAGTTTAGAATATAAAACAAAATAATCAAAAAAACCTTTAAAAGTGAAAAAGAAAAAAAAGATTCTTTTAAGAGCACCATTTCTGCATGAAAAATAATTAAAATGGTTTCTACTTCCTCACCCCACGCTAGGAATTATTCCAATGTCCGCAGATGACCACAGTGTCTTCAGACTATGCAGGCCGCAAAGGGGCTTGTGAATACTTTTTCAGTTCTATCTTTTACCTGTGAAAGGTAGCTCCTTAAGGAACCATTTTTTTTATTTTTAGATTTTGGATTTTATTTGGCTTTTTTATTGTGTTTTTTCAGGAGAGGCACGGTAAGGTGAGTGAGGGAAGAAATGGAAGGGGCACCAACCACAGAGATGGGGGGACCAGTGGACAGAAGATGTTGGGCAGGCCTTAAATTTAAGGTAGGTGGCAGTTTTTCTCATGCTCCTTGACCACTGCCTCGAAAGCACTACGGAACTGCTCCCCCCTACAGATTGGTGCTTCACAGTACAAACATAGCACAGTGACCCTTTGAAAGGCAAAGGGTCACCAGCGTTCTGTATGGCCTGTGAGGCGGTTTCTGGGATAATCTGCCCCAAAGGAGTATCTCTGTGGTACAACCTTTCTCAGACCAACCAGGTGGTTACATTTTGTGTGCTGCCACATGGAGGTGGTCCCGTAGGAGTACAGCCCAGGTTTTCTGCAACTCAGTATGAGAGTGCATCTTACCTTGGCTGCCCAAGCCTTTGGTACATCCCCAACAGTGGTGAAAAACTGCCACACCCAAGACTCACTCCAGGTGCTGGAGGTAGGGACTTCCTCTGTCATCTTCAGCTTCCTCTTGATCCTCATCTGTATCTCCACACCTGTTCCCCTTTCCAGGCCCTCCAGGTTGTTGGGGTGGTTTTGGTGGCCCTTGGTAAGGAGGGCTGGCAATAAGTGAAGCCATTGGTGCAAATAAAAGTGGTCTGCAAAGCAGGTGTCTATTCAAGATGCTCTCTCCTGGATAGCCAGATTGAGAATGAGGAAAAACAATGGGTGGTAAAAATAGGATTTGGAAAGTTGTAACATGTTGCCAGATCAACCTTGAACAGGTATAGGAGCTCTGGAAGGGTACAAATTCAACTTGGAACACCCTAAATTGGCTGGAAATGCAGTTTGAAACTGTCCGTGCTGTGGAGACCGTTCACGGACAGACCATCATGCTGCACAAGTGTGGTCACATGATGACGTCCGGGGATGTCCGCAGCCATGATGGCCGTCCGTGGACACCCATTGGGCTGGAATCGCAGGGCGCATGCGCTGGGAGTCCGTAGAACAGGCGCTCTGTCCATAGACTATTTAAAAGTGCGGCATGTGAAATCAAACTTGTCTGGAGACCTTGTCTGTCCGGGGGCACCTCCATTTGGTATGCAGACATCACAGACTGTCTTAAAATGGAGGTGTTCCTGGACAGTCATAGTGTACACTAACTATTATTGGACATTTAAAAAAAAATGACAGAACAATATACAAATACATTTATAGTATAAAACATACATTTATTTAGAAAAGAGATTGGGTTTTGGAATGGGAAACAAAACTGGGAGAATTCGACAATTCTGTACAGTAATGATATGGTGAGGAAGGGAGTGTGGCTTCATCAAAGGGTCTCATTTACATTTTGGGAATTTGATGAGGGTAATTGCATGGGGCAAGGCAGACAGGTGCAACAAGGAGAGTGATAATGATTAAAGTAATTACTGATTACATCATATTTTGCAGACAACATCATGATTTCATTATGTACTCTTGGGGATAGGGCTTCTCTTTGTGATTCTTGGGATTTTTCATAATTAAATTGGGGTGTTGTTTCTTTGTGAATACTGTGTACTTTAAGAAAAAAGAAATTTTAATTTCAATGATGTTTGTACACATTACATTATTTATATTAAAAGATGTATTGTATACCATTAGAGATGTTATCATCACTAATTTCTTCTTTTGGGCCATTTTCTTCTAACCACTCAAGTGTTTTTGCCATTTCTATAAAAAATAAAAATAAATGCTTTTTGCTTATAATAATTGTTCATATAATGAATGCTAATAATAGAGAAATAAATACAGTGTACCTACTATTTAGTAAGAGCTTGTTTTGAATAAGCACCTTCTGTATTTGAGTGTGCTCTATGCAGAGTTGTGCTGAGGTGATAATATGAGGTGTACAGTTATGGTTTGTGCTTGGTGCATTCTGTTATGTTGTGTGCCACATGAAAAAAAAATATTGGTACATTTTAAAAATATGTCTTTGTGCAAAAAAGGCAGATTTGGGTGTAGTAAATGTATGTAATATTATTTTATGTATATCTTTCTTGGTTGAAGGGTAGAGCATGTTTTGTTCTCCCCTGTGCTTCTGGGCTTCGTGAATGCTACATGATGCCTGCAACTATCCCACTGCATGAGCAATCTCTACAGCTGCTATATTGGGGGTAAGTATAATATAAGGAACTTGTAGCAAATTAAGGGTGCACTGAAAAAACCTATGGCATTCAATGAAACAACTTTGTTAAAGGGGTGTAATGGTAAATGTTCACTCATAAAAACCTATGACATTCAGTTAAAAAGGTTGTTGAAGGGACATTAAGGTTACAAGTAAAACTGAAAAAGCAAAGAAATTCACCAGTTACGGTAAGATAAGCAACCATAACTAACACAACCACAGTGCACTGCTAAAACGAACACCCAGGACATCAAAGAAGACATCACAAATGTCATTGATGACATCACTGATGACACCACAAATACAATTAATTCAGATGGAAAATCCATCCAAGGGATTGTGTTTACAATGTTGGTAACAAGATGTCAGGGGTGATAGGGAGACCTCTCATGAATTACTTCCTGTATTAAACATGTATTCATCTAAACCACACATTATATTGGAGTGGTATTGTTAATACAGGAACCTAACAGCACATAGGCAATGGGTGCAGCATGCACCAAAGAAGTATAGTCTGTTTAATATGCTAATATTGTCCAGTAAAATAATATATGCAAACGTATCAGAATGTTGACTAACATTAAACTTGGAATTAATAGTTAGCAATTCAGGGCTCACTACACACTTTTGTAAGTATACACAATACATAAGCAGAGCAAAATGCATAGAAATCTGAGGCACATACAAGTAAACTGCAGTAAGGAGGAAAGAAACATCACTGCAAAATGACAATAGCATAACAGTTGATCATCACGTACACAAATGAATTGTGTGTTTGGTGCCTGCTTATTAGCCCATGTATATGCACCATGAGCGGAGATAAAACTCTAACGAAAGTACTTTAAGAACATACGAGAAGTTTAATGTCTAGATATATAGCATCTTTTAAATGTTTCAAATTCTCACTGTCAGTGAACTAAAACAACTAGTCTAGATATTATGGGGATGATACATGGAATTATTTGGGGATTTGTGTGCTATTCTGCCCGCAAATCCCTGTTTAACAAATGAGGATTTGTGGGCAGAATGGCGCACAAATCCCAGTGTTTCGGCACAAATAATTCCATGAATCAGCCCCCAGATGTCATCAGTGACATTTGTGATGTCATATTTGAAGTCCTGGTTCTTAGTCTTAGCAGTGCACGGTGGTGGCGCAAGTTATGGTTGCTTAGCTTAACTAACTGGTGAATTACGTTTTTTTTTTATTTTACTTGTAACCATAACATCCCTTTAACAAAGTTTTTCACTGAATTTCATAGGTTTTTTGTAGTACAAATTAACCATAATATCCATTTAACAAAGTTTTGTCAGTGAATATATGTATATAGCAGCCAAGTAGTTATGGTGAAATTGCTAAACCCATAGGAAGAGCACTTTTTGGGTGGCTTATAACTTTGCCCCCCCTGGATGAATCCTCACCAAACTTTGCAAAAAAGTATATGGCCCACTCTGAATTTACTTGCAACGTTTGGTGCAAACATTTCTGATGCGCCTACATCCCAAACCGCTTGGCGGATTCTCACCAAATTTGCGGCAGGAGCAGCGGCTTGGTCCTGAAAGCGTGCTTTTGTTAATCTGCTGTAAATCCATCCAGTAGTTTTTTTTTTTTAAATGACCAAAACATAATGCAAAAACATTTGTGATATCTATGTCCGCTCTGCGGCCTCACTTCCCTGTTTGTTCCGCGGACTGGCCTCCGATTGGCTGGTCAGTCCGCGGACTGGCCTCTGATTGGCCAGAACAATGTGCAGACTTTTGTGTGGCCCGCGGACATCGGTGATATGATCACGAACTGCAGACGCCTTCGCGAACACGTCACCATGCCGCGCGCAAGCGTACTGTCACGTGACACTGTCCAGAAGGTCTGCAAAGAAGTCAGATGTTCCTGGACGTCTAGGATGCAAAATTATTTCAAAAAAGTTGCACAAAGTGTATAGGCATGTTAAAAATGATGCTACAAGGTGGGAAACGGCAGAGTTTTAAGGTGAAACTTTGTAAATTGGACACAAATATTGCTTATTGGCTAAGTATGATATTAGTAAGTTGTAGGAAAATAACATGCACTGGTAAAAATCCATGAAATTCACTGAAAAAACATTGTTAAAGGGACGTTATGGTTAAGTTGCACTACTAAAAACCTATGAAATTCAATGAAAAAACTTTGTAAAATGGACATTATTGTTAAGTTCCACTAATAAAAACCTATGAAATTCAATGAAAAAACTTAGTTAAGGGGATGTTGAGGAGATCTATATGAGTGGCTCAATTAGGCACCACAGTGCTGTAGCTTTTCAGTTTGGACATGTGGGTATAGTTCTCACACCAATCCCACATTTCCAATTTTGCACAGAATTGTTTTGTTCTATCATTAGGAGTGGTGTTCCAATCAGGCTTCCACCCAATTTCATTGAATGTTTTATGTGCAAGTGCTTCAAATGCCCCATTTGATCCTGCATCATTTCCTTTGCCCAGTAATTTTAACAGGCATGCAGGATTAGTTATGGTCTTGATATACAATAAACATCTCCATTTGGTCAGCATGGTAGTCAGGGACATAAGGCCTAGCTCCAGTTTATTTTTTCTACAGGAGTACCGAGGCTCAGGGTTAGGATGCTTCCCCAAAGTGTACCTTCTATTATATTTAACAATTTTAGACCTACTGTGCATAAGGCCTTAAATCCGTACAGAATAGTTGGACAAAAGCTTTGTTTGTAACGTGCCAATATTCCATGCAAGCTATATCCAGCGACTTGGTTGACACACATCCGAATCATCAATTTACAGGCGTCAGCTTTATGTTTTTTTTCTAATATGGCTGCCTCATAATTAACTTTACTGGACAGTTCACATCCCAGATATTTGAATTGCTTAACATATTCAATTTGTTTCCCTGCAATTACCATGGGTTGTTTTGCCACCTATTTGCTTGTATAAAGCATAAATTTCGTTTTCCCATAGTTTATTTCTAAGCAATTTGTTTTGGGGCACTTTATCAAAATCAATGATTTTTCAGCCCCACATATGTGTGATCACATTCAACCAAGTCGTCTGCATATGCTAAGCAATGGACTCTTTTGCCGGCCACTCTGGGGGGACACATGTTATGCATACTCAGACAGATTGGTAAATCAGCCAAATACATGTTAAAAAGTGATAGAGCTAGTACACAACCTTGTTTTACCCCTCTGTAAGTTTTAATGGGTTGTGTAGTGGTACCATTTCCCTCATACAGACCCCTTGTTGCGGCCAGCAGTGACTCAGGGCAACCGTATCCTTGCATCTTTGCCTAGAGTTTCCCACTGTCTACAGCATCGAAGGCAGCTTCAAAGTCAATCTTGGCCAAATGAAGGGAAGGATTACCTTTAACTTTGCTTTCCTGGTAATGAGATACATAAGTCATAGATCCCCTTCTGAATCCCATTTGGAAAAGGCCAAGGTGATTCCTATTGTTGCTACATTTTCCTAGCTCATCAAAGATGAGGGAGGTGGGAATATTGCCTGAAATATATAGCATTGCCAGCAATGGTTGGTTCGAGGGCTCTGATCTACAATCCTTTTTATGGATGGGTACCACTATTGGCTAAAGCCAGGATCAGGATTTGGTTATAATGCCTTCCCGGCATACTATTATGAACAATATATTAATTATTTTTGTCCCGGATTCTGGTGCCCCCTTCAGAACAACATTTGAAAGTCCATTAAGGCCAGTGGCTCTGGACTATTTTAACTTTCCTATTTTTTATTTAGTATCTTCGAGTTCAAAGTCTAGGTTACATTGTGTGATTGATCACAAATTCCTCTTAGACTATGACCCTGGGGCATTACATTTCTCGGCAATGATTTTGTGCCAGGCCTTCTCCCCTATGCCACATGTAACTTGTTTGGCCTTTAAGGAGTTGAAAGGTCTCATCAGCTTCCACATGTTTCTGGTATTGTTAGGCTTAATTACTGTCAGCAGATATTGCCACTGGGAGTTCCTTCCTGCCTGCAACCACCTTCTGACCCAGTTTATGTATTTGTTTTTAACTGGTCTTACATCTTTGATACTTGTCAGAAAGGGCAAATCTGATTTCCCTATGAATCTGTTTTCCTTCCTCATTTCAACTTTCTTTTCCCTGATGGTTTTGTCATAGTGGTAATGTGCAGTAGATGTATTTAATGTGAGTAGCTAGTTTCCTCATATTCTCTCTTATCCAGATCTCTATCTCATCTGCCGTAAAATGATCTAGTGATTTGGAGATTGAGGGGGATTGTCTACTGGTGAACTGCTACACCTTCTCTAGATTGTTTTCTGCCCAGCTAATCCTCTTACCCGCCATGTTTATATCCAGGTCTTTTGGCATGGCGACCTCTTCTCTCCCAAGGGCACCCCTCAAGACCAAGGTAAGGAAAGCGTGGTTGCTAAATTCATTTGCCACAGCATCCATGTGCTGTGCCTGGATTTACACGTCTTCATTACAGAAGAGGTAATCAAGCCTAGCTGTCTTTTGGACATTTTTTCATATACCCTGGGCGGGTATGTCTCCAACTACAGGCCATTTAGCGTATCACATTCCCAGTCCCCCCAATGCATCGACCCATTGTTTCCACTTCGGGTTACATTTCCTATTTCCTGTGTCTGCCCTAACAGACACAGAATCCATTTCAATCAATGCCCTATTGTCTGTGTAACAGTCATTTAAATCCCCACCCAGGATGATCTTACCCCTTCTATCGGGCAACTTTGAGTCGCATATGTTTTCTTCAACCAGCCCAATGATGTCAAATGTATATAACATGCCCGGTGGGTCACAGACATTGATAACGGTCATATGGGTGCCCTCACTATGGAGTTCAATTCTTAGAGCTAATACATAAGGGGAACAGTTCTCAGACCTGATACTTGAAACTTGGTATTTGTTCCTGACTCCTATTATGAGCCCCCATATGGTCGCCCTCTTTGTTTCTTTTTTGCTTTTTTAAAACATATTTGGTATTCATCAATGCTAAGAGCTGACAACAACCAGCATTCCTGCAGTAAAAAAATCATGTGTTTCCAAAAAGACTTGTGAGCCATTGTCAGATAGCATATGAGTAAAGCCTCTAGTGTTCCAAGTCCCTATGGCCCAATATCAATTTACTTCCATAGATTTTGTTGTACTATTTTGGACAAACCAGGATAGGACATTCATTATATTTTCATGCACGGTATTGGGACTGTTCTTATTGGTCTTGTCGTTGGTGGCCTTTTTTAGCATTTCCAGTAGGTTTGATTCTGTAGAGTTCTTCTGGGCAGCGACTTGCATGGTTTCAAATTCTGCATCCAGTTCATAGCTCATTTCCAGATATTTAGATTTAAACTGCCTTATTAGATTCGCCCTTTCGAGCAATGTGCAGTGTACTCTGCTGCACTGCTCCCTCACGTTTTTTATAGGCTCAAAAAACTCAAAGTCCGCAGAATCTTTCGTGTCAGTTTTAGAAATTCCGACCAGTTTGTGTGTACAGGTTTTAGAGGCAATCTGGTCACGATCGTGGGGTCCTTACTGTTCTCCTGCTTTGTTACTATATATATACCGTCATTTCTTCTGGTTGGCGGGTGCTATGGCAAGTTGCACGTTTCCTTCTCCAGCTATTGTTCTTACAGGTTTTTGCACACTTGGGATAGTAATGTCCCCCATGGTTGACATAATTGAGACGTCTGAATCATTCTCAATGATGGCTTCATTCATGTTTTGTTGGTTGAGGATCCAACTTGTGAGAGTTCCTCGGGGGAACCCTTTCACCTTTGTCTTTTGTTGACTCTTTTTTCTTTTCCTTCACTTGCAGTTCCAAATTATTTCTTTATTCTGCTGCTGTTCCTTTGTGGGGACTTTTCTTGCCTCTTGTAGCCTTTTCCGCTTTTGCTGCCTGTGTTGTTTCCAGGTAAGGTATATGATAGATGTATCATCAATTACATTATCTGGCTCCTCAATTAGCTGGGCACTCTCTTCCATATTCCTATTACTAGGGGTCAGCAGGGTTTCTTGTTGCAGCACTGTGTTAGCTTGATCTTGTTCCATCACTGAGATAAGATCATCCAGGTCTCTATCACTGTAAATGTCCAGGGGTGTGATCCTGTTCTTAAACTCACGTCTCACTTCCTCCAGGATTTTACCATTCTTACGGAGAAGAATTTCATTGCGAATTGCAGTACTGACAGTTGTGCCTGGATGTCTGCATAAGTCCCTTCTTCTGTTCCCGGCATCTCAGGGGGAATTGTGCATTTCGCACTATCTGTGTCTTTGTTTGTGGGTGGACATAAATTAGGCATTAAAGATAACCTCTGTGATCGTCTGTACTAGGGACAGTAGTGGGGGGGTTCTGTTTAATTTGAGTCCACAATGGCTTATTCATTCCTCCTATCCTCGATATTTGACTCTTTATCCCCAGCATTTCCTGCTGTCAGAGTATCTCTCAGAGTGTAGCATAAGGCAAGAAGTTAATTGTTGTTATCTGCCTAGAAGGAAGTGTCAGACAAGTTAGTCTTGTTAGCATTTGACCCCCCACATTTTGCAGACTGATGTTGGTTTTTTCCGAGGAACATCTTCTGGATACTTAACCAGGCCCTTCGGAAGTACTCATCAATAGTGCCCCCCCCCCCCTATGTCCTTTTGCTTAACATGGGTAGCTAGTGGTTTAGGCGTTTTTGTTCTCCTTTGCCCTTGCCCGTGGGTTGCTGGTTGCCTGTGCTATTTTGCTGGGGGGCTTTATCCCCAAATTGTAGTTTTTTGCTTTTGTTTGGCATTGTGTTTGAGTGAAGGTGTAGTCAACCCCCTCGGCCGGAGGCTACAGTTGTTTATAGTGGTTGTCATTGTGGTTGAGTCTATTTGGTTCTGAAGCAGCTTTAATATACTTGTGATACCACACTCAGGGATATTTACCATTCGTGTTGCTTGCTTTGCGAGTAGCAGCTTACCTCTTTATCCGGAAATTTGCTGGGAGACTCCTTCCGACCGCCGAACACCATAGAAAACAGTAAAACACTCCTGCCTCACTCCGCGCTTGCTCCGTGAGCGGCAATGGGTTTTTCTAATGGGCTCCTCCTTTGCAGTCACGGCCACTGTAGAAAGACTGCAGAATGCTCACAGCAGCACAGCACAGCAACACAGTAAAACACTCCTGCCTCACTCGGCACAGAAAGATTATAGACCCGACCTTGAATGTTTGTGCAAAGCTTGAATGGATTTTGTCAAGTGGGGGATAAGATATATGACTATTTTATGTATGTACATTTTGCCACTTTTCAAGAAAGAAAAAACATGGATGAATTTGCACAAACTTGTGCAAGGAAGGAACATTGGCAAGGACCTGAAAGCATGGTTTTGCAAATGTGTCCTTGTTTTATTTTTTGAAAAGTTTCATAATGTAGGTACAAGAAATAGTGATATACCATTGGTGACTTAGGTATAGCCTGTGGCCATGGGCAGTGGCCAGATTGTCCAAGTCATGGCAAAAAGCCATGACTCGGACAATCTGGCTACTGGCTATAAGACCAGCAATGGGGTTAAAGTGAGCATGGACACCAACGAATGGCTATGTGGTAAATTGTTTTGAAATCAGGATAGGATTGAATGGGAAAATAAATTATGCTCATGTCTACAGGCCAAAGTGCTGGACAGGATTGCATCATCAGATTGTTGTGTCTACCACTGCATACACTGCAAGCCCCAGTGGGCTCCGAGACAATGTTAGTCAGCAGATAATTACCAGGCACGCCAAAACGGGCACACATGTGGTCACTGGGTGACCCCTCCAAATCATCAACCGCCCTTATTTGCGACCATACATGGACAATATATTAGAATTGCATCCTGGACTCATTTTAACAACCTTGCAGCAACGACTGGCCCACAATTCACATGCCTTGAGAAAGACAGTAGACGGTTAAAACACATTTCGGCTGACTTCTAGCAATAAAAATAGCACCAACAATGTTTTTCAAGACTTCTTTATTACGACAACAGTTACTTACTGAATAACCCAACCCTCAGGTGAACGGGGCTCACTCTTCTATTCGAAACCTAACACTTGAAAACGGAAGGGCACCTTCCCAAAAGAACCCCATCACCAGAAGCACGGTAATGCAATTAAAGTACTAGATCAAGCGCATTGATCAATCCATTCTACCGCCCTGCAATTACTTCATAATCATGTACTCTGATTTGCTTATTGGGGCATGTGGCATGGCCGAAGCCCTAGGTTTGAATGGGAACACATATTTTGCTTGCGGCGCCAGTCGGAAGTGCTGGATTGGATTATAACAAACCTGTGCGAAGAGCATAAGCAAGGACCTGAAAGCATGCTTTTGTAAATCTGTCTTGTGTTTTATCTTTCCAATGCGTACAAAAAATAGTGATCTAACTTTGGTGTATGGACAGTGGGGCTTGCCCTCGAGAAGGACAAATGCCTACTCTGATATACTTATTGGGGCATGCAGCGTGGCTGAAGCTCTAGGTTTAAATGGGAAAAATAATTCTGCTTGCGTCTGCAGCCCGAAGTACTGGATGGATTTGCAGCAAACATGTGCAAGGAGCATTGGCAAGGACCTGAAAGCATGGTTTAGCAAATCTGTCCTGTGTTTTACTGTCAGTAAAAAATTGTAATGTATAGCCTGTGGCCATGGGTAGTGGCCAGATTGTCAGAGTAATCCAGGCAATCTGGCTACTGGCCATGACCACCAGGGACTGGCAATGAGCTTAAAGTGGTCTTGGCAACCAGGGACCGGCTATGTGGTAAAGTTTTTCGAAATCGGGATAGGTTTGAATTGGAAATGAAATCCTGCTTGTGGCTACATCCTGAAGTGCTAGACAGGATTGCAGCAAACATTCGCGAGGAGCAACAGCAAGGAGCTCAAAGCATGGTTTTGCAAATCTGTCCTGCGTTTTATTTTTTCTAAATTGTCCAATTGTAAGTACAAAAAAATAGTGATATACCGTTGCTGCCTGTGCAGTGGGCCTGGCCCTCGGCAAGGACAAATGTCTGTTCTGATTTGCCTATTGGGGAATGTGCGCATGGCTTAAGCCCATGCCCCATGGATTGTGGCAACTGGCCATGCAAGCCTTGAGCTCTAACCATTGGTCACATTATGAGGTGCAGTGTATAACGGGGTGGTTTGGTGGGGCTGAGGTCATGGTCGAGCCTCATGCCCTAGGCAATTCAACCATGACTTGCATCCCCAGCATGTGCTGCTGATATGTTTGTTAAAGGAGGTTTACAGTTCTTTCATATATGTTAAACATATATGTTATACAGTGATGTAACATCATGAAACATTTTCACTCATAAAAACCTATGAAATTCTCAGAAGAAAATGTTGTTGAAGGGACGTTACGGTTAAGTTGTACTAATAAAAGCCTATGCAAGTCAGTAAAAAAACTTTGTTAAAGGGATGTGATGGTTGCTTAGCTTACCATAACGGATGAATTTCTGGGGGGGGTTCCGTTTTACTTGTAATCATAGCGTCCCTTTATCAATGTTTTTTCACTGAATTATATACACATAACACTAACAAAGTTATGGTGGGGTTAAAATGGTTGTAAAATCAGCCTTCAACCTGAAATGAGAAAGTAAAATAAGGTATTTTAGCCAAGTCACAATTGCTGCAGCACCAATCAGTAGCCACACCTGGAAGCACACCTCCAGGTCATTCGTACAAGAGCAATGCATTTTAAGTAAGCAAATTAGTTCATGTGCTAATTGTCACAGATAGCCTGAATAACTTGCAGAGTCTGAGAGAAGGTTTACGTTTAAAAATAAAATGTAATGTATACACAGAATTGGTCTCCCATGGCATGGTTGCTCTAAAGGATGTCCCTCTCTCTCTTTTCTGCTTTGGGGTCCCTCCATCTTAGCCCAGGATACTGTAAGCCCGGGGTTGATTTACTCTACTGACTATTGATGAGAGCCAAAAGGCAGAAACCCTGTCTGTCTTGCTTCTTCCTGGACAATAAGCAATCCCTACTCCTTCCCCACTGATTATAAATGATGTTGCCACGATGGTGCCATTAGTAGATACACCTTTTCCATTTTTTCCCTTGATCACACACTCATTCTCTCTCCTTTACCTGAACCCACTACTCCTTCCCTAATCAGGGACGTGGTGCCATGCCAAACTCCAGGGATCTGCTGTCCTGATCACTCTTCAGGGATATGGTTCCCCGTTCACCCCAAGGGGAAATGGTGCCTTGCTTACCCCCCCCATACCAAGTATAAGGTGCTTGGCTTACCCTTCAGGGTTCCAGGGATATGGTGCCCTGCTCATCTTCTAGGGATATGGCACCCTTCTCACACTTCCCCTAACTTCTCTACTATACACAACCCACTATCTATTTGTGTATGCCATAATCCTATGATATCCTCACTGCCTACCTCTTACAGCTACTACAGACTACTTTACTCGACCCTCACCACCAGTCCCAATACCGTCTTTCACCCTCAGAACCACTCCTACCTCACACTATGTCTATCACTCTTGCCCTTTCTCTAACTACCCTACATGTTCTCTCCCCCTCTCTCTATATAGCTGTCTTTTTCTTTCACCCGCTCCCCTCTTTACGCTCCCTCACACTATACTATACAAAACTGGTAACACACTCTCTCGCAAATAACTCACCGGCATTCTGTGCCAACTCTGCCACCAACTCTGGTTTGTATTAGTGAAAATGTTTCATGACGTTACAACACTGTATATAAGTTATTACTAATTCCTCTTTTAACTTAATGCAAGGACTATAAACCTCCTTTAACAAACATATTTGCAGTGCATACTGATGTGTGTTGTTTTCAGCAGCGCATGCTGGGGATGCAAGTCATAGTTGAATTGTCTAGGGCATGAAGCTCGGACATGACCCCAGACACACCAAACCCCCCTTGTTAACCAGTGCACTTAGCCTGCATCCTGGTCCAGTGTCCACTATTCCCCCATAATGTGTCCAATGGCCAATGCTCATGTTTTGCAGCGATGACCAGTATACACAATCCATGGGGCATGGGCTTTGGCCTTGCCAGAGGTCCCAATAAGTAAATCAGTGCAGACATTTGTCCTTGCTGAGAGCCAGGGCCACTGGCCAGGCACCAAAGATATATCACTATTTTTTGTAAATACATTTTGACACTTTGGAAAAAATGTATAAAATGTGATATTGGACAGCTTTGCAAAAGCATGCATTTAAATTTTTGTTGATGCACCTTGGGCAGGTTTGGGGCAAACCCGTCCAACACTTTTGGGCTCTAGCCACAAGCAGAATTGCTTTCCCATTCAAGCCTATCTGGATTTCAAAAATGTTACCACATAGCCCATCCCATTCCCACTTTAACCCCATTGGTGGTACCTTGGTGCCATGACCAGTGCACAGATTTTCTGGGGCATGGCCAACTCAATCACCAAAGTAATGTCCCTATTTTGTGTACCTACATTTTGACGATTTTTTAAAAAAAACACAGGAGAGATTTACAAAAGCATGCTTTCGGGTCTTTGCCAATGCTCCTCGTAAAGGTTTGCTCCAAATCAGTCTAGCATTTTGGGCTGTAGCCGCAAGCAGAAATATTTTTCCTATTGAAGCCTATCCCGTTTTCAACATTTTTGGTCCCCTCTAGAATCTAGCCCCCACTTCCTTCAAACTTCCACACACAATTTGCAAACATTTGTGCAAATTCATCAAATGGCACCAAAGTTATAAACCATCTAAAAATGTTGGGACCCCCCTCTAATTTAACCCCTCTTGACAAAACGCCACCAAACTTTGCAAAAACATTCAAAGTTGGGTCTGTAATCTTTTTACAAACTTGTCTGGAAATTGGTCACACTGCACCAAATGTATAAGCCATCTAAACTATTTGGAACACACCGCTCAAATTTTGCCCCATCTTGGAGAAACAGCAGCAAACGTTCATTGCACATTTTTGTGCAGTTTCGTTGAATGGCGCCAAAGTTATAAGTCATTCAAAAACTGCTCTTCACTAACCCTGTAATGCAGAATATTTGTCAAGTTTGCAAACATCACAGCAATGTTCCTGAACATCTGAGATGTCTGCGGACATTGGAGAAGAAAACACCAGATTTTGGCCTTTTTCTGGACATATCCCATTCCATCCTCAACACCCTTACCTCATAAGAGATTGTTTCATTTGTTTGACAAATGTAATGTTGCATTTTTGAGTATTGGTTTACTGTGATGTCCGTCAACTACAGGTGCAGTAATCAAATCCAAAATGGTGCTGTTGCAAAGGTTTTTACACACCTCACATTTTTAATTCACCAATCAGCAGGTGAGTACGATGTCCGCGAACATTACGCGACTCCCTGATTGGCTCAGATGCATCCGCGGACACAAACTAATTTTTTTTCCATTCATACTTCTCCGGATTTTAAAAGTTTTGGACCCCCTCTATAATTTTGCCCCCCTCGATGAAACCACACAAAACTTTGCAAAATAATTTAGAGTTGGCTGTAAACTTTCATTGCAAAGATTCATGAGGATTCGTCGAACAGCACCAAAGATATAAGCCAACCAAAAGCTTCTCTCCCTATGGTTTTAGCAACGTAATCATAACTAAAGGGTCACTACCCAGACCCTGTAATATATATTCACTGAAAAATGGTTAGTTAAGGTGCTGCCAAGTTGAATAGATTTAACAAAACCCTTGAAATTCAGCAGATGTGGGAAGTCATGACCAGATTAACTCAGTCTTCTCCCGTTGATGTTCCCGATAATGCCATTTTGTATGTCATCATGAATCACTTCTCTTATAATATGGATGAGTACATGGGCTTTGCAAAGGAATACACCGAGTTAGGCTGTTCATGACTTCAAACATCCGCTGATTGTCAAGGTTTTTGTTGAAGTAAATCTTCGCAACTTAACTAAGGTTGTTATACCAGGATTACTGTGAAATGATCAAAAATAAAATACCTACTGCAAAATGAGTACATTGCTTTTGGTGAAAAAAATAAATAATAATATTAAGGGCCCGAAAGACATGTAGTGGGTACGTGGATCCAAAAGAAACATATTGGGGGAACATGCAGAGTGGACACAGCCGAAAGGCCATGGCTAGAGGCTCTGTAGTGCTTTAAACTATAGCACTATATATATATATATTGAAGTCAAAAATAAATGTTGGCTTTTTCATTTCTGAAAAGCCTCTCTGCTGCAAGAAGGGAACAGAATAGCCCCAGCCCCCTCCTGGAAATCGAGTAAATGCTTGATGAGCAAGATGTTTTGTACCCGGTCCGATTCCATCCAACGGTTGTTGCTGTTCACTGGGCAGCTGAACGATGACAAGACTGAGCTGCTCCTTGTCGGCTCACCCAACACTATCCGGAATCTCAGCCCTAGCTACTCTAGCTTCATCATTGACGGCAACACCATTCCCACTGCCAAAAGTGTAAAAACCCTGGGTTTCTATCTCGACACTAACACCAACTTCGCCAAACAAATTAATATGACCGCCTCAGCCACTGCTTACACTGGGAAACTAATCAGAGCCTGCAGACCTTTGATATCCCCCAACAATTGCCTTACTCTAGCCAGAGCACTTATACAATCCAAATTGGATTATTGCAACAGCCTGTATGTAGGTGCCAATAAAACGGTTGTCAATAAACTGCAAGTTCTACAAAACAATGCACTCCGTGCCGCCCTTAATATTCCCAGAAGAGAACATATCTCAGCCACAAGAATCACATGCAAATGGCTCTCCATCCAACAAAAAATAGACCTAAAAACTATCTGCCTCACCTACAAAGCTCTTAACCACCTGGCCCCACCTTATTTAACCGATAAATTCACCTTAAGACAGAATATTAGAACCACCAGATCCTCTAATACACTACAACTGACAGTGCCCAAATACTCCCTAAAAAGAGCCGGTGGATCCAGCTTCCCAGTTCTAGCCTCACAATTATGGAACACTATTCCATTGGACATCAAATCTACCCCTACATTTCAACCTTTCAGAACTAAGATCATCACCTGGTTACTCAACAAATAACTAGCACTGTATGTATGTATGTATCTGCTACGATGTTACTAATTCTACTATAACTGCTTTCATAACTGCTTTTGTAACTATACATATGCTGCACAAATGTACAAATGTTCTTACCTATGCCTGTAACCTGATGCTTAAGCGCCCATATACCTCTGGGTCAGGAGCGCTATACAAATAAAAATAAATAAACAAGCTATTTTCTAGGGGAAATGAGTGGGACTAAGCCGAAAACATTGTTTTTTGCTTTCTTAATAACATTTTTTAACACATCTTTCCCAAAATTTCCAGTCCGGGGGTGAGGGGGAGTTGGGTGCTGTGGGAAAAACTTTTTGTTTGAAAAATATCTGCCTAATCCATCATGCTAGTGAAATGTTATTAGCAATTCCATTTTCGGGTTTCCTATGTATCTTGATATCTTGATACTCAATTTAGCTGTGACCGCCACACCATAATGTATATATGCATATAAATATACACATATATATATATATTATAGGGCAAGGGTGAAAACATTGTACATAGACTTTTCGCAAAATTATATTGCTAATAGCTTTTGACTCGCTCGACATATTTGAATAACATTTTGCACAAAGAAGACTGGAGACTCTCCCATAAAGGCCATTATGGGAAAGAGTTGGTAAAAATTAAAACGTTATTAAGTAAACATACTTCCATTCATTTTCCCCAGAGAAAAAATTCAATTTGTGGGAAGCCGTAGCACAGAAACCACTGGATGGATTTGTGCCACCTAAGAAACAACTTGGGCACAAAGTGTTGCCTCAATTTCCCTGACAGGTTTGGGATAAATCTGTCCAGTAGTTTTTAAAATATAAACTCTGCTCCCAAAAACACATATATATCTGCCATGGTGTGCAGCACAGAGTCTAAATGAAAATCTACCATTTTTGTTTTCCTTTATGCAAGCAATCCCCACAATAATATCTGGAAAAACGGAAAACGAAAAGTGCTCAAAAAGCTACTTGGAGGTGGGAAAAGGATAAATATAAGGGAGGTACCACAAACAGCTACCCACCTATACACGCAAAAGGTGTGCCTGGTTGTAACAAGTGCTACTTATCATGTTGGTCAAAAGATCCAAACAGGGGAAATAGAGAAAAACATTTTAATCAGTTCATGCAAAAACAACCAGAATGTTTTCTGTATAAAACAGTGGACAAAAAATGCATTTTGTAAACAAACAAAGAAATCACATAAAACAATCTTATGTGACGGTCATATTTTTCAATAGTTGAGCAAAGCCACAATTTTCATATAGTGACAGTTTTGTGAGGTTAGTAATAATGTGTGACAAGCACATAATTATTTCTGATGTCTTTAAATGATGATATCTAGTCCTTGACCCCGTCGACACAACAACATGTGTTTCTGGGACATAGTAACAGTTGTTAGAAATACTCTACAGCCAACTTAAACTGCTATTAGGTATATACTGGACCCGTCTTCAGGACGTAGAATTATGGCATCACCAGATGTGGTGCTGAAATGGAAGGGAGAAAACCGTCAGTCAACCTTTCCAATTTGATGTAATCTAAAAAGCAAAAGCACACAAGACGGCAAATTGGTGGGAGAATAATAAAAACCCAGATTTTAGGCATGCAATCGGACCAGACTAGAGGTGGGGAGGTGGGGAGGGAGAACGAGGACACCATGTAAAGTTTCAGAGTTGGGGGATATTCTGCAGTGGCAGTTACAGTTAGACATTTTTTGGCTATTGGAGTGACAACTGGCTGTAACTGGATCGCAAGATTCTGAGGCAATAACACAAGACACACACAGAAAATAAATTGAATCACAAGAACTGAAGAGTGATAGGGGGTAAAGGGAGAGGACCAGAGACGGAAAAAGCAATTGATGGGTGTTGGTGGACCAAGGAAAGCGGAGGGGGCAAATTGTGAGAGCCTATGAGGAGGGGGTGAGTTTTTGATTTTTTAGCCTTATTGGTGCATATGGGGATATTCTCATGAGAATCAGAACTCTGTTGATATTGATATTGATATTTTATTTCTATCATGCTCATACATAAATGTTTCAGAGCGTGACAAGGCAAGGGACGGGAACAGGGGAGAACAAAACAACGATCTTACAAGGCCCAGTGGCATTGAGAACGCGCAAGTGCATGAGAGAGGGGGAGGAAAAAAGTGCATGGAAGGGGGGGAGAAGTGGAGAGTGCAGAGCAAAGGAGAAACAGATAAATAATAATAAATAAATAATAAAGGCAACAAACAGTGTTAGTGCAGCCAGCAATTCGCAAGTGATGTGTTTAAGGCAGCAGACAGGGTAGGTTGGATAAGTGCAGGAAGAAAAAACGGGGGAAACTGTATGGGTACAGATACAGAACCCAGTGCAAGAGGGGCCTGTTACCATTATCTGGGGAAAACCAGGGGAATCACATGGGAATAGAGAGGGAAAAACATTTGTTTACATCTGTCGTGATCACATTTTCTCGGCAGGGGGCAATCGGTCTTTGTGCCACTGAAGAAGTGCTAGGATGGGCACCACCACAGTATCAAAAAGTTTGTTCAAATTGTAGAAAGTTGTATGGAAAGTGTGGAGCACTGCAGAGAAATGTCCATGATTCGAGGATAATAATACACTTGCATTGATATACACAGAGTGTCTCCCCAGCTACTGTGTGCTCACCTGTTGAGTCAAAACTACCTTTTAAAGTAGTCCTATGAAATTTTACACATAATTTCTTAGACCAAAATGCCATGGCTAGCTGGCCCCAGAGAAATAAATGTGTACAACATGTACAGTGGCCAATGCCACTGATCAAGGCTGAAGGTCAAGGCTAGTGGGCCCCAAAGACACCTATTGGTGGAACATGTGAAGTGGCCACTGTTGAAGGCCATGGCTGGTTGGCCACAAAGAAACATATTGGTGTAACATGTACCAATAACTTCCTACATCTCGTGACCTTTCCACATGCAACCATCCACATCAGAAATCAAACAATAGTTAAAAAATGCCCATTAGATGCCAGAGGAAACCATACTATACTTCCCAGAACAAATCACCCACCACAACACACAGATTCTGACAATGCAGAAAATGTCCACCAAAAGACACCTATATGACCTAAGCGCAAAACTGGAATCCCCACCATCCAACACTGCTTTCATAACTAGAGACTGGATAAACTGCCACTCTGACATAACACATAAATTCAATGACACAAAGCAGAGAGACACATTGCGCAACCTACTAGAGCTTCTCAAAAAAGGGACATGCCATCCAACCGCACCTCCAAAAATAAACAGTCCCACCGAGCAGAAAGTCAAACAGATGATGCAACCCACTCCCACTGAGCCGCTGTAAAAAGTACCTACAAAAGAGGAACAAAAAAGCACACACTACACTGCCACCTACTCAACACACCATCTATAGCAAAGAACAAAACAGAAATCTATGAACTCCTGAGCAAAAGTGATACTGATGCCCTCTTCCTCACAGAAACATGGCTATCTGAAAACTCCAAAGTATTCACTCATCAAGACATACCTGACAACTAGAAAATAATACAATCTAACCAGAAGAGGAGAAGGAATTGCTGTTGGACATAAAAACCACATCAACTCCACATTCCTACCCTCAACAGACAAATAAGACTGAAAATCACTTTTAGTGAACATCAAACTGAATTAACAATTCGCCTTACTCTTCCTTCTTATCTACAGACCCCCCACCTACAACCCTAACTTCGCCACAAAATTCATTGAAGCCATAGCCAACCTAGCTGTAAAACATGACAACATCATCATTCTGGGAGATTTCAACATCTGGTTTGAAAGAGAAAAGAGAAAATAAAACCATAGCAAACTCCCTCAGCACCCTACTGGAACCCTCCATCTCAAACAAATGAAGGAACCCGCTCACAAAGCTGGACACACCTTCCACGCAATCTTATGCAGGGACAGACTCTCATCTGTCACCCCACCAGTACCAATCACCTGCGTGACCATCACATGATCCCATTCATCGTCAAAATCTCAAGCCGCAGGATGCCCACAAACATAAGAAATCCAGTGACAACCAAAATAAACTGTAAAAGACTACAGATAGAAACATTAACAGAACTTCTAGAAACCCCCAAACCTGGTCTCTCCCAACGAAATCAAATTATGCCAGACACTGCTCGAGAGAACCTCTGTACTGGCTCATAGGGTTTATAGTCATAAAGTCAAATGTAAAAAAGTCGAAAGTCATAAAGTCGAAAAAAATAATTTTTACCCCTTTTTTTTACTCGCGGGACCCCAAAAAAACATATAAATAAAAATAAAAATTCAAAAAAAAGATTTGACATTTTATTTTCGACATTTTTGTCATTCGCCTTTATTGATTCCACTTTATGACAGCCAGCACACCGGCTCATAGATGTGGTTGACCATTTGGTACCCTTAAAACGCTTCAAATCAAAACCAAAAAAGAACATGCAACAAGGAGGCTCACAAAGGAACTGAGAGAACTGACCATAAACTAGAAAAAAGTTGGAGAAAAAAGTACAACCAATCAGAAAAATGTAACTAGCAATAACAAATTGGCAGTTCTGAAAGTGAAATAAATCACACCATGCCGCAAGAATCCAATTGCTAGGAAACCCATATTAAGAAATGTACAGAAAAATCAATGAATAAAAAAAGAAAAACAATGTCATACCCACACAAATCCTATGTGACAGCATCATGGACCACCTAAGAACAAAAATACACTCAATCCAACAGGCCATAGACACATTCAGCAGGAGCACAAAGAACACCCTCCCAGAAGTCAGCACCCCAACAACCAGCACAAACCTACTAAAAGAAACCAACATGGCAGGATCTCCCAGTGATCCATGCCAACGGATATCTACAAAAAGCTACAAACCAATAAAACACCAGCTCTCTACACCGGACTACTAATGAATCTATCCCTTAACATTGGAAAAGTAGAACCATCATACAAATCCGCCTATATCAAAGCTATCTTAAAAAATGAGGGGAAACAATAGATGACTATACCAACTACAGACCTTTATCAAGCTTACCCTACCCCGCAAGAATCTGGGAGAACCACGTTTACAAAGAACTGCTCAACCATGTGGAAAGCAACAGACTACTTGACCAGTCTCTAGTTCATTCCAGACTAAGGAGAGGAACTGAATTAGCACTCTTATCCATATGGGACAACCTACAGATGAATACTGGCAACAACACCCAATCGGCCCTATAAACATAATCCACTATAAACACAATCCACTAATCAAGAAACTGGAAGAATTTGGTATACAAATACTACCACCGTTTACGTGAAACACACAGAACATCACCTGCAGAGTACCAGGAGGATCAAGCATCTCCCCACGCCTCTTCAATATTTAAATGACCCACCCTAATGAAAGTCATTCAAACTCATGGACTGACAACCTACAACAAAGCAGACAAACCTCAGCACATTTTCAGAATAACTCCTAACTATGATTCTGACAATGTCCTCAATAAATGCCTCATCAATATAAATACCTGGATGGCAAACAACAACCTTAAACTAAACCCCATTGAAACAGAAACATTGATAACCCACACAGGATGACAATCTATCACAGACCCCTCTCAACTGGCCCTCACGCATGGGGACTCAACCGTAGAAGTCTACAGTGATAAACCTGGGAATTCTCATTCATGGACAGTGATCTCGCAGGGGAACCACAATTCAATGCAATAGCAAAAATGCTTCTACCTCCTTTGACAAATGAGAGATTCTCTTTTAACTGAATTTACCACACAAAAACCTTGTGATCATTTTTTTGGTAATATCATGAATAGAGTATACAATTAGCCTCTAACTAGGAATGCCCATTGCCTCATCAAAAATCTACAATGCATAAAAAATATGGCAGCAAGACTTCTCCTGAAAACTAAATAGAAGAGAGACCATTGGGTGATGGATCCCTCAGAAGTTTTTACTTTGTACCAGTAAAGAAACCTATCAACTTCAAAGCCCTCTGCATTGCCCATAAATTACTAAACAGACAAGGAGCTGATTTCCTCCAGGCACAAATCACTCAATACCAACCCAGTAGAGCTTTATCATCTAGCAGTGACCTCCAAATAGGAACAAAACACTATGAGAACACAACTTTTGGAGGAACTGCCTTCTCTTTCCTGATAGACAAACCATGGCACTCGATCCCAAATTAAATTACGATGACGGAAGACCACCTATCGTTCAGGAAACAGCTAAAGTTCTGGTTATTTAATGGCCTACATAAAAACAGACCAACAACTGCAAAATAACCTTCCACATGAACAAACCACTCTAACTGCATACAATGCCACAACCTCATCCATAAATGCTTTGAAACTGTAACCCAGAATAAAGGAACCATAAGATAAATGCCCACAAAAAGACAATAGTGGCACAACACCCAGAGACGCCGCAAAAAACACTAACCATATCCCATATCCCTTCTATATTCCAAACTCCCACACTTCACACTTACTATACACGCCCAGACAAACTAGCGAACCACATTGCTAAAACACAATGCTCTGTAATCAAATCACAAACACTGGCCGCCACCCATGCAGAAACAATAATGCACCCAATACACAAAACAAAGCACCTCCAGAAGCTCACATTCAGACGCCAGTTGTTCCTGCTTCTACATGCATATCATATCCCATCCCTCAATAACCAAACCACCCCACTTTATCTTACAGAGACACGAAAGTGCCAGGAGACCATGGCACTACTGCAGTGAGTGATACAAATCAACTTAACCATAACGCTCAATTAACATACTTATTTCAGTGAATGACAATGCTTTTTTTTATAACTGAAGAAGTTTCATTCTGTTCCAGCACAGTATGTTTTTTATTAAAACTCCTCTTTAAAATGTTGTGTTATTTTAAATGGCCCTGCCCAATTGTCACTTATGATTGCTTGTTAATCCTTGTTGATCCTGCAATATGGCTGTAGCTCATGCCTCAAGGATCACGGCCACTAGCCATGGCTTCAACCCAGGAGAGCGGACCTTGGTCCCGCTATGGGGGAAAAATGGACACTGCACTAGCCCTGAGACTATGTCCAGTGTTTATTGAGGTTGGATTGGTGGGGCTGGAGTCATAATTGAGACTAAAGTCTAGTGCAGTTCAGCTATAACTTGCATTCTGAGCATGTGCTGCTCAAAGTGACACATCAGTGTGCATGATAAAAAATACATTATTAATAACTTACCTACAGGGCTGAAACATCATGAATCATCTTCACTTATAAAACTGTTGAAATTCTGTGAAAAAAAACGTAGTTCATGAGAAGTTAGGGTTAAGTCGCCCTAATAAAAACCTATGAAATTAATTGAAAAAGCTGTGCCAAATGGACGTTATGTTCAATTTGGTACAACAAAAACATTCGAAATTCAGTGAAATACTTTTTTAAGTGGATGTTATGGTAGAAGCACAATATCAAAAAACCAAAGGCACTCCCCAGTTACTGAAAAAAGCTACTGCAATGCACTACTCAGACTAACATATAGGAAATCAAAGATGACATCACAAAATGAATCCTCCATATGACATCACCTTACCAAAGGGATAACTTGTTAGCTCTCCCTAGCAGCTACGGTCAATGACCTGTTGGCTCATGATTCTTGCTGACCATGTTAATCCAGGGGTAAGGAACTCCGGCGATCCCATATATATAATTAGAAAGGAAAGATGTTTAAGGAACTGTGTGAGCGTACATTCCTCGGGTAGGGCGAGTTGGTGCAACCTCTTTGAAACATTAGGTTTGGGAGGCCTGTGAGCATGCATTGTCAGAGAAGAGGGAGGTGCTGCATTATCCCCAGAACTCTGAGGACTGGGACTTCAACACCAAAGCCCACGAATAAGACCTGGTGCTCGTATCTTGTGGGAAGGCCACATAACTGGAATAGACTGTCCTGATTGTTTTGATGTTCTTGTTACTTTACTTTCTTAGGGGATGTTTCCTGTTACCTTTTGGTTCACTCAACTGTACATGCCACTTAAATTAACACAGTGAATGAAACCAAGTGGTCTTGACATCCGTCTTGGACCTACTGTCACAACGTGACAGAAACTTGACCATCCGTTTCCATCAGGCAAAACGGATTGGTACAATTTGTGCATTGGCAATTCACGGTACACCTAATTTCGGTATTGGATCTAGGAACCTTGAATAAAAGGTTCAACATGAAGCACATCTTTGTACATTTGGTTTCTCACTCCATGATTTCTCACCAGACTCGCTCCTTGTCCACTTCTCCTTCTTCCTTTGGCCTATCTGAGTATATCCATTAGATTTCTCTGTGGAACATCAAAAGCCAACACACATTTTAGTATAGCTCTGTGATTTAAGTACTCACAAGAACAGGATCACCTCAGGAGGGTTTAGAGACCTTGTGTCATGAACCATTGTCTACTTCCTTTCTGGACCTCCTGGTCCCTGACTTGCAGGGGATTGCATGCAGTTATCCTTCCAACATGGCCACCCGGAACAGAATACTCCGGAGCAGTCTATGCGTTCCACGCTGCTCATCCTACAAAAGAGACACGCCCCAGTGGCTCTGCGCGCCTCAACACTACCGCTACCTGTAGTCGGACGTGCTTAGCCGGAGTTCGATCGAGGCTCTCGCTTGATTCCTTGTTCCCAGTGCCTTGAATTCCCTCCTGTTCCCTTTCCTCCCCAATCTCCTAGAAAACATTCCGTGCTCGATTCACGGTCTTCTGTGCCTCCGAGCGTACCTTCAATACTTCCTGGAATTACCCTGGACTTGTAGAACGCTCCTGGAAACTGAACCGCTACTCTCACGCTGGACGCCGAAGACTGGCATTCGGGACTATACAAATCCCGGACCGTAAAGAAGAAGAAATCCCAGAAGGTCACAAGTACACAACAGAAACAGGTGAGAAGGGGAGAGACTTGTGACAGATTGAGACGCCTTAAAAACGATACAGATTCAGAGATGGAAGCCGCCGTTCAAGACCTCATGCGAGGCATGCAGGAATTAACAACCGAGGTACAGAACCTCAAGGCAGAGAACGCAGCATTAAAGCAGCTAGTTCTATCACGTGATTCCGCAACAAAAGAAAATGTAATATTGGGTGGAATAGTGGACAAGTATGACGGTTCTTCCAAGACATTCTGCGCCTTCCTTGGTTCGTGTTTAGTTCACTTCACGTTCAAGCCCTACTACTTCTCCACTCCTAGAGCAAAGGTGGGTTTTATGATTTCACACCTCACTGGGCAACCCCCCTAGTCAATACAAGCAACGCTCTCCTGGATGACTATGATGGCTTTGTGAGAGCCCTCAAGGAAATGTTTGATCGCCCAGAGCAGGTGTATAGTGCTCAAGAGAGACTACTCGAGTTTCAACAAGGGTCCCAGGAAATGCTCACCTATGTTACTCATTTCAAACAACTTGTGAAAGAAGCAGATTGGTCTCCAGAAGTGAGTTTTACACTCTTCCGAAGGGGGCTGAACGAAGAAATAAAAGATGAGCTCGCTAGAGTGGCCCGCCCAAGCTCCTTCCAGGCTCTTATGGATCTATCCTTACAGATAGATTTCCGAATCCAAGAAAGAAGAACAGAGAAGAGGAAGTCTAAGGCATGTCTCCAAAAGACCATCACGGAACATGCCCCTAGAGCAGAGTCAACTGTTCCTTCTACCCCGGACCCAGAACCTATGCAACTAGGAGCCTTTCGTGGACCCATTACCCCTCAGGAAAGGATGCGACAAATCCATACTGGATTTGCGCCTCCGATAAACATCTTTTGAGAGAATGTCCCATTGCTCCTCCACGGCGTTCGGGAAATGGCAGCTCCCGATCCTAGATGGAGCACAGTGTCGGGAGAGAGATGTTTGCTCCACATCAATTCCATCCTTGAACTCTCCTGTACAAAATAACCTTTTGGTTCTGCAGGCCCTACTATCGCCTTCCAAGACAGAATCCTACCCCATCCTGGCATTAGTTGACTGAGGAGCTATGGGCGTATTTCTAGATCAAGATTGGGTCACTGCTCATAACATTCCACATGAAAGCCGAGTTACAATGCAACCAGTAGAGGCAATTGATGGAAGGCCTCTTTCCTCAGGACCCATTACCCTTTAGACTAGAGAGATTCTACTTTCTATTAATCACCATCAAGAGAGAATCAAATTTGACCTCATTAAATCAGCCCATTATCCGATGGTTCTTGGGATGCCCTGGCTGCAGAGGCACAATCCTTAAATCAACTGGGCAGCCGACTCACTGTTTCTTGGATCTGAATTTTGTATGGCTCACTGCCTATCCCTGGATACCTTACCAAAGCCTTCTAGAGACTTTCAAGAGAACCAACAATATCCAGTCACCATTTCTAATATCATCCAGATTCCCAGGGCCTACCAAGCCTTTTCTGATGTTTTTTCGAACCGCGATAGTCCAAGCTCTCCCTCCTCACAGGCCAGAGGATTGTGCCATCGATACTGAACCCACAGCTGTGATTCCTTTCAGCAGAATGTTTATATTATCTGAACCTGAAAAGAAGGCTCTCTGAGAATACCTGGATACTAACCTGGAAAATGGCACCATACGCCCGTCCAAATTTCCAGCGGGTGCTTCATTGTTCTTCGTTCCAAAGAAAGATACCAAAGAACTCAGACCATGTCTGGACTACCGTGGTCTAAATCAGTGCACTCTCAAGGACCGTTATCCTCTACCCCTCATCTCGGATTTCCTGGAAGCAGTCAGAGGTGCAGTAATCTTCACAAAATTATACCTAAGGGGTGCCTACCATCTCATTCGTATAAAGGAAGGTGACGAATGGAAAACAGCCTTTAGAACTCCCTTCGGCCATTTTGAATATCTGGTCATGCCCTTTAGACTTGCTAATGCCCCAGCAGTTTTTCAACGTTTCATGGATAGGGTGTTCTCGGAAATGCTGTTCCTCTTCGTTATCGTCTACCTGGATCACATCTTGATCTACTCCAAGGACCTTCTAAGGCATGAAGAGCATGTTAAGGCAGTCTTACAACGTTTACGTGAACACAAACTCCTAGCAAAACCCGAAAAAAGCCTGTTTCACCTCACTTCTGTTCATTACCTAGGATTTGTCCTTAGTCCAGAAGTAATTGGAATGGATCCTTCAAAGGCAAAAGCCATACTATCTTGGCCGGCTCCCACATCCGTGAAACAGGTTCAATATTTCCTGGGACTTGTCAATTTTTACCGAAAGTTCATACCCTCCTTCTCTGAAATTGTTCAACCGATCATTGCTCTCGTGAAGAAAGATGCTCCATTTCTCTGGTCTACAGATCAAGACCAGGCATTCCAACTATTACTCAAGCCCCCATCCTGTCTCAACCCGATAATAACCGACCATTCCTAGTGGAGACGGATACATCCAATTACGCCATAGGAGCAGTACTAAAACAGGAATTTGAGGGCAAATTGGACCACCCCATTGCTTACCTTTCACGAACCCTGACGCCCAGTGAGACTCATTATTCCGTCTTGGAAAAGGAACTACTAGCCATCCGCCAAGCCTTCACAGAATGGCGACACCTACTCCTGGGAGCTAGGAATCCAGTCCAGGTCTGTACGGACCATCGAAATCTTCAAGTTCTACAATCTTTGGAGTGTAGGAACAGTCGTCAGGCCCGTTGGGCCTTCTTCTTTGCCCAGTACCAATTCCACATCCATCATGTCCCTGGATCACAAAACATAACTGCCAATGCCCTTTCCAGACGTCCTGACTATGAAAACTCTGAGGATCGGACCTTTCCAAAGATGTTTTCTCACACGATCTTTGTTGCCCAAGCACTCACCCTCCTGGAGAATATCCAAGGCCAAACTCAACTTTCGTACCTCTGGAAGGAGCACAAGAGAAATAACAGATGGAATCTCAAGGACGGGTATCTATTCAAAGATAATCACCTAGTCATTCCCACTCCTGGACTGAGACAAAGTATCACAAGTCTATGTCATGATACCTTACATTCGGGACATCGTGGGATAACCAACACTCTCCATCTCGTACAAAGACAGTTTTGGTGGCCCAAGATGAAGGATGATATTAGGATCCATGTCCAAACATGCACAGTTTGCAATCAGAACAAACATGATAATAAGAAGCCAGCTGGACTCCTACTCCAACCAGCAATACCAACAAGACCCTGGGAAGTCATCGTCACTGAATTTTCCTGGAACACATATTCCGACTTCATGGGTTGCCTTTCAAGATCATTTCAGACCGAGGACCTCAGTACATATCTCAGTTTTGGAAGCAAGTATGTCGTATTCTGGGGATCCAACGTGCCCTATCCTCTCGCTACCATCCACAAACCAATGGAGCCACAGACGTGTGAACCAGACTGTCGATCAATATCTACGATGTTTCGCCACCAAAGTTCAGGACGATTGGTCACTCCTAATACCTATGGCGGAATTTGCCTATAACAATTCAGATCATTCAGCTATCAAGACAAGTCCCTTCTTCTGTAGCCAAGGATTCCATCCATCAGTCCTACCCTCCGTACTCCCACATCCTACTCCAGTACCTGCAGTAGACTCCTGGATCGAAAACTTCATCACAGTACATAAGGAGGTTAAGGAATACCTACAACGGGCCCGAGAAGATGTCAAACGTTATGCTGACTCTAAAAGAAGACCTGGACCTTCCTATTCAGTAGGGGATAAGGTTTGGTTATCCTCGAAGCTCCTTCCTCGACACCTGTGCCCCAATAAACTGGCTCCCAGATACTACGGTCCCTTTTCCATACAAGAAATCATCAACCCAGTTGCCTTTCGACTTGGGTTATCTAAATCTTGGAAAATAATCCATCCAGTCTTTCACACTTCTCTGTTAAAACCATGCATTCAGTCATCCCAAACAGCTCCTAGATCTACCCCTGTTATTGTAAATGATCAACTGGAATACAAGGTTTCCAGGATTTGTGACTCAAGATATCGACGACGTCAACTACAATATCTGGTTGAGTGGAAAGGGTACCCCTCCAGTGAGCGTACCTGGGAACCCGTGTCAAACATGAATGCTCCCAGATTGGTTCGACGATTTCATCTGATCCATCCAAGCAAAGCCGGAGGAGCTGGTTTCCAGAGGAGGCATACTGTCATGAACCGTCGTCTACGTCCTTTCTGGACCTCATGGTCCCTGACTCGCAGGGGATTGCATGCAGTTATCCTTCCAACATGGCTGCCCGGAACAGAATACTCCGGAGCATTCTATGCGTTCCACGCTGCTCATCCTACAAAAGAGAGACGCCCCGCGGCTCTGCGCGTCTCAATGCTACCGCTACCTGTGGTCGGACGTGCTTAGCCAGAGTTGGATCGGGGCTCTCGCTTGATTCCTTGTTCCCAGTCCCTTGAATTCCCTCCTGTTCCCTTTCCTCCCCAATCTCCTGGAAAACCTTCCGCGCTCGATTCACGGTCTTCCGTGCCTCCGAGCGTACCTTAATTACTTCCTGGAATTACCCTGGACTTGTAGAACGCTCCTGGAAACTGAACCGCTACTCTCACGCTGGACGCAGAAGACCGGCGTTCGGGACTATACAAATGCCGGACCGTAAAAAAGAAGAAATCCCCGAAGGTCGCAAGTACACAACAGAAACAGGTGAGAAGGGGAGAGACTTGTGACACCTTGACTGCTGGCAAATCGACAGCCGACATAGAGCTGAACAGGCCAATGCCGCAATACCAGAAAGGTAAGTGATGCCATGTGTGGCGACTCAGCTGTTCCTGTTGTGGCAGCTGTGTGGTAGGTAGGTGTAGGATGCCTCGCCGCTGGCAGCCTACATCTCAGAAGAGAGCTTGATTTTAGTGGAAAATCCCCCCATATATACAAGGGTGATTCAGAGTGCCAGAAACCAATTCATTGGGGCGAGCTGCTGGTATTTCATTTTGCATTTTTCATTGTTAGATACTTGGCCCTTTCAAGAGCTGTGGCACAGCTCAGCGCTAAGGTGCGTGCTGTTGTGGGGAGCAAAAGCGAAGCAGAGCTGAGTGCAGGCATCCTAAAAGCTTCCTAAAGAAAATATTAAAGCAATCAGAAAGCGCATCTGGGCACTTAGTCATTTAAATCATGAATAGGGCTAAAAACTAGGCCCAAACATCCAAACGGTGGTAACACCCGAAAAGGCAAAGCATCGAGCCAACATGCCTCCTTAGGCACAGCGGGTATGAGAATCCAGTCAACCATCAAGTGGGCCCTTAAGAGCCAAATGGCCAATAAAGATCCCCTCCTCAGCTTGTCAAAACCAATGAAAGACAGAATCAAAACTTCACTTACCTCGCAGTCATCAGGCAGCAGCTCAGGAACACAGAGTCGTTGGAGCCCATTGGAGGTGGAAAGATCATTCAACAGAGCAAACTCTCCAGCATAGATCAAATATCTAGCACAGGAGAGGAGCCTCACATGATATCAGCTCCCTCTGCCGGATCATTACTGGAAACCTTGGAGCGCTCCATAGATCTCGGGCACATGGAGAACTACCTACAGCCTCTCCCTAGTGTCTCACTAGGAGGTACAGCAATAGATCCAATAGATTATAACCTAGCAGATGTGGAGGGTGACATAAGCAATCTAAGAGAGTTGCCACAAGTGGAAGGAAGGTATTCTCGTGCAGCTGCAGCAGATATTTGGAGAAAATTATGCAGCAGTCCCAGCAATTGGTGGCAGCATCAATGCCCATATGGACAGTCTTGGATGTGAGGCTTTTAAAGACGTGAATCAAGACAACGGGAAAGACATGCGGCTTGTCCCTGACACAGAACAACCCCTCCTAGTCTTTCCAGTGCAGGAGTTTATACCCGCAGTTGAGAAGGAAGTGCAATTTGTCGAAGATGTTACTTTTAGTGATGATACCAATTATTGCAAACAGCATTCTGAGGTAAGCAGAGTCCAAAGCAGCAGTCCGGATCTGCTACAGTCTACAATAAGTGAAAGCCTTTTGATGGAGTGGTTGGGCCGAATGGACTCAGCGTTGTCAGATCTTAAGGGTGAGATCTGCTTATCCGCTTACAGGCACAAAGATTTAAAGACGCTTCAATAAATGTCTGGATATTGTCGCCAAACTGGCAAAAGGTGGTGGTTAAGAGCATCATCTAATGGCCAGCAACGGCCCGAACAAATCTGGCCAGAGCTGAAGTTGTGTGCCGGACAGAGTGCAACTGGGCCTGGGGAGCACATCATATGCATGCCATAAACTCAATAACCTAATAAATAAAATGTAAGGACACTCATTCAGTCTCAAGACATAACTACATGGTGTGAAATCAATAGATACATTAATTGTAATGGGGAGCAAGGGCACAAGCTGCAAAACAACCATGCAAGCCGTAGATGGCAAGAGACCTCAGATTATAACTGGTTTAATGAGAGGCAGCACAAGCAGGCTAAGTTCATCTGCTGAGTCCCTTCCTTTCAACAACCAGCTTGCTGGAGTATTGAACCGGTCCAATCCTATACAACCAATGCGGTCCAGGAAAGTCAGCGAAGGAAAGGACAAAGAACCCAAGATGCTGGACATATTAGAGGAATGGTGGAATTTTAGCATTATGTGTTGTTTTAAGGGCCTCACCCATGGAAACAATAACTCTTACAAAAGAACATTAATAAAGGCCCTCACCGAAATTGTAGGTGTCTCAGACATAAATCGTTTAAGATTTTTACAGTCACACCGATTTGATCAGACTGTATGTTTTGTGGGGGGTGCAACATGAGGTTTGGGCTGTATAATCTATACTTTCTCTCATGTTTAAGGGTTAAGAGGTGTCCATAAAGGTGCTCCCTACCTTAAACCCAGTTAATAATAGACTTGCTCAAAAAGATGTCTTTCAGATTCATGATAATAAAAATCCACTTATCATGGATGAATCCAAGGCTGAATTAGAACGCACACTTGTAAAAACTCCTACAATACGTCAAGGTTGTCTGTCAAGTCAAGTCATCAAGACTGTTTATAGCTGTATGGGAAACGTTCCCTCTTGTGCACTCTGAAAGGCGTAAGTAATCAGATACTTCCCAGCAATGTGATAGTACGGGTTATTTAGCAGGAACGTGGCAGCCGCTAAAACAAGCTTTATATTCTGGAATGGCCAGCTTGGCTAAAATGGTACCATGTGGTCTATATACAGCTCCCTACTCAACATTTGTAATGGGTTCTTAGCATTCCCATTAGGGGCAATACAAGCTAGGCCAGGGTGGCCAAAATTAAGTAGTGCTGCAATGATTGGCAAGACACTCCCACACTTGGTAAAGAGATTGTCCAATGATAATAAACAGTGCATCGTGGCTTTGCTTGAAGAAAAACCAGGCTCAGGGGATAAAGAACTTTAGTAACTTTTTGGACTATGATGCAAAAATTAGATATATGATAGTGGGGGATTTTAACGCAAAACTAGGAACATCTAGGAACAGAGCTGACATCCCACAACAAAATATTTTTATTTTTTTATTAATATAGCATTTACCTTGTACTTAGCAGATCTTTACAGCAACATAATTTACACAATTACATAAAAGACACATCACCTTAATAAAAAGCAAGATGAAACTGAATTATTACAAAACCATTTCAAATATATAGTCATCACATTTCATTCTCTTTCACAAATTACTAACAAAGGTTTTATAAAATTCAAACATGTTTTGTTAAAAGTTCTGATTTCAGTCCCTGACACATACGGCTATTAAGAGGAACCTCAAAATATTAATTAAAAAAAAAAACTTCCTTTAAAAAGCCATACACGGCGAGAGTCAGACCCGCTTTCATTACACTTATCAACATTCACCACCGTTCTTTGATTGTAAGAGAATGATGTTGGCTAAGAACGACCCCTATGTATAAATTTCACTTCTCGTCAACTTCGGAGATGCAAGGAGAATATGTTTTATTGTTTCAAGGTCTGCATTGGGTTTACAGAATCTACATCCTCTCAGACCTGTCTCAACTTTTGGTCAGGCTCCCATTACCTCCCCAGCAGGTAGCAAAATAAAATGCATGTGCATAAATACATTACAGAGCTTACAATCTGGGAATTTCCATAAATCATCAGGGAGGGAGTTGAGGGCCTTTACTACACCTCTAAAATTACCATAAAACGTATACCTTCCACATTGCTCCAAGGTCCGAATCCAGTCAAATCGCCAAAGCTTTTCCTTGGCTTTCATTAGATTTTCAAATAACAGTTCTAATGCAAATTCTACCTCTTCCAATCTAAGAGGCAAGGAAAAGATCTTTATTTCCCAAATCTTTATTTCCATTTAATGCAGTATTCAAAATTTCAAAATTTGAAAGGCCGAAATACCTGAGGCCATTACATATGTTCTCAATATCATAAACGTTTTCCACTGAACTATAACCTGAAAGGACAATAAACCTAACTCAAAACGAATAATCTGCATCAGGATTTCTGGAGGAACCCCCAAAATGTTTTTCCAAAATAGGCCCTCCAAGTAATTCCATAAAATTACTGGAGTGCCCAATAATGTCTCAGACCCAATTTTAAAATTGGCAAGAAAGAAAATCACCCAAAGTGGCGGTGGAGGTCCAAACCCTGAATTGCAAGAGTTACTGCCTTACACTTTAACATATCAGTATTTGCTAGGCCTCTCACTGTATTATCTATCATTTACCAAAGATACCAGAAGTTAACAGATCTGGTTATCTCAGTGCGCTCGACGTGCCACATACATTTTTCCTTTATGCAATCTCTTAGGGCTAGGGGGCCGAAAACCTGAATATTCGATTTTGCAACATGTATTAACAGTTTGTTTTTAGCCACGTATCCTTTAAGATCATTCAACTGCCTCTGCAGAGCCACCAGCGTCCAGTCCAGGAGCACCAAATCATCTGCATAAAGTAACCACTGGACCGGACTCCCGCCTATCCTAGCTGGAAATGCACAAGTCTTCCTCATGGACTCCACCCAATTCCAAAATAAACAAATTAAACAGTGCCGGTGCAAGGAGAATCCGCTTAATTATCACAATTTGTTGAAATTTCATCAGCAAAATATTTGTCCATAATTCTAGGTGTCTTTTAAGTACAACATTTGAGATCCCATCGGGTCCTGGAGCCCATGAAGTACTTGTCATGCATGCTGGACGCTACGCTCGTAGAACAGCTAGACCGTTCTACTCCAAATGGAGGCTATTCGATACGTTACCGGGAAAACGACGTTTACACTTTTCACGTCGCTAACTTCACGTGACTTTTGCTTCGTCACGTGAACTACGGTATCACGTATTTAAGCAGCGTAGAAACTTCACTCGCTGCTTCTGATCGTCTCTATTGGCGTCGTGTAGCTGAACCTCTGATCTACATCCTGGTATGTTCCTACAGCTACTTTTGGGCCTTCGATAGCGTGTGTTCCGCCACACGCTGATTCCTGGAGCTATCCCTTCGCGTGATAATCCACACGCGCTCCTTGTCTTCACACGCGGCTGGCCAAGGCTGCGTGAATCCTGCCCGCGTGTAAAATCCACACGCGCTCTTTGTCTTCATACGCGGCTGGCCAAGGCTGCGTGAATCCTGCCCGCGTGTAAAATCCACACGCGCTCTTTGTCTTCATACGCGGCTGGCCATGGCTGTGTGAATCCTGCCCGCGTGTAAAATCCACACGCGCTCTTTGTCTTCATACGCGGCTGGCCAAGGCTGCGTGAATCCTGCCCGCGTGTAAAATCCACACGCGCTCTTCGTCTTCAAGTGCGGCCGGCCCAGGCTGCGTGAATCCTGCCCGCGTGTAAAATCCACACGCGCTCTTTGTCTTCATACGCGGCTGGCCAAGGCTGCGTAAATCCTGCCCGCGTGTAACATCCACACGCGCTCTTCGTCTTCAAGTGCGGCCGGCCCAGGCTGCGTGAATCCTGCCCGCGTGTAAAATCCACACGCGCTCTTCATCTTCAAGTGCGGCTGGCCAAGGCTGCGCGAACCCTGCCCGCGTGTAAATCCACACGCGCACGTTGTCTTCACACGCGGCTGGCCCAGGCTGCGCGATTCCTGCCCGCGTGTAAATCCACACGCTCACGTTGTCTCCAAACGCTATTTTCTTCTAACTCCTGCATCTGTGGAATTAACAGAAGGATTGATCCCTAAGTGGGAAGGAAGCCTTTCAAGGATTATTGGAAGTGACTTTGAACTGAACTTTGGACGCTATCCTGTGGTGAATTCAACCCGTATCTAGCGTGAGCCTCGTTCCGTCCGGGATAAGTCTCCCTTACTAATTTTCCCTTCCCTGTCGTTTTGTTCTTCATTTCAAATCCATCAAGAGACTTCTGGATTGTTCTACCCAGAGATACAGGTCAGTGTGATCATTCCTGTCATTATCTAACTCATCATACTCAGGTTGGAGCAGTTATTCATGATACTTTAATTTGTCCTAGGCTGGATTGCTATACCTTACCCACGCCCTTTCCAGTGATCCATCGCTCTGCCTGTTTTATCAGCCAGAGGGTTGTATCATTTGGAAGGTCTTTGTTGACTTCACGACTATCAAGTCGGGTGAACAGGGATCCGGAAGACCCTACCTCCTGTATCCTTTTGAATATTGTATCCTTTTCAGTTGATACTTTGGTGCATTCTGACAGAATCAGAAGCCATGGAGGGTACGGATCCTTTAACTGTTTTGACACAGTTGATCCACGATTTGAGAAACGAAATGGTTACTGCACAGGACATGTTACGGCACCGTATGGACGTTATGCAAGACGCCCTACATGGTAGTCCTCAGGGAACACAAGCGCCGATGGCTACCGCATCCGGATCTGGGGATACGGCACCCCCACAGGAGACTATTAACGTGGTTATGCCCACGCAGTTTCCCTTGGCCCCTCCAGAAAGGTTCACGGGTGATCCCAAAACCTACAGAACCTTTGTAAACCAGTGCCGACTCCATTTCCTTTGCCGTCCTACATCTTTTCCTGACCTAACCACAAAAGCAGCCTTCGTGCTTTCCCATTTAGGGGGCACGGCTGCTGCTTGGGCTAACCCTTTGTTGGAAACTAATAGCCCTTTGTTG
Organism: Ambystoma mexicanum; assembly: GCF_040938575.1. Classification (NCBI taxonomy): domain Eukaryota; kingdom Metazoa; phylum Chordata; class Amphibia; order Caudata; family Ambystomatidae; genus Ambystoma; species Ambystoma mexicanum. The sequence goes on along the minus strand of NC_090922.1, from coordinate 411,445,336 downwards.
TACGATTGTGACGATCTCTTGACTGCTATGAGTAAAGTCTTTGACATGCGTTACTCTACTCAAGCCACAGATTTAGAGTTGCTTAACCTACAACAAGGCAGCCAACCCCTTATGTCTTACGTTGCCCGGTTCAATCAACTGACGGCGGAAACCCAATGGCCTGACAGCAAGAAAACGGCTGTTTTTTACAAGGGTCTTTCTGAAGAACTGAAAGACGCCTTATCTACTGTTCCTGTGGTTCCTACGGGTTTCCCAGAGCTGCTCGATTTGGTTCTACAAATCGACGCCCGAAGGAATGCTCGAAAGGGAGAGAAAAAGCCCTTCATGCCAGTCTCGGGGCGGTCAGAGACACCAGCAGTCATCTCTAACGACCCTGAACCCATGCAAATAGGCGCCGTGAGAGGCCGATTGTCCAATGCAGAACGGGAGAACCGAAGAAAAAACCACTTATGTATGTATTGTGGTTCTTCCGAGCATTCATTGGCAACATGTCCTAAAAAACCCGTCAAGCGGCCGGGAAACGCCAAAACTCGACATTAGCAGGAGTCCCTATGTCGAGTGTTTCATCGGACTCCAGTACCATTCCTAAACATGCACCTGTAATAGTTCAGGTGACGTTACATTGTGATGAGCGAGAAGTGGTTTCCAAGGCCATGGTTGATTCTGGAGCCACCAGCAATTATATAGACATCACCTATGCCAAGAACCGTTCCTTACCCCTAGTAAACAAAAAAAAAACCCGAAACGGTGAATACCGTGGACGGATCTGTGTTAACTTCTGGTATGGTAACCCAGGAGACGGTACCTGTTCGGATGACGTTATCAAATAACCATTCAGAAGAAATCGTCTTCGATGTTATTGCTGCTCCGCAATACGAGATCATACTTGGTCTTGCATGGTTAACCCTTCACAATCCTACTGTTGACTGGGTTTCGGGATCGCTCCAATATCCTTCGACTCATTGCAACGAACATTGCTTTACCAGTCAGGAGGTGTCAAATAAACAACACATATTGGCCACTGTGGTGGAGGATTCTACTATCAGCGTTGTACATCAATGCGACAATATCATACCATGCGAATACGCTGATTATGCTGATGTCTTTGATAAAGGCCAGGCAGAACAATTACCTCCTCATCGACAGTACGACTGTCCTATCGAACTGATTCCGGGTGCCAAAATTCCTACAGGCCGTGTTTATTCTTTAACACCTAAAGAAGATGTCGTGTTAAAGGAATACATTGACAAGGCGCTAGCCACGGGCTTTATACGACCCTCGCAATCTCCTGCTGCATCTCCTCTATTCTTTGTTCCTAAGAAAGAGGGAGACCTCAGACCATGCGTTGATTACAGGGCACTTAATGATATCACCATCAAAAACCAATACCCCTTACCACTAATAAACGTGCTGTTGGATCAGTTAGGCACTTCCAGTTACTTCACCAAACTGGACTTGCGAGGTGCATACAATTTGGTTCGCATTCGTGAAGGCGACGAATGGAAGACCGCTTTTAAGACACGGTATGGTCTTTACGAATATTTGGTGATGCCTTTTGGTCTGTGCAATGCTCCCGCCACATTTCAATTCTTCATGAATGATATATTCAGAGACATCATGGACCGATTTGTGGTTGTCTATCTGGACGACATTTTGATTTACTCCTCATCTCTATCGGAACACGTCAGACATGTTTCTACAGTCCTACAAAGACTTAGGGAGAACCACCTTTATGTGAAAGCCGAAAAATGTGTCTTTCATTCGCAGGAAGTGGAATTCCTTGGTTACGACATTACCAATCTAGGTGCTCGAATGAGTCGTTCCAAGGCCGTCTTGAATTGGCCAATTCCACATAACGTCAAGTCGCTACAGTCTTTCTTGGGCTTTGCGAATTTCTATCGCAGATTCATCCATTCCTTTTCCAAAACAGTAGCTCCTTTGACGGCTTTAACTAGTTCCAAAGTACCTTTCTGTTGGAACCAACATGCCCAAGCAGCGTTCGAAAAACTGAAGGAAGCATTTACCACTGCACCCGTGCTTCAACATCCGGATCCTGATCGCCAGTTTGTCGTTGAAGCGGATGCATCCAGTGTCGCTATTGGCGCAGTGCTCTCACAAGTCTGCACAGAAACCAAGGAGGAACACCCAGTGGCTTTCTTCTCTCGTAAACTCACCTCATATGAACGGAACTACACCGTTACTGAGCGGGAACTGCTGGCTATCAAAGATGCCTTCCGAGAATGGCGTCATCATCTTCTTGGGGCCAAACAACAGGTGTTGGTGTACTCTGACCATAGAAATCTCCAAGCATTCAAATCCATGAAATGCCTTACGGCCCGTCAGGCCAGATGGCATGTCTTTTTTGCCCAATACGATTTCCAGGTCACCTATCGTCCTGCCCGAGAACATGTTAAGTCGGACGCTTTGTCCCGTATGAGTAAAGAGGCGCAGGAAGAAAAACAAGTACAGATCCAGCTGTTGGCAGATCATGTGATTTGTGGTTGTTCGGTTCAACCATCCTTAAAAACCGAAATACAAGAGTGGGTAAAAAATAATCCACAAGTAGTCCAGGATATGAATCTAGACGTGCATAACGGTTTACCATTCACACAGGGGGTGCTTTATCTATCAACTCCTTCAATGCGGAATAAAGCCCTCAAATGGAATCATGATTCCTTGATTGCAGCCCATCCTGGACAGAAGAAAACACTGGACCTGCTCAAAAGGTGGTGCTGGTGGCCATCCATGGCAAAAGACGTTATAAACTACGTATCTTCTTGTTCTGTATGTATCCAATGTAAAAATACTCCTGGTAAACCAGTGGGCTTACTCCAATCCCTGCCTGTCCCTACCAAACCATGGGACATGATATCTATGGACTTTGTGGTGGAACTCCCCCCAAATCAAGGATATGATACCCTATGGGTCGTAGTGGATTATTTCACTAAATTGGCCCTATTTATTCCTTGTATTGGTTTACCAACTGCTACTGTTCTGGCTGATCTATTCATCCAACATATATTCCGTTTCTTTGGTCTACCATCAGTAATCATTACTGACAGGGGCTCGCAGTTTGCGTCACGCTTTTGGAGAGCCTTAACATCTGCATTACTAATTGATGATAGAATGTCCAGCGCTTATCATCCTCAAACCGACGGACAGACTGAAAGGGTCAATTGTACTATGGAACAATATCTGCGGTGTCTGTGTTTGCAATACCAATCGGATTGGCTCACGGTACTGCCGGCGGCTGAATTCGCCTATAACAACTCTTATCATAGTGCCATAGGCACTTCACCGTTCTATGCTCTCTATGGACAACACCCCCGATCAATACCTCTAGATTCCGGTCTATCCCTGGACACGCCTGCCGCAGGCCGTACGCTTCGTGATCTGAAGAGATTACAAAGAAAGGTGAAGCAGCAATTGGAGCAGGCCAAACGACGTGACAAGTTCTATGCCGATGCTCATAGGGTATCCGCACCTGTCTATAAGGCTGGGATGAAAGTCTGGCTATCCACTAAGAACTTAAGAATTCCGGGCAAAAAGAAATTGTTGCCTAGATTCATCGGTCCGTATGTAGTGCTCCATGTTCTTAATCCTGCTGCTGTACGTCTGGCTTTGCCACAACGATGGCGGGTGCATCCTGTATTCCACGTCTCGCTCATCAAGCCGTTCTCTGACACTACTAGACTGCCGGTACGGCCTGTTGCTATTTCTGTGCGGGGGTCTGATGAATACGAGGTACAAGACATACTGGATATGAAACTCCGTTCTGGTAGACCATATTATCTGGTGGACTGGAAGGGCTATGGACCCGAAGATAGGTCCTGGGAACCTCTTTCCAACATTCATGCTCCTGCTTTATTGAAGCGCTTCCACACAAGAAGGGGAGAGGTTGTCCCTTTGGGGGATGGCACTGTCATGCATGCTGGACGCTACGCTCGTAGAACAGCTAGACCGTTCTACTCCAAATGGAGGCTATTCGATACGTTACCGGGAAAACGACGTTTACACTTTTCACGTCGCTAACTTCACGTGACTTTTGCTTCGTCACGTGAACTACGGTATCACGTATTTAAGCAGCGTAGAAACTTCACTCGCTGCTTCTGATCGTCTCTATTGGCGTCGTGTAGCTGAACCTCTGATCTACATCCTGGTATGTTCCTACAGCTACTTTTGGGCCTTCGATAGCGTGTGTTCCGCCACACGCTGATTCCTGGAGCTATCCCTTCGCGTGATAATCCACACGCGCTCCTTGTCTTCACACGCGGCTGGCCAAGGCTGCGTGAATCCTGCCCGCGTGTAAAATCCACACGCGCTCTTTGTCTTCATACGCGGCTGGCCAAGGCTGCGTGAATCCTGCCCGCGTGTAAAATCCACACGCGCTCTTTGTCTTCATACGCGGCTGGCCATGGCTGTGTGAATCCTGCCCGCGTGTAAAATCCACACGCGCTCTTCGTCTTCAAGTGCGGCCGGCCCAGGCTGCGTGAATCCTGCCCGCGTGTAAAATCCACACGCGCTCTTTGTCTTCATACGCGGCTGGCCAAGGCTGCGTAAATCCTGCCCGCGTGTAACATCCACACGCGCTCTTCGTCTTCAAGTGCGGCCGGCCCAGGCTGCGTGAATCCTGCCCGCGTGTAAAATCCACACGCGCTCTTCATCTTCAAGTGCGGCTGGCCAAGGCTGCGCGAACCCTGCCCGCGTGTAAATCCACACGCGCACGTTGTCTTCACACGCGGCTGGCCCAGGCTGCGCGATTCCTGCCCGCGTGTAAATCCACACGCTCACGTTGTCTCCAAACGCTATTTTCTTCTAACTCCTGCATCTGTGGAATTAACAGAAGGATTGATCCCTAAGTGGGAAGGAAGCCTTTCAAGGATTATTGGAAGTGACTTTGAACTGAACTTTGGACGCTATCCTGTGGTGAATTCAACCCGTATCTAGCGTGAGCCTCGTTCCGTCCGGGATAAGTCTCCCTTACTAATTTTCCCTTCCCTGTCGTTTTGTTCTTCATTTCAAATCCATCAAGAGACTTCTGGATTGTTCTACCCAGAGATACAGGTCAGTGTGATCATTCCTGTCATTATCTAACTCATCATACTCAGGTTGGAGCAGTTATTCATGATACTTTAATTTGTCCTAGGCTGGATTGCTATACCTTACCCACGCCCTTTCCAGTGATCCATCGCTCTGCCTGTTTTATCAGCCAGAGGGTTGTATCATTTGGAAGGTCTTTGTTGACTTCACGACTATCAAGTCGGGTGAACAGGGATCCGGAAGACCCTACCTCCTGTATCCTTTTGAATATTGTATCCTTTTCAGTTGATACTTTGGTGCATTCTGACAGAACTACAGTTCAAAATTTGTCACAGGACATCTTCCATCTTCTCTCTCAATCCCCAAGCACCACTTTTCACCTGAGGGGGAATAACTACAAACATTATTAATGGCAAACACCTTTGTATAGTGGAGATAGGATCCAGCCCAACTGGCAGCCGGACCCGGGAGGACCAGAAACCAGCTCTAACCAGAGCCCCACCACTATACTTAACTGGCCCTGAAAAAGACTTAGGTCGAAACACGCGTCGGCTGTTGACTAATTGGCATTACTGCCACCTTGATGATGCATTCTTGCTTGTCGTTGTGTGGTATACCAGCAACAATTTAATAACAATAAAAAACCACAAGCACCAAAACGACTCCTTTGACTTGACCATGAACCAAAACCTAAGGTTTATCTGCTAACTCATGGACTATTGAACCCCCCCAGCGCCCACAATATCCACAGGTTTGTCATCCTATCTCAAGTATTCATCCAATTGGGAACCCTGGAGTTGGTCCCCAGACAAACCACGATCCAGGCTGCAGGCTGACCTCGAATTGTCTAATAGAAGGTGCGCGGCGGATAGGGAGTCCCGACCCAGACAACTCCAACCAACTGCAAACCTTTGTATAGTGCTCTACACATAATTCCTCTGCAACAGGATTTGATAATGATTTCAACATCACATCTGCGTCTTGTTGAGCTGGAAGGGCTCTCCGACCTCCCAATGAATTCTTAATTTATTTCCTTAATAACCCCATAGCCTGCCCCTATTTTCAACTGAGACCACACCCTAATCTCAGCACTCCAAGCCCTCTTCCTGCTTTGAATTTCAACATCAAATGCATGCTTGTACTTAGACCATGATTGTTGGTTGGGACTTTTTGTTGAGCAAAACAGCAGAGTAGCACTACATAATCTCCCTCCGGAACCTCACAGCCTACCATGCAGCGGTTCAGTATAGCAGCAACATCCTATCGAATTTCCTTATTGAATCCTCATTCCATACCACCCTATTTCTACCACCTTGTACTTCAACCTGGTGGGAATAATAAAAGCCATTTCAATGCTAGACGTGACTTCCCAGCAGTCAGTGAAAACTCCATGATAACTAAGGCCAGAAAGGATAGCTTTTAACTTCACCACATAACCAAAAGCATTGGCCATAACAAAAAAATAATCCAAATTAGCTTTCTGATTGCCTCCCCTCCACCTGTTAGTGGTTGTGGTTCCTCCTCTTGAATGGTATTGAGGAAGTGGATACCACTCTCTGTTACTAGTGATCCTCACATCTCCTCACCTCTTCCTCATCTCAGTAGTCAGTATATGGTGCTAAATGGGATTTTGGGAGGAAATACAAGTTGGACTTCTAGAGATATGGGGACAAGTATGACAATACGCCATCAAAGTTTTGGGAACAGAGGAAACAGCCACATAAGGGAATGGGGGGTATGTAAATTCCCCCAATGATGTCATCCTATCTCCCAGAGGGTCACCTATGTGAATTTCCCCAATGATGTCATCCTATCTCCCCAAGGGTCACCTCCGCCCAGGTGGTCCTCCCTCATATAACCGTTCCCAGGGTCAGAATCAGGTAGCGGCTGCCATCCTCTCGCAACATAGGGAGAGGTTAACTTAGGGAAAGGAGTTAGGACATCAGTAGAATCATGACAGAAAATAAGCATCAGGCTTATATGATTGTGCTGCAAGTAAATTAGACAGATGGCAGAGATTGTCAATCACAATTGTGGACAAGATTTAATTGCTTAAGATAGTTGTCCTGCCAAAACCTCTATATTACTTTCAAAATATACCCATCTGGCCTGGGTGCTCCTTTTTAAAGACCTTTATTCACTGGTATTCAAGTTGATGTGGCACTGCAGGTCGGTCCATATGACATGGATGACATTGACTGCATCATATGATAAATGGGGGTTTTTGGCCCCGAACTTTCAATTATACTGCATAGCGCACAGGCCAATTATGATCTTACTGGTTCAGGTCAGATACCAAAGTCGCACATTCTCAAATGGAAAGGAATATAGTGAGCCCACATGCACGACCACCACTTTGGCATGGAGGGAACTATTCCAATTCACAAAGGAGACTGAACCATGCTGTACGGAAAGGCCCCTCTGGACCTGACCATACCTCGCACCAACCTTGGGTGTGGGTCTGGCTAAGACTTGGTCCAGAATTCAATACATAAAATGGGGTGACTAGTACTCCGAAGGATGCTTTACCACCATCTGAGATGCCATCCCAGATGTGCAGAAACATTTCTTGAGATTATTACAATATTGCAGGCTCCACGCAGCCTTCCCATCTAGGTGGGCCAGCTCCCCAGAGGACCCACCTAATGACCCATGCCTCTCGCATATTATGAGTAATGAGGAGTGTTGCCATTCAGTATCAGCTTTGTACCAGCTGATATTGAGCTGGGCCCCTATCTGCACATCCAGAGTTTGGGCAAAGTGGAATGATGATTTGGGGGTTGATATAATGGAGGATACATGATACAGCATGCGCTATGTGACGTGAGAGGTATTACTAAACACCAGATACCACCTTATACAACTGAAAATACTAAATAGATAGCACTGCACGCCAGCCAGGATGTGCCTATTTAGACAAGATTGTGAGGGCAAGTGCCCCAGCTGTGGATCTATAGATTTTTAATTGAAAGTTGATTTAATCAAGTAAACTAGATTTTTCATCATAAAATCTTACATTACAAGTTTTAAAATGAAAACACAAAACATATGCATATACAAGATATTACATGATCTGCTGTAAATTCAAATAAAACATATTCATAGTTTAAAAACCAATTATATAAAATATAAGTAACAAATGTATGAACTATAAACTTGTCTAGTCAGCTCCTTACATATGACTTAATGTGCTCACTTTTCTTTGAAGCCCCAAGCTATAAAGATAATTCAATATGGCACATCTGACGATTTTTAAATTACTGTGAAATAACAGATTCCAGCAGTGTGTTTGAGACACAATCATGTACCCAGAAAACAGATGTTCAAAATATAAAATTTGTTTAGTTAGCAACATAGGGCATTCCCCACATAGATGCTTCATTGTTTCTGTGGCGAGTTGACAAAACCAACATCGTACATCATTTTTTGTTATAATTCTGTGGGCACACAAAACTTCCTTTGTGGGCCAAATATTAAGTTGAAATCTTAGGTAATCATTCCGTTGTCGGGAATGTGGGAACATGGTTAGATAACTTTCTGTTTCCCCATATCGTTTTAAGGCAAATGGGTTATTCTTGAATTTTTGTTACAAGTAGCATGCTGACCTCGTTTTTATCCAGTCGTCTTCCCATACTCGTTTTTTCGCCTTATCAGGATTTCTTAGCAATAATGTCAAAGAAAAAACAATACTGGTGATGATTTTTTCAGCCTTGCTTCTCCATGATACCGCAAACGCATCATCAGATCTTAAAGATATACTGATATAAGACCTAACAGGCCAGGTTGATTCACACTCATTATACATTTGTGATATAGCGAGCATAGCTTCCACTTAAAGATTGAGTGAAGTCCTAGCTCGTGTCTCAGGATACAAATGGGTTCCGAAAATGGAATGTTTAAGGCACACTTCCAATAACAGCCCTCTATGATTGCCCAATATTGATACGATTTACCCAAGACGGCCTCAGTGCCATACAGAATTACTGGGATGAATTTTTGTCTATAATAGACCAAAATTTGCAATACTTGCTCCTAATTAGTCTACTTTGCGAAATGGCGGTTGTTAATCGCTGCTTTATATGCTTGTGATTAGCGTGCTTATTTGCTCAATTACTTATATAGACTCCCAAGTACACATAGGAGGAAACTGTAACTAGGTTGACATTTTGGAGTGGCCATCTATACATAGTATTCCGCTGTTTGAATTTGCCGAATTGCATAATCTTCATTTTACTCAGATTGAAGGTGATACAGTTCCTCTTTGTATATGCGTCCAAGGCACTCAGTAGTGCACGTAACCCCTTCGGAGTCTTGGAGAAAAGCACAATATCATCAGCATAAAGCAGATTTTTCACATTGACCCCATTTATTTTTGGTGAATCTGTCACAGTTTTTTCAAAGTTTAAACCAATATCTGAAATAAAAAAAGTGAATAAGGCTGTGGCTAACAGACAACCTTGTTTCAACCCACACGCGGTCTTGATTGAATCAGACAAAAGACCATTGCTAGATAATTTAATTTGAATAGAGGTATCTGTGTGTAAATTAATAAGCCACTTTACAATGGACCATGGACATTTTCTATCCATCAATTTTAAAAAAAGGACCTCACGAGGAACAGCGTCAAACGCCATTTTAAAATCTATAAAGGCTGTATAGAGTGGCTGCTGTTGTTGGAGCGCCTTTTGGATAATGCTTGCGAGAGTAATAGTGTTTACAGCCGTCCCATTACCTGGCAGAAACCCAGTCTGGAACAGATCACAAAACATATTTTCATCCAACCAACTGTTGAACTTATTCAACACTAAAAGTGCAAAAATGTTCCCAGGGCAGTCCAAAAGCGCTATTGGGCAGTAGGCAGCTGGGTCATCACGGTTTCCTTTTTTAAATATGGGTAGGATGATGGACTTCCTCCATGAATCAGGAATAACACCTGTCATGAGTATTTGATTGAATATCTGGTAAAGGATCCTTGCCCATTCATTTGGATGATCTTTGAGTGTACCATTGTGAAGACCATCTGGACCTACCGCCCTAGAGCGACTCAAATTTTTAATGCACAACTGGATATCATCAATTGAGATGGTAAAGTGATGAGACATGTCTAAAGATCCTGTATCTGGGGTCAAATACGGGAATGGCGAAGAGTAGAGCTTGCCACAATAGGCCTTCCAGATCGCATTCGGGGTGGCATTTATCTGGACAGATTCCTGTGTTTTGTGTAAACATATAATATGATTGTGTACTGAATTGATGGTATTCTGGGAAGAGGGAAACTATCCAGACTCACTCTACAGCCCACATCAATTATGTGCCTATTTGGTCAATATAATGAAATGCAGATATCTTCACTTAAACTATTAAATCTAGGGTTTCCGCTAGCAAAGAGATGTATTTTACTATGATTGGCACACCAGCAAGCCCCCAACAAAGAACAATGATTGAAAGATGTTGCTTTGTTCAAAAACCTAGAGGAAATATGGATCTATAAGTCACCAATCTCCAATCGACGTACAAATATCTGGCCCAAATACAAAATGTATCTGCTTAATGATGCTCTTATATCAGAACAGGTAGATGAAGTCTGATGTAAATACTTCTGTTCCCTCAAAGTGGAATGGCATGAAGCATTGTATTTACCCTAAATGTTAATACTGCACCACAAATGACTGCTATATTCTTCTGCAAATTCATAAATGCAGTGCGATATTGATGTCTGTGTAACTGAGCAATAAATAAAAGTATTAAACACATTTTTTTTTATAGAAAGGTCTGGGAGCCCCTAGACTGAAAACAAACACAACCAAATAACCTGCTCTATGTGAGGGTAGGTTCCCACTTGGGAGAGTCTACAACCATGCTTTTTGGTGGTTGTAGTCCCTCTCAAAAGGAAGAAAGTCAGCAGAGCAGGTTATTGAAACCATGTTAATTCTTAGTAGAGGGGGTCCCACACTCTTGTTAATTCTGTTAAGATAGTGGACTGTCCTATTAGAATTAGACTCAGAAATATAATTGATCAATCTGTTGTGTGAATGCATATGTGCATAGTTTCTTAGTGAGAATTGCACAGGCAGGTCAATTCTTGTTTCTGTAAACCAGTTACACATGTACTAATATTGTAATGTGGTGACTTCCACAGCATAAAGTTAGGAGACCACCTTTCTAGTTATTTTCTTGGGAAAAATCCTAATGCAGCCTGTTTCTTGTCCCAGAATTGTGGGTTGGGATTATATAGCAGTGGGTGTGAAATGAGTGATACCCACTTAGTGATGATCAATTATAGCAACATAAAATATTGTGACATTACCTCTGAGCTGTGGGACCTTCGTTATCTATCTTCCTCACTGTTGCTCTTATCATTAGGAACATACAAGGCCTCTCCAAGGAGTATAGACAAATCTAACAGTCTAGGGCCTCAAAGTCTAGGGTGTTTTCCTAGATGTTTCACATCTAGATACTCCCATAAAATCTCCCTGCCAGCTGAGGTTGTAGTCTGCATTTGTGCATCCTAGAGGTTGAGCATAAAGGTTCCCCCTGAGAATTTTGTAAACTGGTTATCCCATCATACCCTCTTCCTCAAGACAGCTAGCATTAGGGTAATACTGGGACGCAGCTTTTTGTTATTGAATAACTTGTTGGTCTGCTGGCAAGGAATTTGCCTATTCTTGTTGTTCTTCTGTTAGTGCCTTATGAATATTCTGAGGCCTATCTGTGTCGGGGAAATGAGACATATTCTTTCAGAGTTTCTGGGTTTAGTAGGAATGTCCATGTAACATATGTTCTCAGAGTGGAACTGTGAAATGACATGTATTTTGTTCATCTTATGTGGTTAGCAGAAAAAATAATAACAACATCATCAGGTGCCATGGGACTTCAGTGGGGATCAAATCACAGCTAATCTGTGGATTGAGATGTGAGTGGTAGTGTGGTGGCTTCTGCATCTTCGATATGTACTATCTCAAGGAGGACCTTTTATATGACTCAATAGGTGTGAGTAGAAAATATTTCATAGGCATGCCTCAATAGCGATTTACTATTAGGGAGCTGAGCTTGAGGAGTCAAACATGTGAATGGCTGACCATGGACCTGTTAGCTTCCTTCTATTGTTGGCTTGGAGGACTGAACAGCTTGAGCTTGTGTCATCCCTGTGTGACTGAAGGACAGTCAGGATTTTTTTTAGTATTGGCTTGAAAGGCTTAACAATCCAAACATGTGGTCATCTCTAAGTGTTCAGTAATCTCAGGAAGAATAATGCATCTAATTCTTACGATGACACAGTAACATCATATGTCATAAAGCATAGTTGTTCAATATGAGGCAGAATCAGAGTTGTAGCCCACCAAAACAAAGGCTTATTTGTGATAGTTACAGAATGGGCAAAACATATGAAAACACAACTCAATTATGCATATTGTAGTATAAACAATCCAGCTAAAGACCGCAGAGCTCGTGACCAGGCAAGCACCAGAGGTGATCCATTGAAGCACGTCACAGTGCAGAGGGCGCATCGAGTGTGAGCGAGCGGAGGCGACTTTGAAATGCCAACGGAACAGGTTGTCAGCCGGTGGAGCCCGTTACCACATAACTATTTATCCCTTTTACATGATATATATATATATACAATAAATACATAACTTACCGTAATACGCCTCCGTGTGAAATATACTTCAAGTGGCGACAAGGATTCGGGCTCCACCACCTCCTTCCGCCTGTGCGTTCAGTTTCCGGAGAACATTTCCAGGGGAACCGGGCCGCTCCGCTCTGTTTCCCGAGCGTGGCAGTGGCCCAACGATGAGTATGGCCGCTCCGTTCCCGTGAACGTAGCAGCGGCCACCTTATAACCCTACCGTCTGCGAAGAGCACATCATCACGTAAGTGCTTTCGTTGTTTTAAATTGGAAACAGTCCAGGAGAATACCCCGCCCACTCAACCAGCCCACAGTGTGTACACGGAAATTGTATACCGTACACCACGTTATAGATGAGCAAGTGAATTCTGGTTAACAAACTACCTTTAATAGCAGGGAACGATAAAAGTAAAATTTTGTACCGTACACCACGTTATAGATGAGGAAGTGAACTCTGGTAGCTAACTACTTTTAATTGCAGGACAAGAGTGTTATTTAAACGGTGTGAAATGCATTGTAATGGGAAACGCTGATACTGAAAAACGAATGTGAACCGGATTTTGAGTTACCACAGAGGCACACTGCCAATATTGTGCGCACTATTAATTAGGCCAAGTCTTATTAGGACATTCAAAATGGCATTCAGTGGTGTTCCACCTCCCATGTTCTTTTTGACGGATGTAGGGGAACCCTCAATACCGTGGAAGAGATGGATCAAGGCTTTTGAACACTATGCAGGAGTAGTGTGCGGTCCTAATTGTAGTATAGAGAAAAGAAAATCTCTTCTGTTACACTGCTTAGGACCGGCTGGACAAGAAAAATTTGAAGATCTGCCAGAACTATTACCAGAAGAGAGTGCAGATTTAAACGACTATGAATGTTCTGTGAAGAAAATGAGTAAACATTATAAAAAAGAAATTAAGCACTATACTAGAACGGTACAAGTTCGGGAAGAAAATTCAAGAGGAAGGCGAAAGTGTTGAACAATACATAACTAATTTAAGGAAATTAGCCAGAACATGTAAATTCAATGCACAATTGGATGAGAGACTACGTGAGCAATTCATGTTAGAGTGCAGAAGCGGCAAGGTGACGGAAAAGTTGTGGGCTGAAGATGACCCACCCCTTGACACAGTTCTGAGGATAGCCAAAGAAGTTGAACATACGGAAAAATGTGTTCAGGAACTAGAAAACAGGATGCAGTCTGTGGAGATTAAACAGGAAACTCCAAAGAGTAATAACACTATGAACACAAATAAAGGCACTGAATCAATAACCCAAGTGATGGATGTAACTAGCAGCAGAGACAAATCAGGAAGACTTCGTAATTCATCGTGGAATGGAAATAGAAGGGGCAGAGGTGCAACCAGAGTAAATGAGAAGAGAAGAAGTCCACGCAGACAAGGAGGCAACCCAAGAAGAAGAAGAAATGAGGGAAGATGTTTTAGGTGTGACAGCACTGACCATTGGGCCGATAATCCTGAATGCCCTGCTTTGAAAATTATATGTGGCAAATGCAAGGGCAAGGGCCACTGTGCCAGATGTTGCAAAGCATCAAATACTTCCATGAATTGGATTAGTAGTGATAATGACAGTAATATTGATGATGATGAATGTGTTTTTGCTATATCTGATGAAGAACAGGAAGAAGAAATAGAAAGCCCTAAAGCCATGGTGTGTATAGATGGAGTGAATATGCACATGATGGTTGATTCTGGTGCCAAATATACACTAATACCACAAGAGATGTGGGACAGAAAGAAACATGAATATTTGTATGAACCTGACATTCGACCCAGAGCCTATGGTGGCATTAAAATAGATATCATTGGATGGTTTTGGGGTTCACTCAAATTTAAAAACAGAAAGGCGAATGGGAAGATTTACATTACAAAATCTGGGAGAATTCCTTTATTAAGCTGGACCCATCAGAGCAAACTCAGAGTGAGATTGGACGCCAATGCTGACGAATCAGTGATGAATATTGAAAATGATGAAACAAGGAAACGTTTAACACATGAGAAAATGGAAGAAATAATGAAGAAGGTGTTTAAGAATGAAATTGGGTGTTTACGTGGGTATTCACATAAAATCAGAATGAAACCAGGATGTATTCCGGTGGCGCAGAAATTACGGAATATTCCTCTTTCTATGAGAGAAGAAGTCAAGAAAGAAATAAAAAATTTGGTTGAGCAAGGAGTCATAGAAAGTATTGATGCCAGCGAATGGGTATCCCCGTTGGTTGTCTTAAGGAAGAAATCTGGGAAATTGAGAATATGTGTTGACATGCGTGAGCTGAATAAATGTGTAATTCCCGACAGACACCCACTTCCAAACATTCATGAAATAGTTTCCACGATTGGTCCATCGAAGCATTTCTCCACCCTTGATTTGACTTCGGCATACCATCAGGTGAATCTACACAAAGAATCCAGATGCATGACAGCATTTATTACGCCGGATGGTCTATATCAGTATAGGAGACTACCGTTTGGGCTAATATCAGCTGCATCTGTTTTCCAGAAGGTCATGCATAAGCTGTTTGAAGGAGATCATGGTGTTATATGCTTCCAGGATGATATTTTGATACATGCTACTGACCAGGAAACACATGATGAGAAAATACGACAAGTATTCAAGAAATTATACGAAGCTGGAATGACCCTTAGTAAAGAAAAATGCAAGATAAATTGTGGTGAAATTGAATATTTAGGACATACTATATCGGCAGAGGGAGTAAGACCCAAGAAACAACTGGTAGAAGCAATAGAAAATATGCCAAGGCCCAAATCTAAAGAGGAAGTACGTACATTCATCGGCATGGCTGAATACTATTCAAAATTCATGCGTGATTTTGCCACACATACCGTTCCTCTACGTGAATTATTGAAGAAGAAAACATTTGCATGGGATACAGAATGTGAAGAAGAATTTAAGTGGATAAAACACGAACTGAATAAAGCGCCATCATTGAGAAATTTCAAGAGTGGTAAGAAAACCGTTATCACGACAGATGCCAGCAATGTAGGTCTTGGTGCAGTTATCACACAAGAAAGTGATGGTAAAGAGAGATTGATAGCCTTTGCATCCAGATTGCTGAAGGGAGCTGAAAAAACATATGCAGCCATTGAAAAAGAGATGTTGGCCATTAAATGGGCGGCAGAGAAATTTTGAAATTTCATTTGGGGAACAGAAGTGGAGTTTCGCACAGATCACAAACCATTAGTCCATGTCATAATGAGTAAGGGTTTGGACAATGTCTCAAATCGTATGAAAAGATGGGTCATACTTCTGCAAGAGTACAATAGTACAGTGAAATATGTACCAGGCATAAAAAATCGTGCTGCTGATTGTTTATCAAGGCTCACTAATGTCTTGGAAGTAGATGACGTTGAAGATATGGAATCTGAGGTTGTGTTAAATATTGAAGAACTATCTATATCGGAAAAGGAATGGAACGAAGCAGAAGAGTTGGATGATACGTTCAATAAGTTGAAACACATCATTATAAGTGGTGATGCATTGACCAAGACCAAATATGAAGAAAATGGACTGTTGGAATTCTGGAAGGTTGCGAATGAACTGAAGGTGGAAAATAACAGAATTATGAGGAGTGACAGAATTGTTCCACCTGTAAGCCTACGTCGGAAGATCATTGAGTTAGGTCATGAAGGCCACCAAGGAATTGTAAAGACGAAGAGAAGAATACGAGATGAATTCTGGTGGCCAGGATATGATCTACAGGCTGAGAGAGTCATACGTGACTGTATCCTTTGCAAAGAGAGTGATAGAGGATGTGTGAGTGAGAAATACCCCATGGTAATTACTGAACTTCCAGGTAACATATGGGAAGATCTGGGTATGGACATAATAGGTCCAATTTACAGTGAGGGAAAACAACAGTATTGTATAGTGATTATTGATCTTTTGACTAGATGGGTTGAAGTCATGATTAAACCATGCATGACTGCAAAAATGGTAGTTGATTTCTTAAAAGAAGTATGTGGAAGGGAAGGTTTACCCAAAAGCATACTAACAGACAATGGTGTTCAATTCCGTTCAAGAGAAATGGAAAAATTTTGTGTGGAAAATTCCATTGTACATAAAAGAAGCGCCATATATCACCCACAGACTAACGGGATGGTCGAGCGTTTTAACAGAGTGCTTAAAGATGCTGTGAGATGGGCTTGGGCAAACGGTGTGAAATGGGAAGAAGCTGTTAAACAAAAGATTGATGCACACCGTTTCACAACACACTGTACGACTGGCCTGTCGCCATTTGAAATGAGTAGAGGTAGGAAAGCTAACACTAAGTTAACACCATCCTGGTTAAAAAGAATGACTGTGATAAGGAAGGATTTCGGAGATGCATGTCAGAACATCAGAACTATGCAGTTAAGAAACAAGAGAACTCATGATGTGTCTGTAAGTACAAAAAAAAAGGGAGTCCAACGTTGATGGTTGGAGGACGAGTGAGAATCAAACTTCCGCCTGTATTGAGAAATGGTCCATGTAAATGGTCCAAGCCAGTTGGGGTCATTGAAGTCTTTAAACATGCAGTGAGGGTTGAAGATGGAAGAGTCTGGAATATGAAGAGAGTGTGTGTGTGGGATACTCCTGTAGAGAATGCACCAATGCATAGTAGTCGAGGGAAGTCAAGAGAGAGAACGAATGCAAATGGTACTAATGATGTTGAGAGATGTCAGAGGGATGTAACACAAGAGAAAGACCCATCAATGATTTCCTTGCCAAAACCAAGAACAGATATCTCACAAACATCAAGAAGAGGGAGAGTCATTCATCATCCCTGCAGATTGAAAGACTTTGTGTGTGAACAATGAGCCCAATACAATTTGTAAAGAGACAGTTTTGTTATGTTTTCGAATATTAAGAAGGGGAGATGTGTAGTATAAACAATCCAGCTAAAGACCGCAGAGCTCGTGACCAGGCAAGCACGAGAGGTGATCCATTGAAGCACGTCACAGTGCAGAGGGCGCATCGAGTGTGAGCGAGCGGAGGCGACTTTGAAATGCCAACGGAACAGGTCGTCAGCCGGTGGAGCCCGTTACCACATAACTATTTATCCCCTTTACATGATATATATATATATATATATATATATATATATATATATATATATATAATAAATACATAACTTACCGTAATACGCCTCCGTGTGAAATATACTTCACATATCTTCTCCTTGCATTTCGAACCAATATGATCTCTGTGCTCAAATATTTCTCTGCGTCCAACAATGGTCAGAAGTATCCTCTTCCTCGGATAAAAAAATCTGTCTCCCCTCCTTCCCTTTCCTCCTCACCTCTAGACTTCAGCTTGGTTCCTTTCTTCTTTTTGTCCCTCAAAAATGGCTTCTCCTTGTTTTTTTAGAAGGTAGGGGCAACCACGGAAGGACGCCACAGTGCCACTGGAATAGTGGGCTGTGGACGAATCCCCGTGGTCATCTGTTTAAGGGGAAAAAGTCAGCGGCATAAAAAAATCCAAACAGGAACTGGATATCACTGTCGATCAGGGCGGACCCCAGAAGGTAGGAGGCTTGTCCACGGAAGGAATCCAGGTAAGGATAGAGTAAATACAGGGAAGATCGGGAGAACACCAGAACCAATGAAGGTAGACAGCGATCCGAAAGACAGACAAAGAATGGTCAGCTGTGAGAGATACAAAAGATAGGGGAGAGCACGGATGAAAATGCAGGAATCCAGTAGCGAAGAGGAATGAGCACAGAAAGGAAGGAAATGAGAGCGAGAAAAGATAGAATGGCGGCCGAAACCGCAAGGGAAATAACACATGGAGCGCAACAACAGACAGGAAAGCCTAGCGTTGCAACGCGTCCGCGAAACAGAAGTGGCAGGCTAAATACTTCCGAAGCGAACGCGTACAATGACTAGACCGCAGAGAGACGTAGCAAAAAGCGTGCCGAAACAGCTAATGGCGGACTCGTCTCCATAGGTCCCAGATACGCCACTTACTCTGCGGCATGACAATGAAGTACAAGAAATGTGTTTGGGGTTCTTAATTCTGAATACATTCCTGCTAGGAATATATTCTCAGTCATTCAGTCTTGGTCGTTTAAGTGTCCCCCACTTGTCTGCCTGAATCCTGCTCCTGCAGATTCAGCTTCTCTCTTCTTGACCTAGTCTCAAGTTCCCCTCATCCACATGAGCACTGGTCCTGCTTGGGTGAACATCACTTCTGGGAGTTGACAGTGACCAAACTCCCTAGACTGACCAACAAGAAGCAAGACATCTCAGTTTCTCTATATGCTTATATTGTTTACACTTGCAACAACCCACTCGATGGATCCTGGCTCTCATCCTGACTCCCCCATCTTATTCTACCTAACATTTAGTTTAGATGATTTGCAATGATCTTGCAAATAAGAGTACCGCTCCTGCACCTCCTATTTTGTCCTCTCCACCTTGCTTTTTCTTCCCTGCTTTCTGAGCTTACTTTGTGCCTCATTATGTACTTTCACCCCCTGCCCACCTTAACCAACTCACCACAGTTGTTCAAATTGCCAGTTCCCTCGCCTCCTCTCTCACCATGAGTGTTCCTTCTCATCAACACTTCTTAGTTTCTAAACCACTTTCCATACAACTGTCACTGTGTTCCTCCTAAAGGTCTACCCCCATCACTCTTCTGTTGTTCTCTCCAAACTCTTCCTTAGTGCACCTCCTTACCTTCTCCTCTCTCCTCCAAATGTTTCTCAGCACCTCATTTTTGTGCTTCCTTCTCGCTCTTCCTGAAGTTCCACTCACCACTTCCTTATTTTCTTTCACCCCACCGCTCTCCTACTGATGTCCATCTGAACATCGTCTTTATTGCTTTCATTCTCTTTAACAAACCCCTTCCCTCCTTCCCGCCTAAGCAACTTCTCGGTAGACTTTCTTCTATGACTCCTGAATCTTCTTGCTGCAGTCCTCTAGATTCTCAATATCTCATTAAACACCAACAAACCACCACTCTTCCATGCATCAGTTCTGCATTCCCGAGCTCCCTTCTGATGCTTTTTTCAGAATCTTATTGGTGGCTGCGATTGAACAGATTTTCAGTGAGCAGCTGTAGAGATAATGAGACCTGTCCGAGCATGTTCTTTGACAGAGACAATGGCCTCATTATGAGTTTGGCAGCAGCCGTGCCTGTCTTACAGCACGGCTGCTGCCAAACTCGCTACCGGTACCGCCACCCGCGATTGGGCAATAACCGGCCCATTACAAGTTGAATGGGCCGGTAATTGCCCATTCACGGGTGGCGGTATTTCCGTGCTCCCGATCCCTATTCTGTTCCGTTGATAACGTTGCCGGTGCAATTACGAGTTAAGCTTGCGGGTGCCGCACAGCCCGGCAGGTCAGACCTGGTGGGCTGTCAGGTACCCGCGAGCAGAACTCGTAAGTTGGCAGTACGGTATGAACGGTGCAGGTATGTCTGATTAAATTAGCTTTAATAATATTATTGCAATGCTGGAATCCGAGACAAGGATAAGTTCCTTTCTTTTTGGTATCAACCTCAATGGCATGCATCTTATTATACGTTTTTATCATATTGTTAGTTTATGACCTGAACCTTTGTTCTAGAACAGAATACTTGACAGTTAACTTTTTCCATTTTAGATAATTGTACATGAGAAGAGATACACAAGTTGATTACGCAGGTGCGAGACATCAAGTTTTGGTTTAGTGTGTTATGTATATTAGGTCTAGAATTTTAAGAGTATAGTGAGCTTTGGAACAACATGGTTGAAGGCGTATTGATCGTTTATCCGTTTTTTTCTGTTACGCCAGAAGAGAGGACATAGGCGCCATTGAATCCTGGCAGGGAAACTCAAACTGGCCATAGTTTCCATAGAATCCCGAATGTGCGATCCCACTGAAACCGCAAGCAGAAAATGAATCTGCTTGCAGTGGCCCCTCAAAGGGATGTCATCACTCAAAATACCGGACTCCAAAAATGCAGTGAACTCCAAAGTTACCGTGGACCTCAAATGTCCTGTTAGGTTCCAAAAACCCTGAAAATCCCCACACGGCTTGGGAGCATGAAAACGCACAGAACCCTGAAAGCGCAGCAAGCCCCAAAACACACTGTGAGTCTGAATGAGACTGAAAATCAAGCTTCTGAGAAATTTGAAATCATGTGTTCAAATCCATTATCCACTTTATCAAACAAGATATTATTATTATTTTTTACCTGGTTCGTGGGTCTCTATGATGTCGATTCGCCACTCTGCACTATAAAAATAAATACCATAGGCCTGATTCACAGAAGCGTTTTATAAAGATGCAATCCCACATGGAAACGCACTGTGAATCAGGGCCATGTGTATACGAATCTGTACTGCTATACAAATACGAGACTTAAGTGTAAGTAATGTCCTCTTTCCGAATATTTTCATGGAAGGATATGGGAGAGCTTGATGCGTATCTCATCTCGATGTGTTTCCTCGCGTCTCTCGTCAAAATGTCTCCTATTCTCCAGCGTGCTCGAAAACCAGCGACACGTGAAATGCGCCTTCTCAATAGGCTTTCCAACTCAAGCATGCTCTAAATAAATAAATAATTAAAATAATGGCGTGCGCAGTCTTTCAGCCCCCAATTCCCAGTGCAGCTTTGGTCCTTAAACTGAATAATTTTCCTCAGCTAACGTATTGCAGAAGCCGTTCATCGAGCGATTATGGGTCTTTAAGTGCCACCCAGGCCTGAAATATGACTCGAGGGGTTTGGGATGTTAGCAGTGTAACCCAAAGATGCTGGTGGTGATTTTTTTCTTTTCCTGTAGGTAAATATGATGCAATTTTCATATCAGTGTAAAAATGTTAAAATTGAAGGGATGAGAGAAGGAAATGACACAACAAAAATACTGTAGATGGTTTTCTTTCATAAAGTGCGCTATTTGCTAATTAATAGAAAAAAGCGGTCGATTAAAATAAGGATTCAAACAGATACCTTACATTTCCAAAAATCTCACCTTTTAGTTGGGGATTAAAAGATGAACACACGTTCACAGCATTCAGTTTATATTCAGTTTCTCAACAAAAATAAGGGACATTTGGTGTTAGTGTCCCTTTTTCAAAACCCTGGGCAAGCGTGGGCAGAGATAGAAGCCCTTCTTTAAGCGATACTGAACACTGCACTCTCAAAAGCTTTCATGCAAGATCATGTGATCATTTTAAACCATGAAATACGGCGAAAAGACACCCACGCATAACTGCAATATTGTGTATTTGCATGCGTGTTTGAAGGCCATAATGGGAAGAACCTTTGCAACATATGCCAATGAGAGAGGCATAGATAACAGAGCTTTTCTCGAACCACTTGAGGATTTCTGGGAAGACCTCTCTGTTTGTTATCATGTCCTACTTGATTTTAACTCAATATTTGGATTGACTTTTTAGAGGGGTTAAACCAACGCCTGGTTTCGAGTGCTGTATAGACTTGCATTTGGCAGGCCCCAGGGGGCGCGTGTTCAAAGCGTTGGCCGCGCACTGCAGTCAGACAGTGGCTTGGCATAACGCTTGCCCCTCAGCCGCTGAGCAGCCCCTTAGCAGGTCCATTAGGGTCAGACCGCGCACTCAATCTGGTGGAGCTGCAGCTCCGAGCAGGATCTCGTGGGCAACTAACCGCCTAAACAGCCATGAGAGCTCCCAGACAAAAAGCAACTGATGAGTGAATGTAGGCAAATATGAGTGTGTGAGACAAGTGCAGCAGCAGGGGAAACAGTAATAATAGAACCACATGTAAATTTAAGTGAGAATGGGGAAACATCTGCAACCTCCAAAAATATGTTTAAACTGAAGTAGCGAAAAGGCAAGTGCTCTGTTTGCTCAGTAATAAAGATTAAGCTCCTGCAGCATTTTAGAACAGAAAGCTTGGAAAACCAAAAGTGACCCAAAGAACCACAGAAAGAAAACACAGAACAAGTTGTGACATGTCTATAAGGCACAGTGTAAGCTTTGCAGTGATGAAAAAAGTCCAGCAGTAAGACCCACCCCCATAACTATGCCACTGTAGCCTGAATGGTGCACACACGACATTAACTTGATTTAATTTATTTTTTGTTATTTTAAACTACTATTCTATAGCAGCATGTCAAGCTGCGTGTTTTGCTGTCACCACCACCAACCACCACCAAGTCTCTCTCTGGAACATTCCTCAGCCAATAATAAACATCAAACAATTCCTTAAGCAGGTACAACCCATCTCCCTCAAATCACAGCAGCTTTGTCCCTAGAATCCCTTAAATTCTTGGAGCAGAGGAAGATAAGGGATATGCTCACCCATAAGATGGCTCCAGATATGACTTCAATGGAAACCTCTATCCCTGCAATGATGTAAAGTTTCCCCTGCTGATCTTCATTAGATGAGGGTTGGATTATAACATTCCTGTGATATTTCACCACCAAAACGTCATTGCCCTTGATACGGAAATTCCAGGCCCACCTATGTGAAGCTTTTGGAAAAGTATGAGAAATTATCAGAAACAATATCATACTGAAGCGTCAAACATGTGTAGGTGGAACCAGGGGGACCGACGGGTGGATAGATCAAATCATCCCGGCCTCGGGTAAAAGAAATGACGATGTGAGGTAGAAGAGAATAGAAAAAGAGGAGCGCTGGAATAGGTTCCTTCCTTTGTTTCCTACTGCAACGTTTCAACGGAATGAGCCATGCATCCACAGTATACCGTACAAAGGCAGTAGAGGATAAAGGCGATGATGCATTCAAGATGGGTGATACTCCTCTTCTATCAAGCCCATTAAGCGGGGGAGAGAAGATGACAAACAAAAACCAGCACAAGCTCATCATGTTTTTGTGGTCAAAGTGGGCATGCAAAGCAGCTGCCCAGTTTAGGAGGAGTGTGGGGCTCTTCTGCTGCCTTCTCTGACATTTCCCCCAAGACATCTTACCAACTTGTACAAAAGTTGTAGATGGTAGAGCACAATTCAGTCAACTCCCAAGTACTTTAGCGAGACAGCACATCAGCCCACCTCCTCCTTCCTTCTCTTATGTAGTGTAAATATCTGTTTATGAGTGAATGTGTGAGGCAGAATCTTCCCTGGCTCCAGGAGACCCCCTGTGGGGAACAGCTCACACCTTGTGTATATGCCAATCATTATCTATGGAACACTCACGTCCCAAGCACACTCTGGGTTTTGTAAATGAACAAACAATAACTATAGGAGTGTTAGCCGAAGTTAAGTCAAAGATTGAAAAAAGTGGAATGCCCCCCTGTGTTATACAAACCAAAACAATTTCATAGACATAAACATTTAAATTTTTTACAAAAACCTTTTTACTAAAATTATTTGTTCTTGTAGTTATATTTCATTATATTCATGTTACGTTACAATATTTCATTCATATTGTACAAAGTTATTATCCAAAGTCTGTAATGCATAAAACATAAGGGTCTTCAAGATAATCACAATAATGTAAAAATAAATATGTAAACTCAACGCATTTTGGGATATATTATCCCTTCTTCAGGAACAAAATTTCATATTAGTCCAATTAATCCTTTTCTTAATTCGTACATTCTCTAAGGGGGGAGGAGACAATAGAAATAATGTTCATTAGCTAGTATCTTCTTGCGATAGTATCTACATATTTGACATTCCTTAAGTGGGTTTGCTCCTACCTCTCGTGGGTGCCGACTGGAGGTCACGCTGTGGGTCCCTAGAAAAGGGGGTCCTTGAAGTTCTTCTGTGGGTGAAGCAAAGCATCACCAAATGTGAGAGTACCCTGATAAAATTATTATATGTTCATGTGATTAAGCGTGCCCAAGTTGGTGGAGAAGTTGGATAATCTAAAGATCACTTCTATTAATAATTGCATAGAAAGAAAGAATCAGATTCCTACCTGATGTCGGGTAAAGATGTGGGGGGGAAGCGTATGCAATAAATCAGATGATGTTACTTTTTCACAGCTTGTGTATTCAGGTACATAACGAGGTCAATGTTGCGCTCTTGACTGAACATTCTATTACCAAAGTGATAGGAACATTATAAGTGGGTTGTACTCTTAGACATTCGTAAGTAGTCCTATTCTCATTGTCAGTATATGAGTATAAAAACTTTCAATCTACTTGTTGGTAGGTGAAGCAACGCGGTGACGTTAGATGAATGTTAACTTTCTTATTGACTCAAATTGGAGGCTATGAAAGTGAACCTTCAAGATAGGGTTCCACCGATGTAAACGTTTTCTTTCTGTGAATGAACACATAATGGTATAAAGACCATACTATGGTAGGTCACTGTAGCATAGCCATGTGTATCACGATAATTGCTCGCTTACCAAATTATGCACCGAGTTGAAAGTTCTTCTGTCAAACGCCCCATTCAGATGCTGCCGAACGCTGTCCCCGAATGAGAGCGATCGGTCTGGCTGCGGCCAGCATTCATGGTCTCCATGGAAGCTGGATTATGTAGTGCGCCCGCGTCTAAAATGCTTTGAGTTTACAAATTTATTTTTACATTATTGTGATTATCTTGAAGACCCTTATGTTTTATGCATTACAGACTTTGGATAATAACATTGTACAATTGAATGAAATATTGTAACATGACAATAATTAAATATAACTACATTAAAAATCTTTTTAGTAAAAAAGTTTATATAAAAAATTGAAAAGTTTATTTCTATGAAATTGTTTTGGTTGGGCATTCCACTTTTTTCAATCTTTGACTTTACTTGGACTAACACTCCTATAGATTTTGTTTGTTCATTTACAAAACCCAGAGTCTGCTTGAGACGTGAGTGTTCCACAGATGATGGACACCGTCTCCTTTTGTTCTGTTCAACCGCAACCTAGTGTCAAGGATGCTATACACTCCCATGCACCTCACGATAATCACATCATTAGTGAAATCATACTACCAACAGGTGTGCATCTGTATACATTTTTGCTCCATATGCCAATCAATGACAGCCCCTCCCTTCACTTGGAAGGGCAACTCTTAGAATCTGGTTGATTAAAGCATGGTGGCTGTCTTCACCCTGCTCCCATTATTTTAGCTGTGGCTCAAGTAAAACCCCCTCAGACCCTAAGCTAGAAAGGGGCCAGAAAGACTGCAACCTCGAGAAGGCAGACTTATTGGAAAGCCCATCATATACCCATCACCCCTGTCTCATCCATGCTCTTCACCATCCTGCGGTCATCGCACCTCCCTGTCCCCTCTTTTACGTCAAGGCGATGCGTATTTTTCAAGAATCCCCACCCCCCCATCTTTTCTGCTCCACATGTCATCATTAAGAATCCCCTGCAGTGTTGCACCGTCGCTGATACCGAAGGCCTGGTGCCACGTCAAAACCTGGTTAGTTTGTGTCTGTTGGTGGCTGTGAGGGTGGAACTTCACTGCAGACTGTGTGAGAAGAGATTGGGGCTTGTGGGAGACAGAAGGGATGACCCCAGGGTTAAATTGCCAGGGAGTCTAGCCTCTGCCCCCACCAATGCCTGATGAATGCCTGAGAAACACTTTTATTGCCTTGCCCTGATGGGCCAAATTCCCAGCAAGCCACTGAGTACAGTTCCTGAACATGGAAGGGTGAGCTTTGAGGCATCTCTCAGCCTGCCAACCAGCATGCTAAGCAAGTCAAAATGGGTGACTGCAGCAACACATTTCAAGTGGCTCTTTCTTTGAACCAGAGGTGCTTGCTTCCCATAACCTAGCCCTTTCCCCCTCATCTACCATTTACAGTTGCTTGTTTTGCTGCACATGGGATACCATCTATCGATGAGAGTGGCAGAGGTGAAAGAGAGAGAGAGCATGGGGGCTGTGAGCCAGTGAAATGGGACCTGTATGCAAGAAGCCAGTGGTGGGTGTGCAGGGTTTCAGGTTGTTTTGACTTAACTGCATTCAGTGTGCATGTGTTCTGCATGCCTGGTATAGCAGAGCCCTCAACTGAAAACAGTTGCTCTGGGGGGTTGACAGACTATTTATAATACCCCGCCTCTTGCATTGCAACCCATAGCAGACAGCTGGTCCCGCTATCACCTAGCCACTGACATAGCAGTCATCTCTGCTCCTGAACACAATCTCCTGCATGATTTTTATAATGTTTTAAACCTGTCATCTCTGCTAGTAAAGGAATAGTATCCTAATTCTAATTAATATTTGCATGCAATGTAATGCTATTTTATTTCCATGTTTGGACAGAGTATGGTCTTCCAAAGGGACCTCCACCCCACAGTGCTATGAAGCCCAAACAATGGCAATACGCACTATACAAATACCAAATACCAGAATATAACATCTAACAGACATCAGTATGTGGTTGCCTTGTGGGCACTAGTGATTACATTCAGACACAATGAATATGAGGTCACAGACAGAAAACTTTTACAAGGAAAATGCTGCGACCAGTTTTGCTCAGCTTAGCTTTATTACGGGAACACACACATTATCATAGAAGCAACAACATACAAATACTTTCTATGTCACATATGTATATACAGTAAAGAACCATAAAAAAACTTCTCATAATTGTGGGTAATAAATAAAATCTTGAATTACATCTTCTTATACCTACAGAGCATCTAATGAAGTGACTTTAAAGTCAATGGGAGCTATCCTGGGACCATAGCATAAAATGGCAGAAAGAAATACTGGCTAAAACCATCAAAGCTATACATGATCATATTATATACCTCAGGGACTACTTTCTATTTCTTAACTGCTATGCCCATAAAAGAATATGTGCCACACTGAATATTACATAAATATCATTCGTAGATCTGCAATATTTCAATGCTGAATTGTCAAGATCCCTGACCTTCTAGAAATGGGGATCTGACAAAGCTGTCTGGGTTTTCTTTTATGCTAGCTGCACAGCGGGGATAGGTCTAAGATATGACATTACTCTAATAGGCACATAAAGCACATGTCAGGGGGATACCCCATCTCAATTTAATGCACACAATCCTTGCCTACAAAAGGGTTGATGGTATCTATGTATTAGTAGAACTGAGGGTGATCTCGCACCATAAAATACTGAGAAAATAAGCTACACTGGGCACTATTGTGACTTTTCTCTTTTAGAGGCCACACATTATAGGTGTCAATTATTGGATTTCTTTCACGTGCCCCCACATTATAGGGTTGTGTTAAGAGATGCACAACATGTACCAATAAAGGGAAACAACTCAATAATCAGAGTAACTCCAGGTGCACGAAAAAAAACAGCTTTATTAAAAAACAAAACAGCAACAGTGGTGACAGGAACAACAATGATGCGTTTCATTTCAACACCTTAATGGTTTGTGCTGTAATACATCGACTAGTCGATAAGAGGAACATAAGTGACTGTCCAGTTTTTAGCTCACCGGCCTTGGCCACCTTCATACCGTGCCAAGTTACATGCTGATGAAGGAGGAATGGGGGAACTGATACGATCCAGTTTAAAGAAGATACTCCCTATTCATTCCCAGGCCTGATGTTTTCACTATCAGTCTGGTTCATGGCATTGGCGCGCTGCCTCTGTGTTTGGATGTGCTAAGGAAATGGTAGGTGCTCCATCTAATTGGCTCTTGCATAAATTAACATTGTTTCAGTCACGTTGTAGAGGACCACTGTTCGGGAGCTGTGTGCCCTTGGAAATGGTATCTGGTGTGGTTTCAGCTTGCTATGCTGAACTCCCCTCAGCGCAATGACCTTGGTTACTGGGGGCTACTGTCTGAGCTCTGCGAGGCCCAGAAACAGTGTGTAAAGAAATTTTATTTCAAGCTTAAGTATTTCAGAATTGAGGCCTTGCTAGGTTTAATCTAAAGGACAGTATTTCTTTTCACCCTCCGCCATGTTGTGCCCTTCATCTCTTATATATTAATGTTCTTTGTGTCTTCATATATGTATTTTTCATGTCTATGTGCAAATATTCTTCATGTGTGCGTGCAAGTGTTCTTCATGTCTGCGTGCACTTCATGTCTGCGTGCTCTTCATCTCTGTAATGTGTACTTGGTGTGTGTGTGTGCTGCCATTTCATGACTTTTTTCCTGTGTGTATAATAAGTGAAACTACCTGCCGCCCTACTTGTGTCATACCATCTATTCACTCTTAATGGCAAATACATGGCTCTTAATATTTTATTAACAGCCTACTGCACCTTTCTCAGATTATACTTTTGTTTGTGATGGTGAGGGGGAATAGGTTGGGCTGTTGGTGGCGTGGCCAATACAGGTGCAACTCTCATCTCCACAGTTGTTTTCAGAAGTCCATCAAATCCATAGACTTGCATAGAAACACTAACCTCCCAGGGATATTGAAGTGTTTATGGCCCAAGTTGACTCCGAATTTCGCAATGGCCTTCCTATGTTATCACAATCTAGTTCAAAACAGAAATATCTTGGGATTGACAATAGGTTGATAATAGAATCTACTCCATGATGACCTAGTTCCAATCTAACAGTGCTTGTCAGGCTTTCAAAAATGTGTTTTTGTTCTCTTATGAGGAAATCAATATTGGCTATTCCCCAAATCTCTGCTCCATACGAAGCTGCCGCAATAGCTTGTGCTCTATATATTTCAGACGCTGGGCTGACAGCACAGCCTCCAAATCTTTTTAGAAAATTGATTGGTGATACCCCCCCTTCTGGCCATGATCCAAATACTTTCTGACCATGCTATTGGGGATTGTTTTCCAAGTTATTTAGAAATAGATAAGGAATCAGAAGGCTCTTAAAGGGATCATCTCATGTCCTCCTTAACATTCAAGAAGCTCAATGGCATTTGGGAAAATGTTTTAATTTTTTCAAGGTTACACATAGTTAAAAAAAAAAACAGAGTAATGTCTAAAAAGAAAAGACGCTGTCAAGAAGATGAGTGATGATCAATAAGAGCCACATACCAGGAAAGAGGGATTCAAATGAACATGGAAAAGCCATTCTAAAAATAAAGTAGCAGGATGACTCCTCTGTATGTTTCATCAGGCCAGGGTACTCCCTGGATAGAATACTTATTCACCAAATATTCTTATAACAGGAGACCTGGCTGATGAACGACTTTCTGGTAGACACTGATGTTCTTTTCCACAACCATGCATAAAAGGGCCCCAAGGGGTTGCCATTTGGTGGACTTATTATTGGAGACAGTCATGATTTTGACTCTGAACCCCTCATGCCCTCAGAAATAAATGACAACGTCCTTGCAGTTATTATTAGCTTGAAACAAAAATAACATTTTGTCAAAATATTGGTCATTAATGTATATGACCCTCCTGGTGGTAGTACAACTATGGCTATCTTTGATACCATTGATGAACTGATCACTAGCTGGTTGCTTGATTCCAACAATTCCTTGATTCTTATAGGGGGAGATATGAATGCACAATGTGGTATCATGAACATGAAAGCCAAGTTTAATAATTTGGCATCCAATAATACGTTAATGAGTACCAAGTCCAATGCACAAGGGAGAGTATGGAAAAGATACATGAATGAATGGGGCTTCAGTTTCCTAAATGGGAGAACAGTCAGGGATACCCCAGGGAAATACACATGGTCTGTGTTAAGAAGTTTTCCAGAATTGACTACATATGGGGTAACACCGAATTGCTCAATACTGTGTGTGACTTTGAAATCGTAGATAATAAAAATAGCGACCATGCCATGTTGTGTGCTAAATTCGAATTAGACATGGATGCCAAGATAACAAGTGGCACTGGGAATATTTTTACTAATCAAAAAGGTACAAATATTAAGTGGAATATAAACAAATGCAAGATAATGTCACTCAAATTACATTCGTTCTGTCAAGGGCATCCCAAAAATCAATAAAGGTAATAGGTTTAATCGCTCCTTTGATGGGGAGTTGTTGGTTGTTAAGCGTAAGTGGTGACGCTCCCTGCGTAAATTGACAAAAGCTAACATGGGCTCCAATGAGATCAGTAATTAAAAAAAGAACTTGGAAAATGGTTTTACTCATTGGTGTAAGCCGAGAAAATGGTTCAAATTGAACACCAAATGGCAGACCATGTTTAATACTCTCCAACGGAATGAAACCAGTGCTGTGTGGAAAATTCTGAATAATGTAAGAAATGAGCATAAGGTTTGTATTCTGAATTCCATAGGAGAGAAAATGTGGAATGCTTATATTGATAGAACCATGTACAAGAGACTAGATGAGACCTAACCTAGACCTAATTGTAGTGCACGGCCGCTTACATTTTCAATTAAAACGATAAAGTCCATTATTGTCAAACTGAATACATCCTGTGCCCCTGGACCTAATGGACTTGCCACCATAGTAATGAAATACGATCCATCCATATGGAGCAAAGTGTTGTCTAGGTTGTTTACTAGTGTATGTGAGGAGCGATGCACTCCGGATTCATGGAAGATAGCTATTCTTATTCCGGTGTACAAAGGAGGTAATAGAGCCCTACCTGAGAACTACCGGTTGTTGTGGTTCTTAGACTCCACTACTAAAGTATTTCCTGCAATTGTCTTGGAACATATTAATGACTGGGCTCAAATCAACCATCTGTTGCACCCTTTCCAAACTGGGTTTCGACGTGGCACTAGTACAACCTATAACATTTGTGTCCTAGATGCCATAACCTTTAATGCAAAATCTGGTAAAGGCCCTTCTGTTTATGTAATTTTTGTTGATTTTAGGTCAGCATTTGACAGTGTTGATCGTGCCAAATTGTGGGAAATATTGACGGAACTTGCATGTCCCAGCTGGCTCGTTGACATTTTTCTTAATCTACATGAAAATAACAGTGTGCAAATTCGCCTAGATAATGAGGGCAGTCGTACACAACTGATTAGTGTGAATAGAGGAGTTAATCAAGGCTGTCTGCTGGCTGCCCTCTTATTCAACCTTTATTTAGCTGACCTTATTAGAAGCTTTGTTGCCAAAGCTAAATGTCCTGCAAAATTCGAAAAAGCATTGATATCTGCCATGCTTTATGCAGACGATTTGGTGATAATTGATCACTCTATTGTTGGTATGAAGGCAATGTTGGAAGAACTTGGCTGTTTTGCGAAAGAACATGGGCTGACCATTAACCTGCAAAAAACGCAGGCCATGCTGTTTACCAGTAAGAAAGTTAACAGAGTAAAAATGGAAGTGTCTTGGGGTAATGTAGAATGCACCAAGGTGTATAAATATCTGGGTGTCCTCTTTAATTGTAAAATTGGATATAGATATTTAATTGAGAACATAATTAGGAGGGCCAAACAAATCACTATGATGGTGTACAAGTTTGTTAAGGAATATGCAGGTTACTCACTAAAAGGTATACTAACTTTATATCGCCAATGGTTTACTCCGGTCTTGGTGTATGGTTTAGAGTCCATTACTATTTCTGACCTTTCCTTCCTTGACAGGATCGAAGGTCTATTTTGGCGAACTATTCTGGGGGTACCTCGTTCGTGCCCTATTGAATACATTAGGGTGGCACTTGTCCTGCAGTCTTTAGGATCCATTGTGAGGCAACAACGTGGCCTTCTCAATTTGAAATGTGTGTGTCACCCAGAGTGTGAATTGTTACAAATCATCGGTACAAATGCTGTTAAAATTGACGTCCCTACACAGAGGAGTAAATATATGACCAGCTGTTGTGAATATTTTCAAGAACTACAGTGGGAGGCAAAAATGAATTGATGTGGCTTTTTGCCTGTTATCAATAAAGCGTTTAAATCCAAAGCAAAGAGAATTGATTGGGAGATGAATTTTACTCGTATGTATGAATTGAAACATTTTAAATATATTGAATGGATTGTGCATGAGTACTATAAACCTCAAAGTTATTTAATACGTTGCCCAGACCCGTTGGTACAGAACTTTAGATTATTAATGCGAACCAACCAACTCCCGTCGAAATCTACTTTCGGTCACCAATGGAAGATCTTGGAATAAGATAGATACTGCCTATGTGTTTGAACGTTGATGAATTAAAAACTGTTAGGCACGTATTAACTTCGTGCCCTGAAAGACAAAATCATTATATGTTGTATTATGGTCGATTCGTCTGAGGCTGTATATATTGCTTTATATAGAGTATGGAAAACAATTCGCCTAGAAATATTGAAAGCTTTTAATACAAAATGGCTATTGACATGTAATAATGCATTAAGGAAATGTTCAGTAGCCTTTTAAGTACTGTATCGATAACTGTTTTATATTACGTATTACTGTATGAATGATTGAGAATTTATTTCTTTTTCTATTTTTATACAATCCATTAATCTTGAGATAGTATGTATGAATGTAAAAGTTGTAAAGTTTTATGAACTCAAAACAACTTAATAAATACATAAATAATAACACAAAAAATTAAGTTTCAATAGGGTAAAAGTTGTTGGTTCCAGTAACAAGTCTTTTTGTATGGGCTGCCTCCCATTAATCCTTGTTGATTCTCATTCACTCATAGCCTGGGTTGATTTAAGTGTTCCCAGAATAATTTCCTTGGCTCTTGGTTCTGTCTTCACTTTCTCCTTGTGACCTCATGATTCCTTCTGAAAATCCACAGTTCACTTCAAGCCAATCTTAAGCAACTACAGGGTGGTGACTGGGAGCTACTTAATCTAGTCCGCGAAAGCTTTGAAAGGGGAGTAGGGCATTTGTGCCCAGTTTATTTAAACTGTCTTGAACTATGGGACGTACCGCTGGTTACCAAGTATTTCTCCCCCTTTTCTCCTCAACATCATAAAACAGTATTTCTCTGGAGGATTACTTTCTCTTCCTTCTCTCTGTGTTTTCCTGATGCATACTCAACACCTCACAGTGTGTTCACAACTCATCCAATGCAGTCTGTCAGTTATAGGGCATTTTTGGGTTTTTTTCACCTCCCTTAGGCAGCATGTACAATTACAATAAAACCCTGCCCGACATGCTCGAGTTGAGTGAAGTGGAGAAGCAACAGGAGAGAAGAGTAGCAAGGAAAGGCTGGCATGGCAGGCAGCATGTACAATGGATCCCTATGGGGTCCACTTGCTTTATGCTGGTGCATAAAGCAGGCAGACCCCATATGGATCTCCAGCATTGGCGCCGGAATGAAAAACCATGCTGGCGCAAATGCTGGAGCATTTGTAATGTGGAGAGGAAGGTAGGCTGCAAAAATGCCAACCCTCCTCTCTGCCATACAAATGCCTGAAAATGAGCCGCAAGGTCAAGGGAAGATGTTGGCAAAGTGTCTGAAATCCATTCCTCCAAGGGATTCAACAAACAGAAGGGGAAAATTGCTATAACCAGAAAATACATGTGGTCGGTACCAGGTCCTGACACCTTAACATTTTCCAATGTTTGAGCACAAAATGCTGGGCTCACATTACACTCATTTACAATAACCATCTGAGTACTCCCTTCCAGTCAGCTGTTTTTCATCGCTGAGAGATTATGATACATTATCTATCCTGGAATGTTTAATATCTAAAGTTCCAAATTCTAATTTGGCTAATATCCATCATTTGGAAAATAGTAAGTTTAGCAATGATTTAGATCCACTATGCTAGACTGCTGTTTTGAGTTCAACCACTCTACAGTAAAATGCCATCAGCATTGCTGATGCTAATTTGATTAGTAACGTGATCAGAAATAGTTCTGACACCAAACCAACTGTTATAAAACAGTCACAAATAAATCACTTGTCTGATGTATAGCATTTAGCTGCAATTGTTTTGTGCAAACCTCCCATAAAAAATGATGTCAATAAATATCACTAGACTCTGTTAAACATAATGCTTTGTTGGGAACACAGTGTGTGTCTGAAGCAATGTAAAGGGACTTTCTGGGCAGTCAACACAGTAAGTATCCCCTAATGAGCATATTCAAGCTGGACACACAGTTATCACGTTTTTGGTAAAATACTTGTAATTAAATGAAAATAGGTTGGGAAAAATGTTTCTCTGGCCCTATGCAAAAGAGGAGTTTCCCTACCTAAAAACTAAGGATCTGTCTGTGTCAGGATGTCAATATCTGAAAGGCTGCCATTGTGTCCAACATGTCATATCCTGACCCTCATTCTACAAACAAAATAATAAAGGGTGCAAGGAAACATCATTAAACTGTATTGGCAAAAATGTGTTTACAATTAAAGATTAGAATAACTCCAACAAATATGCTCTCCAAGCTGAAAGACCTTGGACCTACAGGGTGGTTCCCTTCCCCTGGATCCGAAATGGATGTCAATGTCTCTTTTACTAACAGTCCTTTTGTGTCTCTACTGGATTCACAATGTTCCTGTTAGGCAACAATTTCTGCAACAGTCTTTAACACAAGTGTCTCTTTTAACTAGCAAACACAGTTCCTCTTTTAGTATTTCTTGTTGCTTTGCAACTCTCCTGATATGCTCCCCTGCCCGGAACCTTTGGGCAACTTTAACTGCCTGGTGTACTTTCCTGCCAGGACATTTCTTGTGGTTTTACTTGCCTGGTATCCTTCTCTTGCCAGGACTTCTTATTCATTTCACAGTTCCTCTGTATCACCAAAACTGCATATACCACTTTTGGCTCCATATATCTTTCTGGGGTAATATTTGTTTAGGCTTTGCCCCACACTTGCATCTCATGCATCCATATCTCATTGGGTTTTAATTTGTACTTTGCCTTTTCTGCATTCAAAAAAGCTTATTGTATTCTCTGTATTAGCAATCTCATTACATTACAATTGTCATGGTATGGCCACCAGAACGCCCCGGGGTCCCCACTTGCTTTGGGTTAACTCACTGGTTCTCTCCAGCATTTCTGGTTCTGCTCGTGCTTCAGTGGGGTGGCTCTGCCACTCGCTTCCCACTCTGGATCAGGCAGATGTCCCTCAGGGCTTCCTTCGTGGCTCTGCCATCAC
Source organism: Ambystoma mexicanum (assembly GCF_040938575.1). Taxonomy (NCBI): domain Eukaryota; kingdom Metazoa; phylum Chordata; class Amphibia; order Caudata; family Ambystomatidae; genus Ambystoma; species Ambystoma mexicanum. Next base: position 411,409,874 of record NC_090922.1, on the reverse strand, counting down.
ACGCCTGTTTCCTATCAAGTCCCACTCTGGAGAAAGCTGCCTCTTCGAGTTACTATGCAGAGTAACCAGGAACTCTTGAGCATCTCCCCGAGTCTCCACGGCTGTTCCTGCTTGCACACTGTGTTTCTCCTTCTGCCTAAACTGACTCCTCGTCTCCACAACAATGGTACGTGTGTCTCGCATTCAGAGGCCTCTACTTAGGAGCAGGTGTCTTCTCTTGCACTGCCACCCTCAGTAGTGCAGTGCTGGACACAGGTGATTCAGTAAAACAGCTAGCCTGCACATTAAGCTTTGAGCACCTGTTACCTTAGATCAACTCCTTCATCTTTCTTGTGTCAGTACTGCAGTGATTAAGGGAGTTGGAGTCCCTGGATGTCATTGGACATATAGCATTTTGGTTGTTTTTCTCTGTGCTTTAAAATGAGAGAACACTTGAAGGTATATCAGAAACAAAAAGCGTTTTGTTGGAGCTTTATGTGTCTAGAACATACATGGGTTTTTGACCTAAAGAATATGGGGAAGGGGTTTCTTTACTTCCTCTACAACGGGGAACAAACAGTTGACAATAGGCCAATAAGGTCTTGGGCATTGGAGGGTCTTCCGCATGGAAATGGGGGGTATACCGCATCTCATCCAATGAAATCATGACATCTCCCCGATAGTTGTCTACTCCGATGTGACCCTCCTTTATGTAGCCACCCTCAGGATCAGGAAGCGGCTGCTGTCCCCTGGCCACATGGGAGGAGGTCACCGCTGGGGACTCAGTGATGACTCCATTGGATTCATCACATGAGGCAGTGAAAACTTTGATTGTGCTTTAAAGGGAATGCTTAGTAACAAAAGAGTTGATGAAACCTGGGACAAAGCAAAATAGGAACAGACATGTGCAAATTATCTCTTTGGGGAGGAGAGATTTTACCTTAACAATGGTGACATTTGCAGATTTGAATTCATTTTGGTCAGTAGCCTCAGGAGAAATCAGAGAAAGAGGACAGGTTGAGGCAAACATTCTTCACCTGCTTCTAAAGATTTTCCACACATGTGGTCATGCTCTAAAAATACATGAGGTTAAATGAGCAGGTAACGTGAGTGTGAAAGCTAATTCCCAGGATGTCATTATTTCTGATTATAATTCAGGGGCTGACTTATGCATTGATATAATTTAAATAATGCAAGAGTGCCAAAATGCATTTCTGCTAATTGTCACCATTTTCCTTGACCAGACTGAAAGGGATCAACCTCTAGATTATATATTCACAATCAATAGGGACTGCAATACCCTGGCAGAGAATTTAATAGATTCTCCACCTGTTAATTACAAATTCAGCCCACATTTCCAATAGTACTATCATCCATAAAATGCATTTTCTCTCACTAAAACACTCTGCTTTGTATATGCACCAATTGAGTGCTTGATCTACTAAAGATATTGAAATTGTGTGAGTAGAATTGCTTGAAGACAAATCAGTAATTCCTTGAAGGTTCGTTTTAAATCGAGTTTTATAATGAACCTGACTTTACCATTTTTCGAATGTCATTGTTTCTGTAACAGGTTAACCATCAAATATAGTACATACATCAATCTCAGAAGAGTGGGTACATAGAAACAAGATACAGCTGGATGTTTAATCAAAAACATAAACAATGTGACTTACATTGTTCTCATTAAAAGGAACACAAAGAGGAAAAGGGTAAGATGATTCCCATAGAACAAACTCCTGCAATTGCTAATGAGAAACACTGCCAATGGATGGGGTTGCTTCCTGCAATGTTACAACTGAAATGCTTATAGGTCCTTTCCGGTATTAAAGAACCCATTACTATTTTGGTATTAAATACTAGAGGACACACCATTTACAACTGTCCAGATTCCCTTATGAATTATTTTGTGGGAAAGCACCGTCTTTCGCTCAAAAGAAACATGGCTGACTGAATTAGTGGGTTTAGATGGATTGAACATCATTGTAGATCTGGCTACAAAGAGTAAACAGTGGAGTCTAAATTGCGGCACTCTACTGGGCATTAAAAATGCATTTTATTTAAATAGAATGATGGTAATGAATAATACATATCCAAATGTTCTAGCAAGAGTAATGTATTGCTCACAAAACAACCTTGAAGATTTTATTGATAACTTTTTATGATCAATCGGGACACGCCTTAAGGTGCAGTTTACAGGAGGAACTAGATGAAATATTGATGATTTGGAACCTGATGAAGATGATATTTTTGAATATACTCAAGGGGGATTGTATTCCCTTCCTCATTGACTATTCTAGCTATTGCAACTATGCAGACAGATGGAGAAACACATGGTCAACACACTGTTAATGTGAATGGTATACAGACATTAAGCACTATGACTATTGCCCAGCAAACCAGACTTCAATATCATAGTATGAAGAGCAATGTGCACTGTTGTTAAAAATATCTATGATTATAGAACCCACCAATAATTGTAAAGCCTGCAGTCCGCCGATTTTGTAATATAATGTAAAGTAAAGAGGTCTGCAATTTTGTTGACTCTGTGGCATTTGGCTCTGTAGGAAAAGAGGGTTACTGGAGTTGTAAGTGTGATAGAGAGGAAGCAGGTGGTAAGACTTAAGCGTTGATGAGTCTAGGACAGAAGTCCTAGAGTCCCGAATGCTTGTATGGTTCCATACTGCAAGCTGCTCAGCAACTCCAAGGAAAGATTTGGATGGGAACATTTTAGATGATAAGGTAAACATAAACCTACCATTTTTGCATTGGATAGAAAGCCCTGAATCAAACCACTTGAGGATACTGAATGGGATAACTAATGAAAATATCCTCATCCCCCCAATTTAGGTGGGTCATTTATATTTTGATTGCTATGATTGACTACATCCTTTTGTCAGTACAAGCATATTTAAATGCCAGGTTGTTAGCATTTGTGCCTTGAATGAAAATGTGTTCATATTCAATGCCTGTGGTATGCAGATGACGTTGTTATACTAGAATGTACCCGTATTGGTCTTCATTGAACCGTAAACAGTCATAGTAGTTACCTCGACAAGGTGGACTTGGAGATCAGTATAGGAAAAACTAAAATCATGCGTTTCATTAAGAAATGGATGTGTAGGTCTTTCAAATGTTACATTGAAACTGATCCCATTGAAGTTGTGAGGGGTTGTGGAAGCTTGGCCACAGTTATGAAGTACTAGTTATCACGTAGTGAGCATAAAGCAGCCATGATCAACAAAGATAAACAAATAATGACATCACTAAAGTGATTCAACACACAGGTATGTTTTAGTTTAAAACATTTAATTACTATGTAAAAGATTAACGCTGCCTCCAGTGATATAGAGTTTTGAGGTTTGAAAGTTGAACTATCTAAAAAAAGTTGACGGCTAATGGTGGAAACATGCTCTTGGTTTACCTAAATCTACTTCCATTGAATTTGCATGGATTTATTTAGGCTCGATCTTGATTATAGCACACACCGTAATAAGAACTCTATCCTTCTTAATAACCAGGTCTGATAACTCAAATACTCTGTTAGCATTGATAAAAGAAGAGGTGACTGTTAACTCTAATGATATGATATGATAGGTTATTTATAACGCTCTTAATACCCAGAGGTTTCTAAGCGCGGACCCGGGATCGAACCTGTGTTGCTCCATGTCGTCTTGCTTCCAAGGCGAGCATGTTGCCCCTGAGCTATCTTCCCGAGACAAGGCAAGGCACATTTGAGAACTGCTGCTCAGAATGTATGATCTTCCTAATACTAAGCCAGATGACACAGTGGATATAAATGAACATGCATATATCATCAATTGAAAAACTAAAGTGCAGGATTGTCCCACTAATGTTATCCATCTATCAAAGAAAATCAGAGACATTGAATATGTAATATATATACCTGAGGTTGGTGAAAGTCAAAGATACATTGACAAATTCCTGTGCACAAAATTCTGTATTCTGTATTCTGTATAACGTGCAAGTGCATGTGTATTTGTTTCATTCGTTTAGACAGCTATGCGGTCATAGGCACATGGAGTCAAAATCCATGAGCGGTGCAAGTATGCCATCAAAGTAAGAATGTGTCTAAGGTTGAGGATTTATACCAATTATGTCAATGAATGCTGAATTGTAAGGCTACTTGTGTAGGGAGATACCATTACATCTCCTCCTCCTTCAATGAGGGAGTAGGTTTGAAATAAAAATTTGGATGAAAGTATAAAGATTACTTGCAAATAAACTACTTCTTCACTTGATCCAAATTCTGAATAAGAAGATTGGAAACAGACTTTTATACTGTTGATGTGATCCAAAGTAATATATAGATTTGATTTTGGTCATGTTGTCCAGACTCCATGCATTGTGGTGTGCATAGTGAGATTTATTTTTCTTTATTGTTGTGTCTAGTACATCATCTTGTCTGTTGGTGACTATCTTTACATCTGTGTTCATGTAAGCCTCTTTTTTTCTTGAGCTGGTTGAGTTTGTGTGTGAACAACTAATGGCCTCTTTACTGAGTATTTAAAAAGCTTCTTTGTGGCAATAATGGCAAGAGTGAGCAATATCCATGCCTGACTGTTGGGAGCCCTGTGTATGTTTCTGTTTGGTTGTAATCAGAATTGTAGATTTGGGGGGTTTCTATAGTGTCAAAGAGCTGTTAGAAATGTCTAATAAAAAAGGAGTTCTCTGCTGAATGACCCTCTGCTGAGTTCTCTGCTGTGTGAATTGATTTATGGGTGTTGTTTAGAGTACTAACCTGAGTTCTCAGTGCAGGTGCATTACAAATAAACATAAATCTGTAATCCAATTTGAGTTTTGTATGTGTGAGGTTGTGAGTTCGATTTTGGATGTGAGCATTATACTTTGGGAAAGACTAACAATGTGATGAATCCCTTAGGTGCACACACACATTATGCAACACGGTAAGGTGAAAACAATCGAGCATTGTTAAACTGCTACTGCCTGGTGTTCTAATGCCAGTGCGAAATGTAGAAGGTGTAATGTAGAGATGACTCTCCAAGGAGAAAACATCATTACAAGGAAGGACACATTCATTTGAAATAAAGACCACAATAAAATATGCAAGGGGAGGATAGCAACATGTTATGCATACCTCTTCCAAATAGCAAGGACAGAGGGAATGCACTGTTGCATTTTAGGGGAGGACAGACTCAATTTCTTGTGGGGGTTTGTTCTTCTGATCTTGGGCCTTGTGTTTGGTTTATTCCATTTTTGTCGTTTTCAGTGCTTCTATTTCAGTGGCTGGGAGCGAAGGCTGTTGATCAGGGTTGGTGTACGAGCTGCGGGGATGGTCCTCAAGTCAATGGAAGGGCCTCCATGTACCAGGAAACAAGCAAGCAGGTCGATTTCCGATTTAGGACCTGAGACAGACACTTAATGCAAGCCTTTTGATTCTCAGCTGAATAGTAAGTTTGATCTTGCAGATACTACAGTATCTATGCACTGTTTTATTGGTAATATGTCATATTATTATTTTTTTTTATTTTTATTTTTATTTTTGATTTAATTGTATAACAATTTTTACAAAAAGAGACAGAAAATAATTTGCAGAATCCTATCTGCAAAATTCCGTATAATAGTCCTTGTTTTGTCTTTGACTTATTCTTCTTGATTCTTGATCCTGAGTCCGATCGTACAGAAAGATGGTAAGCCTTCGATGGATTTGTTTTCATGTTTTTCCGAAAGCCATCTTCTCAGGACATATTCTACAACTGCAGGGTCAAAGATTTAAAGACTTAAGAAACAGGGCCACTCCTATGACGCATCGCTTATTGTTCCCATTGGTCAGCAATGACCATCGCTTTTCTGCGTCAAGGGTTGAGTAGTGTTTCAGTGGATCCCTAAGAAACCGCAACCTTTCAGTTTCTAAGCTAGAACATTCCATTATCAGATGTTTTGAGCTTTCTATATTTTCGTTTGATTTGCAGAAGCGACAGGTGTTTGAAGGCGCTTGTTTGCGAATTGCCAAGATCTCGTTGGTTTTCAGTTGGTTTAGTTTGAATCTTAGGAACGTACGACCAAGATTCTTATCTGGGAAGCTGTGCAGGTAACCACGTATAGCGTTGAGCTTCATCTGGGCGGTTGGTAAATTGGTTGTCAGGGAATACGTGTGTGCCACTTCTTGGGTATGGATCCAATCTGCCTCAAACAGTTTTTTCGACACTCTGTTTGGATTTTGAAAGAGTGTCTCGGTCGACAGATCCAGTTTTTTCAAGATCGCTAAGTTTGTTTGTTCCCATTTTGCGAGCATCACATTTCCGCCAACCGCAAGTTCTTTTCGCATAAGGTCCAATACATGGGCTTCCGGGTTGTTGATGACCTTACGATATAACATCAAGGTGGCTCTCATTTTTATTGCCAGTAATGATGATGTACAGAGCTCCCTCCTTATTAGTGCAATCGGTGTAGATGTTGCTAAGCCAAGTACGTTTCGCCAGAAGAAACTTTCAAATTTCTCCCATATGGTATTCGGAACCAATGGCATTGCGTCCGTGCCATAAATTAAGGCGGGACAACCTTTGATTTGTAGAATCTTAGAATGGGCAAAATCGAGAAACGGCCATGCTTCTTATCAACAGCCTTTGCTTGTGCTGTGAGGTTTTTTAGCTTTAGCCAGAGTGTCTCTTGCATGGTCTTTTCGTCCTTGTCGTTGCTTATTGTTATTCCCAAATATTTAAAAGCATCGACTATTTCTAAGTTCTTGCCGTCTCAATGCCAGATGGGTTTTTGCTTCTTCTTTGCGGGCCTGCCCAATATGAGCACTTTTGTCTTTTCGTTGTTTAGTTGAAGGTTGTTTTCTGACATATAGGATATCATGTTATCCAATTGGCGCTGGAGGCCTATGGGAGTCAAATCCATCAGAATGATGTCATCTGCGTATAATAGACGATCCATTTTTTCACCGCCCAGCGAAGGTGGAAAATGTCTGAGCGTCTGGATTGATTCTCCATAGTCTGCAATGTAGGAGTTGTATAACGAAGGAGCCAAGGGGCAGCCTTGTTTGACTCCGCGTGCTGTGCCAATTTCCTCAGACAATTGGCCGTCTGCACTAAGGCGCACTTGTATAGAAGTCCCCTGGTGTAAGGCCCTTATAGGGTTTAGGATTTCATTAGGACAACCTTTTATTTCCAGTTTCGCCCAAAGGCGCTGCCTGTCGACCTGGTCAAAGGCTTGGACCAGGTCGATAAAGACAACGTAAATTGGGTGGCCGCCCTGGAGAACTTTGGCCTTCAGGGCGCTCATGAGCAGGATATTGGTGGTAGTTCCAGAATTTCTGATAAACCCATTCTGAAAGGGATTCAGTGCGTTGGCGGAACGTGCCCAGTTTTGGAATGAATCCAGTACAAAGGACGAGAAGACTTTCCCCATTTACATCTAAGAGGGCAATAGGTCTGTACTGGTTTGGGTCATCATTCGCACCTTTTTTGAAGATGGGGACGATGTTAGCTTTTTTCCATGTCGGTGGAATTGCCTTGGTCTTATTGCAATTGTAGAAAAGTTTGCTCATGAAGTTAGCCCACAGCTCAGGATGTTTTTGGAGTTCCAGATTACTGATGCCATCAGGACCAGGTGCCCTTGAATTATTCAATTTTTTAAGCTTATTTAAGATGGAATCTTTGTCATCGGGGATGTTCCATATGGTGGTTCTTTCCCGGCCATCTCTGGTAAAAGATTTGGTTGTGGTCACTTCTGCGGTTGTTGCAAATAATTTTGAAAAATGCTCAATCCAGTGGGTCTCTCCCACATTATTCTGGATGTTGTCGTTGATGTTAGTTTGTGTTCCCTTAATTAAATTCCAGAATTCCTTTGGCTTATTTCCACAGATGGCGGACAGCATTTGTTGGGAGTCATTCTATTATAATTTATGACAGTGGTGTAACAGCCAGCTTCTGTAATCACACACTGCCTTTGACCAGTTTTGCTGGTTCTCAGGAGATGGTACCTTTTGATAGAGTTTTTAAGTCTTCTATGCTCCTTCCTTTTCTCTACTAGTTCTTTGCTGTATAAGTGTGAATGATCTTTCTTTAAAATTGATGTTTTAGCTGGAGCCATAAGGAATCTGGTTAATAAGGGTGTGTAGTCCAGGTCGGTTCCGTTCCTTTTAGTATTTGTCGAGATCTTAATTCGGGATCGTGTATATTGTGCTTCTAGTTCCAACAGTCCCTTTTCGGATATCTTAACTCGTTTACCTTTTTCCGTTTTTTCAAGGGACATAGGTTACGAGATCTTTTGTAATCTAGCCGACCAGCCTTCTATTATTAAGAGGTTATGGTCGCTAAAAGTTGTAGGTCTAATCACAAAGGAGCGGATCTCCGGCAAGATATCTCTTGAAACAAATATATGATCTATTGTGCCTGTTTGGTGACCTCTTTGCCATGACGGGATCAAAAGGTTTGCTTTAGAACGCTGCCAATGAACGTTGTACATATTCCTATCCGACATTATCTTATCGAGGAGTTTTCCTCTCTCCCGTGCTGGCGATTTTTGGCTTAGCGTGTTAGAGCGGTTTCCGATCCCTTCGCAAATGGCGTTGAAATCGCCATTTATAATTGTGCTGTAGTCAGTCCTTGTTTTGAAGGCATCATCCAGGACATTTTGAAATTCATTTATGAAATCTTCATTTGTTATTATCAGAGGATTCCAGTACACATTTATTAGAAGGAATGTAGTTTCCGTTTGGTCAGTAGGAGTAGATTTTCTTATAAGTACTGAGGCCTGAATCCAGTACGGGGTCGTGAGAATATCAGAGATTTCCACACCCGAGCCGGCTCTGACCGCAGTTATTAGACCAGCTGAAGGCCGTCCTGTTACTCCTTTCCTGGCACTCGTGAAGATTATGTCGGGGGGAAATTCTGCCGGGGTCGGCCGGACCGTCCGCAGACCTCCGGACAGGGAGGCCCCAACTCCTCCCGTATATCCCAAAAGAGATAGAGTATGAGACACACGCAAGAAGCAAGGTGACTCCGCTGTTTATTAGACAAACGGCAGGGATGGGTCAAGGAGCGTACGCGTCCGTCCTGACACACACACAATCGTGGAGCTCGCAGGCCCTTTTTACCTTAGTATGACGCGCTACTTGCGTCACTTGGAAAGTTTTTAGCATCTGGATTGGTTACTCGAGTGGTAGGGTTAGGGTAGGGTTAGTATAGCGCACATATAGAGAACGGTGTTATTGGCTGAGAGTTAGTCAGGTGGTATACCTGGGCTGTCCCTTCAATTTGATACATGAAAATTGTTACATGAAGACCTCTGAGGATTGGTTAATGTGAATGGCGTCAGTGATAAGAACCCCAAGTTCTAATTGGTCCGCTCACGAGCCTCCCAGTCTGGGACTATCGCTGTTCCCAGCTCGCGGTGCACCTGTCATTTGCAACAATGTTTTAATATGGGTAGGTGTAAACAATGTGAGGATTTATTCATATGTTGGGAGGTCGAATACTCCCACTGCTGCAGATGTCCAAATGAGTCTTTTAATTGTATCTGCCTGTGTCTCGAAACGTGGGATTCAGGCGTCTTCTTCCTCCTGGGCTTGGCATCTTGTCAGGTTTGGCTTTGTCACGTGAGGTGGGACCGTGTTTGAGGCAAAATTCAACACAATTAATATTGTTTTTCCTAATGTGTGCCTGGTTTATCTTGCAGGTGCGACCTTGGCGTTGGCTTGCAGCGTGTGCGATTGCAACATCGTGCCCTTGGCGGTGTGCTTTCGCCGGGCTCATTTTGCAGGGTCAGCAACCCAGTTCTTGCTCATTCAATGTTCATGGAAGCTTTTGCCTGCGGCCTACTTGGGCCTGGTGCATAGGTGGGACCGTTTGATGCAGAGCACTTTAGGTTACGGTATCATATTGCCTTGTCCTCAGTATCGTGTCCCCGTTATATTCTTCATTATGGTACATGGCTTTTTAGAAGAAGCGTGAGCAAGCCTTGTTTATATAAGTTCATGATGCGTCTTGCGTTTCTGCATTTTGAAAGCCTATGTGGAAAATAATAAAGATGTACGTCCGTGAGTATGTCTGTCGCCTACGTCATAGCACTGAGTATATTCTTCGTGTAGATTGGTGCGGGAGTGTCCGGTGTGTATATTTGCACAGGTGTGCTGACCGTTGGCTAAGTCGTCATGGCATCTCTAACGACGTGTAGGTTTAGTCGAGTTGGTCCGTGCCGCAGGTGTCGGCATGGACAGGGCGGGCTGTTGGGCAGGTAGATGGGGACATCCGTATGTTCCTGTACCAGGGTATTTGGTCGTCCGGTAGATAGGCAAACTCCTCTCGTGGCGGGTGTCTGGGCCGTGATCCTCTAGGCCAAGCGCGAGAGGGGAAGGGCGGGAGCCTGTTCTTCCATTCTCCCACTTCAATTATTTCATAACCGTCCAGCTGGGGTTTGGTGGTTAGCCAGGTCTCCTGTAGACACAGGACGTCAAAATTTCCCAGGTTGACATCGGTTTCCTTGGTGAGGTGCGCAAAACCTCTCGTATTCCAACAACCAAATTTTAATGGGTTTAACAGGGGTATTTGCAACTCTTTAGCATTTTCCTATTCTATCTGAAGGTGGTTCTTCTTATCCGGTACTCGTTGCTAGTGATTTTTCCTGGCATTGGTATCTGTTGTATGCCAGGTCCATGGTTCAGTTTGATTTGCCCCTGAAGTTCCATGGTTGTTTCGAACTTGGTTGTTGCGAGAGGATTGTTGGAACCATTTGCTCCTATCGGAAGTCCGTTCCTGGTTTGAATCGGACTGAAGGATTATCGCTAGTCTTTCTCCATCTCTCTGATTAACGCTACACATTCCAAATATATTTGTTGTTTGAGTGGGCTGTGACGGTCTGGCATGAGGCATTTTGCTGATGTAGTTCTTTGTTCAGCTTCGGAGTATCCTTTCAATTACTTATTCCACTTTCAATTCTTTTTGCTGATATCACTTGTTCACTTGGCCGTCTAATATCTGTTAGTTCGAAGCCCACTGACCGCAGATTTTCTGATTCTCTCAGTAGGAAAAGTTTGGTGGCTTCCGAAGTAAGGTGAATGTAGGAGTAATCAATTCTTCCTGAGGTACTTGGCTCCACCATCCAGAGATCTTTATTTTCTAAGTGCTTCAGGTTTGGAATTTGTGTTAAGATTTTAATAATGTTGTTTCTATTTATAGTTAGACCTTCCTGTTTTCGGTTGATGTTTTTTAACTTTAGCGTATGAGCACTCACAATTTGTTTAGGTTCATTTTTCCTTTCTCTATCTGTGTCCACTACTTTGTCTTCTTTCCTCTTCTTGTTCACCTGAGAAACATATTGAAGATATGAGTTTGTGGTCTTATTTTCTTTTTCATATTTAGGTTTTGTATTCTTTTTCTGGTCTTCATTTTCACCATGGGTTCAAGAATGGACAGGTGTATGCAGGTGTTTATTTCTCTTCCAGATATTTGTGCTCGCTCTGCGTACACGGTCAGATATTTTTTCTTCAAGGACATTTGACCTCGATTTTGTAATGTCGACAAACTCCACTTTTTGAGGTTTTTGGCTTTCTTCCGGGGACATCGATAACGAATCAGAAATATCGTAAATTTTTACCTTGTTTGGAGGTTCATTTTTAGAAGAATTTGTGATCTCTTTGGTTACTTTTCTCTTTACTGGTTTCTTTGGGTTATTTTCAAACCCTATCTCATCCACTGTCAGAATGCTCCAGTCTGACTGCTCTTCAACAACAAAAACAGGTTTAATTTCCTTAGCACAATAGGCTCGTTTTTCTGTCTCACAACTCTAGCGGGAGGAGACTTTCTTCTCGTTTTTTGCAGAGGGGCCTTCTCTCCAGGCGGCCACCTTAAGCTGCTTCTGCTGGGTTTGAGAAACCGGTGTAGCCTTTGGCATATTATCGTTCCTCTTCGGGTAACAGTTAACAATCGATTTTTGTTGAGTGAATATGCCGTAGGTAAAGTTCTTAGAATTTCTGACAGGGCCTTTATTTGCTCTTCTCCCACCTTCACCATTTTTTATGTAAGAAAAGGGGTTAGACTTTTGTTTCTCCACTGGTTCTGTATCCACAGTTTGAGTTGACTCTGGATGTTCTTCTTCTTCCTTTAGAATGGCAATAATGGCGTCTAGAGGCTCAGCCCCTTGTTTACATATCTGTGATTCAGGAGCTCTGTCCTGGTGAGATGTCGATCTGACTGCCTCATTTATGGGATCCGACAAGGGTGTCGATAGGCCGTTGGTATGTTGCGACTGTTGATTTAAAAAATCATCAGTAGCTGGCTGAGATTCGGATCGTTGAGAGCATAGGCAGGTATCGGTCAACTTTGGCCTGCTCACTCTTCTGCCTAATTCAGAGTCTTGGGATCCCATAATATAACCTTCCAGGTACAGCCGTTTTGATTGCATTGAAGCCAGCATGGATATCTGGTCACGCAGCATGTCATTTATATTCTCATACATCTTCGTGGGGCCATGGCAATTGTTACTGTGGACATTATAGTTGCAAGATCCACCTTTTGCTGAGTAACATTTTGCGGAGAGGATTGTTGGATTTCACTAATTTTCCGCATGGGAGTTGGAATAGAAGTCAGCTGCGACGTATTGGCCGATTTATTATCTTTATCTTTCTGCAAGTGATTTTGGTCAGTTTTATTTGACTGCACAGAGCTTCTTGTCACTGGTGTTTGAGTCAAGACTGTCTGCGTCTCATATTTTTCTGCATTCACTGAGTCGCTGTTTCGAGGCTCTGGAATGTGGTAGCGTTGCTCAGGAAAGGCTTCATGCAGGCTAGTATTAGGCTTTCGTTTCAGGTGCCACACTTAAGCACTCTCTGACTCCCGTCTTGATTCCTCAAGGGATTTTTCATGATTACTTATTACCATAATCCCTTCCGAAAGATCAAGATTTTCGACCCTCGCCACAGATTTGTTTAAGTAATGCCATCTTAGTGGTGGCACCCCATCTGCCTGTTTCGTAGTTGAAGTGTGTTGTTTGAAAGTTCTGGGGTTGTAGCAGCATTTCCTGCAAGACTGCCCGCAGTTGATGGATTTACCTCTGCTTCGACCAAACTCTCTAGAATTTCACAATCTGATAGCTCCTGCTGATGGTTAAAGCGGAGGTCCGTCTTTTTCTTAAAAAAGTCATTCAGAGCTACCGCTGTGCAATCTTTCGTAACTCCGGGTTTTGGGCCCATTTTTTTACTTAAAGGGACCTTTGGTTTTGAGGTCGGTCGTCTTCTCCCTTTAGTATGATTGTATCGGTGCACTTTCGTACTCACCGTTGGAATTGGGTAATGTTGGACCTCGTTTTGTGCTCCTTGCTTTCCTTTTATCCTTTTTGATGTAGTCCTCATTTGTATACAAGCAACTGCAGGTGTTTCTGTACCTTTTGAATTCTTGAAAGGAATACCGGATTCAGTTGCAAGCTCAATTTCATCATTATATTTGCACAAGGTATGATTGTGAACAGCAGGATTTTGGAGCAGCATTTTACATTTCTTCAGGTCTTTGTTATTTCCCATGGGGGCCAGGGTTGGTATGTGGGACACGACTGTAATGCTCTCCCTGTCTTTTAATGTTAGTGTGCTGTGCACTAAAGCAGCACATACGATTTTTGCTGACCCCCCCAGATGGGTAGACCATTTCATCCTGCCCATTTTCCGCGTTATCGATCTGAGGTACTTCGCCTTCAGTGTCAATTATCGTCTGAGAGCGCGGCCCAGTGGCGATTTCGTCTCGCTCAACATTTCCTGATTGTCTGTTTACATTTAATGCATTACCATCCGCATGGCCATCGCCCAACCGCTCCAATGCGAGGTGGAGCTCCTCCCCTGAGAGGGGAGCACACGCGGACTTGGAGGTTGGTACATTTTCCTCAGGGAATATCGCAGGCAGAACTTCTACTTGTCGATTAATGCCCTGCGTCCCCGAGGACGGTGTCGAGACAAACTCCTTTCCTGACTCAGCAATTGAGTTGCTGCGGTTGAGGATGTTCACCACGAGCCTCGCACTCTTTGCTTTACAGTCTATGGCGGGCTCGGGTTCATCTGAACAGATGGTACGTTCGGTACTCTCTTTGGTGCCGATGCCTTTTCTCCTCGCCTCCTAGAGTTAGGTTTTCCCGCTAGAGAATCTTTCGGCGGTCGGAGCACCCGACGGTTATCTTCAGCATTCGCGCCGGCAGACGGGCAGGTAAGGCGGAGAGAGGGGGACAGGGTGCGAGGGGGGGGAAAGAGGTGGGGGTTACGGGAATAGAGGATTTGGGAGAGAAAAGGGAGGGCGACAAAGGGAAAGCTGGGGAAGGAGAGGTATCAGAGGCAAAGGGACACCTTGCAGCGCCTACAAATGCCGAAAAAGAAGGGGACAAAAGCGCCATACCTGCAACCGCTACCGGCTCACTCGATGGAGGTGGTGTCTTCATATTGTCCGGTGAGGAGGTCATCTTGACGGTCTCCTCTGCACGAGATTGTAAATCCATAATGTTGAATGCTGGTAATTTTGGTCTTGTGGACCGCGGTCAGGCCCCGGTCTGCTACAGTCTGCAGGCTTCACTCTGCAGCTCACTCCGCGGCCGCTCCGTGGGTGGAGTGAGTTTTTATGGACACAGGTGTGCTGGGAAAACAGTAGACACTGCGAAAAGACTCCGGTCTGCCACAGTCTGCAGGCTTCACTCTGCAGCTCACTCCGCGGCCGCAGTGAGTTTTTATGGACACAGGTGAACTGGGAAAACAGTAGACACTGCGAAAAGACTCCGGTCTGCCACAGTCTGCAGGCTTCACTCTGCAGCTCACTCCGCATCATATTATTGACACATCAACTTGTCCATTCTTTTTGCAGTCATGTGTCCCTGCATGATGAATTTTTCCATGTTTGGTAAATGCAATTGAAATAAAAGTTTTATTTGAAAGAAAAAAAAAAAAGCATGCGATTTGGCTTCCATTCGATGCACAACCTCGAATTACAGTATGCAAACTACTAACGATTAGGGAAACAAATACATAAGTTGAATTGTCTCACGTTGGTAGCCAGCCGGTGTTTATCATTTGTCAGTGTTGTGAGGTAACAGGTGATCTGCCGTATGATGTTTCTTTTTTGTTCTATGGCTCCTGCTAGATCAGTCTTAAATCTCTCTTTATATGACATGGCATCATACCCTGTTGAAAGGCTGCATTATTATAATGCAAACACAACATATGGTGAGTTCATTAAATACTTACCTGTGCCCTATTCAAATCACAATTGCTTCATATGATGATTCAAAAACATATTTGTGATGCACAAAGCGAGTGGACGTGATGTTTATTTGTGTCTCTCTGTGGGCTTATTGTGAGGCTGTGAAGGGAAAATAAGGTGCCATCTGAATTTGCAAGCTGTGAAGAAGCAAAGCCTAGATATATCATGCTGAATGAAGGATCACAATTGAAAATGAGGGACTGCTACATTTCCCTACAGAGCACATCTAATTTTCTGTGTTTCCAGCGCCTAGACAAGCATCAGAGAAGACTTGTTGTTTTATGGACGTTTTATGGAAGTTGTGTGGTTTGGGGTGAAGTTGGTGAGCAGGATGATGATGAGGTGGACACCCCAGGGCATTAGCAGTGGGGGGAATAGTGGTGTTAATTCTGTTGCAGATGCATGTCTTTATTTGAAGGGCAGGGGCACAATGGTGTTTTAGGGCTTTTCTGAATTATCTATAATTTATCTGCTGTGAGGTGAAACAAAATAAGTCCTTTGGAGGGCTCTACCGCCATGTAAACAATCAAAAGACAAGTTCAGATTGGGGAAAGGGCTCCAGTTTGATGACATACCCTCAATGAATGCTGTCAGTCTAGGCATTCCAATAGGAAACTATAGTTAATGCTGTAATTTGCTTGAAAGTGTTCAGCCATTCCAAACTATGGGTCAGATTCATGATTTGTATTTTGTCTGTTGAAGTGTGCAGACAAAACAAAATGCGAAAGGTGTGCACCATATTCACACGAATGGAAATTAAATGTGCCCAACATACACCTACCAATACAGGATCCCCAGCACCAGGCATGGGCGTTTGCACAGTTAAGGTTAAGCCTATCGGTGTATACCATGGATGTTTTATTTACAAAGAGATGCACAGGCATGTCTCACCCTGAGCTTGCCTCCCGCTGTGCCTTGTCACAACAGCCCAAATCAGGCAAGCTTATCAATGCCCCATCTGAAATATTACATCCTGGACACCACGCCGCATTGTAACAAAACCTACAACAGAGGATGCTCTCTGTAGGACAATCATGAACAATGATTGCTATTTATCCAGATGTGTGGACAGCCGACAGACTGCTGACATTAGAGTACCCTGCCCTCCCACCAACAGGGCCACCAAAGGCAATGCTTATGCATATATTTGCAACACTTGATACTTATAAAGAGGACTGAACCGCAAAGCACCATCACTCCCTATACAGTTGTTCCAACAACAAACATGACCTGTTTGTGAATATGGGCCAGGTATATTGCATCCACCTAGTCACAAATCTGCAATGGAAACAGTGTGTTTCACTAATTTGCGCTCAGGGAAATCAGAGTCTGGCTCTGGATATAAGGCCTCATTAATGCACAGGGTGAATCACTGAAAATGTGCACCTGGGGGAACTCTACTCCGCTCTACTCCTTGGATAGATTTTGACTTGGAGAAAACCTCAGTTCATGATGCTTTCAACAGATAAAACAGATGTTGTCTTTTGTCTCTTTATGTGTTGGACATCCGCTGAAGGAATGGAAGGTAAAGATGGGATTTCAGGTAGATCCCCCATGATAAAATCCAGTCCAGCTGCATTCATAATGCCTCCCGAACAAACTCTCCGGGCCACCTCCCGCACCCACAGACACACTTGCTCAAAATGGGTGAATAGCAGGGACGCGGCCACCCCTACCAAGCTTCATACTGGCTAAGTGGACACACACACACTCTACTTCTCGCTGACGAATTTTCCATACCTGGACTTCGGTCCCCCAAGGCCATTCAATTTACAGCATGTTGAGACCATACCGATGGTGAAAGGCGCTATACAAATGCCAATTACATTATATTTTACTAACATAGCAGTAGGTGACAGACGTCGAGGGATCAGCAGATGCCTTGGATCATCTGGCTTTAGGTACATAGTAACAGGGCTTGAGTCAGCCCTAACATGTGAAAGGTGTGATTACTCACCTTATTTATTTATTTACATTTGTATAGCGCACATGCAGCCCAATGGCATCATGGCGCTGTTACATGAAAGTGTAGAAAACATTTTGCTTTAAGATGGTTACATGTGACTGTGAGGTCTCTTAGTAGCAGGTACATAGGTCAATCATACATACACGGATTCAAGCGGACATAAGATAACATTCAGTTGGTATTCATTTGAAGAGTTTGGTTTTGATTGCTTTGCGGAAGGCTTGGTGAGACTCAATCATTCTTAGGTGGGGTGGAATGGCGTTCCATTATGTGGCGGCTATCGTGGGAAAGCTTGATCCCCCTGCACGGGCCCTTTTGGTCTTGGGCATGAGGATCAGGTTGGAGTACCCCTCCCCGAGGCTGGGTGTGGGGGCTAGTACTGTGAGAACAGAGATTTTGGTCTGATCTCTGAACAATTGTCCCATTCTAACATGTTGTTATGGGCTGCATGCTGTGCACAAGTATTAAGTCTAAAACACTAACTTAATAGCACTCCTAGCTAGTTATTGTTTGATGTGACTATTACACTCCTTGTTTCCATGGGGCCTACGGAAAGACTCCTGAACTACTCTATTCATTCATATATAATCAATTTGGTCGGATAATTAAAAATTACAATTAATACAATTAATCTTGCACCATTAAACTTGCCAAGCATAATCATTAACCTAGTCCTTCAATCTAACAGAAAGTCAGAGTTGAATGCTATAACTTTCCCCCACCTCAAGCATGTCCATCAGAATTAAAGGAACTACAGGTGCAACACCCCTCAATCGTAGCACCAAAGGTAGACAGTGCAAACCCCAGTACATGCTAACAAATGAAAGAATGGGTGGGGAATTTAGCAATCGAGGGGATGTAGATACTCAGTTACAGCATAGTGTCTTGATCGATGGGAAGAATTTAGGAACCCAACTTATACAATTAAACTTGAGTGAACACATGGCGGACAGGGCCAATTTGCATCAGGTAATTTTGGATTCCTTCAGGATGTTGGATCCAGGGTGTGTCCCTTATTCATTGCTAGTAGAATGCATATAAAGGGGTAGGGTATCACGCTGGTGATAACGCGGGCTGCTACCCTCTAAATAAAGACACATTAGACAGCGACTGGTGTCTAAACAGGACTGCCAGGGTTTCCGATGCCCTTTCCATTTAATCCATCAAGTCCTGCCGCAAGGGATGATTCTGTCCTGTAAACTTGTGGGGATGAGGATTTGTGTGCCTCTCAGTATGAGTCCATCATTGGTGATTGCTAGCTCCTGGCAGACTGTCAATACCCCTGTCAGGAAATCTTTGGCTGCCGCCGTGTGGTTGTAGCTCGCCAGCTAGTATCGCATTTTTTACCAGGTGGCAGCACAGGTCGGCTTAGGTCGCTTCTACAATGTCCACAATGTTGACTGCTCTGGGATTCATAGTGTCCACAATTTGGCAGATGTGCTCTTCCGTCTCTGTGAACATCTGCTGCTGTTGCTGCTCTTGGGTGTCAGCACAAAATGTCTGCTGGTTTTTCTGCTCCCACTTGGTAGAGAAGGTCGAATTCGTACTGCTGGTGGTGCAGTAGCCATTTTTCAATCCTCGCTTGGGAGTGTCGGGCTGAACCTGTGAAAATGAGCAAAAGAGTTTTGTGACCTGTGTAGGCCTTGAAACTCCGACCATAGACGTAGAGGTCGAAATGCCTGCAGCCCCATAGAACTGCAATCGCCTCTTTCTCTATGTTGCTCTGTAGGTGTCAGGACCCATGATGAGTATGCAAATGGCTTGGTCTCCTCAGTTGAGGATGTCTGTGCTAGGATTGCTCCCAGGCCAATGGGGCTTGCATCTACATACAGTTCTGTCTCCAGTGTGGTGTTGCAATAGGCCATGGTCGTGTCTGTCGACAGTGCGTTTTTGATTTGTTGAAAAGCTTCTTGGCAGCAATGATCCAATCTCACTTGATGTTGGACTTGCTCAGCTCCATCAGGACTCTGAGATTGTGGCTGAGTTGGGTATGAATCAACTACAGTACATGGCCATCCATAGGAAACTATGCACTTCTGTGGGCGTTGTTGGCGGTGTTGCTTCTTAGATGTCTGCGACCTTGAGGGGGTCTGCCAACACCCATTGCTATTGAAGACATAGCTGAAGAAAGTCAGTTCTTCTTTAACAAATTTGCATTTCTCCTTGTGGACTGTCAGTCAGGCCTTCTCTGGCCTGTCGAGGATGGCTTCCAGTCAGAGTAGGTTTTGTTCTCTGCTACTCGTGTGTACCAGAAAGTTATCGCTGACATTGATGACTCCTGGGAGGCCCTGCAGGACCGATTGGATTGTTTGCTGGAATACCTCAGCTGCAGATGATATTTAGAATTTCAACTTTTTGTATCTCCTCAGGCCCAAGTGCGTGGAGAAGGTTGTAATGTACTGTGAGCCTTTGTGTAACTTTAACTGGCGGTATCCAGGTCTAGTTTGGAGAAAAAGTGTGATTCGGTTAGGTCTGATATGATATTATCCAGGATCGCGGTTATGTGCCTTTCCCGATGATGGCTTTGTTTGGAAGGCACATGTCGATGCATATGTGTACCTTTCCTGGTTGTTTTGGCTTTTTCGTGACGACCATGTGGGAGACCCACAGTGTTGATCCTGACACTGTCTCTATTATGTCTGCCATCTCGAGTTCACCCAACTCCTTCTCCACCAGGTCTCGCATGTGGAACAGCATTCTCCTGTGCAGCACTGCTTTGGGCAGTACTGACGTCTTGATGTGTAGCTTGATTAGCTTTCCTTTTAGGCATCCTATGCTCTGGAGTAGGTATGGGTGCCTGGCCAGTAGTTTGTGGATGTCGTTGGAGTCTGCTATGTCATAGATAAACTTTATTAGCCCCAACTGAGTAAGTATTCAATGTCAGCATCGACAACGTAGATCTTTGTCTGAATTTTCTTGTCCCTTCAGCTGACCTTTGTCCGGAAATGTCCCGATACCTGCGAAAGTGTCTTGCAGCCATAGGCGTACAGGAGTGTGTTCGTGTTTTACAGCTCTGGCTGGGGTTGCAGCAGTTTGATCCTCTGTGCTGGCATAACATTAACTAAGGCCCCTGTGTCGATTTACATTACAGTTTCTTGTCCTTGCACGTTTATGAGACACCTGGGACTTCTCTTTTTCCTCAACGTCTTTACCTCCCTCTCGATGGCCGAAATTAGGTGGAACTTTCCTCTCCTTTTTGTGCGTCTTGTTCCGACTTCAGCTACAACTCTGCTTGTTTATCTCCCGATTATCTGTATAGTTGTTTTCTGCCTTGACGAGGTGAGCTTTTGCTTGTTACTTCTTTCTAGGTGTGTTCATAGGGCTTGGGGCCGGTGCTGTGACGCCAGGCCCTATGATCGCCATACGTTTGTGTAGTGGTCCATACAGTGGCATGCGCCGCTAATGGTCACTTGGGCTGGGCAGTTCTGCTTTCCATGCCGTTGTTCTCTGCACAAGCCACATGCATTCAGTGCTGGTGTTCTTGGTCTACCATGGCAGTGTGCTCTTCCCTGTTCTGCTCCCTGGCTAGTGGGAGATCAGTGATCTGTGCGACCATGATCTTGGGGAGGGGGAGGGGGTTGCAGCTTCTGCAGGCTGGTGCTCATGTGAGCTGCCCTGGCGTGTGGTAGTTCCTTCTGCCAGCCATATTCGAGTATCCTTGCTAGGGAGATGTCATTCTCGCTCAGGACGATCTGAAACAACTTCTCCGACTGCATGCCGTTGATTATCTGGCGTCGGCCTCTTTGTCGAGGTGGTCAAAGTCGCATGACAGGGCTAGCCGTTCGAGTCTGGTGTGATATGCATCGAGAGTTTCCTCCTCAGTTTGGACTGTGATGCAGAAATTTAATGTCTCATAATCTGGGTTTAACTGTAGCATGAAGTGTGCTGTGAGAGTGTCTTATGCCTAACTGTAGACATCGGTTCCATCCTGTGCGCCGAGGGAGTTGAAGATGTGTAATACGTTATCCCCTACACTCAGTACCAGATGGGACCTCATCTTTCGGGACATGGTAATGTCTTTGAAGTCCACCGTGGCCCTACTGACTATGGTTCAGTGTATGGGCCAAAGGGGCCTAGTATTGCATTCAGACCGCTTTGGCCTCTTGTAGATGAATGCATAGTGAGTAGTTCTGCCATTCTGAATGGGGTGCCTGCCCTGGGCATGGATGTAACTTCTGTCATGGCCTTCCTGGTGGCAGGCACCTGAAGCGCAGCCTGGGGTGGTTGACCTCGCCTCTGGATACTAATGCTGTCTGCTGTTTGTGGTGGGTGGAGGACTTCCTCATTGTGTCCCTTGCTGCTGGGGATTCTGGAGTTTGATCTTGGCATACGTCCATGTACCAGGTGTGTGGGTGCTGTGCTGTGATCAGGCAGCCAGCATTTGTCCTTCAGGTGCCTCTGTGGGCCTTTTTTCCCACTCGTCGCCAGTGTGTCCCTGGATCCACATTAGTAGAATGCATATAAAGGCAGAGGGGTCGCACTGGTGATGAACGCGTGCTCCCACCAACTAAATAAAGAAATGTCAGGCAGGGACTGGTGTCTACAAGGGACTGCTGGGGTTTCCGATGCCCGTTCCATTTTTTCCGTCACGTCCCGCCGTTGCGCGGTGGCATGACACGTACATAACACAGGCTAGACTAGTCATTATTCCTGCCACTTGTGGTAATTCTCCCAAGGGTATATGTACAGATCACATTTGGCATCATCAGCATATGCACACTGTAATGCTAGGATTGTGTTTAACAAAGTTGAGAGCAACCATTCTGAAGTGTTTCTGGATTCTTGCACCTTGTTGATCGCAGGTTTATCATTTATAAAGCCATTTAACATCCAAATCAAAAGTTAATCACAAAAAATCTTGAGAGAACAAAGAAATCGGGTGCAAGAGTTGATGATTTGATAATCTACTGCATTGATTGACCTAGTCATAGTCAAACAGATCAAACCGTCCCTGACCACTATTCAAATGTACATCTTATCTCGGATGCAACTCCACTGGTGCTGGAACTGCATGTAATTTACCGCAAAGCCCTGACACTGCATGAAGGCTGCAGAACAACCTCTCACAGCTAAAGTGTTGCTTTAGGGTTCCAATGTGCTGGAACTGCATGTAATTTACCGCAAAGACCTGACACTGCATGAAGGCTGCAGAACAACCTCTCACAGCTAAAGTATTGCTTTAGGGTTCCAATGTTCCTTTCATAAGTTTGATAAAACAAAGACATCTTTGAAGATGATTGAATGGGTGTGGCTTCCAGAGAGATACCGAGTTATGTTTTATTTATTTTTAAAAGCAAGGTTTGCTACAGCAGTGAAATTATAAGCAAACCTGTTTATATCTGTGGTCCCCTATGAGTGTAATGCAAAGCAGCACACCCTGATTTCAACGTCTGTGTTTTCAAATCCTTCATATGTTTCTAGGGTAACATGGCTGCTTTTTAAAACATGTACTGGGTCATTTAGGTTGCTTCTGACTACTTTTTTGAACATATTTAGTGCAACAGTTTTTAATGAGTAATGTATGTTTTCTTTATGTCTCAGCTCAGTTCTGCTAGAACTGTTGTAGAATGGTTTGATTTTGTGCCATTCCATATTGCCGGAGATATGCATCTGTAGATGACTTGGCCTCACAAGTGTCCTTACTTTAGCCAATGAAGTTTAACATGGACATTCTCTTTTTCCTTTTTCTATAAGACAGAAACGTCAGTATGCGTTCTCATTTACTCTGGAACCACCGTCTGATGAAGATCTTGATAGGACTTTGAAAGCTAATGCATTGTGCCATCTCAGCATAACTATTTCAGTTAGGCCAATACAACGTATCACACCATGTATTTTGTGTGAAGTTGATGATTTCTATACACCACAGTACATTAGGTTGAGGTTCAGTTAAATAGCTGTGAATAGCATGGAATGGTTACTCATATTACACAATATACATATACACAAGCCAAATCAAGTACAAAAGAACTGTTCGCCATACTCAGAGAACTGGAAAACCCAATAACACCTCAAGATAACTGTCTCAAAGACAAAAAGTGGTGCTCTGAAATCCAGCAAGCCCTCTCTAACAAAGTCCGAAACCTCCAAAAGAAAATAGAACTAAAACGCGAGACCTTAGCACCCAATATATTACCGCCTATTAAGACACCTCCTAACTCCAAACCAACTACGCAATTCCACTTTTCCAAAGTCTCCATACTAGAAGTAGAGAAAGCAATACTCGGTCTAAAACCGTCCAACTGCAAAGGAGACTTATGTCCAGCACAACTCATCAAAGATGCCGCACGAGATCTAGCACCATTTATCACTAAGTTAATTAATGCCTCCTTTACCACAGGCATTATCCCCAGTAACTTAAAAGAGTCCTGGGTGCTCCCACTCTTAAAAAAGGCTACTCTAGACCCCACTATACCCACTAATTATAGACCTATTACTACGGTTCAGTTCCTCTTGAAGATACTGGACAAGGTGGCATACATCCAAATCCAGAACTTCCTGGAACAAAACCAATTATTATGCTCCCGACAATCTGGCTTCCGCCCTCTTCACGGCACATAAACTGCACTGATTGACCTGAAAGCCCAAATAGACAAAGTACGAGATTCTGGAAAACCAGCACTCCTCCTGCTACTAGACCTATCGGCCGCTTTTGATTTAGTGGACCATAAAGTCCTATGTAACCACCTAGATTCAGCAGCACACTTCTCCACTGAGGCTATAGCATGGATACAATCCTTCCTTAGTGACCGCACCATGAGGGTTTTCTCACCTACAGCAGCGGCAGACCCCATCCCTATTACCTGCGGTGTGCCACAGGGATCATGCGTTTCACCAACGCTATATAACATATTCACTAAGCCCCTGTTTGATGATTTGGACCATCTGGGTATCACGTATACTAACTATGCTGACGATACCCAGATCCTCCTCCCACTCACAGGGGTTTACGAAAAAGATCTAGCTATGGTGAACAAAATATACAGTATCGTTCAGGCATGGATGGCAACCCATGGCCTATGCCTGAACGATGATAAAACTGAGCTTCTTATCCTAGGCACCGCACCCCTCATCAATAAACTAAGTACAAATTACTCTTCCTTTACCATAGATGGGAACTGCATACAAGTTGCCAAAGAAGTTAAAACATTAGGGATCTACCTTGATTCTACCTTATCTTTCTCCAAACAGGTAAACTCCCTAGCTTCCTCAACAGCCTGCACATGTAAGCTCATTAGAGCAGGGAAACAATTCCTTTCTCAGCACAGTTGTCTAACACTAGCCAGAGCCCTTATCATCTCTAAACTAGATTATTGTAACTCACTATACATAGGAGCCACTAAATCCATCATCAACAAAATCCAGATACAGCAAAATAAGGCCCTCCGAGCGGCATTGAACATCCCCAGGAGAGAACACATTACAGTAATAAGAAGGAAACACAAATGGCTCTCCACCCATGAGAAAATCAGACTCAAAACTGCATCTCTCACACACAAATCTCTACATAACAAAGCCCCTCAATACCTAAAGGACAGGTTCACTAGATCACACCCCACAAGACAAACCAGACTTGCCTACACCAATCGCCTACAAGTACCACGCTTTAAACTGACCACCATAGGCGGAGCTAGCTTCCCAGTCAAAGCTGCTCAATTGTGGAACGAATTACCCACTACCGCAAGGCTAGAATGCTCTTTTTCCAAATTCAGGCAAATTGTCATCAACTGGCTAACGACAGTAACTGCTAATTGAACCTATGATAATGCTTACGCCTGTTTGCTACACAGCATCTGCACCATACGATTGTAAACTTGTATTGTAAACTTGCACCTGTAACTGGTAATTTCTGTAACTTGTAACTGTAACCTGTAACTTATGCTCTAAGCTGTACATATTCTTACTTTCTGCGCCCTTATACCCCAGGGTCCGGTGCGCATAATAAATACTAAACAAATACAAATACAAAAAAAATATTTTAATCTCTGTGCAGTCCCTATGAGAATGATACATCACCTTAAATAAAGAATGTAATGTTGTTTCACTCCCAGGTGGATACTAAAATAGTAAGATGTTTAAGTTATCATGATAATTATGTGACTTTTCCATATCTGGATTCTTCATTAACTGGTCTTTTTCAAATAGTTCTTTATTTAAAGGCTGATTTAATGTTGCCTAATCATTAGGATAAATAGAGATTCGGAGAGTGGCCGGGCCCATATAAGTCTGAGAAATATTTAAGGACGAATTCACAATGCCTTAAAAATATAGAACGTATGTTAGGTAAATACATATTTTCTTTCAAAAGCGTGTGCTGAATCAGGATCAAATGTGTATACCCATATACATAGCTGAGTCATAGAATGCTTCAAATAGAATAATGTTAACTAGTTGATAGAGAACAGTTTTGTTGATCCACAACCAGGTTATTGTGAGATGGCTGCTTCTTGATAGCCCTATTCCCTTTTATGTCAAGAATACAATCAATGCCTAGACAGTAAAATTCAGTGACATTATTTAATATTTCTCCCTAGGTAGGGGCCCTCCAAAGCTTGAACCTCACTGGGAAGAAACTTTTTTACAAAGGGTACACACCCAAGGGGTTACTACCCTGAAGCGCTACCAGTGGAGCTGGTGATTGGTAGGCAAATAAGAAGATGGTGGCACCCCCGGGTGGAGAAGAGGATGGGATCATTGGAGCAAGCAGTAATGGGCGAGATGGTATTTGTTTTAAGCATACATGTTTCTAGGGCACTTTCCCAAGAAGACACAAGCGGAAGGTTACCAGCTTGTGCTCCTCCACAAAGTTGCAGTAGTCCAGATCCCACCTTAGCCCCTCAGAAGTCTGTCCAGCATGCCTCAGCAAACCTATTCACAGGATTAACAAAATGCAACCGCATCACCCCATCCTCATGGAGCTGCACTGGCTATGCATCATGCACACGACTGCCTGCCTCACCTACAAAGCAGTCACAAGCAAAACACAGATCTACTCGACCAAGACACCCACTATTTCTGTAGGCCAGCACACCACCAGAAGGCACAACACTGCAAGGCTGGAAACACAGGGAATACACAGGAAACAGGCATTTTCCTGCTATGCATCCCTTTTTCCAGAATAAGTTCCCAAAGCAGATTAGACTGTAAACCTTAGACATTGATCCCTCCCCTCAACCCTATTTTTCTCCCTTAGAAGTTCTGCTACCACACTACCAGACCCAGCTCCTTTGCTACCCCTACACTCTGCGTGTAACCCTATAAGTGCATCCTCTTTGAACTGTGCTTCATTGCTTCTCTGCAAGAGCTTGGTTTGTACTTCATGAATCCCATACATACATACATACATACATACACACACACACATCCTGCTGGCAATGGGTCCCTTGTAGCTGCATTCGGTACAAAGATAAATCCTGCCTTTTCCATCAAATTGGTAAAATAATGTATTGATGTAAAAGTTCAATAAAAGGCAATTGATTATGTACTACTATCCCCTAAGCCAAAACTGATTTAAGGAGCTTCATGGTTTATTTTTGCATGCCTAATGCCATGTCTGTTGTTTGTCAAATGTCCCTCCTTTTGCCGGGATCCCCCACTTTCTTGGAATATAGATAGAGTGAACAGCAACTCCAGAAGATTATGATTACTCTTGGGGCATGATGGTACCCCCAATTGTTAAGAGTAGACCAATGATGCAATATAATTATAAAATAATCAATAATCAAACTACTGCTATTGCCTGTATGGTTTCCCTGACACTGAGTGTCTGAACATGTTCTGGCATGTACCTGCCTTAGCCCGTTCACAAAAAGAAAACACTTAGAAAGATCCCTCTTGATGGCAAATCCTAGTGTCTGGTCTCTTTACCTTTGAAGTGTCACATGACCATTTCTTGTTGTCTAACATCTTCTCTGGGAGTATGTTAGGAGTTTTGATGTTAACAGGCCGAGTGGACATGGAGGCTGATGTGTTTGAAGATAGACCCTCCTTTACTAGTAGTGTCTGGAGTGGGAACTTGACAGACATGTGCTCAAGGAGTAGCTCTTTTCTTCGCTTAACCCCATTAAGAGGCTTTAAACAAACTAGCCAAGGTATCCAACCTAATGTAGATTCACCAGTCAAGCAGGCTCACACTGTCCAAAGATATAACTGTAAAGAAGTGCTTTTGGAACTTGCAGATATAAAGAAACTGGTACTGGTAAAAGCCCAAGGGACGGGAGGAGGGGGACTCATGGGGAAGAACACATTAGCCCAGTGGATGTAATAGGGCCTTAAAGTTTCCATAGGTTGTTGCAGCTGGGCAGACTGCTCTTCCTGGGACACGTTCATGTGGGTGTGCAAATTGAACTTGCAATGGTTGATGACCTGGGGTTGTTCCATTGTATCACATCATTGAAAATCGTCTTGTCTTCGATGGTCAGTGGGCTGGGTATATCTACTATCTCGTGTTGTGCCAAGGATAGTTTATGAAGTCCCAACACCAGACCATACATACCATATGGAAGGACTGGGATACAAACATAGCAGGAACCCAAGACTCCAGTATAGCAGATAACCAAGCACGTAGACCTGCCCCCAGAAATTGTATGATCAGTTACCAAGAACACTGGGGCAAGGAGGGGTGGTGTTCTGTTTGGATGGTGTACCCAAATTGGCTACTAATCAGTGAAAATCAATGGATGCACTGTCAAGCAAATGCTTACATTGGCTTCACACTGCAAGGGGCTGTACCTTTATGACCAGGGAAGATATAGTTGTCATGACTTCAGTCGGGCGGCGTTTCTTTTCTCTATGGAGACGCCATTAACTGTTCCACCACGTCTGACGGCCGTCTGAGAGCACCGCTCTAGTGTTTTTCCAAGATGGCCGCCGGCGTTTCTTACGGCCGGCTCACTGTGGCGTTCCTCGCGTTGCACCTTCACTGTGTTCTCCCGACTCGAAGGTAACGCTTGGTGTATCCCTCCTACGTGTGTTCCCTCCTGTGATGCTTCCCGTGTCCCGTCCTCCTTTTGTTTCTCTTTGGCTGTTCGCTCCGGTACAGCTCGTACTGGTCTCTCTCTCCCTCTCTCTCCGTTCCCTCTCCTCTCTGCCCTTCAGCTTGTCTTCCCTCGCCCATGCTTCTACACTCATATAAGCCTGGGCGCTAGTTGTTCCATACTTCCTGGAGCTATTTGTGAGCCATTCGGGCTACTACAGGTGCACTTACCACAGCTGTTCTCCGATCCCTTCTATTGTACTGTTCTACGCTGAAGGATCGTTCGCCTGGACTTCTCATTGCCACTGACTGTTTCATCAGAACAATTGCTGCAGGGTTTTTTCTGCCCTTTTGGGCTTTTTCCCTGTTCAGGTGCCGGCTCCCGGGAGTCCCCGCTGTTCGTGTTCCCTAGTTACCCGACAGTGTGGCATCCCAGGGAGCTCGCCCCTACTTACGGCAAAAGAAGGAAGCAAGGAAGACTGATAACGCACAGACCCGAAGACGTCCTGGAAGAAGGCCAGAACTACAGGAAAGGTCCACAGTCGATTCAGGTGAGGAGGAAGGAGGGGATAGTTCAACCAACCCTGATATTCATGACAGAGTGCAACGCCCAAGGACCCCCATGGCTTCTCTTGAGCAGTACCAAGAATTGGTGGCAGCCATACAGGGACTTACCGTAGAAGTGCAATCACTCCGGTCCGAAAATCAGTCTTTGCGACAACAGGTAGCAGCTCGTGAGGATGCCCGTGGAGATCTACCTCCCCTTCCTTTACCTTGCGGGAAATTCGACAGAGATCCAAAAACATTGAAGGCATTTCTGGACGCCTGTCAGTTATATTTCACCTTCCGCCCTCGTACTTATGAGACGACGAGGGCCAAGGTGGGTTTCCTAGTGTCTAATTTAACGGGAAGTGCCTTGGCATGGGCTTCACCGTTGGTGTTACAGGCTGATCCAGCTACTGCTAATTACGATCAGTTTGTGCAACTCCTAAAGTCTCGCTTTGACCGACCCGAGGTACAGTATGCCTCTTATGAAGCAATCCTCGATATCAGACAGGGTACGCACGACGTACATACTTATGTTACCTCCTTCATGCAGCTTGCCACAAATGCCGGATGGCCTGATTCTGCTCAACGGACTTTGTTTCGTCGCGGCTTGCATGAAGAGATAAAGGATGAACTGGCACGTATTGCACGACCTCAGACGTTTCAGGAACTAGTGTCCCTCACTCTCCAGATTGAGTATAGGTTGAGAGAAAGAAGACAAGAAAGGTCACGTCCACGACCTTCTCCCTCAACCTTCTCCCCAAACCCTTCTAGGGAACATCCAACCTCATCCGCTGTGGAAGAACCGATGCAAATAGGCACCACCCGAGGACCTTTAACAGCCGAAGAGAAGAAGAGAAGAAGGGAGCTAGGCCTCTGCATGTATTGCGGTTCTAGCAAACATCTGCTCCGTAACTGCCCTGAGGTTCCTCCACGCCGCCAGGGAAACGATTCACCCCGAACCTAAACAGGGATAGGTCCAGGGGTGTTGGGATGAATCCCTGTACCAACACTTTGACTCCTCTTCCCCGTGAAGACAATCGTCTTATGGTATTTCAGGTTATACTGTCCCGGGACTCCTCTACCTTCTGGGAAGCCTTAGCCATGTTGGATTGTGGGGCAGCAGGGAATTTCATCGATGTATCCTGGGCTCAAGAGAATGGTGTGCCCATCGTCCCAAAGAATCTACCCATTCCGGTGGAAGGGGTGGATGGCCAGCTTCTGCCCTTAGGACCTGTTACTCAAGAGACTCTGCCACTTCGGGTCAAATTGTTTCAACATCAGGAGGAAATGGCATTCGATCTCATTAAAGCAGCGCATTTCCCGGTGATCCTCGGGATCCCGTGGCTGCGTAAACATAACCCAAAGATCGATTGGTCAAACAATACTATCCAGTTTCAGTCGCATCTTTGTCTTAATGAATGTCTAAACAATAAATACCCCCTAGACTCCCTGCAGAAGAGTGAATCCGTGCTGACAGCTTCACTCCATCAAGTACCGGAACACTATCAGGAGTATGCTGAGGTCTTCATGGACAAACAACCTCACTCCCTTCCTCCTCACAGAAGAGAAGACTGCACTATTGAGATCCTACCAGATGCGTCTGTTCCTTTTGGAAGGATGTTTCCCCTATCTTTACCCGAGCGGAAGGCTCTTAAGGAATACCTAGACTGCAATCTACAGAATGGGCTCATCCAGGAGTCCAAATCACCCGCTGGAGCATCGCTATTCTTCATCCCGAAGAAGGGATCATCGGAACTCCGTCCTTGTATCGACTACCGGGGCCTAAATTGCCTTACTGTTAAAGACCGTTACCCTATGCCGCTAATCAAAGAGATAATAGAAGCTGTCCAAGGTGCGTCTGTCTTCACAAAATTGGATCTCAGGGGTGCGTACCACCTGCTCCGTATAAGACAGGGTGATGAATGGAAGACTGCATTTCGAACCCCACTAGGGCATTTCGAATATCGAGTTATGCCTTTCGGTTTGGTAAACGCCCCTGCTATATTCCAGCGCTTTATGGATAAATTGTTTGCCGACCTCCTATCTCTTCAGTGGTGGTATACTTGGATGATATCCTCATTTACTCTTCCTCTCTTCCTGAACATAGAAGACAGGTCCGACAAGTGCTGAAACGTCTACGGGAAAACAAGCTACTGGTAAAGCCTGAAAGTGTGTCTTCGAGGCCTGTTCGGTGTCTTATTTGGGTTTTATCTTCTCCCATGAGGGCATTCGTATGGATCCCTGTAAGATACAAGCAATCACCCATTGGTCCGCTCCAAGAAACGTTAAGGAAGTACAACGTTTCCTCGGTCTGGCCAATTTCTATCGCCAATTTATTTCAGGCTTCTCCAATATGGTTCTTCCTATCACATCACTCTTGAAGAAGGGCGTTATCTTCACTTGGACACAAGAAGCGGGTTTAGCTTTCCAAACCTTAAAGGAGGCATTCACCTCGGCTCCCGTATTGGTACAACCGGATCAACTTTTTCCCTTCATTGTAGAGACGGATGCCTCAGGTGGAGCCAGAGGAGCTGCTCTCTTGCAAAAGGGCAAGGACGGTCTTGAACATCCTGTGGCTTATTATTCAAAGACTCTGTCACCCAGTGAAAGAAATTATTCTGT
Organism: Ambystoma mexicanum; assembly: GCF_040938575.1. Lineage (NCBI taxonomy): Eukaryota > Metazoa > Chordata > Amphibia > Caudata > Ambystomatidae > Ambystoma > Ambystoma mexicanum. Next base: position 411,378,568 of record NC_090922.1, on the reverse strand, counting down.
CATCGAGAGGGAATTAATGGCTATCAAACATGCCTGTGAAGAATGGCGTCATCTTCTTCAGGGAGCCATGCATAAGTTTACAGTTCGTACCGACCACAGTAACCTTCGTATACTCCAACAGATGGAATGTCGCAATGCTAGACATGCCCGTTGGGCATATTTTTTCTCTCAGTTTGACTTTGTGATTACCTATCTACCAGGCAAACAGAATATCTTAGCTGATGCCCTGTCACGCAATCAGGGGTCGGACTATGAGGCAGATTCTAGCCACAAATTATTGTTAGCGGGCAAAGAGGTACGGACTGTGGCAAATACTTTTTTACGCGAAGTCCAGTGCGAACAACACAGTGCACCGATGAAGACAGAAGCAGCCTCCAAATTGGAAGAAAGAGAGGGAATCCTTTTCAAGGGTCAAGCCTTGTACCTGCCCAACAAGAAACACCAAAGGCTGGCCCTTTCATGGTGTCATGATTCGCCCATGGCTGGTCATAAGGGCATTCGAGCCACCAAGGATTTGGTGTCCAGGCTATTTTGGTGGCCAGGTTGGAACCGAGACGTACATTCTTATGTATCTACCTGTGCCATCTGTGCTTCCAATAAGTATCATTCAACCAAACCCCTAGGTCTTCTGCAACAGGAACCTGCTCCCAAACAACCATGGACCCACGTTTCTACAGACTTTATTGTGGACCTGCCTAATTCTGAAGGGAACACTGTCATCATGGTGACTGTGGATTCTCTAAGCAAATTGGCTCACTTCACTCCCTTGAAAGGATTACCTACAGCCCCTGAAACAGCCAAAACCTTTCTGAAAGAAATAGTGCGGCTTCATGGCCTTCCTGAGACCGTGGTGTCCGATCGAGGTCCTCAATTCACTTCCCAGTTTTGGGGTGCCCTCTGTAAACAACTGGGGATTCAACGAGCCCTTTCATCTGGGTTCCATCCACAAAGCAACGGACAGACGGAAAGGCTCAATCACACGCTGGAACAATATCTTTGATGTTTCTGTGGCAGAAAGCAAGAGGACTGGAATGTCTTTCTCCCTATGGCTGAGTTCACCTATAACAATACCAAACATTCAGCCACTAATATGTCTCCTTTTTTTTGCACATTTGGTTACCATCCGAAACATCTGCCATTGGCAGACATCCAACCCTCAAAATCACCCACTCTTGACCACCTCCTGAAGGAACTCAAAGACACCCATGCGCTAGCCAGTGAAACCTTGGACGCTAGCCGTCATGTTTATAAATTATGGGCTGACAAGAAGGGGAAGGCTGCACCTTCTTGGTCGGAAGGTGATAAGGTTTGGTTAGCCACTAAATTTCTACCTCGCTGGACGCACATATGGAAATTTGCACCAAGATATATCGGACCCTTTCAAATCAAGAAGAAGGTAAACCCTGTTGCATTTCGCCTTCAGCTACCCCCCTCCCTTAAACAGGTGCATCCCGTGTTCCATACCTCCCTTTTGAAGCCATACCTTCCGGATCCATATAAGAGACGATCCAAGAGGCGTTCTGCTGATGTGCAGTCTGGACCAGCTGAATATGAGGTTTCACATCTGGTGGATTCCCGCTACCATCATGGTAGTCTACAATATTTGGTTCACTGGAAGGGTTATCCCATCGAAGAACGGACATGGGAGCCCGTGAGACACATTCACGCCCCTCGACTCATTAGAAAGTTTCACAGACTGCATCCGGGCAAGCCTGGGGCCCCCCATGTAGAAGGGGGCATACTGTCATGACTTCAGTCGGGCGGCGTTTCTTTTCTCTATGGAGACGCCATTAACTGTTCCACCACGTCTGACGGCCGTCTGAGAGCAACGCTCTAGTGTTTTTCCAAGATGGCCGCCGGCGTTTCTTACGGCCGGCTCACTGTGGCGTTCCTCGCGTTGCACCTTCACTGTGTTCTCCCGACTCGAAGGTAACGCTTGGTGTATCCCTCCTACGTGTGTTCCCTCCTGTGATGCTTCCCGTGTCCCGTCCTCCTTTTGTTTCTCTTTGGCTGTTCGCTCCGGTACAGCTCGTACTGGTCTCTCTCTCCCTCTCTCTCCGTACCCTCTCCTCTCTGCCCTTCAGCTTGTCTTCCCTCGCCCATGCTTCTACACTCATATAAGCCTGGGCGCTAGTTGTTCCATACTTCCTGGAGCTATTTGTGAGCCATTCGGGCTACTACAGGTGCACTTACCACAGCTGTTCTCCGATCCCTTCTATTGTACTTTTCTACGCTGAAGGATCGTTCGCCTGGACTTCTCATTGCCACTGACTCTTTCATCAGAACAATTGCTGCAGGGTTTTTTCTGCCCTTTTGGGCTTTTTCCCTGTTCAGGTGCCGGCTCCCGGGAGTCCCCGCTGTTCGTGTTCCCTAGTTACCCGACAGTGTGGCATCCCAGGGAGCTCGCCCCTACTTACGGCAAAAGAAGGAAGCAAGGAAGACTGATAACGCACAGACCCGAAGACGTCCTGGAAGAAGGCCGGAAGTACAGGAAAGGTCCACAGTCGATTCAGGTGAGGAGGAAGGAGGGGATAGTTCAACCAACCCTGATATTCATGACAATAGTAAGCTGTCACAGAGAATGCAAAGTGAAGGCCAGCTCCCATGACTGGAATTCTGGGACCAAGGAGTGGCCAAAGGTGTTTTTAGGAGAGCTAGGAGTATTTGCTGGACTACAAAAACAGAATAGCAATCAGCCCCTACCCTCACCCTAGAATTGCAGACCTACCTGGGAACATATTATATAATTCTGTTCTATCTGGTGCAAATTTAACGCCATTGTGGAGAAGGTCAAATGGCACCAGCTACGGCTTTATGTCTGAAGGACCTTGAACTACTATTTGTCAATAAAAAGGGATCTTTTTCCTTGACCCATTGTCCCTCACTGTAATCAGCAGGACCTGGGAGTCCTATTTAATGTCAGACCATTCGTTTCCTGTTTTTTTCATGATTTATTTTGAGATTTAAGTATGTTTTGTTGTGTTAGGTTTTACTTTGATGGCGTGACTTCCAAATAACATTTTTCATGATGATGGTTAATGTCCCCTGGAAGACTTAACTCCAAAGGGGACTCAATCCCAATTAATGAGTGAGGATTGCCTCCTTCCTGCATGCAACTCAAGGATGGCATCTCTATGGATTTTGAAACTTAAATATAAACAACGTCCACATATATCTGTGAATAAGTTTGCCTTAACAAAAGCACACTTTGTAAGCCATCTGAATCCACATTGATCAATTCTGCTTTTGCCAAAAGACCTACTGTCGCTAATCTGACAAACTCACCTGAGTTACACCTTCCTTTGTTAGGATTTACCTTTGTTTGAAACAAAAGAAAAACATTCAAAGTGTAATGTTGCACTGACCAGGTCACTTGTAAGAAAACTACAGCATCATTTATGTCTAAATGCCTCAGGGACTTTGCCTACAGACATGAATAAAATGGATGATAATCCATCTTGTCTACAATTATTGGTTTGGAGGTGGATGTTTTTCTTATACTTGAATTTAGGGAGAATCCAGTTTGTGAAAATAGTTCCACTCCACAACCACAACATTACGCTCAGTGATGTGCGTGTTGGCGATTGAACAAACCTATCCCTTACAAGTCTAACATCTATGTGGAGCTGTCAGGACATTTACTGACTAGTGAAAGTATCACCATGAAATCGAACTGTATCTTAAAGATTCTTTAGGTGCCATCAGTGGATGACAGTGACAACCTTAATGGCTGACTGAACCACATTAATACATTGCCTTTTTTCAAACTGTTTTCAAGCCACTTCGATAACAGCACGCTGTCACAAAATCACAGTGTCAAAATCACATCCAGCCTTCTGAGAGTAGGGCTGACCTGGCCAGCCGTGAACAACTCCTAACCACCCTAAGGAAGCAAATATGTAGGAACTACCAGATCCCAAAGAAACAGGGTGTTTGGAATTGTATCTCCCAAAAAGCAGGTTTAAAAAAAAAAAAAAAAAGAATACCGGGGTGGCTTCCAGGGATTTATAAAAAGATATGATATGGAAAAACACTAGCACAGCCACAGAGCCATCTTGGACAGCAGGTGAGGATACGCCATGTGAAAAACCTAACTTATCACACCTCTTACCCCATCCCAGCAACAGTGCTTGTGAAAGAGAACAGGTTTATCCATTCCCCGTGGCTGCAACATTCAAGGGGAGAACTATCCTACCGGCTCCCCAAAGGAAAAATTATTTAGACCATTTGGCAACTCCCTCAAGATTTTCCTGTCTCTTGTGATGGCCTTTTAAACACTGGAAATTCAAAATGGAACTTCTGTGCAGGGAGACAGCCAGGAGGCAAAGTAGGAGCAGAGCAGCAAACGAACGCCAGCTCCTGCATGGGAAACAAACTGAAAGAAATCCAGAATGGTGGCAAGCCTTTTAAAGACTTCCCTCTCCTGGCTTGTAATAGGAAAGCAATTGACCAATCAATTTGAAAGTTTGCCCCATAAAGACTTCCCTCTCTTGGCTTGTAATAGGAAGCTAATTAACCAAGCAATTTGAAAGTTTGCCTCAGTCAAAAGGAGATTGTAATGGCTTTAAACTGAGGCTAACATCCTCAGGCATGGTCTCTGAGCCGGGAGCTGAGGAAAGGACATTTTTGAGTAAGCTGGAGAGCACCAGAGTAGGGGAACCCTTTGAGCTCAGAAGAGGGGTGGGCTCCATTGGAGGGGGAGAAGAGCTCCTTGAGCCACAGAGGGGGTATGCTCCAGTGAGGGGAAGAACAGAGCCCCAGAAGAGGGGTGTGCTCCAGTGAGGGGGATAAGAGCCCCTTGAGCTTCAGAAGAGGTATGTGCTCCAGTAGGGAAGAGAAGAACCCTGAACTCAGGAAGAATGCGTGTGCTCCAGTGAGGGGGAGTAGATCCCCCTGAACCCCAGATGAACTGTGTGCTCCTGTGAGTTGAGTCCTTGAGACCGCAAAAGAGAGGTGTGGTCCTGTAGGTGGTAGGAGAGCCCCTTGAGACCATAGGAAAGAGACCTCTGACCCAGCACTTGGTGGCTGAGAATTAGCAAGAGAGTGAGTGACTTTGATCACCAGAAGAGGGGATGTGTAAGAGAAAAGCATAATCCTTTGATCGCAAGAGGAGGGGGGTGTGACAGGAGAGGTATGTGGCCGTTTAGGCAGAGGAGATCCCTCTGATCCCAGAAGAGGGGTATGCTATAGTAAAGACAGGGAGAGAGAGAGAGAGAGAGAGAGAGAGAGAGAGAGAGAGAGTGAGAGAGAGAGAGAGATTTTTATACCTGGACGAGGGGATGTGTAACAGAAAAGGAGAGCCCCCTGGCCTTTGAACAGGGGAAAACGTAACAGAAAGAAGAAAGCCCCAGTGAAGTGGAGTACGTTTGGAACATTTTGCAAAGGGAAAAAGCTCTAAATCCACAGAGAGGCCTTGGGATCCCTAAAACAATTGATAAGGACTGAGATCTAGCCTGCATGCCTTTCTTCTTGCTGTCCTTTACAAACACCTGATTTTAAAGACTAAGGGGGTCATCACAAGTTGGGCGGAGCAGTAACGCTATTACCGCTGCATTTACCGCTCCACCCAATCTCAAGCTTTTTGCTGGAAGTGAAAATCACCATTTTGTGCCCATTTTCGGCACTATTAGCGCAGGGCTAATTGCGAGAAAAAAAAAACATTCGGTCCAATGGACCCATTGGGAATGGGGATTTACCTCCCCGCCGCAACTCAGGATCCAGCTCAAATTGCGCAGGACCAAGTTGCTGTAACGCTCATAGCGTTGGGTGGTAACCTGATACAGTTAACACCAGGATACCGTCCAACTCGAGATAGAACCCTATGTTTCCTAGAAACATTTATGTTACAGCCATCCTGAAACAATTTCCAAGGAATAGTTGTATGTTTTAATTTTCCTGAATGAACCCTTCAATTTTATTCTGGTGTGAATAGTTGAATGTCGCCTCAGCCATGTGACATATGGTATCATCAGTGGAATTGCAGAACCTGATACAAACCAAGCCCAAACATTTTTCTTTTCCTTTTCGTTCCTTAATACTGGCGATCCAGTAATCTCAGATCACATTTATTAGGCTTCTCTGGAAATGCATAGAGGGAACTTTGTTAAGGCGAGAAACCTAAAACACTTGGATTGCTTTTTCTCTTCCTGATCCCACAGAAGAGATCCAGTGTGGACTCCGGGTCCAGCTGCGGAAAAGAAATGGGAAGATTCCTGGCACCTTGCCATAGAAGGGAACCTAGGCAATCCCCAAGATTCAGAAATTCCCCCACAAATAGACAAAGCCATCTACCCAGTGAGCCAGGAAGGGGGGGTGAGAAGTAGGAAGAGAGAGAGTGACTTTGTTTCCCCTGTAAATGGGATGTGTAACAGAAGAAGGGAGCCCCTTGAATCAGGGAGAAAGGGTGTATTCCAGTGAGAGGGGAGGAGACCCTCGTGAGTCCAGAAGAGAGTTGTGTTACAGAGAAGTGAGAGTGACTTTAATCCCCAGCAGAGGGGATGTGTAACAGAGGGGGAGAGCATTTTGACCTTGGAAGTGGGGAATAAGTAACAAAGAGCAGGAGAGTCGAAGGGGGAATCCCTTAATATAGACAGAGGTGGGAGGCCATGTGGGTAAGGACTGAGATCTAAACTGTATGCCATTTTTGGTGTGTAACAGAAAAGGAGAGCCCTTTGATTGCAAGAGGGGGGCTTCATATATGATCCTGCTTTCAATAATGACATTTCACAAGACCCTTTATGTCACAGCCATCCTGAAATGATTTCTATGCAATAGTCTAATGGGATACTTTTTCTTAATAAAATCCTTTAACTTTATTATGTTGTCAGAAGTGATGTGCTCCCTTGACCATGTGACAATGTAATGTACTCTCACATTGCTATTTCAATTGATCCAAAGCTCTTTCAGCTTTGCATCAAATGCTGCTGCTCACATTCATGTTTATAGTGCAAAAAGCTGTGCTTCATATTGGAATTTCATATTTGTCTTAACACCAGTGCTTCGTACATCAGCAGTGAGGTGCAACTATATTAAAGTATTATAAACCTTAACCTCTTAACCTACCTCTCATCTGACTGCTAGCTAACATTTTCCCTCACCTCTAACCTGCCTCTGTCCCTCACTTCCTTCACCTCCACTCTAGCACTCCACCCATCATGGTCACATCCCAAGCACAGCTGACCATACCAACTATCTGCACTTAGAAATGTCCAATGTTGGTTGTCCTTAATTTTTGTATGTCCACTTGTGTATTGCCCCCGGCGACTGTTCCATTTACTCCCCTCCACAACTTGGTCAAATGTTCCTCAAACTCACCCAATAGTAAGAAGCTAACTGCTTCCTAGCCAATCTGATTTCTTTTTTTTAACCTTTCTTTAGTAACACACCTGACAGTGCATTACAAATCACATTGTAGCATTGTTGTCGGTCCAGGCAGTAAATCCAAAAGGAGAATCAGGATGTCATATTCTGCATCAAAGCTGAGACATAGCTTAGCAGTGTGGGGGGAAGAGGGAAAAGGTGATGGTTGACAGAGTGTATCGCCTCTCTTTCATTTGCAGTAAAGCATACAGTACATTCAATCACCACTAGGCATCATAGATGTAAGATACGCTTTGAGCAGTCCTCATATGTTTCTTGGTGGGGATTCGGGTGGTTGCATGCGCGCCCATTGTTCCTCCGTATCGTTAGCCCACACAACATCTCTAAGGCAGTAGTCCCTGTTGGGGACACTAGGACTCATCGATTGTATCACTATGCATTGCTTAGCAAGTAAAAGGAATAGTTTTACAAACTTATTCATGTGACCGATGGGAGATTCAAACATGTAAAACAGACAGGGTAGTGGTAGAGGATGGATAGTTTGGCCAGTCATAGTCGACCGGAGTGCACACACGTCTTGCCAAAATGGGTACAATTTCGGACATTCTCTGATCATAAAAAAGTATGCTGCATTATCATAGTTACACAAGGGGCACGCAAAGTTCCATTGTTGGAAAATAAATGCAGTCTGTATGGAGTATAGTGGAACCTGTGTAGTGTCTTCAGTTGTATCAATTGAAATCTGGAGTAATATGAGACCTTGCATGTCTGAGTGCATATCTCTGTCCAAAGATCATCTGTGATGTCCACCCGCAGGTCTGCTGCCCACTGGGAGAAGGCATTTTGCTGCGGTATGGAAAGGCAGCCCTGTATCAGCTAATATAAAGAGGACACTATGCCTCGGTTGCTACCTGCCATCAAAATATACTTCAGCAGTGTATCATTCCCAGGTTCTATGGGAAATTCTACCCACTGTTTCTTGCACGCCTTCCACAGACCAGTATTTTGAGGAGCAGCCAAATGCCTCTGCAGCAAGTCCCGCCCCCCCACTGCTTGTATGTTGGAATCCTGAAACTTCACCATGCTTAACACCAGTAGTTGTGACCATACCGCAACGACTATTCAAGAAAATGTATCCATTAAGAAAGCCATACCAGATGTATGCCCGAAGAAATGAAAACTCTTGGAAGAGGTCCCTGAGGGAATATGAAAACAAGAGAAAGAGAAGCTGGTGATGTCACAAGAAGTGAGAGTGAAGTACTTATTAGATAAGAAGAATCAAATGTATGGACCTTATAGAAAATGATGATGAAATAGCGAATCGAGTGAACATCTTTAGGCAGAAAAGAAGATTGCATGTGTGTGCAATACACTGCAGAAAAGGCAATCCGTTCAATGAATGTACAGATGCAGCCATGCAAGTAGACTAATCCTAGAAACAGGCTATACGTAGTGAATAGACAGCAGGAGAAGCCACCATTGTATAGTGTCTGGACATAACTTTCACAATTTTAGTAGGTTGAAACCCACGGTGAAAGAAGGATTGAGAGCGGTATGTGTCACAGCAAAGAATTAGCTGGAGATCAAATATGGGAAATGTTCAATTTTGCAGGCAAGAATCGTCTTCCAACAAAGAGTAGTCCCGTTAATAACATATGGTAGTCAGACTAAATCAATGCCCGACAGACCGAAATGGGACACTATAGAAGGCATTTACCGGAAAAGTATCCACCCCGTCCCGATAAACACCCAATCGCAATTATCAGATTTGAATTTGGTCTAACTTCTCTTTTTGCAATGATGATCTAGTTAATGCTATCAACTTGCCTTTTAGCCACAAGCAATTCACACAATCTCTTTCCCGTTCTCAAAGCCCTCTTAGAATCCCCATGCTCAGGCCCGTTACAAGCATGGAAAGAGATATGCCTATCGTCATTGCAAAATGCAGATATTGCACTCGAGCCTCTATTAGACAATCCTGAAAAAGCAAAAACCAAACCCTGGCGCTGGGATTGGATCTTGACTTGGAATAAATCCAATACATATGCATCATTCAAGGCAGGGGCCTTTTTAACCAAAGCCAGGAATGATTTTGCACAGTATTTGAGCAAATTTCCGGATCGGATCTATGCTGACTCGTTCCTGAAATTTTGCCTTAATCTCGTCCCGACAAAAGTAAGAAAAGAAAATTATGATAAATCTCCTAACATAGATATAGTGTGCAGATTCTGTAAAATTACAACCTCCATAGAGACCACTGAGCATCTCATAGCTGAATGCCCTGCTACACTAGACCTGAGAGTTAGATATTTCCACAAACACTTTAAACAAATGATTTTAACGACAAAAGAACAACTCTGGGACACAGTGTTTATCGCCACTAAATATCACTGGTCATAGCCACAGTCCAATTTCTTGTGGCCCTAAATCTCACCTCCCCGAATAATCCGGACCGGCGAGAAGTAGTCTAATTATCTAGAACCTCTCCTACCTAGATTTTGTGCAAAAAAAGTATGTCTCTTACAACAAGGGCAATAACAAACAGATAAACACCAGGGATTCTACCGGATGATATAGTTCTCAACCCAAATGAGAATTCTTGCCTTTTAATGATATTTTACTGATTTTAAGGGATAGCTTGTAACCATGTGTCAATACTCCTAACATAAGTTATGACTACAATAGCCTAAAAATACCTGTACTTTTATTTTATATATAATGGACAGTGGAGGTATGCTTCGACATAATTGATCTAAAAAGCACTTTGACTGAAACCCTTTTAAATACTGATTTTATTCAGGCTCCATGCTCTTTCTTTTAATAAAAAAGTTCTTAAATCATATTATCCTGATTTTGAAGATTGGATGTGAGAAACGCTTTTATTGGTTTTATCACAGGTTGATTATGGTTATAGTTCAAAATACCAGCAAGTGTACATAGAGAAAACATAGCTGGGGCATGCTTTTAACTTAACTGGTCAAAAAGTCTATCATCTGACATCGTTTTTATATATTGGTTTTATTTGGTTTCAATGTGTTAAGATGTGTCGTTCTTAACTCTCTGGTTATTTTGATCATTTCTGTGTGCTCTGAATTAAACCCATGCTAGTCTATTTTTTCTTTCTATTAATTTCTATTCAGATTGCTTATCTACTCAATTTGGTGAAATAGCTCATAGTAATGAGTACATATGTTCATACCTACCGACTCTGCCTTGTTGATGTAATATTCAATGTATTGAATTATTGTAGCAGCTGGAACATTTGGACAACTATGTTATTGTAACCTCTATATTTAAAAAGTTGATTTATCAACTAAAATAATTGTTCAAATAAGAAATAAAATTTAAAAGAATTTGCTGGAGATCGCAGACTTGAAGGGTGAAGCTGTTTGGCCTGGTATCAAAGCTGAAGCAGCCAAGAACTGGCTATCTTTTTCCTGAAGAACACAAACTGTGCGACACCGAATCATCCTGTGTTAAGGTGAAAAGAAGGAACACAATGAGTGGCAAGTTAATTAATTCAAGACAATGAATTACTGCAAAAAAGGCCAAAATATGACCTTGTGTCACTTGAACCAAGGATGGAAATAGGAGTTGGGAATGCAGACCAGAACTGTGATAAGCGTGTGTTTTTACTCCCTTTTATTTCCAAGAGAAGACAATCTATTGCAAAGCCAAGTTCAAAGGCAGTCCTCTTTGCAGAAGGCATGGGTGATGAGAGATGAGGAGCTAATTGGGTGGGAAGCAAAGTCATGTCCACCTACCGGCACCTGGGTATGAGTTTACGTGCTGCTAGTGGTCAGAATGTTCCAGACATAGCAAAAGCGTGCCTGGCAATTATAAGGGGCCGTATAACGAAGGGCCTTATAGTTTAAGAGCCAATAGTATTCTGTGTAATTAATAAGTGTTGAGGATGACTTGCACTAGAGGCAGGCTTAAGTGGTCCACCTGACAGTAGATGTCCTATCACAATCCCAGTCCTTATTGAAAGTATATTTAGCTGTTACCCTTGAACCAAACAAAATCCTTTGTAGGTTTGTCTTATTTGCCACATAGTATGACATCACTTATGATGAATTTTGTGTACTTAAGTGTATTCTTACGTGATTTGCGTTGAGAGCTCGAGCATACATCTGTTGATGTCTGATGTAACTCCCTGTTTTAGACAATTGATATTAAAACAGTTGAATGAGACTTTGACAACTTCCTGAGTCAGAGTTACTCTGCATCCATTCCTATGTGTGACAGGTTACAGATTAAGAACTATATGTTAATGTGGTAGCACTGTCGGATGGTTAAAGGCCCATCTAGCCGGAAGATCGCAGGATTTCCTGTGGAGATTGGCCAAAGAGACATCTTGCAAGAAAATCAAGAAGGTGGGCAGGGTCCCTATTTGACTAAATCCCTACCTGGTTTCCACAGGCGCTTTGCGGACAGAAGGCAAATGCGGTCGGTTAGAGGAGGAGACGATATCGAAGGCCTTAAGTCAAATGACCGAATAGTGAGTAGAATGGGGTGAATGGCATATTAGGGGACGGGATTGTGGTAATTTTAAGGTAACAGGAAATATTGTGTGAAAAGATAGAGATGATGCCTAAAGAGTCCTGACTCATGGGAATTCCAGAAGAAATCATCTCACACTCCAGTTGGAATCACTATACTACGTATGAACAGGTTCATATAAGGAGATGATTTCAACTCTGTTACAGAGTAATTGATTAGAGGCAAAGAGAAAACAATTGTGTTCACAGGATATTTTTAGTATAAGCGTAAAGACAACTAGTTTGTCTCTTTTGTTTGTTGTAGTAGAAATATTGAAGAGGCAGTAGTGGGGTGAGCTGACAGCGCAGGGATCGCAGAGTGCGGGCGGCACACGCAGAAGTGTGCCGCCCTATAGGTAAGTGGGGTGGAGTGGGGTGAGGAGGTTAAGAGGGGTGATGCAGGCCAGGGGAAGTGGGCACAGTGATCCATATGATCACTGCGCCATGCCGTAACTGCCAACAGTATTTTCAGCATCGCAGTTGCGGGCAGTGCAGTGATCGCATAGATCCTCTTGAAAGTATTAAAAAAGCAATGAAAGATGTTTTATAAAATCTGGTAAGTATAGACAGTCAATTGAGTCTTGTCACAATCGGAGATATCAATCCTTTGTTGTCACATGCCCAAGCTCAAGAAGTATAGTGCGGAATGGGTGAAAGGCACAACAGATAAGATGTTCATGCCATGGCCACAAAGGGGAGCGCTGTCAAAAGCGGTATTGCAACACATGAACACATACTTACACGCTGCGTACAAGCGGAAGAAATTGGAGAAACTGTCACCTACTTTAGAACTTTGGAAGATGTACCATGAAGAGAGGAAAGATCTGCCACCTGAGTAGTGGATGCTTAGCCAACATAAGGAGGAATGTGTTGAGCCTTTGGCTCCCCTTGCCTCGCCAGAAATGAAATGCGTTGATATGGAAGACATATGGTTGTATCCATTAAAGAAACTCAAGGCAATGGCAGGATATTGTAATCCGATATACGAAACACCCACTTATAGCAGTGACGATAGTCCAGAGGAGAGTAAGAGAAAAGAGGAGATATTTAAGATCATACAAGATAAAGAAGCGAAAAGTGAGTGATTGAATGTATCGACAGAAATAGAAAGAGAGATCAAGAGATGTTAAGGAGAGAAAGATAAAGCTGACAAGATAACGCTTGTGCAGAACAAATGGATGGGAGGACAGATATTACTCGAGCTAGATGGGAAAAGCATTGAGGAAGTAAGGCAAAGAGAAGACAAAGATGAACAGAATAAAAAGACAGGGAACATGAAGATAGTTGGAAGGAAGGCGAACGCAAAAGAAAGCAAAGAGTGGCGAGAACAAATGTATCAGGAGGAGTAACAAAAGAAAGAAGAAAGGGCAGACAAGCAAAGAAAATATGATAATAGACAGAGAGCGACGGAAGACAAGGATAGAAGCGAAAGGAAGAGAGAAGAGGAAGAAACACAGAAATTAATTGACAAAAGGATACAGAGACAAAGCAAAGAGGAAAAAAGGAGAGCAGGCATGAGGAGAGAAGATATAAGACAAGAGGATGAGAGAATCAGAAGGGAGGAAAGAAAACAAAGGGAATAAGATGAAGAATTAGAACGAAAAAGACGACAACAGGATTCTGAATTTAGCCTTGCTTGAAGGGAGCCAGTAGGGCCGAGTCGATGGGACAGAATAGAAGAGTTTCTTATGGTGAAGGAGGCAACACCAGCCTCTAGAGTAACATTAGAAGAGGAAAACTTTGACATAGGAAGTATAGGAGATAGGATTGTTAAGGCCTATCAGAATTAAAGGGAAGTAGCAGCTATGAAAGCAGAGGGAAAGGGGATGTGACCCCAGCATTTAAAACATGAAATGAAGAAGAAAATCTGGTTTGTCTTGAGCATAGAACTTTTTACTTAATTAGACTGAACCTAGACCAGGGAGAAGGGGAGAGTAGTCATACATTTTGGGGGCAAGACATGTCAGATGAAGAAAGAGTCTCTTTGCTTGGGGGGAGAGAGGGTAAGGAAGCGCATGCGCCCTGAAGGCAGCCTGTAGACAGACAAGGAAGTAAGATGGTCAGATCTGGAACAACCTAAGGACAGGATGCCAGACCCCATACTATATCCAGAATGTCCCCGAGGATGATCATATAGTGAGAAGGGAGAATCACTGCCATATGTGAGCAGATTATGGTCGCTACTAGTGAGTAGATGGTCAGGGACCATTATCACTGCCATTGATAAGCAGACGATGGGAGCCAATTGCAAGTTAGGGTTTTCTTATGCAGTTTCCCTTACTGGAAAAAGGTGGAGCAAGACCACAGTATATTCCATGGCCGCAGATGCACAAGGATAATTTAAAGTGCAAGCTTCCGAGTTTGACATCAGGTGCACGGAAATGAATATATGAGTGAGAAAAGATGACAGGGGTAAGCACACTGGCCATAGGGGACATTAAGGGTCTCTTGGCATCCATTATTGGGGAAAGAGCTGATGACATATGGAAGAAAGCAGGATATGCAAGTGTAACAGCACAAACACAGTGCATGATGGAGCGCTGTTTAATAATTGTAGGGAAAATGTGTGGAGGGCTCTCAAAGTGAAATATGCTGACACATCAGATATGGGTGCAATTATGACACCTAAAATGAAGGAAGACGAAGACCTTATTGCTTACATTCAGGACGCTTAAGAGCAGTGGCAACTTGAAACGAAAAAGCCGTGGGAAAAAACTGTCGCATTATTTACCAAATTTTATGTCAGGGGTTGCCCGAGCCAGTACAGTGACAAATAAGGAACAGGTGGGAATGGAAGCCAAACCATGGGCTGAGATACAATTGACAATAGAGCATCACTGTCGGTTATTGTAGGAGAAAAACAAGAAGAAAGATGGGGCTAGGAAAACTGTGGAAGCTAAGTCAGTTCAGAAGAAATTGTCAAAATATGCCATAGATGGGGCAGTATTGACAAGCGGAGGAGGATTTGGAATACAGCAATCAGTGGGTGCATCACAAGTAAATAATCTGTGCCTGATGGACTGAGGAGGGATGGGTTCATGCCACGAGCCAAAGGTATGGGATATAGAGGGAGGGGTGGATTTCAAAACAGTCAAGGTGGGTTTCAAAATGTGCAAAATTAGAACCAGAATGTGCCAGGAGTATTTAGCCGAGGGGACTAGTCAGACAGTCTCCCCCGTATGTTGGACTTGTGGGATGACAGGACACATTACGCATTCATATGGTAGCAAAGAACATTTACATAATGGGCAATTCACAAGAGGGGGACAGTTTATCCTCCACTATATAGTACACAAACTAGTGAAGGGTTTGGCCAAGATCAGAGAGTGTATCGAACACAAGCGCCACAAATGCAACAGACACCACAACCAGAGCAAGTACAAATGAATCCACCACAAGGGCAGTCGAAACACGCCCCCATGTACACACAGCAGTATGCAAACACAGTAATACTATTGACACCTAGCAGAGGAGGTGTCACTGTAGTGGGAGGGAATCCCCTCACAGGTACAGGTGTGAGCATATACGCACAATAGGACAGCTCACAGGGTGACTTGATGTGTTTAGTACTATCTGTGACCACAGACCCCAAAGAGGACCCAAGGCACGATGTGACAATAGGAGGCAAATCTTTTTCTTTTTTAGTAGACACAGAGGCTACTTGTTCATGTATACGAGGACAGGAAAATATCCAATGTCGGGAATTGCCATTAATGATCAAGGGTTCTCTGGAGCTACAAGTCGAGTTCCTTTAACTGATGAATTACCAGTCTCTATTGGACAGTGTGACATGTCTGTCCCATTGTTGTATTCACAACAGACACCAGTTAACATTCTGGGAAGAGATTTGATGACAAAAGTTAACATGAGGATTTCATTTACTGACGAAGGGATAGTGTGTTCCACTACTGGAATTCACTATTTAAACGTGGGCGAATTTATACTGGTGTTGACAGGGCAAGTGGCTCTGCGATGTGTTCCAGTTGAGCCAGATGTTTTCCTTTACGGGGTGAGCATTCTATTAACATGGTTCCCTGGTTTAGTGGGGATGACTGTGAGAATACCTGACAAATTCTTTTTTTCGACCACAGATACCTATGTTTGAAGACCGGGGACAGACTATCCCTATAGGGCTAGAAGCAGCTATTGTACGAAAGGAAATGGCAATACTTGAAGGAACAGATGATGAGGGTAGACCATGGAGGACAGGGATAGCTAGTGAAGAAGGGTACAGACTGACTGACATAACTGACGATGACATGTTTAGAGATGACCCAACAGACGCTGAAGTGGTGTTCCTTATGAGCATCACAAACTGGATAAGAATAGAGAAAAGGGAAGTCCCACAGAGAATGGCAATAATGTGGCAGTGTCCAGCATTTTTTGAAGAAGACTTGGACAAAGTGCCAAGCATCCTTTGTACCACACGCCCCTGTGACGTAGGTTTATTAAAGGGTATAGGGGAAGTTAAAATAAAGCTGAAGCCAGGGGCAATTTTACCTCGACGAGACAGTAACCCATGCCTCGAAATGCTTATGAGGGTATATTCAAGACCATTTCAGCACTGATGAAACAAGGTATTCTGGTGCCATCAGAATCATTGTGCAACACTGCGCTGTATCCTGTGAAAAAATTGAAGGGAGGGTCGTGGAGATTCATACAGGACATGAGACCGATTAACCAGATTGTAGAGGCAGCGTTTCCTTTAGTTCCTAACCCGGCGATGATACTATGAAGTATCCAGTTGGAAGTATGATATTTCACGATGATTGATTCGAAAAATGTGTTTTTCTCAATACCGTTGCACAAAGACTCACAAGACTTGATTACATTTACGTTCCGCCAGACTCGTCTGAAACATACTAAGTTGCCACAAAGGTACAGTGAGTCTCCGTCTATCTTTAACAGATTCCTACAGATGGACTTAGGCAATATTGATTTGAAAAGTGCTTTGATACAGTACGTAGATGACATTCTAATTTGTAGCACTGAAAAAGATGAGTGCAGACAGGACTCGATTCAGTTGATGACAATCCTAGCAAACAATGGATACAAGTTAGACAAGAAAACATTGCAGTATTGCCAAGAAAAGGTGTTATCTCACATGAAGGAAAGAATTGATATCCTGAAAGGGCTGAGGCAATTAGGAAAACTGCAAAACCACATACGGTAAAACAGATTAAACCGTTTTAGGGACTATGTAATTATATTAGAGCCTGGGTTTTTGATTACAGTTCATACATAAGACCCCTTTTGGAGGCTTCAAAAAAGGCACATTGGACAAAGTTACATTAGAATGGACTGAGGATATGGAGGAAGGATTGGAAGAGTTGAAAAAAGAAATTTGTACTGGTCCTGTTTAGGGGATTCCCAATTATGTGGAGGAGTTTTATTAATTCTCGCATAAGAATGGGACAGTCATGACTGCAGTGCTTATTCAGAGGACCACATTGGGGTACAAGCCTCTAGCGTATTACAGTGGGATTGAAACCCAGTTATGAAATTATGATGAGATACCTTGTACATACCTTGTACAAAAGAAAATGCTTTGGGGGGAGGGGAAATTCTCTTTATTGATGGTTCTTTGAAAATTGATCAAACAAGTGGAGAAAGGCATTCTGGTGCAGCTGTAATAAGGCATAGGCTGAATGGGGAATTTGAAGTGGTACCAAGTGCAAGACTATCGTCTCACTTTCAGGCGCAAGCAGCGGAATTGATAGCAGTCATTGTCGTGCTTGAGAATCACAAAGGGCAGAGAGTTTGTTTGTTTGTTTGTTTGTTTGTTTATTTATTTGTATAGCGCTCTTGACCCAGGGGTATATGAGCGCTTTGAACATCAGGTTACAAGTAACAGAAGGGGACAATAGTACAGTAATAATAAGGCATAGGAAGGTTGACAAAAAGGCAGTTAGTGCATAGATAATAATAGGCAAGCAACATAGGAAAACATTTGAGCATTAGGTATACATACATACATGGTTGGTCGGTTATTTGTTGAGTAACCAGGAGATGACCTTAGTTCTGAAGGGTTGGAAAGTGGGTGTGGATTTCATATCCAGTGGGATAGTGTTCCAAAGTTGTGATGCCAGAACTGGGAAGCTGGATCCACCGGCTCTTTTGAAGGAGTATTTGGGCACTGTTAGTTGTAGTGTGTTAGACGATCTGGTGGTTCTAGTATTCTGTCTTAATGTAAATTTGTTAGAGAGATAGGGCGGGGCAAGATGGTTAAGAGCTTTGTATGTGAGGCATATAGTTTTCAAGTCTATTTTTTGTTGGATGGACAGCCATTTGCAAGCAGTTCTGGTGGCGGAGATGTGTTCTCTTCTGGGAAGATTTAGGGCGGCACGGAGTGCATTGTTTTGTAGGACTTGCAATTTATTGATTACTGTTTTGTTGGCACCTAAATAAAGGCTATTACAGTAGTGCAGTTTGGATTGAATGAGTGCTCTGGCTAGAATGAGGCAGTTGTTAGGGGAGATCAATGGTCTGCAGGCCCTAATTAATTTACCAGTGTAGGCAGTGGCTGAGGCAGTCATATTAATTTGTTTAGCTAGATTGGTATTCATGTCTAGGTAGAAACCGAGGGTTTTTACGCTCTTGGCGATGGGTATGTTGTTACCGTCAATAGTAAAGCTGGTGTAGCCGGGACAGAGTTTTCGGATGGTGTTAGGTGAGCCAACAAGGAGCAGTTCAGTCTTATCATCATTCAGGCACAGGCCATGTGTGGCCACCCATGCCTGAATGATGGAAAAGACTTCATTAATCCATTTGGCGTCCACGTTGTAATTACCTGATAGAGTGAGGAGTATCTGGGTGTCATCTGCATAGTTCGTGTAGGTGACACCCAGATTGTCCAGCTTATCGAATAGGGGCTTTGTGAATATATTGTATAGGGTGGGTGAGACACAGGATCCTTGTGGGACACCACAGGTGATGGGGATGGGGTCAGCCGCTGCAAGGGGAGAGAAGACCCGCATGGTCCTATTGTCCAGGAAAGATTGGATCCATGTGATCGCAGAGTGGGAGAAGTGAGCTGCCAAAGACAAATGGTTGCACAGGATTTTATGGTCGACCAGGTCAAAGGCAGCGGAAAGGTCGAGGAGAAGAAGGATGGCAGCCTTACCTTTGTCTTTGAGTTCATCTATCTGGCACTTGAGATCAACAAGGGCCGTTTCTGTCCCGTGTTGTGGTCGAAAGCCAGATTGGCGAGTTCCTAGTAAATGATTTGCCTCGAGGTAGTCCTGGATTTGTAAATAGGCCACTCTATCCAAAATTTTTAGTAAGAATGGGACGGTGGTAATGGGTCTATAATTCGTGGGAATGTCAGGGTCGAGAGTAGTTTTTTTTAGTAGAGGTAGGACCCAGGATTGTTTCAGATTGCTGGGGACCAGGTTATTGGCGAAAGACAGGTTTATTAGTTTAGTGATGAATGGGGAGAGATCCCTAGCTGCATCTTTTATGATCTGTGCGGGGCAGCTGTCCCCCTTGCAGTTCGACGGTTTCAAGGATGCTATAATTTTCTGAACCTCCAATATGGATACCTTTTTGAAGGTGAAGCCTGAGCTAGTGGCAGTAAGCGGAGGGGGAATGGGACTGGAGGTGGGATCAAGAGTGAGTTGTTGTCGTTTGTTGTTAATTTTGGTTTGGAGCCCTGAGATTTTGTTAGCAAGGGCATTCTGGAGCTCTGTGCACCACGTTTATCCTTAGTGCAAGAGTCAGTGGGAGTAATAGGGTTTTCTAATTCCTTTAGTATGTTAAAAAGCTCCTTTGTACTGGAGCTTGCCTGGGAGATCCTAGTGTTGAGAGATTCTTTCTTGGCACGTGTAATCTCATTTTTGTAGAGAGTGGAAATGTTGGTGAGTTTGGTTCTGTTATTTACAGAAGGCACTGATTTCCATAGTGCTTCGAGTTTATTTTTTTGTTGACGGAGAGTTTTGAGCTCCGGGGTGTACCATGTGTTCAGGTGCGCTTTAGGTTTCCCTTTGCGCAATTTCAGTGGGGCGATAATGTCGATGGCTTTGGCCATGGAATCGTTGTAGACGTTGACCAATTGGTTCAAGTCCGTAGTAGCCGGTAGTGCGTTCAAAGTAGGGATCACCAAAGGTATTAAGGCTTCCGCTGTGATGTTGCTCTTTTTTCTGGTTGGGCAGGCAGGTGCAATAATGGGCCTTTTATGCACTAAATTGCTGGTATGAATGTCAAATGGGAGGAGATAATGGTCAGTCCAGATAAGTTGTGTGGGATCTTTCACAGTGATGTTGCAGTTAAGGGCAGTTATCCAGTCAAGGATTCTGCCCTTCGAGTGGGTGGGTTTGGAGCAGAGTTGTTGGAGGCCATGCTCCTCTAATGCCAAGGCCAGGGCGATGGCTGGGGTGTCGAGAGGGTCGTTAAACCCAAGATTAAAGTCTCCAAGTATAATCATTTGTGCTGATGGTTTGGAGCTTTCAGCAACTA
The DNA here is from genome assembly GCF_040938575.1 of Ambystoma mexicanum. NCBI lineage: Eukaryota > Metazoa > Chordata > Amphibia > Caudata > Ambystomatidae > Ambystoma > Ambystoma mexicanum. The sequence goes on along the minus strand of NC_090922.1, from coordinate 411,358,253 downwards.
GTGAGGTGATGTCTTCCTCAAATGAGCCAGGTGGGCCCGGGGGTCGGTAAATTAAATGCAGCGTGATAGTACTTTTAGGGGAGGTTTGTAATTTGACTGTGAGATGCTCACAGGATTTAAGTGGAGGAGAGGAGGCTAGTCTGAAGTCAAGCGTGGACTTAAAAATAATGGCTACACCGCCTCCTCGAGCGTTCGGTTTATCTGCTCTAAGGATGGTGTAGTTATCAGGTAAGGCTAGAGTAAGAGATGGTCCTGCAGCATCGTGCAGCCAGGTTTCGGTTACAGCAAGGAAGTCCAGGTTGTTTGTTAGAATAATGTCTGCGACTTCTATGGAATGGGCGACTAATGATCTGACATTTAGGAGAGCTCCTTTGGGAATGGGAGGGATAGTGTTGATAGGTGCTACAGTGTGAGGGATGGTCTTATTTGGTGATTTGGCTGGGCTTTTGCTAAATCTGTAGTTAGTCTTGTTAGATGGTTTAGCTGGGCCTTTGCTAGATCTGTGGTGGGTTCTGGCGCCAAGTCTAATGTTCCGATCGGAAGGGATGAAGGTAGTGGTTCGAGAGATAGTTAGGTTGGCCATTGTGGAGGTGCTGTAGTCGAGAGTGGGGCATGATGCTCTCGTGTTGATGGGGATCCGCTTGTAGACAGCTGAGTGCGTATTAGCTGGGACATCCGGAGAGTGTGCATAGCTATGGGTAGGATGGGCGGATTTAGGTTCCGGGAGGAAGGCTGGTGTGGTGGGCAGGAATGGTGTGGGGCAGGTGATCGGGTGATGTCTTGGGCAGGCAGGTCTGACTAGACCATTGTTATAGGCTAAGTAACTATTGCTAGTGCATGGTATGTTATTTTGCATGACACAGAAGGGGAACATGTTCGCAGTCAGGCAAAGTAGCATGCTAGGGCTAGGGTGATGTACAGAGGAGTGGCGGGTAGGGGGCATTGGTGATATGGGTGGGGCACAACACAATGTGGATGAGGTCTGGGGCGACCATAGGGCACAACACAATGCAGATGAGGTCAGGAGGCGCACAACACAATGCAAATGAGGTCTGGGGCGACCATAGGGCACAACACAATGCAAATGAGGTCAGGGGCGACCATAGGGCACAACACAATGCAAATGAGGTCAGGGGCGACCATAGGGCACAACACAATGCAAATGAGGTCAGGGGCGACCATAGGGCACAACACAATGCAAATGAGGTCAGGGGCGACCATAGGGCACAACACAATGCAAATGAGGTCAGGGGCGACCATAGGGCACAACACAATGCAATGCAAGTGAAATTGCAGGTAGGATGTGGGCTCGGCGGAGTGTTGATATAGCAGGCACAGTGTTACCTTGGCCGGTGAATGCGGTGGACCAGGGGGTCTGGCAGACGGCAGAGTCGGCAGTTAACAGGCAGAGAACAGGCTCCAGCCTTGTTCCCGTGGGCCTTGGAAGGAGGGGGCCGGCTTCGCCTGCCGGCGCCCAATGGCAGGGATTGTGGACGCTGTAGCCAATCAGGCAGGGCAAGGCTACTGATGTGTGCCTGGTAAAGCACAGAGTGAAGCAGGCCTGAATACGGCGGCCATCTTGGAAAGGGGTACCTCGTGTGCCTCAGTGCAGGATACGGGGCAAAATGAGCTTTGGCAGGTGCGGGGCAGGTGCAGGTTGCCTGGGGCCTTAATGGGGCAACTCAGAGCACTTGCGAGCATTTATGTCGTAGTGATGGTGTAGAGTGACTCCGCCTATATGACGTCAACCGTACATGCAGGGTTAGCGCATTGGAAAAGGAGGGGCAACCTCCATGTGGCACTCCAGTGCAGCATGCATCTTTATTGGACATGCTTATTAAAGCACTACAACTCCCAGTAGCCATAGCAGAAGTTAAATGCGCTGCTCACACTAAACAAACAGACTTTATTTCTTGCGTGAATTAAGTCATAGATGTAGAAGCCAATCGGGTTGCATATTCTCCAGCTATTTCACACCGAATGTCAAAGAGAAAGGAGTCTCGGTTATGGTGACGCAAGAGGGGTTTAATAAATTACTGATGGCCCAATTAATGAAGATTCAAAGAAGTGCACCAGAGGAAGAGCAGGAATTATGGAAGTGAAAGGAGTGTTCCCTTTCCCCCATAGAAGCATTATGGTGACAGGACAGCACTGGAAAGCGACGCATGTAACTAGGGAAAGTCTTGCTGCAACGATTGCAGAAGACTGGTTTATTCCAAACATGTTAGAACACATTGCATTTTATGTAGTAAACTACATTGAATGTCAACAGCTGGGCGTACACTGAGAATGGTTAGAGGAGTCATTCCTTGACCAAATGGTCCTTTTCAGCATTTACCTATTGACTATATGTTGATATGCTGCAGGTGTGTAGTGGACACAGGACACAGATAGTGGTGGTGTGTCCCTTCTCCAGGTGGATCAATGCAAGTCAGTGTGCACACCCTGATGCCATTTGCGCAGCATGTTTCTAGTGCGCAAAGTCTTTCCAAGATGGGGTGTGTGTGAAGTGCTGAGATCCGATAATGACCCACATTTTGTCAATAAAATATTTGAACAGATAGGGCTTTTATTGAATATTAAGCATAAGATTTCTTCTGCTTATCACCCGCAAGCGAACAGAATATGTGAGAGACTCAACGGCCTCCTTAAAGAAAGCATAGCCAAGATAAAATTGACACTGAAAAAGGGATGGCTATACTGCATGCCCTTAGCTTTATATGCCCTAAGGAATCAGCCTGGTTCAGACCACTACCTTGCCCCGCACAAACTAGTAACAGGGAGGCGAATGAGAACTCTCTTACACCTCCACCGAGGAGCAGAAGTGATGCCCAGTGCAGAGCAAAAATGTTAGGAAATGAATGAAATGAATGTTTTACATGTATTACGTCTAGCATCTCTCTCATTTCAGATCAACGCACACGTCAAGTGGGTCAGTTTCAGAATAGAGATGCAAACCATTCGGCAATCGAATCAACTAAACTATTGTCAACTCCTAAACTGTTTATATGTGACACAGTACTAATCAGAGGTTTTACCCGTAAGTTCCCCGATTTCATGGCCCCTTTATCGTTGAAAACACAACCCCATCAGCAGAAAAAGTTCAAGGCAGGCAAGCTTGGCTTCATTTAAGTGACATTAAACCATACAGAGGCGAGATAGTAACTCCCACCGTTGCCAATCCAGAAGCAAGACAAAAAGAATAATTTCAGCATGTGCAAACTCGATCGATGACGAGGAAGAAGGACGAGAAAGCTACTAGCTGATAAATGTAGATTTGTATTTGGACTCTGACTCACCTTTGACACTCAGCCGTGCAAACTGTGCTGAGAGTCTTTTGAAAATTGAACTTTAGAAAGTTGTTGATGTGTCACAAATATCCCTAATCTAGAAGTTGAGCTTGACGATTGTAAACGCAAACAATTTCCAGACTCGTTTCTCACTGAGTTTTTATTTGGTTGAATTTATGGTCTTACCAAATGGAGATACTTGCAGACTTGTTCTTGCTATTTTTATACTTCTACTTCAAGCTTATCCTAATCTTGTCAGAAGAGACATTGATATTCACACTTTTTTACAGGATCCTAAGAAATGCCCTGTAATCAGAAGGTTGCTTGTAGAAATAGATGAGGAAATATTGCAATTGCCAGATTTATTGCAGTTACCAGAGTAAAAGTGTTTTTCCTTAACTATTGAAGTAAAAATGAGGAATGTTGAAGCTGATACGATTTTAGATAATGAGCAAGCCCAACCAATACCAGAATGGCACAAATGGTGGGGATTAATATGTTGGTTCGTAATAAACATATGTACCATTATGCTTTGTATCTTTCTGTTTCTCCTTGGTCCAAATAAGGCAGATGTCCTTTTAATCTTCCCCACTCCAGGAACTATTGTTGATTTGCCCATTACTGATGAGCCAAAACCCCTTGTGTTGTCTTCCAATAGTAAAGCTGCTTTAGAGTTGTTTCCATGGCTGCAACCATTCTGTTAGGGAGACAAAGGAGAAGCATGGAGGAAGATAATGAGGGGATAAATACATAATTGGATAATGCAGCACACTTGGGTAATAACATGTGATATTAGCACATGAAAAAGGTGGGAGAGAGAACATCTAAGGAGGGTTTCTATGTGTGTTCCCTCATAACTTATGCTTTTATAGGCCTCCAGAATAGTCATAGCCACAGATGTGTCAGTGAAAAAAGCCCATTGCCTAATGCACCTTGCACTTTGCCTGACAAGAGGACAGTTCAAAGGCAGAACAGCATCCATAGTGTGGATGAACAAGGCAACATCTCAAAGAGAAGACAATTAAGTGCAACATTTAAAGGCAAGAGAGAAGCCAGAAACTAGGCATTGAATAATAAAATATGAGCAGCCTGGAATGAATGGAGCTGGAAACAGCGTCGAAGAAAATAAGATGCTAAATTGCAAACCCTATTTGTTAATATCACATAACTTATTGACATCTAATATAGGGCTTTGAATGAAGAAAAGACTGTCATTTATTATTGTCAACCAGAAAAGCAAAATGTCTCTTTAAGTAGAAATTCTCATTTAACTTAGACAAAGAGGCTGAAGTGGAGAGAGATGCCACACCAAATGGAGGCACATAGAGTTGTATGCTAGCCAGGGAAGCTCACCAGTGACGTAACACCTGAGAGCAGAGGTGACTTCATACACATGGAAGGCCACGAATTTGAAAACTGCTGGGAAGCTGACAGCAGGGATGAAGAAGAGAAAGACTGATGGTGGTGGCGTGACCACAGAGCTCCTGTAGTGGAACAGCAGTCCCCAGAACTATGCCAAGTCCACTAGGCGGGTGAAACCGCCTTCCATCCGGTTACCCTCAGAGCTGTCAGTCTGTACCAAGAGAGACTACAGAGCTAGGAGTACCGGAGGGAGACGAGAAGGTGAGAAAGTGAGGAAAGCAGCAAATCCCAATGAACGAAGTTCCTGGTGACATGATCCCAGACAACCCCAGGCAACGTGTAGAACAGGAGACCCAGGAAACCTAAGGGGGATCGTTATGTGACTGATCTTACTAATCCCAGTCACATTCACGAGAGAGGGAGAAAATGGAATGATAATTAAAATAGAAACCAGAGGCAATACACATTTAAAGAGACACTGAATTTAGGAAACGCACACCTACGAAGAAAAGTGGAGTGTTTAATGAGAGAAACCCAATGCAATAGAGATTGCCCGAAGAAGTAATAGTGAGAAAGTAACGCCAGAGGTGAATGGCAAAGTGCAATATATGTCAAGAGATAGTGAATACAAATAGAAAGAAGACTGAGTGCATGAGAAAAGATGAGGATTTAAAGAAATAGAATGGCAAAAAATGGGTATCACTACCATAGGAAAATGGGAAGGACACCATATATAAAAAATGTATTACCAATTATAAATACATGAGCAAAAGGAACAGAGGAAACAAAAGGGTGAATCGTCCATCACTAAAATGCAAAGTAGTTGTTCAAGGTTCAGGAAACCTACCTCTGAGAAGGGACAAACGTATCATAAAGTCTATGTGAACTGATTAAAGAAGTCACAAGAGACTATTTAAAAAGCTCATATTACGAAGAGTCAAGAAGAAGAAACCTGAAAGAAGGCAGCTTCCGGAGGAAGGAGCCATTCTCCTGTGTTTAGTTGTTAGTATAGTCATAGGGTCAGTTAGAGTTTGTTTGGACCGTGGACACTCTTTTCTTTTGGACATTCAAAGATGAAAGACAAGCACCTTAGTTTAATAGTTAGCGAACACCCCGTACTGATAGGGAAAGCTAGGCATTATACTTATTCTTTAATTAAACCCATCTTGAAATGTCCTCCAAGAGTCAGTGCCCTTCTTCTGACCCGCTACAATAGAGGAGGAATTCCCTATAGCAGCAGAGAAAGATAGGCATTATTTTCATAATTTAATTAAAGATCATTCAGTATGTCCTCAATGTGTCCAAATCCTTCCTTCGACCCGCCACACATAACATAACGATATCTTGGCAAACTCTAACCCTACCCCGTCAGTCAAGAACCAGGATAGGTTAGTGACATGACGGTAAGAGTGTAGGCCCTTGCTACACACTCAGCAATCTGGGTTAAGACCCACCAGGGTTACAGAAACAACATTGCTGAACATTGGAGAAGATCATCTGAAATCCATTGACAACAGCAGCCCAGCCAGTCATGGTCATCCTCTCCAACCTCTCTGTGGTGTGAAACACAGAGGAACGGAAGACTCTACTGCTTGGAAATCTCTGGAAAGGGTCTTAACTGCCTCTATTACTTCTTTAAAACCTAAAATAACCAAAACCATCCCAAAGAGATCCAGGAGTCTACATGGCTTGTCATTATTCCCTTCGCTGCTCAACATCTTCATGAGACTGAAGGTTTCAATCACTGAATCCTTTGCGATTCATTGCCAAATTCACACTGATAGCAATAAAAGTGTGCACTGTCTGCATAATATGAGCATTGTGAAAGGAAACATCATATTGTACATGAGCAAGATCATGATTGAACAACAACGTATGCCTCAATGGAAGCATATCAGAGATCCTGTATTTAGAATTGCTGTCCCAAGTCTCCTGCCTTTAACCTGTCCGATGTCATGATCCAGTGCTTCGAAATCAGTCGAACCAAGGCATAGTCTTTGGCACATGCCTTTCCTTCCAACCACAAGTCGAAGCTGTCACATAAACGCCCCACCACCTCCATTTTGTATTAAAAATAACTTCTCTTGCAACATACAGGGTATATACCCAGAGCTCTGTTACTTTGGCAGTGCAATATATTAAATATTGCAATGGTCCAAAGAATACTCTGAAGCAACTTTGAGCTTTTAACAATTACCACAGAAAAAGGCAGACAGCTTGGAAACGGAACTGAAATGAAGAACATACTTCCAAGCCCACTGGCTTCCAATTGAACAAAGATGGACATTTACAGGCTGATTCATGGAATTTGTGCGCCGAAAAACGGGGATTTGTGCGCCATTCTGCCCGCAAATCCCTGTTTAACAAAAATTCCATGAATCAGCCCCTTAAAGCTCTTTGCAACTTTGTCAACTTGGTTACTTGGACATCTGGCATTTATGCATGCTTGCATTCATGGATCGATAGATTCCCAGGGAATAACTTTGATGGGTCATGATCAAACTTCTATGCTTGCAGTGATTGAATAAAAACAGAAAAGGGGGTAAGATGCTATCACAAGCTAGGAAACAAAGAATGCACATGTTATTGGACACCGCAGGACTCTAAAAGATGTTTTCAATTTAAGAAAGTGCTTAAAAAGTTGTGGGTCCTTATCCGAACAATACTTAGATTGCCTATATCAGACGATACTTCCCTCCACTGGATCTCAAAGCCCTCTCTGAGGACATTGTCTCTGCCCTATGGAATGGCTTATAAATTGCAACTCAACATTTGTAATTTACGGCCTAGAATGTGTTTGCAACAAATTGTACATTGGGAGCACAAAAAGAAAACTCAAGGTGAGAATATTTGAACATCTTAGAGCAATCAATAACAAAGACCTAAGATCTCCCATATCAGTCCACATAATGGAAAATCACCCAACATTGGACATATCAAATCTAAAGATGTTTGGCCTGGAAAAAATGTCTTTACCCCCTAGAGGAGGAAACAAGGAAGACATTTTGAGAAAACAGGAAAGTAAATGGATATGCATTATGGACACATGTATAACAGGTTTGAATTGTGACACAGAAATGTACAACTTGTTGTAAACATGTGTCTTTTTTCAAAAATATGAATATGTCTGAAAACTTTCAGTTTCATATTTTTTGTCAATGTATAAGAATTATAATATCTTTGTTTAAGATGTTTTCAAAACTAAAAGAATATTAATTGTGCTCAAGATCCCCCATATTTGTTTCTCAAAAGTCAGAAATAATTATACCTTTTTTTCTGAGAATATATTCTTCTCATAATGATAACTGGAACTATCCCTCTTTAACTAAAACTCCACTAGTAAAATAAATCAAATATATTCTTCGCGTATTAAATTAAATGTTGAGAGGAAAATCTGCCATCTAAATTTGATGACTATAAAAAGGAAAAAATTGTCAACACCATAAAGAAAGACTATCCTACACCGAAATAACACACACAATGGGCGCCGGAACGTTAGGTAGCGCGATGACGTCATCGCGTGGCGCGTAATTTCGTGACACGCCGCGTGATGACGTCAACACGGCTAGCGCGAGGCATAAAAAGAGCAATCACAAGCAGAGATGCCGCGAAAGCATCCGGCAGCACTCTGCAGTGTATCAGGACCAAAAAGAACGTTTTTGAAGACCTCATTTGGACTACTAAAACTAAAAAGGTAAGAATACTTAGATCCTCCTCAGCAGCTTCATTTTGCTTTTAACATAGTAAAGCTCCAATCCAATTTAAATTTAAAATCTAAATTCGGAAAACTTTTCAGTAGCCTTCTGTATCTAACAGAATCCACTAAGAATCACCAGCAGAGATCTGGAAAACTAGTATCTGCAAACAGCACAGTCAATCTATTTAAAAACAACAAGCAAAACCAACTTGGACAAAGTCAAGGCATTAATAATGTGTTTATGAAGGAATCAAAAGGGTGAGTCAAGAAAAAAGAAAACTATTCAACAATAATAATAAGCTTGTACTTAGAATAATGAATAAGCTGTAATTAGAATAATGATTGTGACAATGTTCTATTTTTATCTTCTTTTCTTCTTTTTTCACAATCATGTCATTTTGAGTAGGATTAACTCTCCTGATGAACTATTGTGACTAACAATGAGGAAACACGTGTCGAGTGGGAATAACAACATTTAAGTGAGAAAAATTGACACTTTGTTTTTGAGAATCTTAGTTTATCGAATATTAAAGTGTGAAGATAACAGTTGGACCGAATAAAACTTTAAACAAATAATAACAGAATTGTACATGTGATGGTAACATATGGAATTGAAAATGTTTTTAAAAAGTTTGGAATACGACAATTGACAAGAAATGAAGCTTTATTTTTCTTCTTAATTAAGAATTGAATTTATAATTTGAAGACTCGCCAAAATGAAATTAACCTTTAAAGTTAGCGCATTTGAGTAAATTCTATTTTCTCATCTCAATTCATTCTCCACTTATAACTGTGTAGCAGCCACACAAGGATTTGAGAAGTACTCATGCAGACAACACCAAAATGTACAGAACACAACACTATATGGAGAGATGTCGCCAGGGAAGAGCTTTTACTGGTTGCAATTTTTCTTTATTCAACAATGGCAAAAGCTCCTAGAGACCCTGGCACTCTAAAATATTCACGATCTTCACCCTACTTCCTCACTGCTATGTATATACATGCTTGGCCACAAAATGTGTAACTAAGGTCAGATGGTAAATTTAAAACCCTCTGCATTGTCCACAAGGTTTTCTGGGGCCTGGGTCCAAAATACCTTCAACTATCCCTCTGTAAATACCTCCCCTCTCGAGCCCTTTGCTCCTTTACTTCTAACTCCCTCAGGGACAGTCGATTTTCAAAGAAATTAGCTGTGGGTAGATCTCTGTCTTTGGCTCGGGCCTCCCTTAGGAACAGCCTCTCTGCTACCTTGAAACTCAAGGAGAATCATCTCTGGTTCCGGAAGCAACTCAAGACCTTCCTCTTCGCTTCTGCCTTTGCCCCTCTTCTCCCCAGATGATCTGTTTTCTCCCCAGCACCTTGCCACCCACTGTCTCTGGTCCTCCCCTTGCACTGGGTTATCAGATATACCCTATCTGCCTAACCTAGCACTTGCCACTTGCTGGCTGCACTACCACCTTTATTTATTTATTTTACTTATTTATTCTCTTCTCTCCTCTATTCTAAACTTTCCACCTCTCCCCCCTCCCATGCAGTTTCCCCCTTTTCCCAGGCACTTGCACGTTCTTAATGTCACTGGGCCTACTAACACCGTTGTTTTTGTTCTCCCCTGTTTTCCTCCCTTTGCCTGGTTGTGCTCTGAAACACTTGTGTATGAGCGCAATATAAATAAAATATCATTTAATTTAATTTACTGGATGCAACTAAAACTAGACAACAAAATGTACAACTAAAATGACATCGGGAATGCAAGCTATTTTTAAGATTCAATTACGGTCACACTCCTTCCCCTTGCTTCTCTATGCCCCTTCCTCTACTCGGTTCTTTTCCTAGAATGCTTCTGCCTATGGCACCCGACAAAACGTCAACATTAAATAATCAGTTCTAACTCATAACCTAACAGTGAGGTCCAATCATGGCTTCATTCAGAATATTTTGAACCTCTTTGAGAAAATGTTGGATCACTAATTGGGAATATTTTAAAACAACTGAGCAATAATGCAACATTGTTAGGGAGTTACACTTTGAATTCTCAGCCCAAGTAAAAGGACCAAAAGAAGCACAGCGCTTAACTAGGGTCAAGGGACGTTACCTTCTGGTAACAACCTATATTTGGGGGCATTATAGCTCTTAGAACAGTCTACCCTATAAGAGTAGACTGTTCTATTTACAACTAGGAGAGACAAAGGAAAATCGTCGGAGTGTTAGGACAAAGTACTTCAACCAGTCCGTATTGCCCTCTGTGTGCAGTGGAACTTCTAATATGCCCAGGTTCTACACATTTTATAAGCTTCTAAGACATACTAGTCAAGCACAGAGCATGTAGGCTGGCTGACGCCCAACCACAACTGTCCAATAAAGAAAAGAAAAAGGGGCGAGGGAGCTCGTTGTAGGTTTACCTGAAGAGATGAAGCACTTGCAGATTTGTTGTAAAACTAAACACTAATGAAGGCTTAGTTAAAGGGTCTCGTAATTGTCTCAGCAGCTCAAATGGTTTTGTTTCATAACAGTGTAAGTCATGTACCCATTACAAACCTGTATGCAGTGTGTGTGCGCATATCCATTTGTTAAAGGTTGTGTGACTTGGGCGTTGTGGGCATTGGACTGTGCTCCAGACATTACTGCTGGATCAAAAAAGGAACACTTGTGTACCTGTGTGTCTTTGTATAATACATGTGTCTTTATTTAGACCATTGATGGCACATGCACTATTTTGGTAGCAACTATGATGATATCTAAGCTTAGACCTTTGCTTCAATGTATATCACTACTTTAACTGTACAGGCATTTGTGTTCTGCTGTTCCCTTAGCCTCACGCCATGCAATCATACTTTTTTCAACCCCCTTACTTTTTCATTAAACTGCTCGTTATACTTACCAAACCACTGGATTGTATTATTTCAAAATGAAAAGAAATAATTTTTCACTTTCTAAACTATAATAATTTGCAATGAAAAAAAAATACGAATACTGATTTATCATTATTATTATTATTATTATTGATTTATTGAGCACGGACCTAGCTTCAAAGCGCTTTACAGATGTATACACCAATACAGATACACAACGCAGCGCATTACAGAGGTGTACAACAATACAGATGCATAAAAGAGCACTTTTCATTGTTAACAACTGAACAGATATAGAGCAGGGGGGTAGGATACAGAGGGGGACAGAGGAGGGCAACAGCTGTACTGGGTGGTGGGGTGGAGAGGGGCAAGCAGCATCGCGTGAGTCAGGTGGCACGAGCGGCAACGTGATGGCCTAGGTGTTGAGGAGGAGAGACTCCTTGAAGAGGTGGGTCGTGAGTTATTTTCTGAATTATAGAAGCGTGGGGGCAAGTCTGATGCCGACGGGGAGGAGCTCCATAGAATTAAATCTATGAGTGGCTCCTTACCTTGAACATATGCTGCAAATTATCAGAGACAAAATAAGTGTTTCATGAAATAAATTGGCAAATCGATGTCCCATTTTTTAACCCCCAGTAAACGTATTCGTGATTGGGTTTTCCACAATTAACAGAACTATGTTAGTCCAATAGTCTACCTCGCTGCTCAGTGCACAATACACCAAAATGTCCGCCTGTTAAGGCCTTAATGTGTGTGTGTCTTGAGATCAGTCTACTGTACTCTATGAAAAGAGCAGGGGAGTGTACACCCCCGCCCCCTTGCTAATTTCCAGAAGAACAATCGCGATGATAGAGTTTTAATCACTCAAAGACATGTAACAGCTAAAAAAGAATGAAACCAAGCAAGATAACCCTTCTTACTTTTACACACAGCATTCAATTACCCTTAATGTATTTTTTTTAAAAGGTAGCACTTTTGTCAGTCTCTGACTGATCTGCACCTTCTAGTTCACCATTCCAGAAAAGGGAGCGCATAACTCATTCAAAGACAGCGACATTAAACGCACAGTAAAGCCATCGCCCATCAATGATTTATACATGTATTGATCAAGACCATCAGTAAAGTATTTACCCTAATCAATATTAAAAGACTACAGCTGTGATTTAAATGTTTTGCTGTCTCGGCCGCTGCAGCCAGTAATTGCTTTCATTCATAAGTATCGGACGTGTGTCTGATGCATGAGACACTCTTCTGATCCACCTGCTGGAACACAATGATTTACTTTGGGAATAGATCAGTCGCGAACACTTAGGCCTCATGTTAATTTGTATCGGGACATATATTATTTTCACGTCATCACTCAATAAATGATTGTAACTGGTAGAGCTTTCCATTTGAGAAATAAGTGTTTCAAGTGTTAGAACAAAAAAGAACAAAAAAAACATCCTGGGGCAGGTGCAGAGAAAATGTATGCCACAGGCAGTCACCCAAACAGATTGCCATTTTGAGAGATCCGGTAAAGTGATTTTGTTTTTGTTCGTCTGCAGTACACATTTTAATAGTTCCAAGCGACTGGGCAATATTATGTCAAGGATTGAAAGCTTTGGTGGTGAGTGCATCCCCACAATCTTACTTCTGAGTGGATATCACCACTTACACACACTTATTCACAATATGTCTGGCGATATTTCATGTTATTGTTTCAATTATTGCAGACGTTTGATTGGTCATTTCTGGTCATTGCACATTGTTTGTTGTTGGTCTTTGGTGGCTAAGTAAAGTCCTGTTAAGAAGAGTCAGATAAAACACATATTTTCCTTTAGAAACTAATACTACGTCCCATAGGTCACTGGCAGCTTTAGTATGCGATCAAATGCTTGGCATAAACGTCCTGTACTCATTCTAATTTGTCAGAATAAACAACCCCGTTCCTTCTTACCCACAGACTATTCCTGCAAGCAACCTTCCCGCAGGAGACCCACACTGTTTTATCCTTTAGTCCCTCTACATATGCTACACCACCTATGTAGACAGTTCATCTCTTCCTGTGGTTTCTCATGTGACCTGTTGGTTCACAATACTAACATCCTTTTCTCCAGCGAATCTGTCACCCTTGTGCTGACCTTTTGCATCTGCCTATCTGCTAACCCTGACTGGAAGTTGCTGTTCACTTGATGCTCAACTCTCTAAAACTGAAGTGATCTTTCTCCCAGCTCCCAATGCTGTGCCCTTTATCCCCAAACAATCAGCCAATGCAAAATTGTATGTAGTCATTACCGAGCAATCCAAGTAAACCTCACACAGATCATGTATGCAATACATATCATATCCACCACATTTCGATTTATAGATCAATAGCTTACATTTATAAACTCGAATACATATCAAATTCAAGCAGATCAAAAAGAACATGCATGAACGAGCTAATGAAATTCAAAAACAGCCCTCAAACATAAATCCTTACCTGACTCAGTCTGATGGGCAACACCTCATTTCCAATCAAGGTCACTATTTAATTTTATGATGGCACAATTACCTTTAGTAGTCACCCATGTAAATGTAAAGCCTAGGAGAAGATGCCCATTGCAAGAATAATATTGCCAGACATCATTGCTTAAAAACTCATCCTTTTAAAAGTGGCTTCAATGTCTAATTTGACTGCAAAAGTGCAAACACATGCATCATTGTTTCTTAGACTTTAGGACACATAAAAGGCAATTCATACCCCATTGCAAACTATTCTGCAGTAGTCTTTTTAAGGTGCACACAATTAGGGCGTAACTTAGTAATTACTCTCCTGTGCTTTAAGTGCAGAGACCAAAGTAAGTACACATGTGAACCCTTTTTTGGCATTATGAAATCATGAGCCATGCTCTTTGTGTTTGCAAAGCTCCGACCATTCCCTTCCTTTTTCAAGGTACTATCTAGTGCATCCATTCCCCTACCTGATACCCCTTCCTCCCGACTGCCTTACCTCATGCCCTACCCTAATGCTCCCAGTTTGGTGATTCTTTGGGACAGTGACCTGAAAATTCACTATTTAATGACATCCACTGATCCAGCTGCCAGTCTCCTAAAAATGCATGCAATATGTCCTCTTCTCACCTTTGACTGTACCAAAACACTCATCACAATAGTGGTCTTCAGCAGATTGGCTTCCTTCTCAGAGGTTATGTTTTTCTCAGAACCTCCCGGCCATCAACCTTTAGTTTTGCAAATGGCAGGCTGAGAGACTGCTGTTCCTTGAGACCCAAGCTGCACATCGCTGACACTGCCCAACGAGGCTGAAGCATGACTGGGTTTGCCAGGGATATTGTTCACAGCGATGTGACATAACACTTGGTCTGGATTATTCCATTTGGGATGGGTCCAAGCCTGATTTCCATATGATCTTTTCCTTCAGCAATGGCATAGCAACCTGAAACATAATTGTCTGTAGGAGTGCCCAGAGCAATCCCAGAGGTTATGATTAATTCAAAATCTTCCTGACATCAACATTCATGTTTTGCCTGTGGACTACTTCTCAGGCCCCCTCATGGGACTCCATCACTACTCTTTTTCTACACAGTATTGAACGTTTCTACATATACCCTGTGCAACCTTCCACAATCGTCACTCTCCTCTTTGCACTGCCTTCCTGGTGGATGGTTAACCATGTACAATCACGCCCTATTCATACGTCTTCTTCTTGTGTTTGATGCCATTACATGGGCATGTCCATTCACCACTCAGAATCTATGTCCCAATTAGTTAAATTACCATGCTGTTTGATTTAACATATATTTTCCTTTGTATGAAGCGTACATTGTGTTGCAACCTTAACATTTGTTTATATAATGTTTGTAGATTGTAACTTTTATCTTTTTTAAACCTTTACTCTTTTGTACACTACCTGTTATTTTGATGATATTGTATTTGTTTTCTATTTTACGTGACTTACATTATTATACCGTTGGCCTCATTATGAGTTGGGTGGTATGCTGTGAAAGTGGCAGTCACAGAATTACAGGGCAAGAAACGTGTCGGCTGAAAGCATTCACCAGACCAGGGGTCACCACGTATTGTAGTAAACACTACTGAATATTTATTTATTTATTTTAATTTGTGGAAACGCTTCAGATCACCCGTGGGCCCCCGTGCAAAAAAAAGACATACAACAAACATAAAACCAGACAGTGATACAGAGCAAGAACAAGATCTAACGAGCCATACAAAAAAAGTGTTCAGCTTCTTTTTTTAAATCAACAAGAGACGTGGTGATTTTTAGATCCAAGGAAATGGGGTCCCAGGTAGCAGTAGCCAGGACATCAATAATTATCTTCCCAAATTTGGCTAAACGAAATCTGGGTTGGCTCAGTTTAGCTTGGTCAAGTGACCCAAGGGATTGTGCGGGCACATACCTCTGAATGCGCTCAGAGAGGTATCTGGGCGTGGCAAATGTCAAGCACTTAGAGGTGAATGTCAAGATCTTAAGAGACACAATGCTTAACCGGAAGCCAGTGCAGATTTTGTCTGGCTTCGGTGATGGAATGCTATTTGGGGATGTACAGTACTGCTCTGACCGCACCATTTTGTGTGACCTGAAGGGCAGCCATATTGGATTGAGCAATGCCTGCCAACAGGCTGTTACAGTAATCTAGCCTCGAGTTGATTAAGGCAGAGCCTAGGATAGACATGTTTTTGATGGAGAGAAATGGACGCAAGTAGGCTAGCTGCTTATTGATCCAACCACAAGAGGCACAGGTCTTGGCTACGTGTGGCCTCATAGTGATCTCAGAATCAAGTGTAACGCCCAGCGTTTTGACACTCTTGGCAACGGGAATGGTGACATTAAAGATCGAGAATGAGGTATACTCTGATGAGAGATTTTTTAGCATATGATTTGAAGCAGTGATAAGAATCTCGGTCTTATCCATATTGAGGGCCATTGAGTTCTGTCCAGTTTTTCAATCCAGTACGCCTCTCTTTGTTGCAGTTTCTTAGTAAAGCTGATTGAAAGGTTAGTGGAGTCGACAACCTCCAGAATCTGAAATCTAATTTGAGACAACTCATGTCTTGCTTGTTCAAAATGTCACGCAACTGGTGATTGCTGGTTCTTCATTCTGATTTTGGACTTATGTTCATTCCATCTAAATCGGGCTCTCCTACAGGTCTGCCCTATGCAGAGGAGGGTGCATGGACATTTGATAGAGTATATCACTCCGTGCAGGATGCATGTTGAGTAATCCTTGATAGCAATCTTTTCTCCTTTCCTGTAATGTGTGACCTTTGATAATTCTATTGCAAATCCCACATGACATGCAAGGGAATGTGGCTTTCTTTTTTGTCTTTATCTTCATAGTCTGTTGGGGTTGTGTTTTCACAAGTAAGCCTATTAGAATGCTGCTGCGTTGTTAAGTGAATACCAGTTTGCCCTTGAGTGGATCTTAACTTACAACCACTTTTACAACACCGCTGAATTAGGGGCTTGTGCTAATTCTGTTGGTGGAATTAGTGCCAGAGGAATTAACATCACCAGAATTACCGCCAACATCATCAGGCGGAATTAACATCAACGGTATTTCCGCTGCCGAAATTACCATCAAGATGCAAAACAGTATTTCAGATGCATCAAAAGTCAAAACACTGCTGAAAATGTGTGGTAATTCTGCCAAAAACACATTGCAGTTACCTCAGTGGAGGTAAATGTATACAGGAGAGACAAATCAAGTCACAGGTTCACCTTGTCCACTCTGAAAGAGTACATAAGGCCCATACCTGACCCAAACACACTTTACAACCACATGCTGCCACTACATGCAGCGCCTCCTGCTGCACATTGAGCCACAGAGGCAGGAACCAGAGCACAGGGAATATGGGACAGAGAGGAGGAGGAGGAGACGCCATGCAAGGCTTGTGTCCATTCCCCAGGTTAGGCCCTCATCCTGGGAATTGACTGATGCCCAGCTCATTACCATGTACTGGCTGAACAGCGAGATGATAGCAGAGGGACTTTCCACTTCCATGACAACATCCAGAGCAGGATAAATATCAGGGCTGCCGTACCTCCGCTGCTGAAATTCATGTCAGTGCTAAATTCTCTAGCCAGTTGCACCATCCAACACACTGTGGCCCACTTTTTCACCTTGCTTGGGCAGGTGCTGGGGGCATTCCTGTGCCATGCATCACGCCACATCTCCTTGCCCACTATCCTGGCACATATAAAGAAAGGCCTGTTTCTATGCAGCATCCCACATGCCAAATGTAATTGCTCTGCTGGACTGTACCCATTTCGCCATGGTTGTCCCTCATGCATCAGAAGAGGCATACCAGAACAGTAAACAGTTCCACTCCACGATGTGCATGAATGTGCATTCTAGTTTGTCTATGATAGACACACCATTGGGCGCATTATCTCAATATTCACATACAGTTCCTAATTGCTATGGTGGGTCTCCAATTTTATGTTCTTGTTAAAATGTAATCCCAACAGGACAACTCCAGTATATACGGGTGCATATTCCTGAGTTGTTTAATTACTGCACTTTATGTAGGGAAAAAAAATGCATTCGAACCATTTATCCCTTATTAATAGAAGGTATTGCACTACACAACCTGAGAGGTCTTTTGTTTGGGAAATGCGTAGATAGCAGAGATTGGCTCGCATAACAATAATTGTGGGTGAGTTTATGGAATCGTAATGATCCAATCCTGATTATGGCTGTTTTAAGATTTTTGGGGCATTTAAATATGATTTGATTTAAATAATTCTGTGACTATTTTTATATAAATTGAATTGTGTGTAAATGTAATGTTGTAATTGGATATGTGTAGGATGGATGCATGGCTTTTTAATTGAAATGTCTTAAGGAATATGTTTGTTATCTATGAATTGTCTGATTTTCTATTCAAATGTATCGAGTTAACTTGTATAACTAATTCACATTTTAAAAAAACAATTGCCATCACACAATACAAAGTTGCAGTAGAAGTACAATGTAATGTGCAGGGGGTATTACTACTACTGATCAATGGATACCTTGTCAAGACCCCGTACATGCAAGACGTGCCCTCTCATGCAGCACATGATACCCACCAACCCACAGGACTAGGCCCAGCAGGACTATGCAGTAGTACAACAACAATGCATTATGCCCCAAGATGCAACTTCTGCACAAACAGACATGAACCACAATGCATAATACCTACACAGCCAATGCAACAGCTCACCACTGCACAATGACAATGCAACACTGCCAGACACTGATGGCATGTACACTGCAAATGATGCATGTGAAACCACAAACATGCACAAGAACAACATATTACAATGTTGGGAACTAGTTGACAGCACAGCTCTCCACAGGCCCAAAATAGACAACATGGAGATAAAAATTTCTATCACATGCAATGTCTGACACAGCTTGTTTGTGAGCCGCATGCACAGTGTATCTCACAGTGACAATGCACATGTACCCCCATAGTATATCACACACCATTGAATTTCTGGGAATTAAAGCCATGTAGTAAAATGAAACGTAACTGCATCCAGAGAGTGTCCATCAACAAGACATGTAACATGCTATACATCCTCAATGCGCTGTGACCAACATGTGTGTTCTTTGCTCTCTGGTTAACCCAAGCTCCCATGACTGATGACACCTGTGCACAATGCAGTACACCACATGTGGTGGCCTACAATGAGGCACACATCAGGACCAAGCCCTGCATTCAGCGTTCCTTTGGCCTGCTGAAGGTACATTTCCGGTGCCTGGACCATACTGGAAGGGTCCTGATCTACAGGCCAGAGAAGGTTGGCCAGTTATTTGTTCCTTGTGCCATGCTGCACAACATCTACCCCAGGTAAAATGTCCACCTGTCCCCTGATCTGGACATACTGCCCCAGCAGACAATGACGCACCTGTCCAGAGATACAGTGATGCCACAGATTGATCGTGAGGCAGCCAGAGCTGGATGTTTGGTGCAGCAAAAGATCATTGACATTTTTTTCTAAACACATAACTTTTGAAGTACATCACACTTTTGTATATAGACACATTTTGTAACATATCACCTTCATACAAAAGGTATTGTCCTCGCATTTCTTCTAGTGAACTATTTTTTAATTACTGTGGTGAGCACCTATCCCCAACAGCCCATTTCACCCATTTTGCCAATCCCAAACACCACGCCCACCCACCTCCCTAATTCCCAACAACACTCCCACCTTTTGTGGCCTCTTGCCCTTGCCAGCCTGCTCGGGCACTGTATGCGCCACATTGCACAATGAGTGTTGCCATGGGGGCCCAGGAAATGACCCCTCCATGGGGTGATGGATGTTAATGATTATGAATCTGGCCCTGGGTAGATTTCATGGTGAGAAGCATGCTTGCATGCATGGATTCTGCAAAGGCTGACATTCACGCTGTATCCACCCTCATCCTCTGGCCCACAGATATGATGGCAGCAGTCACCATTGACAACTGCCTGCACTGGCAGTCCAATGACCTGGCAATCCTCCTTGAGGATCCCTGTACACTGTCCCAAATGTTCTGCAGATTCTGCATCTTCGCCAGGCTTTGTATGGTGACCTGGCACTGCTCCATGGCATCCGGCCACCCCCAGATTGCAGTCAGTGAATGCTAAGGCTGGCTGGGGACCATGGAGAGGGTCTGGGCTGAAGCAGGAGTACCTCAAGAGCCAGTGTAATCCACCTCATGTGAATGACTGCCATAAGTCCATGTGTCTGACTCAGCCTGGTGCTGGAAATGGGTGTCTGCCTCAGATGATGAGGAGGTGACAGGGGGCAGATGGGTGGGGCAGGTTTTGTGCCATGCCTGAAACTTACACCAAGTTGCTCCTCAGGGACCACCACTGGGTCTGGCTGTGGTATGGTAGTGCAAGCTGCTGAGGGTGCTACACCTGCCGGAGCAGGTGCAGTACCATCTGTGCCATCTGCAGTGCTGGTGGAGGAGCCACTGGGCAAACTTGGCACTGCTGACACAGGGCTGATATGGCCTTGGTGCCTCCCTCCTGCTCTTCCTGCCACTACTTCCATAGCTGGTCTGTGCAGGGGTGAAGGTAGGAGCGCTGCCAGCAGTGGAGGCCTCAGGATGGATTGGGTTTTTAAAGATGGCCACTAGCAGGCTTCTTGTTCCAGCAATGACGCTATTTCCACCAACGGTCATTTCACCAGCTATAGTTCTGCCTGCGGAAATTGCACCGAGTTGGGTGGTGGCAACAGTAATTCCACTGATGCCGGGTGGAATTACTGTCCAAAACTCATTTACATCATTAATTCTGCTGGACAGAATGACTGTTACAGCCAATGGTGTGTGTGCACTCCTGACGACTTGTAATACAGCAGTTATTCCTCCAGACACTGCAGTGGTAATATTAATTCTGCTACCTTATTACCTTCCAACTTGGAATGAGGCCCAGTGTATTTATATATTTTGCTTGTATATCTGTGTACAACGTGATTGTGGTAAGCGTATTTTTATGGACTTTTGAAAAATATATGATGTATTACATTTCTACATTTAAATGTGTAATTTGTATGACAGCCTTCACATCTCTCCTTGCAGCTGTCTCGTACCTCCAATGTTAATATACATCTGATTATAAAAGCCAAATTTAGAACTGCACAAACCCCAAATGTGCAAGTTGCAGGTAGATGAGATTTAGAAAGTCAATAAATGAAAGGTTCTTTTATTTTGCACTATGTGAGAATATTAATACTGTCATGTACATGGTCAAGATTGCTTTAAGTATCCTAATACAATTTGCCAGAGAATGAGGAAGTATTTAAAAGTATAGTAACATGTAATTATTACACTTAAGAGATATGCACATTTAAAGTGGAAACACTGTCTTTATGTCATAATGTAACCATGTAATATTTAGTTTACTGTTTGCCCTTTTTAATAAAATGATGTATGCATCTTTTATACAGGGACATCATTTCACCAAAATGCCAGGGGTAGTGGAAGTGACATCACCCGACCCTTAAACTCTGATGACATCACAGGAAGTGGTGTCATTTGACCCCACCCCAAAGTGACATCACTGGATGGAACATGACATTTCACCCTTTCACAAAACAGGAAGTTGCATCACTTAGCATTGTTCCTAAGTAAACTACGAAAAATATAGTTACGATATCACTAATGTGATAAACATTTCATGCTAGAACGGATCACCATATGTATAATAAATATCAGCATATATAGGCCCTTATACCAAATTACTGTTAATGCAAGCAGACATCCAAGGCCAAATGATAATGATGTGTTATTATATAACACTTACGCTTACGTGCTTTATATAGAACAAATATACATACAATATCACCCAACCTGTGTTGTTAATAATTTATCTACTTCGGAATGATGAAAGTCTGAGTTGGCCTTGCTGGGATTCAAACTTGCAACCTGCAGATCACACACACATCAGAGCAGTGAGCGCTCAACCCACTGAGCTTTCTTGCTGGCTATAGCTATCTTACCAGCTATAGCAAAATGAGCAATTACATGACTGAATGTCCTCAAAGCCAGAAAGCAAATTACACTCTCTAGTGGATACCATTAAACTGATAACTGACAATTAACAGCAGGCCAGTTTATCTGCAGGTCTGGTGCAATGTTGGCCACATGTCAAGCCTGCATGGATCTACTTTTCAGGCATCAGAGGTTGGCAAAATAGGGAAAGCAGCACACTCTGGGCACTCGTTACCTGATACATGCAAACAAACATCATGAACAGCATGCCAGGGAGATGGGAAAGATAGATACATTACAAAACAGCATCATTTGTGGCACAATGAAATCAAGGGCCACTTGATGTACTATAGTCAAACATTTCTACACTGTACACAAGCTTTTAGGCACAAGGATTTTGTCAAGTGATAGAGGCCACCGAGATGGACGGTCGTGTGATGATCTTAACAGAGACAGCGACAGAAAAAACATGCAATAACTGCAACTTGCAAAAAGCAAAATATATGGGGCCTCATTATGAGTTGTGTGGTATCCCAGCTGTAATACTGCCCAACTGTAATGCGCTAGTGCCCACCGGTCCAGCGGTATTACTACCAGATCATGGTTTGGGCACTAACGGTAAATCCCCATTCCCAATTGGGTTCAATGGATCCAATGGGGCATTTTTGGCGCTAATACTGCTAGCTAATACATTCGGGATATTACCGCCGAAAACAGGGTGCTAAATGGGATTTTCACCTCCAGATAAAATGTATAGGTAAAACAGCCCATTTAGCGGCCAACTCGTGATAGGGACAGCCCTTAAATGTGGCGGTTATACCTTTACTGCTGAATTTAAGGGCTACAGCCCCACTTGTGATGAGGCCCTAAACCTTTAACGAGCTTAGAAATTATTGAATAGAATTCCAGAAAGGCAAATTATTTGTTATTCCTATTCTTTCTCATTTAGGGTCACTGCTCAAAGTGTTACAGTTGTGGAACACCCTCTTTTTTAAGAGGTCTGAACAAGAATGCCAGCCACTCCAGAAACAAAGAACCACATGGCGCTGGCCACAGCACAGGAGTTTCCATAAAAAAAGAAAAATGTTTTTTAGAAAACAAATTTAGGGGTAGGAAGGGAGACCACAGGGGTAGCGAGGGAGACCTAAGGTAGACCTAAGGGTTCACAGTTGTGACACCTTGAAACCTCTAAATTACATCCCTGCTTATAAATTCCATGGGAGCCTTTCTCTCCTTGTAATGTTTTCATGATTACATTCAAACCTTAAAGAATTGTTCCTTATATATTTTATATAGTGCCCATTATTTGTAGAGATTTCATGGTTATAAATAATACTTTAAGTTTTGTAATGTGTTGCATGAATAGAGACTTAAGAATGGGTATGAATACTAATTAATATATTTAGTTTGACACAAGGTGTTTTATATCTTAGTAATAGCACACGATAGTCTGAACAATGTGTAACTTGTATACTTGTGACACGAATACCAATCTAGCCAAACAAATTAATATGACTGCCTCAGCCACGGCCTACACGGGCAAACTAATTAGGGCCTGTAGACCGCTGATCTCCCCTAACAACTGCCTCACCTTAGCCAGAGCACTTATACAATCTAAACTAGATTATTGCAATAGTCTCTATGTAGGTGCCAACAAAACGGTAATTAATAAACTGCAAGTTCTACAAAATAATGCACTCCGTGCCGCCCTGAATATTCCCAGAAGAGAACATATTTCGGCTACCAGAATTGCATGCAAATGGCTCTCCATCCAACAAAAAATAGATCTAAAAACCATCTGCCTCACCCATAAAGCACTCAACTGCCTTGCCCCGCCCTATCTCACCAACAAATTTACATTAAGACAGAACACTAGAACCACTAGATCCTCTAATACACTACAACTGACTGTGCCCAAATACTCCCTCAAAAGAGCTGGTGGTTCCAGCTTCCCAGTTCTGACTTCACAACTCTGGAATTCCATTCCACTGGATATCAAATCCACACCTACCTTCCAGCCTTTCAGAACTAAGGTCATCACCTGGTTACTCAACAATTAACCTACCATGATTGAATGCATACCTACTGCAAGAATGTATTTTGTACTATGTCAGCATATTATTGTGTATGCACTAATTGCTGTCCTGTCAAGTATACCTTTGCTTCATCACTGTACTATTGTGACCTACTCTGCCTGTAACTCGAAGCTCAAGCGCCCATATACCCTTGGGTCAGGTGCGCTATACAAATTAATAAACAAACAAACAAACATTGTTTAATTGATTGTTCACATTGTGCACAAGAGGTGTCCTTAAGGCTATTTGTAAACAGGTATTTAAATGTGATGTTTGGATTGTTGGGGATATGTAAAAGTAGAACATTTGTATTATTAATATATTGGAGTTCATAAAATGACAAGTCATTTAGACATTATTTGTATAATTTACAGAAATTGTTGGGTAACAATAATTCGTATGGATTGTGTTGCTCATTTTTGGTTAAATCCTTTGGAATTCATAGTGTATCTATTTGGGAAAGTTTCGAAGTACAGCTATTATCTTTTGATTAATTTTTAACAAACTATTCAATTATGGATTGTAAAGATAACAAATAATGTTGTTTTCATTTTGAATTCGTTATAACAAAGGCACTCTTCAATCGCATATGTAAAGTTATATTAGCATAAGCATTTACTCAAGTATTGTTTGTGTAACTAAGAGGGGTATTTCTGTGAGAGATTGTATTCTTTGAAGCATGGGCGTAGGACATGGGGGGATAGGGGTGACAAATCCCCCCCAAAATGTTAAGAGAGGCGGATATAATGGCATTTCTCCTCCCCAGAATATGTAAGTTTTGTCATGCACAGTGCAGTGCACAGTGCAGTGAACTGTGTCCCTGCACTGTCTGCAGTTGCATCATGCAGTATGTAAAAATACTTCTGCAGGCTGCAGCCGTCAGCATGCAAAAGTACAAGTTCTGCAGACGGCAGGCTATGATATGATATGGAATTTATAACGCACCTATAAACCAGAGTTTCAAGGCTAAAAGTAATTCTGCTTACTGCGTGCTGCGCATCTGTGCATTTGGTACATGCCCGGGCTGGGGAACAAACTACACATTCCCCTGCACACTGCATTGCTGCACAGCCTCAGTCTGTGTTTTTCCAGAACAAAGTGACGCAGCCAGGCAGCGGGTTGTGCTGGTGCTGACTGAGAAGGCTGGGCCAGCCTCTACGACGTACAGTGTTTGATTATCGAGGGAGTGGGAGACTAGAGAGAGACTCGACTCGAGCTAGCTATGGTAAGTGTCTTAGTGTGTGTGTTTGTGTGATGTCATGTGACTGGACGAAGGAGGGGGAACAGTGTGTGACTAAATGTGTGATGTCGTGAGGCGGGGCGGATCCTTAAGAAAACCACAACCCGATGTCTTGACAATATGCAGTGTCCAAGTAAAAATGCAGGTAGATCTGGCTCTTTACGTAACTGCTCGTATTCCACAAATATTTTGCATTACACTGGGAAATGTATGGTGTTCTTTTAGAGAGAGTTTTCCTTCATGGTTTGGGAAAAACTGATATTGTGACAAATGTTTTATCCACACAAAAATGCTTTTTGATTGAATCACTGCCGCTACATCTGCCGCTGCACAGCAGCTTTATTTTTTTAAAGATGACCCAGTGTTAAAGGTCACCAAAATCTAGGTCCCTGTACCAATGTGTGTGTGTGAATAAAAACAACAAACGCACTGAACAAGTGTTTTCAAATGTTAATAATTTGACACAGCCACTACTTCAAGTGCTGGCCAGTTTTTTTAATTCTCCCAGTTTAGGGGTTTAGACCAGAATCACATATTTTTTGTTAGACATGGAGGAGATGCCAGGATTAACCCATTGGTCTCCTGTTTGCACAGTTGAACGCCAGCAAATCACATCTCCATCATGCCACCTACACAGTGTCTGCTACTTTAGTGGCATTTACATTATTGGATGGTAAACTCTGTGACCTGCGGTCCAGAAGGGTAAACGTAACTAAAGTATGATAATTTTTTCATTATAATCTGGCATGGGTGCTGTGGGTCCATCATATGGCAGAAACATATCCTTACTCCGGCACGCTTTAAATAGTGCACTGGCTGCTCTTCGCTCCTCGAATATGGATGTACAAACCTATTGGGAGGCGAGGCCGCATTGCTGCATTGGCCACCTGCTGCAACCTGCACGTGCCATGTGCGGAATGCACACACGCCAGAGCAATGTGTTCAAAGCGCTGTTTAGACTCGTTGAGGGTTTGCCCTCAGTGCTGGTGGCACTGTGGTGGCAGTCTGTGTGACTCCGGGGAATGCCCACTCACACCTGGGGAATGCAACCTTGGCCAAGGGGCACCTCGAGGAGGTATTGGACGATATGCAGTGATCTGCCCAGGATGTTAATGGGGCTGTGTGTTTTATACTTTTGTAGGGTGCTGTATTTACTTTTGCAGGGCAAAGTGGTACTTTTTGAGGGCAGGAACAGAAAATGTAACACAATTAGACATATTTGGCCAGGGCTTACTTAAAAGGGATGTGAGCTGCTCCCTGCATAGTAGATCATAGGAGATCTTAGGTGGATCACTGGGCTGTTGCCATGGTGGTGGGCTAGCATTGGGATAGGATGCAGGGCAGTATGTACATTTTCAGGTGACATGGCCTCGGGATATTGCACTTCACCCTGGGCCGGATGTCTGAGCCCATGCAGCACCATGGCAACAGGACGAGTTCACCAAGCCTGCGTGAAAGTGAGCTAGACAAACAGCAGCGCCTGGACCACCATGTAGGACAGGGTTGCAGGGTCTGAGATCTGCCAAAAAATGTCTCCCCCTTATCTGCAATCCGACAATATCCATTTGCCCCCTTTATTATTGTAATGTGATTGGGCTGCTTTAAACTGTTGATGCTGCCGGAGCCGTGATTCAAACATGGGATGGTTAGGGTCAAGGGCGAAACACTCACCACAAGGCCACTCATTGTCTTATCAGGATATTAGTGAAATGGCTTGTTATTAGATTTAAAAGGTGTGCACCTTTTATTATTTGCTTGCAATGCTATAGGAAACTCTTCATCCTTGCGTTTTCTTTCTAGGTGTTCATGATTAACCTTCCGAGAAGCAAATTGTGGCAGGGGTTATGTTGTAACGCTGCGAGCAGAGGAAATAAATGTTGTTATTGTATAACTCTTCATGTGGATTCATTCCTCTTGCTTCTAAGCACGTGTACTAGTAGGTTTTATTACCCAATAATGTATTGCTACTCAATGGTTCAACCTTGAGAGGATGACTGGCTGGGTCAGTTCTACTGCAGTATTCGAACTTCAAAGCACATGGAACATGTAACTCAGAAAGGGTTGCGAAAGAGATACTGAGCACTAATACAGTTTTCTTGATTACATTGAGTGGCATGAGAACATACTTATCTTCTGAAAGAGTGACACCTATTTGGAGCAGTCCCTGCAGCAAGAAAGGTGTGGACCAATACGGACAGAGGAAAACAGGGCATTCTGGAGTGAACCCGGGGTGCATTTGTCCTTGACCAGTTGCCTGGGACTTCTGCAGATATTGTGGGCCTTGGCTGTCTTTGAACTTCATGGGCACTGTCTGCAAATGTGTGTGTGTAAAGTGTTTCTCAAGTGCACCCAGCAAAGGCTGTGTGGGGACATGGAACATGCAAGATAAATGTAGATGGCCCAGAAATTTAACTAAATCATGTCCCCGGTGCTGTTGGATCCCAATGCCTTTCCGGTGATAGACAAGTGGCTCAACTAATTGAGTCCAGAACGTGCGCTTTCGGGGCTTGGAGGTATGTCTCTGATACCAATAAAGCCCATCCAAAGAAAGTGAGCACTGGTCATCCTCCTCTGAGCGCAGAACAGTAATTACCCAGGCCTTAGGTGATATTAATTAATTCATTTTTTATTACATGCTGGGGGACCCTGTAGCACTTACCCCTCTGCTATTTTACTGCTATTTTATTTTTAATGTTGTGAAAAGTCGAGTTCTTTCTAAAACACAATACATAAATAAGAAAAGCAAAGTCCCCAAGGTGTCCCCTGTCCCCCCAGATGTTATGTGTCTCCTATGCCCCTTCTTTGAAGTACTTGTTGTTGGAAGTATATTTGTGGTCTGACATATAGTCTCCACTTTATTACTACTTTGCTTTGATTTTGATGAGTTGGATTTCACTTTTGCAATAACTATTCAGTTATTTAAGTTTAGATTGTATTTCAATGGTTGGCAAATGTTTTGCATATATTGAACACAATCTATTATATTCGTATATGCATGGAAATGAACAGTTTCTGGATACACCCATGTTTTTTAAAAGTAGCCCATTTTGTGTTTGTATTCTGGCTAAATATTCACAGCTTCCTAAATCTTTAGAAGACCTTTCAACCAATATCTGCTAATTCTGTGCCTAAGCGTAACACATGACATTCATGAATTACTACTGCATTTTCAAATGGCTTTTAAGAGTTGTAAATTGAACTATTTTCTATGTATTTATTGTTATCAAACTTCATTACAATATATTCCATAAATAGGTTGTGAGAATGATTTTTAAAACAAAGTTTTTGGCCCATTGTTCCATTAGCTAGCCTTCTTCCACATGGGCATTTAAAAAGTGGACATGAGACAAATGTTTTTCCCCTTTTTTAACCAGCTAATTATATACATCTGCTGCAGTTATCTCCATACAACAACCAAATCCGTTTGTAATATGTATAATGGATTTTGAGGTGACTTTTCAATCTGTATAAATTCAAGTATTTTACCATATTCCACACTTTTACTGTCTCTCATGTTTTCAGTGAATTCAATTAATCCTCCTCCTCTGAGTTTCTTCCCTTACCAGCACCAAAAACAGGGCATTCCTCTCTTAAGAGTACCAGAAATGTGAAGGACTAGAGAATCAGATAACTAAACCTACCCAGAGATCCACACCAACATAAAACTACACTAAAATACTCAAACCGATATCAGGACAATAACAACCACGCTGGGAAAAGTTAAACAATTTGTATTTTTTTGGTAGCTTCTTTGGGGAAAATCGGTGGAATGATTATTATTATTTTTTATTAAAGTTTTATCCAGGGAAACAATAGGATCAAGAGGAAAGAGAACTGTTTCAATTTTTTCAGGAGAAAACCAATACAATACTGAACACTAAGCAGACAAAGGGAACAAAAGAGGACAACAAAAACTCTGCAACAAAATAAAATCCCAATACTGCTCCCAACTGCCTCAACATGTTCCAAAGACCTTTCAGTTGTGAGTGTGCCCTATATGACAACATCCTTTACATGTAAGCTAAACCCAAAAAGGAAATAAAAAGCGGTCTGGGCCTTTTATAGAGCATCACATTTTCTTTGAGATTTAAGGGAACTTATAATTCTGTAGGACTGATTTGTTTAGCCATTGATTGGCTGAACGAATATGACAAATAGGCCCAAGATTCAATGCAAAATTGGTGGCCTCCAAATAGATTACAAACCAATATGAGAGATCAGAAAAACACAGTGAGTTCATGGAAGAAACACCTGTCACACTCTGAGATTGGACAAATGATGCCAAAAAGAATTGAGGTTTCCTGGATTTGCATTCTATATCGTTTGTCTGGCTTACTACTGAGTGTTTGCACCTCAATGTTCAATTGTACAAATTCATAATGTTTGTACAGTTTACCTTTTAATAGGTACCACTATGAAAAATGTTCTAAAACATATCTTTTATGTGACTATTACTTTGAGAATAGTATTCCAAGAGTAATGTTGCAGGTAGCAGTGTGCCCATGGTGTGGGCTTGCATATAGTCTCAGTTGTCTGTGAGTATTGCAAAGCATTATGGACATGATATTTTCCGCTTATTAGGTAACTACTTAACTGCAGGAGTATGCAAAGCCTACTATGATTTCTTATGGGAATTCAGGACGAACATAGAGACCCTTAGCACCTGCTGTCTATATCTGTTGCATATGGGCCTCATGTAGGTGTGTACGCAAGGTCTGTTATATATGGCTTTTGTATCACATACTATTGTACCCTTGTTATTGCACACATAATATCTGACACGTATTGTTTAAATCATGGTTTGGGCTTGCAAGCAGTGGCTGTTGTGGTGAAGTGTGTTATGTTCATGCCATTCTGAGCATACTATTTTGCACTTATAGCTGTTGGTTATGGGTTGGTCATGATGTGAGCCTCAATATAGCATCTGTTGTGTATGGCTATTATGCTGAATTGTATGCCAGAAGTAATTATAGGGCATATCTTTCAGACACATGGCCTGCCTTTATCTTTGTCCCATCATGCCTACATACTCCCCTCCCTCTCCCTATCTGATGCTCTCCATTCACTATTCTTCAGCCATCTTCACTCCTTGTACTCCCTGAGTCTTCCTCCTCTTTCCCTCCGATGTCTCTGACTCGTTCTACTTTTTGCCTCCACCCTTCAATGTTACTAATACCTTCTTTTATTTGGTATTACTCTGCCTTAGTTATTACAACTTCTCACACATATATATAAAAAGACAGTGCATTTCTCTATCCTTATTAAAGAGCCAGAATTAGTTAATCAGCTTCCTCCTAAATCAATCTTAAATTCAAAATTTCATTATTTTGGTGTAATTGTAACGCTCACCTGACTCCCACGGAGGCGCTGGCCTGGTTTGGATTGCTGTGGCCTCTCTAGGGTGATGCACAGGACTCGGAAGATGGCATGGACCGGACCCCCAAATCTGGCTTGTCTGGCTCGTAGAAATATCCTTCTGTGTGTGAAAAGGGAGTATTAACAATCTGCGGGATAATGCGTAGGCCTCCCACTCCCCTTCTCACCCTCCACGAAACCCTTCTGCGATTCCCCGTGAAGTCTCACCTTAGGGTCTGAAAGGACGAGCTCTCCATCCTGCTTCTGATGCTGGGGCGCGTTGTTATCCAGTTACTTCACTGGATCTCGGATTGGTGAGAGTTCAAGTTCGCTTGACTTTTCCGGTAAGGTATCGTAAGAATTCTGTTGCAAGTTCAAGCTTTAAATAACCATTGTCTGTTTTCTCTATTTCAGGTGCTGTATGAAGATTCTGAGTTAGGGAATGGAACCGTCGAAGGAAAGTTCTGGTGAGTTTTTGATGAGTGGTTCCTCTAGTGTTCTTGCATTAGTGCACTAATGCTTGTGTCTTTTTCCCCTTAGGGGCCGGGGTTCGGAAATGCCGAAGATACAGCGCCGACCCCAAGTGAGAAGAGATGTCCCAATAAATATCAGGTAAGTCTTAGATGAGCGTTCCTCTAATGCCCTTGCATTCACTCACTAATGCTAATGTCTTTTTCCCCTTAGGGGCCGGGGTTTGGAAATGCCGAAGAAACGGCGCCGACCCGAAGTGAAGAGGGATTGACCCAACAGGTAAGTCTTATGGTGGAAATTAAGCCTTTCTTATTCTCTTCCATAGCTCACCTTTGTTCTTGTCTTTTTCTCCTTTAGGCGCTGAAATGCGGCGGAAGATCCAGATGGTCGTTGATGGGCAAGAAGGCGCCTAATAAAGGTGAGTGGAATGCTGCGCTGCAGCGAGCTATGCGATGTGCTTTTAAAAATGAATGTCTTCCCTTTAGGATCGTCGGCGAGATGACTCTGGAATGCGGATTAAGCAGGTAATGTCTCTTCTTTCTCCTGTTCTCCTCTCTTCTCCCTTTACAGGTGTTCCAGGATGCTGTCAGGCGTGGCTGGAGTCCGGATGCAGGAGCAGACACGGTGAGCGTCCAGCTGCTAGGTGCAGAACAACGCGAAGCGTGAGTTGCTGCTTGGGCGTGGCTTAAATAGCCTTCAAAGTAGTTCCAGGTATGTATTCTTCCTCTAAGGTATGTATTCTTCCTCCGGCCACACCCGTGTGGTAAAGTAGTCCCATAGGTAAAATAGTCCCATTCAGGCCTCTAGGTGGCCTGGATGTTGCAGCACGGTCTGCATCAGGTAAGTTCACACCAAGCACTTCTTAACACAAAGTCATCCTTTATGAGCCTGGCGCCTATGGCGCCTGGACTGTTGTCCAACATGAGCCTGGCGCCAAAGGCGCCAGGACTGAGTCCAAAGGGCCCCTACCTGGGGCTGCTGGGACTTCCCTCGGGAACATGATGTCTGCCTCTGGGGTTGCTGGGCCCGGTCTGGCTCCTTGGGGGTAGGCATCATGACAGTAATATCCTGGTTCCCAACCTTCACCTCGTCAATGGGTAAACATATAATCGGTATATTCATTCACCATCCCAATTAACTCCAAAGTTAAAAATCCTGTTCAAGAAATTGTTCTTATTTTTTACCGTAAATGCCATGGCCATTTTTACACTCTTAAGCAAACATTAAAATTGTGTCCAACTTCTTTTCAGCTTCTAATCATACCCTAATTCTTGCCAAAACCAATGATGGTCTACTGCCCAATATACATTTTAGCCAGAAGTCTAAAGCGATTATTTCATTTGTCCTCTACGAGCTTCCCAAAGTATAGCGCAAAGATTTGTGCCATACTGCAGCAACTACAAATGACACGTCCAGCCGCTTCCTGCATATCAGCGTGTTTACATAATCTGCTGAATCTACCAGTCTCCAGAATATCATACTGCGCTCCACAAACTCCCTCCACTTTTAACATCTTCATTCTAATTAGCCTACATGTCATCCTCAGGAATGGTGATGGAAATTGACAAATATAGCCCTGATCTTTCATAAAGTTAAAAGGCATACCTACAAATGTGGAGAGGCTTAATAACTTTACAATGTGCTAATGGGTTGCTACCCAATCCCATAGATTCACGTGCTTCTTAAACTCATGCAAAAGAGCGAAGGCTCATTTCCTGGTGCAGATTCTACTTGATGGTATCAACAAAATGTTCAGTGTACTTGCTTACATTGTGAAAGCTTCCCATAATAAAGATAGGATTGAGCCCCCTTCCGCATTCATTATTTTGAAAAACACATTTCCTCCAATTTTGTTTAATCGTAGAGACCAGCGAAGTTAAGCTCAATTCCAATCTGATTGCTTCAGTTGGTCCCCTGGGATAATCCAAGAATTCTATGTCAAATCTCGCCCTTTAGGGTCTTCATCCAGGCCTCATGCTTTCCACACACCGCCTCCAGAACGTATTTGACACCTGCTGCAAGTTTCTGATTGTAAGCCTGTATGATACCCAGGAGACTATAACCTGCCGTCCTCTAAGAGAACAGTTTTATCATTGCAATTATAAACAATGCTTTTGCTCTTCTAGTTCTAAACCAGAATAGTCTCCCTCAATTTGGATGTAATCTCATAACATAGATACTTATATCTTTGGACTCTCTGAATATCTCCTTTTGGTTTGTGTGTTAGTACCTTGTTTGATTTATCAGTCCCAAAGCTCATGAATTTTGTTTTGGACTTATTCACAACGAGATCCTGTGCCTTAGCATACAATAGAACCACCTACACACTTCTTTTTAATCCCACATACATGTGTTCAAAAATAGCCATGTCATTGGCATAGGCTAGCCATGGGAAATGCGTCTTGCCAATCTTTTGCCAGGCAGTTATTAGCTAGAATACACAGTATCTCAGTCTATTTCTCAGACTCCTTCATCAGAACTAAATTAGACATCCCGTCTGGGCCCAGGGGTCTGGATTATTGTAAGTTTGTAATTATTTCCAGAACGTTATCATACTCATACTCCACTTCAATTTTCTCTATGCTACATGTATATTTGCCATTTTGTAGCAATAAACTTGCACCATACGTCTTCACCAATAATACTTAAAGGTGCACCTTCAGGATCTCCTCTTAAATCTTTGAATGTTTGCCATAACTTATAAGTGTTTCCACTATTTAATTGACATATATAATCCCTCATTCAAACTACTATTCCCTCCTCCACACTCTTTTCACTCTCACAACCACTTCACATTCACCCCTATGCACGCTCCAATGATTCCACTCACTAAACACACATGCATACGCATAATACAGTACCACTTGCACTCACCAACCAATACCCCACCTGCTCTACAATTCACCTTCACCGGCCTTCCTCCTGCTGGTCACTTGGTCAGCCACCTCTTCCTCTGTCCTCACCTGAACTGCCCACAGCTTCCTGTTTTCTGTGGTCTCTTTTAACTCACTCCCCAGCCACTGGTTGGCTGTCTGTCTCAAACCAATCTGGCCCTGTCTTCCCTGTGCGGGAGGTGTCACATACAGATAAACTTTCAAATGGTGAGTAATGCCCCACCCCTTTTCGCTGCATTGGCCGCTGTGAAGTAGTAATGGCGGCCTCCATTGCACAGTGTTCAAGCTCATGTTAACATACCCTGGTGTGGCTTCCCCCATGGTAAGGATAGTCCATTTTTGCTGATTGGGGTTCTGGGTAAGATCCTGATGGTCTAGGGTGTCCACTGCGGTTTTGCTGCTGCTTTTGCTGGCACAGGGTAGCGGTGTGCAGCATATCAGGGAACCATGAAAGCTCTCCTCCACTTCCTCTTCTGGTTCTCTCTCACTTTGTCGGTTTGTTGCTTGGCACATGGGGCACTGATGTGTTGTGCTGCTTCTGCTGGTCTCTTATTCCAGCTGCAGACGTGACTTCAAGTCTGAATCAAAGAGAAAAGCATGATCATCATTTGTAGCGAGAGGTGTAGGGTGTTGCAAATTGGTACTGTCCATATAGATATTTGGCACCTGAGGAGGGGACAGGTAATGTATCCCTCTCAACTGCCACTGTCCCCCTCTGGTGAAGTACTAGTTTGGCTTCCACCATGGTAGGCCTCCCACCACAGATTGAGAGCGGTTCCTATCCCCTCATGACAGGGTCACGTTACTGACCTTGTCACAGTGTGTGGCAAAAATCTTGAAAGTCAAAGCAAACTGTTTGTTTTTAAACATTTTTTTTTAATTTCTAAAGTAAAATCAACTTCAGATACTTTGGCATGATTGTTTGAAGATGGCCAGATTAGTTGCCTAACAAATCCAGTGAAGCTTCATGGAGGATGTCAAAAGCTACAGTGGAATACGTTTCAAATTCCTTTGTAAAGGGTCAGCTAAGTTTAACTACAGAGTCCCCAACTAGCAGGTTTGTATGTACAAACTGTGTTTATCAGGCAATAAGCCTGAGCCTGCAGGCCATTACCACATAACGAAGGCCCCGGGGGCATTACCTTATGCGGTAATGGCCATCAGGCGAGGGGCTTATTGCCATTAGTATCCCAGTCTGTTACACCGGGGTACTGAAAGCATTATGTGTAGTCCCTTCTTTCTTTCCTTGATGGCCTGTCGCAGATTGAGAGCGGACGTGCTGGGGACAGAAGTGTTCCCAGTGTGTCCACTCCCAAAATGTACAGAAAAGAAGGTAAGTGGGGGTGGGAGAGCAGGGAGGGAAGTCTGTGGATGGGGAGGAGGGAGATAGACTTGACTGACTCCACAGAGAGGGGAGATTGCAGCCTATAGCCTTGAGGAGGCTCAGGACAGCTGGATTACTGTGTGGTTATGCAGCATTCTGAGTCTCCCCATTGGCTGGTAGGCCACCACACCCCTCTCGCCGGGTACTAATATTGAAAACTATTGGCTATGAAGAGCTGTAACAATAGATGTGTTTTATAGTTGATTTATAATTTCTTGACCTCAGAATCATGCAGAAGACAACTTCAGCTTTGGGATTCAAACTAGTAATTTAAGATTGATTAAACCCTTTAAAAGTGAGTACATAAATCACAGGGGTGTACTAAAAGGGTGGTAGGTGATTATAAATGAAATGGACACACTCAAGTAAAGTAAAAAGAAGTGGTCAAGGACTGCAGGGTCTGATGAGAAATCCAGGAGCTAGAAACTCAACATAGCACGATGTGCTGCATATTGAACCTGTTATTCAATTTTTTAGAAGAAATCAATGTATTCTGCATAAACATTACACATTAATATGTCAACATAAAAAAACATACAAACAGTATTACTCTTTAAAGCCTCCCATTTAAAACACCAATACAATGTTCTAAAAATATCTTCTTAGCTTTTTAAAAGCTCTTTTTATGAACATACAATCATCAAATACAAAATTCATGTCATAAAAATTCATAAATAAGCCATAATAAAATGCTTTTTAAGTAATTGTCTTTGAAAATCTTGCAAAATAGGGCCGATAACAAATATAAATGATTTTCCTCACAGCCAGTCCTGCAGAAACACTGCTTATTGCCCCTCAACCACTTTATTCTTGCCACTACACGTAATACATATAATACGTAACACATATAGATGGATTATTCCCATTATCCTCCCATGCTCCATAGATCTAAAAGTGCTTAGAAGGCTCTATTGGCAATACTTTTACGTTTGACGATAAACCACTGATTCACTTCAGCATACTAGCAGGGTAAAACCATGCTGCCTTATCTTGTGATTGCTCTTGTGAATACATCCAGTTTACTAACTTAAACAAGGTTAAGACCCAATTCCCTCTACAGCATCTTACCATATTTAAACCACAAGTATTCTGTGCTGGTGACAGACCTATTTCGGCAAAAATTAACCTATTGGAGTTCTTCATATTAAATTTATTAGTTTTGACAAAAGGCTAAAAAAACGGTGTATAATAGGCCGGTTGCTTTCCTCAAAAACTCATTTTTGAGTGTATCGACTCTTGAACAATCAGCTTATCTCCATATTTCGTTAACATAAAATGCAGACGATTGGACTTTGGCATGCATTACCCATAAGCTTTGTCAATTCAGTTCCCCCCGAATCTACAATAACATTTAAATAGACCCCTAAAACTAGACTGAATCCTCTCAGCCATTATTCTAATGTGATGCTATCGACTGTAATTCCTATGGGACAAAATGACTAGATAAATATATGAATCTTCTGCTTTGATGTTAAAATTGTTTATTGACCATACAATGTTCAATTTTTTTGTTTGCAAAGACCACCATGTTCATCTTGGTCAGAACCAGTTCCAGGCCATGTTCCTCAAAAAACCAAGCTGGATAGAGCAGGCTTTCTTGGAGTATCGTCTGTATGAGGTCAATCAAGGCTGTGTCACCAAACATACAATAGCTCATCTTAACTGACCCTGTTTATGGCTGGTGGATTAGTCTTTGCTAGGGAATTATGGGGATTAAAATCAGAAAGAGAATAAATAGACACATGGCAAGAGGGTACCCCTGTCTAACAACCTTGTTAGCAGTAACTTCATTGGTATAACCATCGGCTCCTGAAAAGCGTACTGAGGCCAATGTTTCAACATACAGAAGCTGATCTAGCTGAAGTAACCCATCAGGGACCCCCAGCCTATTCAGTTTCCCACAAAAAAAGGCCTGATCAAGCCAGTCAAATGCTCTAGCAAGACAACAAAATGCAACAAACACTGCCCCCCGATCTTAGCGTATTTTTCAATAATTGTGTTCAGCATAAAGCATTGATGGATCGGGCTACATCCCTTTCTGAAACATACCTGCGTGTCGTGTGTCAGGAAGGATGTAAACCTTGAATAAATGGATTTTGAAAACATTACACAGGAGATATCAAGAAGATACATCGGATGGTAACATTGAGGGTCGCTACCTGCTCCTTTTTTAAAAAGCAGAGCGATCAAGATCATTTTCCATGAGGAGGGCATTCTCTGTTCTGGGCTCAGAGGAGGATGACCAGCGCTCACTTTCTTTGGATGGGCTTTATTGGTATCAGAGACATCCCTCCAAGCCGTGAAAGCACATATTCTGGACTCAATTAGTTGAGTCACTTGTCTGTCACCGAAAGGCATTGGGATCCAACAGCAACGGGGACATGATTTAGTTTAATTTCTGGGCCACCTACATTTATCATGCATTTCCATGTCCCCACACAGCCTTTGCTGGGCACACTTGAGAAACACTTCACAAACCAATTTGCAGACAGTGCCCATGAAGTTCAAAGACAGCCAAGGCCCACAATTCTGCACAGGTCCCAGCCTACTGG
Source organism: Ambystoma mexicanum (assembly GCF_040938575.1). Classification (NCBI taxonomy): domain Eukaryota; kingdom Metazoa; phylum Chordata; class Amphibia; order Caudata; family Ambystomatidae; genus Ambystoma; species Ambystoma mexicanum. Next base: position 411,320,606 of record NC_090922.1, on the reverse strand, counting down.
TCAAGGAAAAATGTACCCCGGGTTCACTCCAGCATGCCCGGTTTTCCTCTGTCCGTATTGGTCCACACCTTTCTTGCTGCGGGGACTGCTCCAAGTAGGTGTCACTCTTTCAGAAGATAAATAGGTTCTCTTGCCACTCAATGTTAATCAAGAAAACTGTATTAGTGCTCAGCATCTCTTTCGCATCCCCTTCTGAGTTACATGTTCCATGCACTTTGAAGTTCGAATACTGCAGTAGGACTGACCCAGCCAGTCATCCTCTCAAGGTTAATACATTGAATAGCATTACATTATTGGGTAAGAACACCTACTAGTACAAGTGCTTAGAAGCAAGAGCAATTCACATGAAGAGCTATACCACAACACCATTTATTTCCTGTGCACACAGTGTTGCAACATAACCCATGCCACTATTTGCATCTCGGAAGGTTAATCATGAACACCTAGAAATAATACGCAAGGATAGAGAGTTTCCTCTAGCGTTGCAAGCAAATAATAAAAGGTGCACACCTTTTAAATCTAAAAACAAGCCATTTCACTAATGTCCTTATAAAACAAGGAGTGGCCTTGTGGTTAAGCATTTCACCCTTGACCCTAACCATCTCATGTTTAAATCCTGGCTCCGGCAGCATCAACAGTTTAAAGCAGCCCAATCACATTACAATAATAAAGGGGGCAAATGGATGTTGTCGGATTGCCGATAAGGGGGAGACATTTTTTGGCAGATCTCAGACCCGGCAACCCTGTCCTACATGGTGGTCCAGGCGCTGCTGTTTGTCTAGCTCACTTTCACGCAGGCTTGGTGAACTCGTCCTGTCGCCATGGTGCTGCATGGGCTCAGACATCCGGCCCTGTTACGATGGGTCTCCGACGCGGTTTATTATGGAACCGCTGGCGGCTTCAACCAAAGTTGCGGCTGTGTTCCTCCAACATGGCGTCTATACTCAGTGTCAATGGTCTAGTTGTCAGGACGGGAGACGGGAGCGAAGCTCTGCCTCCCATCCCGGAAACACTACAAGAATCCACGGCTCCTGAACAACAACGCGTTGCTACTGCTATCAGAGGCTTCGCTTCGTGAGTTGTCGCTAGGTACCTCTCATTACTATTGCCTTAGAACCTTTGCATCTACTAACCCTTGATTTCTCTCCTTTCCTTTTCGAGCAGAGAAGCCCCTCCTCCTCTGTCAACCACACTTGCATTATCGACTCCATTCGACCACCGGTGTGTCTCAGCCTTCATTCATGTAAGCTTCTTTCCGCTTTACCCCCGGTTATCAGAGATATAGTTCAGACCTTTCTAATTACTCTTTCCTTATTCCCCCCAAAGAAACCCAGTTTTTCAGCTTACCATCCTGCTCCTTATCGGAACCCCGTCTGGGTTCCATCTTTAAAGGCACACATTCTAACAAACAGCGATCGGAAATCCTCTGCCGACACCCAGTCCCTACCACTTGCAGGTATTATCAGTCTCATCAGTCTCATCCAACCCTCAAGTCCGACACCATTACCTTCGCTAACTTCTATACGTTTATTCCCAGATCTCTAATGAGCCTGATACTTCATAGACAACGACTTACTTACCATTAGAAGACTTCATCCCGCAAGATCGTTGAGAGGTGGAAACCAGCTTTGCATCCAACGCTCTCTACCGGCAGCCGGGTTTTCTCCCCCACGAGGGTTTCCCAGGAGTCTCCTTTCGATACCTGAGTTAGAAGGGGTCGGAAGCAGGTTCCAGGTAGATCTATCCTTTCTTCAGGTTTGGACGAAGACAAGGTAGGCCTTGTTGTATTGTTTTTACCGACGAATTCGCATGTGGGGATTATTCCAGAGAGTAAAAAGATAAAGAGTAACAGGCCCAGGTTGAAGTGCAATATCCCGAGGCCATGTCACCTGAAAATGTACATACGGCCCTGCATCCTATTCCAATGCTAGCCCACCACCATGGCAACAGCCTAGTGATCTGCCTAAGATCTACTATGATCTACTATGCAGGGAGCAGCTCACATCCCTTTTAAGTATGCCCTGCCCAAATAAGTCTAATTTTGTTACATTTTCCGTTCATGCCCTCAAAAAGTACCACTTTGCCCCACAAAAGTAAATACAGCACCCTACAAAATTATAAAACACACAACCCCATTAACATCCTGGGCAGATGACTGCATTTCTTCCAATACCTCCTCTAGGTGCCCCTTGGCCAAGGTTGCATTCCCGAGGTGTGAGTGGGCATTCCCCAGAGTCACACAGGCTGCCACCACAGTGCCACCAGCACTGAGGGCAAACCCCCAATGGGTCTAAACAGCGCTTTAAACACATTGCAGGTTGCAGCAGGTGGCCAACGCAGCACAGCGGCCTCACCTCACTTCAGCTTAAAAATACAACTGGGGTCTCCATATAGGTTCGTATATCCATATTCCAGGAGCGAAGAGCAGCCAGTGCACTATCTAAAGCGTGCTGGAGTAAGGATATGTTTCTGCCATATGGAGGACCTACAGCACCCACGCCAGATTATAATGAAAAATAATGAAAAAATTATCATAATTATGTAACGTTTACCCTTCTGGACCGCAGGTCACAGAGTTTACCATCCAATAATGTAAATGCCACTAAAATCGCAGACACTGTGTAGGTGGCATGATGGAAATGTGATCTGCTGGCGTTCAACTGTGCAAATATAAGACCCATGGGTTAATCCGGGCATCTCCTCCATGTCTAACAAGAAATATGTGATTCTGGTCTAATCCCCTAAACTGGGAGAATTAAAAAACTGGCCAGCACTTGAAGTAGTGGCTGTGTCAAATTATTAACATTTGAAAACACTTGTTCAGTGCATTTGGTGTTTTTATTCTGGTTGCATGTGTACACACACATACACACACACACACATTGGTAAGGTGACCTAGATTTTCGTGACCTTTAACACTGGGTCATATTTAAAAAAATAAAGCTGCTTTGGAGCTGCAGAGGTAGTGGCGGTGATTCAATCAAAAGGCATTTTTGTGTAGATAAAACATTTGTCACAAAATCAGTTTTTCCCAAACCATGAAGGAAAACTCTCTCTAAAAGAACACCATACATTGCAAAATATTTGTGGAATACGAGCAGTCGCGTAAAGAGCCAGATATACCTGCCTTTCTACTTGGAAACTGCATATTGTCAAGACATCGGGGTGTGGTTTTCTTAAGGATCGGCCCCGCCTCACGAAGTCACACGCTGTTCCCCCTCCTTTGTCCAGTCACACACACACACACTCCAGTCGAGTCTCTCTCTAGTCTGCCACTCCCTCAATAATCAAACGCTATCTGTGGCAGAGGCCGGCACAGCCTTCTCAGTCAACACCAGCACTGCCTGGCTGCTCCACTTCGTTCTGGAAAAGCGCAGGCTGAGGCTGTGCAGCAGTGCACTGCGCAGGGGCATGTGCAGTTTGTTCCCCGGCCCGGGCATGTACCAAATGCACAAGTGCGCTGCACGCAGCAAGCAGAATTACTTTTAGCCTTGAAACTCTTGTGTATAGGCGTGTTATAAATGTCATATATCATATCATAGCCTGCAGTCTGCAGAACTTGTACTTTTGCATGCTGACGGCTGCAGCCTGCAGAAGTATTCTTACACGCTGCATGATGCAACTGCAGACAGTGCAGACACAGTGCACTGCACTGTGCACTGCACTGTGCATGACAACACTTACATATTCTGGGGGGATAAATGCCATTATATCCCCCCACTTAAAATAGTGGGGGTATTTGTAACCCCTGTCCCCCCATGTCCTACACCCATGGTGTGAGCTGGTTATGTGCTTGTCTAACCTGTAAAGGAAAAAAAATATTGTGTTCCTTTAAAATCCTGAAGGAAGAAACCTTTGAAATACCCCCAGGGCGGTGTGTAGCGCTGGCAGCAAATGGAGGCAGTCTGTGACAGTCTAACGTTGACTAAAGGGGTGAGTTTGTCTATGGTCATTCAGTCTGCTTCATTAAGTAGGAATTACTCATACACGCTGAGAAATAATGCTTCTGACTACACTCCCCAAAGCTCACTCAGAAGCAAAGTAACACAATTAGGACAATAGCACAACGAAGGGATGATGATTCTTGGTTTGTTTCTGAGTGTTTTGGTGGCAAAGAGGCAGTTGTAAGCAAGCATTACCAGTGGAAATGCAAGTGAGGCTGCCTTCAACATCAGGCGATATAGTGCCAGCCCAGGTGGAGGATTTGACAAAGCCCCCTTACTATGAGATCTTCTTTCCATGCAAAAAACCTAAATGCGCCTGTCCGATCAAGAAATGTGGGATTAAGTAAGGTTTGCATGCATTATCAACACCACCACACAAAAGAAATGTTGGAGCTGTAAACAATTATGTATTAGTAAGAGCAAATGGTGTCAGCTGTTGGATGCTTTTAGTGAGCAGCCTTATGAGACGCCCCACATTGATATGGATCCCCAAGCAGAGTAGTTGTTAAATTTAACAATAGTTTGAGGTGCCCTCATGGAGGATTTACTTAGTGGGGTGAAATCTAGTGAGGCAAGGTATGAGCCGGAAGTTTATTCTAGGGACATTCCTGCTCTGCTGAGTAGTGGGTATCCAGTGTCTTACGTGATTGCTTGCCTCAAAGGTCATGTGTTCAAAAGCAAGTCCCACTATTATACACTCTAGAGCAGAAAAGAAAACGTTTACACTTTACAAAACTTCGAACTTGGGACCTGGCCCAATCAGAAAAAGTTATGCAAACTGCTGCAAGTTAGGATAGTAATTGTATTTTGTAGGAATGTTTGCCTAGAGTGCATGAAGTAATGATTTTGAATCGAACAAGCATATTATGGCATTCCATCCTTGCGTTTCATACAATCTCACGACATTGAGAGCTATTCGATGATCATCATCTGGATCATGCTCTGTTGCATGTTGGGCTGAGATTAATTAGGTTGCTACTGTTAGAGGAAGCTCCACTGCTTTTGCTTATGGGCTATGGTTTGCTTGACGTGTGCAAGGCAAAGGTGCTAACTGCAATCTCCAGGGGTAATGGACCTAGGGGAAAGGACATTTGTTTGTCAAGGTATTCCACTTCGAAAATAGTTTGTTCAGTTGCTGGCATATCGAGTATTAGACAAGTTGTGGATATGTCTCAGCACCAGGGTGTTTCAGGTGTGGCCCAAGACTGGTCCTGGGTGGAGAGGGCTGCGCTTAACAGAGCGCACACCAAGCCAAATCAATGAAGTAGACGGAGATGAAGCAATGCCAAAAAGCAACTGATAAGCCCAGGGAAAGTAAAAGAGTTACTGGATTGCCAGCGTATGGAAATCATTACCTAAAAATACAAGAAAGAGAAAATAATCAAAGCGAGTCTGAATCACATAAGTGGTATGTCGGATGGTCTGGGAGGCTATGCCGCTTCATAGAAAAGCAGCAAAGAAGGAAGTTGGAAGCCATTAAACAAATAAAAGCATTTTGTTGACCAAGTTGTAAATAGGTTATTTAAATCCTAATCAAAGAAATCAAGCCAATGTTTTGAGTAACAAAGTCCTGGCAGAAGAGTTAACCAGGTGAAGTCAAGTTAATGTGTTGTGTAACAAAGTTCTGGCAGCATAGTATACCAGGGGAAGTCAAGTTAATGTGGATGTAAATTGTGATATATCTCAAGGAAAGTTCATGACCTTGAGGATTATGAACTATAAGAGAGGAATCTCAAGAAAGACATTGATCAGTACATGAATGAAAGCAAAAGTCTTTACGAATAAGTATCTATTAAGGATTGGAGGTGAAGAGAACTCTTGAGAAAGGGAGTGATTCCCCAAAAGAAGTGAATATTCTGTCTGTGTGAATACCTTTGTTGTTTCTGAACTTTTATGTTGAACTTTGATTATTTGAACACTTTAAGGAAACAAGAGTCAGTACTTTTTCCACTTTGAAGTTACTTTAACGTATGAAGGCAAGAGTAGGAATTACGGACAATGGACTGATCCTTGGTTAGGACCTCTTGACATTGACAGACCAGTTAGTTTTGGGTTGAGGTAGGCACATTTCTCCTAGATTAGTAATAGTGATGCATTTACCAACCCCCCATTTTGTTTAATAAACGTTTGTAACCACAAACATGTCTCCTCTGTGTCTGTGTCTCATTCCTGGCTATACACAGTTCATACACGCGTATGTTAGAAACCTTCACACCCAAGTATGTAATCCACTCTGGGTATCAATTAAAGTAAATAGTATATGTAGACTTCACTGTATTGATAGTGATGGGGAACAGTTTGGATTTGGATCTATTCACCCACACGCCTGAGATATGTCCAATTGCAGCCACATCAGCCATAATTGAATCTAAATTATTTTGTGCAACACAAATGTCTAACAAAACCTCATATGTATAAAGTGGGATAATATTTGTTAGTCCCCCTAATTTGAGCACTTTACATGGATGGTAAATTCACTCTTTATCTACTAATGGCTCTATGGTAATGGCATACAAAAGTAGGGATAATGGGCATCTCTGTGGAGCGCCTCTTCCAATATGTAAAGTGTCAGATTGCTCACCATTGG